>NC_073698.1:99698365-100364463 GCF_023634085.1 Falco cherrug
TGTTCTTTGATAGAATCCCACACCAGTCGTTAATTCATTCCTAGAAACTCCAGTTCTGTCAGGAGTAAATGGGTTGCTGTCTTTGCATGTCTAGATCTAAATAATAGTACTTCTTGGTGAAGATGGATAGGATAATACGAAATAAGAGACAATAAATTAAATACCCTGGCAAAGCACAAAAACAGATAAATAAAAATACAGGTATAAACTATAAGCATAGCTCGTTCTGCTAAATTAGTTGCATGGTCTTTTTTGATTTGGGAAAATGCATTGTTGTCTGAACCATTTCTTGGAGTAGTCACTCCACTTGAAGATTAGTCAAGTTAGCTCTTAATTTAACTGATGACTTCAGCTTAATTTAGTCCTTCTTTAATGGCTTACCAGATTCAAGCAAAACTAGTATGATTTTTCTGCTAGTCACTTATTTTGTCAATTGAAAAATATTTTCTGCTTCTATCAGACAGATTCAATGCTAGTATGCTTTTTCTTACATTGCTTAAGCCCACACACAAGCTTCAGTTTATGTATATTATGTTCATGTGAGTTGAGAAAGAGGTTGCATTTTATTTGTTATTTATTATTTGCAGTGATTTATTTATTTTTTTACAGTACCTCTGCATTTCCAGGACCTATTGTTCCATCCACAATATAAATACGCAATTCATGATTCCCTCTGTTGCCAAAAAAACCCATAGTTTAAGCACATGATAACTAATAGCAGACAAAGAAATATAAACAAAATAACAATGAAATTATCATATAACTGTGATACATTCATGAAAACATGCCATCTATTGTTGAGAAATCCTGTAAGAGCTAAATTAAATAATGGTCTTGGAGGTTTATTTGAAGATTTTTTAAACAGGCATTACATAGTCAGAGATAAACATGATATTTCTACAACTATTGCAGAAGCCATTCTGAAAAGCATGAGGAGAGAGGCTCACCACTGCAGAAGACTGACTGTCAACGTCTTTAAATCCTTTGCATTTATATATAAGTACAGTGGATGCTTTGCATACTGTAGCTAATACTAGAAATAAAATGTTTTGCTAAAGTGAAGGGCAATGATAGACAAGTGTCTGTTGAACTTAAAGATACCATTTCTTTCTGAAGGATCACTGCAACATCTAAAAAAGTACAAATCCAAACCACGGAATGCTGGGGATAAAAAAAATACAAAAGGAACAAACAATAATACTACACCACCCAGGGCAAATTGTACTATTTTTTGAAAAGCAGCGTAGCACGTATGTTTCTTCTTTGGTAGTGATGTTCAGGAATGTTCCCCCTCAGTCTGACAGAAGAAAAGCTCAATGGAAGAGGGTCTAAAGATTAAAGGAGGTGCACAGGAAGTATTCCGGCTACACATACTCTATTTGGGAATTATGGAGATGTAGTTCAGGTTTTTTGTCCTGTTCCTGATACTTGTCTCAGGTCTTGTCTTGGTCTTAAGTTCTAAAGGTAGCAGTGGATATAACTCCAGTTGTATGAAAAGCCAAACTTTAGAATGACACCTGAAGCATGACAGTAGCATTCCTTCAACTGATTGCATTTTCTTAAGTTAGGCACTCAGTGCAGGCATCTGATAAAATTGTGTCAGCAGTGATCGTACATCTCGTTTCCTCCTTCTCAAAAACCTCAAGCATTTGCATTCTAAAAGAAGCCCTTCTAGAAACCTGGACCAACCAAAAAGTCATGACTGGCTTTAAGATGGAATTAAAATTATATTATTCATTCATCCTCTGACTCAAGTATCCTATATTTCTGGCTATGATATACCTTCAGCAAGAAGCTGGACAATGTTCTCCTCCAAAATACTCCAGCATAGAATCTATTCAGGCAATGGAGATATGGCTTCAAATCTCATTAATAAGGACTTAGAGCTGTTGCCTATATCCAAGCTATATCTTATTGCTAAAAGTCTATGAGGGCTACTCGGACTACTTGACTGCTGTGAACAGAATTGCTTGTAATACCAATTACGAGTGAGTATTGGGGTTTCCTGGAAAGAAGTCTCAGAGGCTGAGCTCCTCCAAGAGGAATTCAGATGTCTATCCACCCAAGCTACATTCCCAGACAGAAAACAGATGACTTAGTCATGCTTGCATAAATTAAAACACTGCAGTAATTTTCAGCTACCCATTAAGCATACAGTGTAGATTAAAAAGGTACTATTAATTGCATAAGGTCATATCCAGCCACCTTTTTTTTGTTTGTTTGTTTTATGCTTGCTTTGATTTTACTAGGACAGTTTCTGGAGTATATTACCACTTTACACAAGCAAAACTAGTAATACTTGGTTTCTGAAAATTAGTTTATGCCATTCATTGTTGACTGTGTGCATCAACAAGCTGAAGAATATCTATCTACTTATAAATAGTAACATTTGTTTGCAGAAGTTATCCTAATAAATATGTTAAAATATTTAAGCTAGGTGATTTTGCACTCTCATAGGTATGAATCAAGTGGTAAAGTAAGAAAGTTGCACAAAACCTAGGGACTTTCAGATGGTATGTAGTCCAGCTCTCTGTCCCAAGGAAACACCATGTCATTCTTGACAGAAGTTTGCCTGACATATTTGAAATATCTTTAGCGACAGATCTTGCCCAGTGCCCCAGCAAGTTTCATCAATCTTTATTTGTTCACATTGTCAGATCATACTTCCTAATATTTAAATTAATTCTACCTTAACATCTTCCTAACATCTTGAATACCTATTGCTTTAATTATAAGAACTGTTGACATCACTGGGAACAGTTTCTATATATTTAGGAAAGGAATAACATGCTGCAGGTGGTGGAATTTACCAATAAGAGCTATTTTTCATTCCATTCAGGCATTTCACTATTCATGGAGTATATAAACTTATTTTCCAAAGTGAAAATGTGTGTTTTAAATAGCATTAAAACAAAATATTGTGAATAATCAATATGAGAATGACTTTTCCTAATCTATACAGATCCAATTTCACTGATATTAGTGGCAAGCGCACATGTATTTTCAGTAGAAGTAAGCAGGAAAAGCCATATTGCCTTCTCTGGACCTGGACTTGCTCACCACAGACAGCAATTTAGCTTGTTTTCTTCTAAAGAACCTGTGTCCCCTCCACCATCCTTAATCTTTTAAAAGTATGCCTTGTTGTTGAAAATAGACAGACTTCTTATTTAACAATGAAATGCATTGGCAAAGCTTGCATTTTGTTCAGCCTTAGTTAAAAAAAAAAAATAAATTTAAAGATATTTTTAGAAAATAAATGCATAAAAAATATTCAAGCCCCAGCACATTTTGAATGCTAACAGTGATTCAGGTCTCACTGTGTCAATACCTTCCTTGCATGCAGATAGCAGAGTCCGGGCATTTGCTGTAGTCAGATATCTATTTCAGGGAATGCTTATTTACACCCTTAGGTGTCCCTGTATCTCTCCATTATTTGTTAAGGTGTATAAATAGCAATGTCAGATGTGAACATCTGTAAACTTACAAAATGCAGGCATACAAGAATATTTTGGCATCTGGAAAGCTATGTTAATCACTAAAAGATAAATAAAATATTTATGTGCCTACTCTGTAGTAAGACATTTACTCAGAAAAGCAAGCAATCTCCACCCACAAATGAGAGTGCGTGCAGGTAGCAAACTGCTCTCATATAAGATCTGTGGGAAAACATTCTCTCAGAAATATTCCTTACAGGACCATCACAATCTGCACAGCATGGACAAGCCCTATAAATATAACTGCTGTGACATGGCTTTTGCATATAAATTCACTTTTAAAGAAGCATCTTAAATAGCTACATGGTAAAAATAGCTTTGACAATGCTCGTTCTATGATTTATTTATATGAATGTTCCCCTCATACCCCCAAGACAATGAGGAATAACAGGAGAAAAACAATAGTAATGGAAGTAACTGGAGAAATGAAATATATGAGGGATCTTGCATTAGTCTTTATTGAAAATAAAAGCAATGATGGTAACTGATTTGGTAACTTTGGATCGAAGCAAACACTGTTTACACTAAGTTCTGTTGTAAATCCATGAGTGTTTGTGTGCCATAGAGTGAGTCAAAAGACAATGAGTGACAGGAATTTCTCCTTGTGTATTAGTCCTGCAACCTTGAACTTTAAAGTAGACTGAACAAACAATTTGGAACACTGTATAAATTACACATTTTTACTGGAAACTACATACTGTGCAACAGATGCTTGTTCAAATGTTACCTGATTGTTCTCTTCAGAGCATAATTTCAAGATTAATTCTATTCATTTGGTTCAGCAATTCAGCAATGAGTCATCTTCCCGTTGTCTGCTCTGTATTACTTATGATTTGCCTCTATAGTAAAAAGGAACAATTTGGTTGCTAAAATCTTTGTAGGAGAAGAATATCTGCATCTCGTATTCAGCAAATAAAAAATATTGAGAAAAGTAATTGCTATATCCTGGGAGGTAGTAGTTCTTTAATAGCACTATTCTAACTTCACTAGAGACCAAGTGAATGTCAAAAACTTCACTTTATTGTCAAATTCAGTTTCCTCATTGCTTCCTAAGATCCTAGGAAAATGTCAAGTAAATCCAACACAATTAGAGGTATTCTTGACTGAAAGGCCATGCTATTCTCCCTGAAGAAGTTATTAAAAGAACATTTTAGAGGCAGTTTGTTCAGTACCTGTGTAGAATTGATAGCTTGTACTTCACATGTTCTTTAACTCAAGAAAAAAAAAAAAGAAGAAAGAAAAAGAGAGCATTACTCTTGGCAGTGAGAACCTGGCAGCTGATGCCAGCAGCATACAACATGATGTGGATTCAGTACCACAGACATGCTGCTTTCATGTCTAAACTAGATTTAGGTAAATTATTTGCCTCTAGAACACTAAACCATCAATGGGAGAGATACCCTCAATTGAACTGCTTAAATATGTTTTAGAAGAAAATAGAAAGAAAAACAAAAAGGGAAAGTATTTTCTGTTCAATCTCCTTTTTAAAAAGGTACTAATACAAGTTCTGTCTGTATCCTTTTTAACTGTTGTAATGCCATAATGTGTATTAGCAATGTTCCTACATAGCTTTCCTGGAAAAAAAAAAAAAAAAAAAAAAAAGAAAAAGAAAAAGAAAAAGAAAAAAGAAAAAAAGCCCCCCAAACCAACCCAAAAATCCAAAACCAAACCAACCTGAGATTTAGGTGTCCTAATCTTTCCAATTAATGGAATTTCTCTACATGGAGTTAAGCATGTTATTTTGTATTCAAAGTAATATCACAGAACCATAGAATCATAGAACGATTTAGGCTGGAAAAGATCTTAAAGACCATCTAAACCAACCATTAACCTAGCACTGCCAAGTCCACCACTAAACCATGTCTCTGGTCTCCACATCTACACGTCTTTTAAATACCTCCACTGATGGTGACTACAGCACATCCCTGGGCAGCCTGTTCCAATGCTTGACCACCCTTTCAGTGAATACATTTTTCTTAAAATCCAACCTAAACCTCCCCTGATGCAACTTGAGGCTGTTTCCTCTTATTCTGTCACTTGTTACTTGGAGAAGAGAATGACACCCACCTTGCTACAACCACCTTTCAGGTAGTTGTAGAGCCTCCTTCTCTCCAGACTAAACAACCCCAGTTCCCTCTGCTGCTCCTCATTGGACTTGTGCTCCAGACCCTTCCCCAACTCCATTGCCCGTCTCTGGACACGCTCCAGCACCTCAGTGTCCCTCTTGCAGTGAGGGGCCCAACTCTGAGCACAGCATTCGAGATGCAGCCTCACCAGTGCCGAATACAGGGGGACAATCACTTCCCTAGATGTCAAGAAAAAGCATATGATTTAGTATCTGATATTTCCAGGAAAAATGGTAAAAAAACCAAGCCAAAGAAAACCATACCAAACCATAAAACCCCAACAAAAACAATCCCCTCCCCAACCCTGATTAATGCATTATGAGGCTATTTTATAGGCCAAAAGTAGCTTGGTAACATATGGGCTGCATTTGTTTCTTGGCAAAGAGCTGCTAAATAAGATATTTTAACAAGTAATAAGATTTTTTTAAAAAATCTATAACTGGTTGCTGCTTCAATTCCATACAAACATACATATATATATGGTTTTATTTTTGTGAATTGTGCTGTTTAACTCAGGTGGACTATGCACATATGTTAAGTAAAATGAGTAAGAGCTTATTTGATCTATATTTTATTAATAAGTAGAGGTAAATTCTAAAAATCTTATATTAGTTATGGAAGTCACATGATATTAATATATAAGTCTGCTATGGGTATCCCTACATAAAATGCATTGTCCACAGCTAACAAGTAATATCTTATTAGCTTGAATAAAGACCATAGGTTGAATTATGATTTTATAATACAAAGCTGCACTGAATAGAACACCTTATGTCTTTTGTAAACTTTCTCCATCTGCCTATGCTCATTTGAGAATGAAATCTATTTGGTTAACAAAAAAATAAAGCAAAACCAAACACACACACCCAGACAACAAAATTATGGAGATTTTATTCAGATAAACTAATATAGCTCAGAGTACACCACCACAAAATAAGCTGGAAGTGCTGGCAATATTAAAGCACTGTGCATTTCTGTAATATATTCCACATAAAAAGATGCCTAAACTTTCCATTTCTCAAAACCTATATCTCAATTTTTTTCGAAAAAAAAAAACCCTCCAAAAACTGTCCCAGAAGAAGAAAAAGGTCATCTCTGTTGTAGCTCACAGATCCTGTTTTTGCCAAAACATCTAATCTCCTTTGAGCTCTGTGACGAAGTTATTTGACAGAAGGCTGATCACTGTCATTTCCTCAACACAGAAAAGTTATTGTCAGCATCAGATGAGTAATTCAATTTTTTCATTGGTTCAAGCACCCCCAGTCACATACAGGTATCTCTACATGAGCATATTTGTCAAACATATTTTGATTCCCTTGTGGTTACAAACCATCAGATAAACTTTACCAGCAGTGGAAATCTTCAAAGTAGTCCACAATCTCGCAAGATCAAGCTCTCCTCTACATGTATGGTGATAGTTCTTCCAGAAAAGACTAAAAAAGGTAAATTCTTAGTTTGCCTATTTGAGCCCTACATATATATTCTTGGTGAATAAGTTTCATTTAATAAGGAATATCTAGAGTATGTCTTTTCTTCCCAATGTCTAGGCTTCTAATTATCCCCTTTTCTCTCTTTGCCCTATCTCCTTGTTATTCTAGTATTTCACATTTAACAACTCTCTAACAGACTGAATGACAGTAACAGACATGTCAGATCAATAGTTCACTACTTCAACAATTTATCTGTAGTTTAATTATGGTTATTTGCCATGGTTGTGGAAAAGATAGCCCTAATTTAGCTTTACACTTGTTTTCCTAAAATAAAAACTGTCTGGGGGGAAAAAAAAACAGCCAAAAATTGTGGTCAGCTTCAGCCTTTTTTGAAGTAACAGGAACAATTCTGCTGCCTTGAATTGTTTATGAATGACATGCTTATTGACAACTTGGAAAAAAAAGCACAAAGAAAATGTAACATAAAGATTCCACATAGCATGAGGTTTCATGCTGTAGTGACTAAGGAGAATTATAAGTGAGTTTGGGAAAGGAATTTAAAAATTTAAGGTGAGATGTTACGTAGAACTAGTTTTAGCACAAAATATTTGTGCCTTTGAATTTTCTACTTAATTTGTGGTGTTTATTTTACAACATATGCTACTATTTGCATCAGATTATATAGTGTAATGATAAGATCAAATTCACAGTCTATGTGTGAGTTTAGAACTCTGTATTCTTACACAAATGCAGAAGTCCACTCTACGGATCAAATACTCTCTTTTGTAGAAAGTATCTAGAAAATAATGGACAAACAAACATACAAAAAACCAAAACCCCCTAAGACTTCTTCACCCTAAAAAAGTGTATAGTCTATGCATTATACTGAACAAGTAGAACTAATACTTAGCCTCATTTATAGCCTCATTTATGTGGGTCTCAGAGGCAGCCATATAACACTGAGTTAAATGGTACGTTGAGCTAGTAGGAATTGCAACAGTTTTATAGTTGAACAATTATTTGAAAAGTCTAAGAAAATTTGATAAATGTAGTCTTGGCACCTGCCATATCTGAAACTGGTAAATGTGCCATGAACTGAAGATATTTGGAAAATGTATTAAGTTCTACCTATGACAATTTTTTTTTCAAATTATGCTTATGTGGAGAATTTTCCAAAGAAAAGAGAGTAACATTAGTTTTAAATAACAAATTGTGTGCTTACTCCCTTACTTTGCCTAAATTAAAACATTGTGATTTTGATTTTATTTTGATGGATTTTTGACATTCAAAATTTGGACACTGTTAATGTTGGGGGCTGGGAAATGTTAATTGATTGTAAATGAAGCTGAACAAGGGCATTAGTTTCTATTGAAATTAAGTTCAATCCTTACTTTTTTTTTTAAACCTTCCCACCCCCCACCTCCCTCCTTCCTTGGTATTGACTTAAACTGAATGAAACTAATACAGGCTGTTTAGTTCCATTGTTCAGCTGGAACTCCTAAGTATGTCTATCTAACATAAATCTGTTACAGGTTCCTGAAATATTTTTATGTTCTAGATTTAATCTTAAAAGTTAGAATCCATTTCTCTATATATTTCCCCTCTGATACTGAAGAAGTTTGGTGCTGAAACTAGTCATGAATATCAGATCCCTAACCATATCAGAAGTCAAAGATTAAGATTCTCAGAGAAGAACTGAACACAAAAGGTTTTCATGGAGAACCAGTCCATGTTTGGGATCAAGATTATGATTGAGAGCCCTTTAAGGCACTGATGAGAGTCTGTTGGAAAAGGAAGTAAATAATCCCAAGCAAATGCAAGAAAGTAAAGGAAATTAAAAAGAAGGATAAGAACAGATCCCAAAGTGAGGAAAAAGTTTTCCTGAACATCCATGGAAAATAAAGAAAATGGAAGATTTTGTCAGTCATGTTGGTTTTAACTGATCTTGGAGTGGAGGCAGCTCTGCAGCAGCAATGATCCACCTTCCTGCTGTGTGCAAGGGAGTATGTCATGCCATTGGAAGGCCATCCACAGTTACAGCTGAAATTTTATACTATTTTCTGAGGGTGTACTAGGAGCTAGCAAGTTGGCTACTTTCTCTGACTGCAAATAAACAGGATCAAATCCTGTGGGAATACGTATGCTATGGTCAGTCACACCATAATGGAAATTACTGAGTGACCCTTTAGCTAGAACGCTGTTAGGGCAACACCGTATACCACCATGTACTTATATTCTATGTCCTCAGGAACAAATCAGGGCTGCCACAATATTCCTCCAAATGCCTACAAAGTCATCTATGTATTTTCACTGATTTTCTATTTTACATGTTTGTTTTGGCACTTGATGACACTTTTTAGATACTTTGCACAGAACCTCACATTTGGGCTGAAGCCTGGTAGTGGATAGTTTAGATCCATTAGTGGTAATAGTGATCTGAAATTTTAAATGTTATAACAAAATTGGTATCACCTTATTACTGTAATAATTCTGTTACCTTTTATATGGATATTAAAGGTTCACAACTAAAACTTTATGTGTATTCCTTTAATGATCACAGACTAGGAAGAGTAATCTTTCATTCATAAAATATACATTAGACTTGACCATTTCTTTAATGGTGACTCATTATGCATTTGAGGATATCTTGAGTTTAAAATTCAAATTATAAGAAATTAAAATCAAAGGCAATGCAATTAGAGAAACTGTGTCCTAATTTATGGGAAACTGAACCCAGAATTATTTGTGGAATGGACTCAAAGTAGTGTAATAGGCACTAGAAACCTTGGGTCAGTTTTAGTAGAAATCTCTGATATTCAATGCTCTGAAGAAAATTACTTCAACTTGAAAAAAATCCATGCCATTGTGGAGTTGAGGGGTGGTGGTGGTGGTATTGGTGTGTTTGCTGTTTCATTAAATAACCGTAAAATGTTTAGGTCTCAGTCTAAGATCTGTTCATTGATTCCTGGCCAGATAACAAAAAGCTGACAAAATGATCCTGACCTTGCTCAGTCCAGTGTCACTTTTCTGCATCTCTAGCTATAATATTCTAATATCCATTCTACCTCCAGTTTAGACATATAGAAAAACATATCCTTGTTTGGTACTGGGGTATCTCTACTTACCCTGTAATTGAGGAACAAGACTTTGGTTTGTACTTTGAAATGTAGAACTGGAAACTTGTTTGAACTTTCTTCTATGTTATACTCAACATAGGAAAGAAATTATGTTATACTCAACATAGGAAAGAAATTGGACATTGTAAACAAATCATTTAACTGTAATGTCATTCATGTAAAAAGTCATATGTCTACAAAAAATAGCCAAATAACAAAAGTTCAAAAAATACCCAATATAATTACAAAAAAAAAAAAAAAGAAAAAAAAAAAGTTGTGACTAAGTACATTCTAACCTATATTTAAATTTAACAGGATACATACTGCTGATTATCCTGAACTACACAAAACAAACTAAAAATCTACTGTGGGTGTAGTTAGAACACCTCAAGTTGTGTTAACAAACATGTTTCCATCTCACATGGTAGCCACAGAAATTATATATATTTTTTGGGAGATTGATCACACTATATTCTGGTGCTATTCTCTTTCTGCAGGCTGAAGTTTGTTTGTTTGTCTAGTGTGTGTGTTTTAGTTTTGGTTGTGTTGTTTGTTTGTTTGTTTTTTCTTCTATGTTAAGGCTAATAAAAATAGTTAGGGTATGTCTTAAAAACATGTCTTTTTAACGCCTGAAGACAACTGTCAATAAGGTGATAATTAGCAATCTAACAGTGTTTAGAACTTTTATAGATATTTCAAAACAAAGAAATGCTAAAAGGCAGATTTTTAAGATGGTAATTAAGTTGATTCACAAGGAATATTTCAGAGTTTGACTGCCACCTTGAGCTTTTCATTAAAACGGTAACAAAATATTTAGACAAAAGGGATGCAAGTCATCAAATGAGACTTAAAGACATTTGTAGCATTTGTTTTCCAGTTCTTTGTCTTCTGAGGTAGTTAACCTTCACTCAAATCCAAATACAATGGAGTAAGACTCAAACCAATACCCAAGTGCTGTAATAAGTGGGCTGTCAAGAAAAAGGGTAAAAGAAGGACCATAACCTCAAATTTCTGTGTACGACAGAACTGACTTACACACAGAACATGTATATATTGGGCAGTGCATGCTAACACTAACACAACAATAATACAGCATAACATTTTACTGCTTTTCCTTAGTAATTTAAAAGTTCAACATTGCAAAGTTGACTTTGTTTTCTTTTGTGACTACATCAATCTTTGTTGACCTTACCACCTTACACTGCTCCTAAAGTTGTCAAACGTGATTGTTAAGCTTCAAGACCTGTTACAGAATTCTAGAAAGTCTCATCACCTGGTAGAACTAACAAAATCTACAAACGTTAAATTATTGACTATATTGTACACAACAAACTTACCACTCGTCATGATTTGAAATACTCTTCATTTCAATCACCTTTAGCTTTCTTCTCAACATAAAAAAGTGCAGTGATGATGATGGCAGTGAGTAATGCTGCACAGTGTATCTGGTGTTGCTTTGGGGGATTTTTTTTTTGTAGTTTAGGTGATGGGATCTTCTTGCTGGAGAAATTATGTGTTTATCAGATCATTGAAGTATACGTTTAACTTCAGAGAATGGACCTCATTTCCTGTTGGCTATAGTTAGTGATGTTATTTCCTTTTGTCAGAATGAAAATTAATGGGCTCATGCAGCCCTACAAATCAATTTCTTCCATTTAGATTACAGTGCTTTTATGTGCTTGATTGTGGGTAAACACACTTCACACTCCTCAGAATATTTTACAATTTATCTATGAAGACAAATGTCCATGTGTTGGTTTTTGGTGGTTTTGTGGTGGTGGTTTGGTTTTCTACACCACCCCACCCCCCACCCCCCCCCTAGTGTAAATCTGGTGTGTATTTAAAAAAAAAAAAAAAAAAAAAAAAAAGAAGAAATAAAAAAAAAAGATAAAACTGCTGGAAAGTTAAAATGTTTCCTTCTGAGGTTTCAGAATCTTAAAATGCTGCTTAGGTATAAATCAGGATTAAAGATTTGAGACCTTTAGGAAGAGAAAAGGGTTGTTGGCAAACAAAATAGTTCAAAGTATCTATTTAAAAAATATGGAATTGGCTTATTGATATAGAATATATGACAAACTTTCAATCAGCTTAACTTACCGGTCAAGAGAAATGACTAAATACATGTGTAATAACATCAATATGTGAGGTTGTCAGACAGAGCTGACATGATTATGAATTGTGTACAAGAATCACAATTATGTCATAAAGTTATATTTAAGCCGTTGTGCTTCACTTTCCCCTCATTTACTGTATAGCCAAAAGTAATAATAATAGAAATAATGACAAAGGAATGATAATGCAAACAATAAAAAAGCAGTTATATCATATTGACATAACAATTTTATTTTTTAAAAAAGTAAAATTACTTTGTATTGGCTATGTATCTCCTGATTTATTTCAGAACTTATACAGATCAGCCACAAAATTCTTATGTCCTAAAAACATATGTAAATTATAATGGCCTGAACCAGTGATTTCTGCATAGGGAACATTATATTGGCATACATACCATACAAATTGGATCAAACAGGTTTTAATAAATGTGGAAGCATTACTCCAGGAAAGCTTAGACCCAAATTCAATACATTTTAATCATTCAAAGGGAAATATTTTACAACCTTACATATGCAAGAAGGAGTAGGAGAATGAATCTTGGATTCAACAATTTAGTAAAACAATATTCTCACAGGCTGTAGCAAATATCTAGGATCTGCAGATCTGACTCAAAGAGATTCCTTTGAATTAAGGTATAACAGGGCAATAAAAGCAACACAAGGGGAGGCAGCTAACAGACACATCTGTACATGGGCATGGAAAGGAGCTGGATACACTGCTGAAGGCAGCACAGGACTGGCCAGTTGCAAGGCTGACGTGTCACAGAGTGTGGTGTATGAAGGCATGGACCCCAAGTCAGTGAAGAAATGAGATCCTTTATTGCATATATAAGTGTTAGTTATATACAAACGTTTATCTGCCCAAGTTCTGCCCTGGAATGTGCCTACGTGTGGTAAAGCACCTGGGAATTTTTCTATGTGTAGTAAAGCCGTTGCTCATTACGAGCCGTTCACACGCTTGTGGTTTCACTGCCAAATTTGGCCACTTATTTATACACCAAAAGTTCTGCCAATTCAGCCTTGTTTCTCTACAAGGTCAGCTCATTTTAGTCCCCTACACAGGGCATCAACTACCCCTGGCACAGCCTAACTATGCTGGAGGGAGGATGGGACCAACCAGGCCTGGGGCCGTGGGGCTGCCTGGTGCCTCTCAGGGAGCTGGGGCTGGTGGAGGTGCTGTCCATCCCGTTGGGAGCCAGGGCTGTCAACAGAGCAAGGAGTAGTGGGAAGAGGAGAGCAGATGGCACGGCGTCAAGGGAGATGTAAAGGAGACTGACAGGATTTTCTTTGAGGCCATGCAAAGAGGAGAGCTCAAAGCTTCAGCAGGGACAGGCAAAGACTGTTCACTGGATGCAAATAAGGACTCCTGCGGTGGCAAAGGCTGGGAGTTCATGACTTCTGGCAGCAAGGGAACCCTCCACCCACAGATCTGCAACTACAACAGGCCCTGATAGCAGACAAAGGGCAGAAAGCAGTGTTTGGGGAGGCTGGCGGTGCTATGAGGCTAATGGCAGCATTAGGAGGAAATGACAAGTGGCGGCCGTGAGTGACTCCCTGCTGTAGGGAGGCTCCCATCTGCTGACCTGATCTGCTGTTGGGGAGGTTTGATGCTTGCTGCGGACTCACATCTTGGATGTTCCTTGTCCAGACTTCAGACAATTGCCTGTGCCACTTTTCCACATAGGCACTCTGGTGGATTAACCTTGGCTAACCAGGTGCCCACCAAGCTGTCCTCTCAATCCCCCTTCTCACCAGGACAAGGAAAGAAAAAAACCAGATGAAAAGAAGGACAGGGAGATTGCTTCCAGGCAAAAGAGACTCAGCTTTGGGAAAATTAGTTTAATTCATTGTCAATTTAAAATACAGTAGGATAGCGAGAAATAAAACCAAAACTAAAACCACCTCTCCCCTGCCTCCCTATATTCCTAGGCTCAACTTTCCTCCTTCATTCCCAGCTCTTCTGCCTCCACCCTTCTGAGCAGCACAAGGGCATGGGAAATAGAGGTTGTAACCAGTTCACCTCTGCTGCTTCTTTGTCCTCACACCCTTCACCTACTCCAGCATAGGGTCCTTCCCATAGGCTGCAATTCCTCACAAACCACTCTAGCATGGGTCCTTTCCAGAGGATACAGTCTTTCAGGAACAGACTGCTCCAGTGTGCGGCTCCCACAGAGTCACAGTTCCTGCCAGAACACCTGCTCATGCATTTTTCGTCTCCACAGACTGCAGCTCTTGCCAGGAGCCTGCTCTGTCATCACATATCTATGGATGTGATTGAATGATGAAGGAAACATTGCAGTTTCCTTCAAGGCTCTGGCACAGCATCCTACCTGGGCTGCAGGATCAATATCTGCCCTGATGTGGTCCTCAGGGCTGCAGGGAGACAGCTTGCCTCACCTTGGTCTTCTCCATGGGCTGCAGGGGAATCCCTGTTCTGGCACCTACGGGACCACCTCTTCCTTCTTCTCTGACTTTGGTAACTATAGGGATTTTTGCTCACATTTTCTCATTCCTCTCTCATAGTTGCTGTGCTGTTTTTTTAATAATTTCTTAAATATGTTATCAGAGATGCACCACCAGTATTGCTGATGGTCAGCTTTGGCCAGCAGCAGGTCTGTTTTGGAGCTGGTTGGGACTGGCTCTGTGTAACAAAGGGGCAACCCCTGGTCTCTTCTCACAGAGGCCACCACTGCACACACACCATTGCCACCCACCACTACCAAAATATTGCTACAGAAACCCAACATAGGCACAATGATACAATTGCAGAAGGTCTTAAGCATATTAATCATGACCATATGAGTGTGTAGGTGAGAGCTGAGGGCATGGGTGGCAGTCTGGTGTCTCCTCAGTCCTGTCTGTGAAAAAGCTTGGGGATGTGAAATGATCATGCAGGTCAGCATCTGTTTGCAAAGCTGGTGTCATTAACAGGGATCTGATTTTATGACAACAGGAACCTCTTTGAGGATATCATAGGGAGAGACAGGATCCACCAGAATGGAGAAGAGCTGACCAACCTGGTGAGGAGAGTGTTAACCCAGGAATGAGATGGGAGTGGAAGAGGATAAACTACCATCACTGGACAGGTAAGGAAAGCACAGTGTGCACAGTGACAGTAAGGAAAGACACCTCAGAAAAGACAGAATAAGGTGAAAGGAGGCTTTCCTCAAGTACATGCTCACAAATGTGAGGAGGAACTAGAACTCCCATGCAGTCACATATCTACAACAATGTTGGAATAACTAAGACCCTGTGGGCCATGGACAGACCATCAGAGGAGATGAGCAGGCAAAGATCTTGGCCTGTGTCTGAAGCCATAGCTCTGGTGCAGGGAGCTCTTCAATGGGACAGACAATGGGTCAGTGGAGAGCTTGAGAGTTAGGGTCAGGACATGGGCTGGTAAGGGGGAGATCATGGTAGGAGTGTGTTACAGATCAGGCTGAGGATATGGGCAAAGCCATTAAACATCTGAAGGAAGTCTTTCTGTCACAGGCTGTGATTTTCATGCTGGAAGGGCAGTGCAGTGGGACACAAGCAGTTATCAGGATTTTTGGAGTATGTCAGGGATAACTAGCTAAAACAGATATTGGATAGCCCAACCAAGTACCTAGAGTGACACATAGCTGGATGTGCCTTTAACTGACAAAGAAATACTCGTTGGGGATGTGGTAATCATCAGCAGCCTTAGCTGTAGTCACCATGGAATTGTGGACTGTGAGGTTGAGGCGAGTGAGAAAGAAGAGTAGCAGAGCACAGACTCTAAACTTTAAAAGAACAGATTTCAGCTTATTCAGGACCCAAATCTGTCAATATCTGTGATTTTAAATTTAAATAATTTAATACAGTGTGAAAGAATAGTTTGTTAATTGGATATCTCACAAGACATAAGCAATCCCAGAGAGGAGCAGAAATGCAGTCTGAAGGAATTCTTAGTAAATGTTTTTCTCCTTAATTGTCACTTTACAGAATGAAGTATAGAAAACAGAATCAGATACACATCACTGTGTTGTGCATAAAGGTGAATCTAGCTATTATTGACTAATTCTGAAAATTTTGAAGTAAAGTTGTAAAACCTCCATTTTCCATGGAAATGAAACCATAGTAAAAATCAATCTGAAATGCCATTTTATCACAGCAATTGGTTTTGTATTGTGACTCATTCCATTACAAAATTGCACAAAACCTTAGCACAATCTCCTAAGCTTTGAAATAGTAGCCAAAATTGTGGGGTTTTTCCCCTTCTGTCATTGTACTGCCTTCATTTAAAAACCGGTAATATAACAGGGGGAGGATACCAACCAGCAAAATACTCATCTTTTTCACTTTGCTCTACCTGTCAAGAGTTCTTACATTTTGCATGAATGATCCATTTTAAAGGCTCATTGTTCTCTCCCTTGCAAGTGATAAGAAGTTTCAGTCACCCTCAGAAATATGTTAAGTTATGCAAACATAATGCATCCAGATAGTCACTGAAGCATGATAACCATTCAGTAGATTAACTTTGCCAGTATCCTCCCATGGACAAAGGAATGTTAACCGAGATGAATTTAAATGGAACATCAGACTGTGGTTTTAGCACATGAATCTCAGCATGCTGTGTTATGTTTCAATGTCATATTGCATCAAACTCAATTTATAACTGTGGCTGTTTAATCTCTTTTCAAGTATATGAAATTAATATTTTCCTGTCAGATATCTGGTAACATAGGTTAAAAACTGAGGACAGTAATAGCAAGTTCCTAGGAATATGTGATTGGTAGGGACATTGGAGTCAACTCCAGATCCCTATAGTCATAGAAACTATTAAAAAAAAAAATAATGTTTAGTCCAGAGAGCCTCATTCTATGATGCACAAAACATTTCCACTCACTACCATGAACTGAAGTTTTACAAGCTATGATGAAACTATAAGTTGTGTACAAAAGACAGCAACACATTGAACACTGTTAATGTACTAGTTAGCTAATAAGGCAAGTTAAAATTTTGAATATATCATATGAAATATATTCCTCATAAATAGTAAAGAAACATATCTGCACTATCTGAATTATTTTATTTATGTAACTTCCTAAAATCATTCCTCTCTGGTACACAGAAGTAATAGTATTGTTATACATTTTTACAAGAACAAAACTTGTTTTGCATATTAATCTCACATCCCTTTTTTCAAAATCCTCCTCTGATATTTGCAGCTTGTGAAGAAGGTGGCCCTCAAAAGTACATAGAAATAAATTCTCCTAATTTTGTGAGAACTGTTTTTATCTTTTTTTCCCCTACAAAAATATAAGCATCATGCCACAATAATAGGTGAAGGTAAGTATATTCTAGTGACGGGAGCCTAACCATATGACTCACATGAAGAAACATTGAGGGTATCTAAATTAGGTGTTTAAACCTAACTCTTATACCAATGCCTGTGTGGTGCTGCAAAATGTATGATAACTTTTCTTTACACCAAGAAAATTCCTTCTAAGGAAACGCTTAGTTAACAGGTACCTGATCAAATCAGCTGGTAGATATTTGTCTCCTGTTACTGGATTTCCAGTTCATAACTCGTTAATTCATTTTACTATGAGTGAAATAATGTTTTTCATGAATTTTTAAAACCTTTACACATAAAGTAGCAAACAACTCAAGAATATCATGCTAAAATATACCTTGAAAGTATTGTTTAAATAATTTCTTGAGCAGACTCAAACAGTTCAGCCAGAAGTTAAGAAATGCAAAGTTTAAAGGGCATTTGTGTGAGGGAAAGATACAAACTGAATAATTTAATGGGTACTGTCACATAGGTAAAACATTTTTTTTTTTTCTCTGAGTAGACCATATGTTAGACATTCACAAGAGTTTTGTTTGGTTGGTTTTGGTTGTTGTGGGTTTTTTTTTTTCTTTTGGGGAGGGGGCTATGACACGGGATAGTAACCGGAGAAATCATTCAGTAAATTTTGACAAACAGATGAACATATATTACAATATAGAAATACTTCAGACCATGAAAGGCTAAGAATATGAATTTTTCATCAAATTTATGTAGCAAGAAAAAATACTTAAGTTGAAAATGAGTGGGAAATCAGATTGGTTAAAGTTAATTTAACATTTTGAGCTGCATGCAGAGGTTTTATGTGATTTAATGATGCTTATGGATTGGTTTACAATGCAAATTTAACTACTCAACTGACATACCTGCATCAATAGAGCTATCTAAAGAAGGCAAAATGCAATACTATTTACATCAAGATATGCTGCATAATGTTAATTAGACCTATACCGAATACAGCTATCAACCCAAAGTAGAGAAGAATTTTGCTGTGGACAGTAAAGCTGTCTTCTTCAGAAAGAATTAGACATTAAAGAATCTCCCAATTCACAAAGCAATCTTACAGCCTTAGGCTGTCCACTGGGCAAGCAGTTTCAAGGCAAATATTTGCATAGTATAAGGAGAGCACAAAAACCATGTGAAGTAAATTTGACCTTTTCAGGGTTGTAGAGCTTCCATTGTCTGTTCCTTAGCAGAACATGCACGGTATATCTAGCAGATTGCTTCATAAATCATACTGTGAAATCCTTGCAGGAAATGTAGTTGTCAGATGCATAGCAAACAAATCTGTCTGCTTTGCTGATGGCTGTTTATGCCCTGTGGAGTATTTTGTTACCTGGAAAAAAAGTTTTTGAAGTGGCTTTGTCTTTTTGGATGCTGTATGACAGAGCAGTTTGTTAGGTGTGGAATCAATGCAACTTCACACATGGAAAGCAATCAAGAGAGAAAATGATCCAGCGGGAACTTGCCTCCGAAATGGATCAGATAGATCCGTTCCTGCTGCAATCTCAATTTCAATGCATTGGTTGAACTAGGCTTATGTAATTCACAATATTTTTACCCTCTTTTGAGTTAAAAAGTAACCTTTTCCCAATCTTACTCACTTACAAGGAAATCTCTTTTTTTGTAAGGGTATTTTATGTATGAAGAACAGTGTTGTTAGCCCTTAGTAGAAACAGTTGGGCTGTTCAGATCCAAATATAGTAGTATATTTATTCTGATCAACCCTGTGGTTTGGGCCTGTCCATGCTAATCAGAAATTCTGGCAAATTTGTTCACCTGTGTTGAAACAGTGGCTCAAGGATTATGGCAAAAATAGAATGAGACCTTTTAAGCCATAGGTTAAGTGTAATATATCTGGTAAACATGGAAAGGATGTATTTATCAAATATATGAAATCTAGGGTGTGGAAAGTGGTGTAGATAGGGAAACTGAAGCAAAATTAGCAATTTTGGATATGGCACTTCTACTGGAGCAATTTCTTAATTCTGTGTAAGTAGTAAAAAGTTCAGAGGTTGCTTTGAAGCTGCTTTTTAAAATTTGCCTAGAAGACAAATGTTCTTCCTCACTATTGTCCATCCAAAAATATTATTCATTGTTCATATTAAATTTTCTATAATTATAATGCATATTATTCTTTCAACCTTTTATATTTATTCTGACATTCTGAATTCAACTGCCAAAATCTGTTCAGCAGTCTCAGTTATCATATGCCTATTCATATGCAAGAACTTTGCTGGAATTGATGTTTCTTGATTGCTGTTGCCAACCTCCTGAATCAGGAAATATTGCTTAGGATAGTATCTTATACAAAGAGTAGAAAAAGCACTGGCAAGTTTCCAACTGAAAAACAAAATAGTGATTCAGTGATCAGAGAACTTGTGAAAGAATGACATTTATTTAGCTTAAATACAAGAAGTCAGATGGGCTGCAGGATTGAGAAGAGACGAAGGAAAGAAAACATGGTAACTGTCTTCAGGTAGACAGAGATTGCTACAGCTGAAGGTCACAATCTGTTCTGCAAGTCTGTAGTGAATTACCTAGAAATAAAAGACTAAAGCCAGAGCAAGGAAGATTCAGGACACATGTTAGGAAACACTTTCTAACAGTAACAATAATGTACATTGGAGTAAATTGTCTTGGATGACTGTGCAGTCTCCCTTAGCAGCCTTCTTTACTACCAAATTTAAAGTATCTGTCAAGGGTGTTGGAAATGTAGATCAAGGATGTTGTAAATGTAGATGATT
Organism: Falco cherrug; assembly: GCF_023634085.1. Classification (NCBI taxonomy): domain Eukaryota; kingdom Metazoa; phylum Chordata; class Aves; order Falconiformes; family Falconidae; genus Falco; species Falco cherrug. Next base: position 99,718,710 of record NC_073698.1, read on the forward strand.
CTGCCCTGGACCTGAAGAATGGACTAGATGGCCAGTTGGGACCTCTTTCAGCCTCTTTCATGACTTAAAGAGATTAGCTATGGATACAATCGGAATGTTAGAATTGGTTATTGCATGTCATCACAAAAAATATTAGAGTTGAAAAATATTTGTATGATACTATTTGCTTACAACATTTAATAAGATTTACTGAGATAGTCCCCTAAACTTGTTATGTGCAATTTTTACAAAATAATTTTTAAATGGTAAAATATCAGTCTGGCTGATGAAGCAAATATTGTGTTTGTTTATTGTATTCAGCTTGCTTTAAAAATGTTAGTATATTTTAGGTCTTTTTTAATTATTTTTTTTCTGTCAGCCCCTTCCACATCCCACCAGCCCATATTACCGGTACTGTTGTGTGATGCTTTATTTCTGCAAGCTTTGTAAGTTATTCTCATTTAGGAATACTCTTTATAGGAAAAATATGTTGTCATGTACTTCCATTGGTTTATTTCAGCTTTAAAGGAACATGAATATAGCACCTACTTCTCTGATGTTTGGACAATATATTATTCTAGTGAAATAAACCAAAGTACATACCTCTCTAGTGTTTCTATTATTGCCACCAATAAATACTTTTTTGCTAAAATTTTGAAAATGCTCCAGTGGAAGTTGTATAAAACTCTTTTTGATAAGAACAAAGCTGTTGTAAGGAAAAACAACTGTTTATTTCTTATTTTGAGGTAAATATCTAATCTGTTTACAGAAAATGTCCCAAGTGAATGTGCAATCAAGAAAATGAGAACTTCTCACAGCAGTGAATAACATATGTTGCCTCTACATTGCTATATCTTCATGCTGTCATCTCTACAATCCTTTACAGTATGTCAGTAAAAACTAAATAAAGAAGTAGATAGATGCATAATCTTCGGGTATAATGGCAGGGGACTTGAATAAAATTTCTTGCTTTGGTGGAACCAAGTACCTAATATCTTTTTCAAGAATTGATGGAGGCGATTAAAAAAAAAAAAAAAAAAGCTTATTTTTGTCCCCATGTCTTCTAGAATAATTTGTTCCACAACTGTGTCATTTTAAAGATAGGAAAACATCCTCAAAGCTGCAACCTATTCTTCTTGCATTTAGGTTACATTGTCATATCCAATCAAATAACCTCCTGTTATGTTATCTTAGCGTAAATAGCTCTTTTCTCTCCCTTATGAATATTACCCTCTCTGTGTCTCTTCCCTTAGTGAATTTAAACAGCAATTACATTCAGTACCAGCTTTCTTTGTTAAACTATACATGGTATACTCCTTTTCTTTCCAGTTACCTGTTCATTAGAATAACATTCTCTCTAACTGCTTTAGTCTGAATTCATGTTTCTCATTATTAAAGAGAATTATAAATCTTACTTCAGGTAAGATCTCTAAGTGCTTGCTATGTGTCATGTAATTACCTTTCTTCATACATCTTACAACAGTCCTTGCCTTTTCACAGCTTCACCACACTTAATAATCCAAGTCCTCCTCCTCCTGAAGAATTCTTATGAGCCCTGAACTTGTAGCAGAAATTCGTATTTCTTCCAAAGTATATAATTCTCTGTCATAAATATAAAAAAGTTGGAGTAATGTTAATATTCAGAATGCATTCTGTATGTCCTGAAGATTTTGGCATGAGGAAAAGGTACTTCCCAGTGCGACATTTGCTGGGAAAACAGTAGAGGCATGTTTAGGCAAAAAGCAGCCAAATTGGATCCAGTCTCATTTGTACTTGCGGTGGGCAGTAGTGTCTCTGACTCTCAGAGCCACAACTGGAATTTGTTCATAGTGAACTAGTTGGTTTACTCCAAAAGGCAAGGAGGACTACCATGGACCGAGACCAGGGAATACAACTTAAGTTACAAAAGAGTCCAGTCCAGAGTTTGTTCTATGTGCTTTAACTTTGCTAAGCCATTATCAATATATTTCATTTACATATAAATAAATTAGTTTACTTTTATTTCTTCCTTTCTGTCTAACTTTATAGTTTATCTTCCTTCCTCTACTTTTTTTCCATATGTATCATTTGAAGTTTATTACCTTCCTTGGAAAAACTGAACTCTTTTCTCTTCTCTCCCTCCTCTTCTGTACTTTATTCAGTTCATACACAATGACATCTCAAAGCTCCTAATTTTCCATCACAGATGATATTTTTTTTTCTTTCTGTACATACGAAAGTAGAATTTGAATTATATATCTCTAGAACCAAAAAAAAAAAAATCCTTTTTATCTATTCTGTCATGTATTTTATCAACCTATAACAGCATGTAGGTTTTTTTAGGATGCCTGAGGCTTGTTTTACTACCAACAGAAAGGCTAAAAGGCTATTTTTAGAAGTGCTTGGAGTTTACAGTCAATTCTAATTTGGTTTACAATAACCTGTAGTGGTTACATTTCTTCAGTGCATGCACTACTTTCAGAGACAAATATTTACAGGTTGCCTACATATATATATATATATAAACAAATCCATAAAACATATAGATTTAATATTTTAGAAATGCATTACAATTTAACCCCTCAAAGCATTATGCAGAACTGTTATTTATATTTGATTATTCTAGTTTCTCACATCATGTTTATATTTAAATAAGAAACCCTTTTTCCTATACTTTTATTAAATATTATCAGTGAAAAGTTCTCAGTAATTTCTTGTAAAAGAATAGGCACAGACACACTAAGAGCATTCAGAAGCACATGGCTTTTCATTTTACAACTGTATTAAAAACATTGTTTTAAAATGATTTGCAATAGTAAGAGATGTTCCAACATGATTTTAATTGCTTCTTTCCCCAGAATTTGAGGTGCACAGTAATCTGGAAGATGTTGGGAACAAACGTCTGGTAGAAATACTCCAAGTTAATTAACACACATTTGAATCTGAAAATGTCAAAAAAAAGAAAAAGATGTGAAGTCAGATTCAGCTATCTTATCCTAATGTAATTAGAAAACAAATAATGACAGCATAAGGTTTTTCATCTGGAGGTTAAGGACCTAACAAATAAAATTATCCATCATCTGCTATCTTTCCTCTTTTTTTTTTTTTTTTTTGGTACAGTGTTCCATTTTCTTTTCCCTTACTCTTCCTTCTTCCCTGTTCCTCTTGCAGATAATTTGAATCATTCCAAAGTAATTACAAAAACTTTACCTCTGATAAAACTGGTTATCTAATTATTTATTTCAGTTCTGAATAAAAACAACCTTAATTGAAATCAGCAAGGATCAAAGAAATTTGGAATTGGAATACATGAAGAACACAAGACAATTTTAAAATTTTCTGATATCAAGGCTATTTCTTACCATGTACAAATCAATCTGATTTCATCTTAAATTTTCCTTTTATCAGCCTGGAGCCAGACATCAGCAAAATCAGCTGATTATCTGTTTTTTTTTCAGTAGAGCTATGTGAAAAACCAAAAAAAAAACCCCACCAATACTACCATGAAAAGCAATGGGTTTGGCAGATGTTTGTGCATCTTTACTTGCTTACTGTGTACTTGACATGAAACAATGGTGTGGTTTACAGATGGTAGTTACCATTGGAGATGCATCATAACTAAGATCTTTTTTGTACCATCAATTCTTAAATAAACTTATAACTTAAATCAGTGCAAAGATCTGATTAAAAATTATTTGTGTATTAAGGGACAATAGGGACATAATTAGTCACCACTCATAGGTATGTTTTTTAGCAAGAACAAGTAATCAGTTTTTGAATACAAGGTGCTGGTGGAAGAAAAACCCAACGAAAAACAAAACCCAACTTATTCCGTTTAATTCACAAGGTAAAGCATCATCTGTATGGAACCACAGTAACCTATACCAAGTATATGAAATGAAATGTCATCTGTTATCTGTAAACTCGATGAAGAGCTAACACGGTCTTAGCAATTAAACACTACAGTGTTATAATTTCTTTTTTTAAAAAAAAAATATCTATTTATAACAACTGATTTTATACAAAAAATACGAAATAATATACCAGATATTATTACCAATCAGAAATATTTGTTCCCGTGAAAGACTCAGTTTAAAGCTATTAATCCAGAATGTAGTGGCCTTACTAGTGCAACAGATCCTCTATGTACATCTCACACTTAATGTGACCAACACAGTGTTACATGAATAATTTTAAAACCTTGGGTGTTTTTTATTTATTTATTTATTTAAAACCATTGCACTAAACTTTAATGATTGCACCATCTACAAAAGCACAGACACTGTTTTCTTGTTTTGAGAAACCTTGAGTCTCATCGTTTTCACTTTGGAGACACAATAGCCTTGAAACAAATCAGAAATATGTTTTGTTGTACTTTCTGTTGTCTAAGTGCTGTTAAAGTGTTATATGCCTTTCACAACCAATGAGAAAGGAAAATTTCTATCTATTATCAACCCACTCAAGTTATTACAAAACTTCAGCTGACAAGTTAGTTTGATCTAAAAAAAAAAAAATAAAATACAGGAATTTAACAGGTTGTAAGAAAGAATTATGACTGTCTTTTTAATTTGTAAGCTCTTATCAAAGGGTGTGTTCACTGATCCTGAACATGCTTCTTTGCTTTTTTAGTTCTTCCAATCCAGCTTCACCTTCCTTTTCGTCCTTACTAACTCATGGAATCTTTTGTACTTTCATATTGACTCGTATGTACTTCCTAGAGACTTAATGTTTCGAGGTTCCATTTGAATATTTCCCAGAGTTCTTCCTATTCATTCACTTTAGTGCATTGCACTTTGCTCATTGGCTTTCTTAATTCACTCACAGTTAATTTCCTGAAATTGAATATGCTGGTATTCATGTATTATATGGCCCTACTAGTTATTATGCTGTAGGATATAGGTATGGAAACAATTGGTGGTAAACACTTCCAAGCTTCATTTTAAATTTCAGTACTTTTTTCTGTGGCAAAGAAATGGCCTTCTATGTACTTAAGGTTATATTTTTCAACTACTGTCATTGAGTGATATCCAAGACTACAACTGTTTCTTCTTTTAAGTAAAAACGGAGTTATTTTTAGTTTTCAAATATCTTAGGTCCACAATACCTGCACCCTATTTGTCTATGTCAGGTCTGACAACCTGACAGCTTCTTTTATATGAATTTTCCTTCAGTGAAGTTCCTGGTAAAATATGCAATCAGCGTTTGTAATTATGTTTCCTTTCTTTTCCTTTAGTTTCCATTGTGGTTTCAAATTGAAACACAAGTTATTAAAACAATAGAAATGAGAAAATTCTTTTAATTTAGTAATGCCAAAGATATGGAGGAAAACATTGCAAAGTATTAATACAGAATGAACAAGTATTGTTTCTTGTTTTTGCTGATAAGAGACAAAACAAAAAAATATGCTGTCACTACAATTCAAATGTTGATGCCTGAGCCCATTTCCATATTTAATTTGCAAGGAAAACACAACTGTCTCTCCCCCAAGAATGCTGGCTTGTAAAATAAATGATAATTTACCTAAGACAGCTGGAAAAAAGTGGAATTTCCAAATCTTGAGTGTTTGCGTTGCTATTTGCAACAGATTTCAAATTCTTACAATACATTATTTAACAACACCTGCTCTACATCAACCTAAGACTAGTTAAGTAGAGTCCTGTAGCAATTAAGTTTCTAGGGATTCATTTTTAGTGTAAGGGCAGCTGGAAGATATTGATGGAGCTTGGATAAAAAGAGGCAGATAAAATAGCTGGGACACATTGTCCTAAATAATTTCCACCCTCCAGATGGCATTTCACTTTTTACCTGGAGTGCTATGCCTTCTCTTCCAACAGAGATGTTCAACCAGAGTCTACACGTTCCCTGTGATTGATATGGAGAAATAGTGTGAAACGGGGACAATGGACACCGACTGTGATTGTATATGTCTGCTCAAGGAATGTGGGTATGGTGACTAGTCATGGGTGCGGTGTCTGCTCACATAGGCACACAGCTTTGAGGAGACACTACAGTTTTGAGGAGACACCTGCCCTTCTTCCTCTAACAAAGGGGCTATTTAAAAAAGAATGAGAAAAGGATGAGAGATATTCCAATGCTATCTAGAGGGAGGGAGTGCTAAGTCTCCTTGCTGGAGAAGATCAGATGGTCACAAGGACATGAATCACCTACAAACCTGCAAGACCACCACATTCCAGGCAAAGGACTGATAAGCTAATTAACATACGAAGCGGGGTTTAGGTAACGAATATGTATAGGCGTTAATTGAATATTCATTTGTTTTATTGTATAAATGTGAGATGGTTCCTCACTTCGGGCATGCACGCTTGTGGAGGAGCGATCCCCCGTGCATCTGCGCGCAATAAACATACCTACTTTATAACTTTCGAGTTATAGAGTCTAATTCCGCACGTCATGATGAAAAAATGATTAAAAATATGTTTCACATACTCTTTCTGACAGTGATTCATCATTGCTTGCTTTCATTTTACAAGATTTTTACAGGGATGACAAGTGATTTTGCAGGTCATTCCAGGTCCAACATGTTGTACATGTGTACAGCCTACAATTGCAGCCCCTACAACAGCAAGGGCCAGGGCTAGACCTGTCAGGGCAAGAGGCCCCAAGACAAGGTCAGTCAAATATCCTGCTGCCACTGAGTTTTTGGTCTTTTAATACAGTGGCAACAGTGCTATTCTATTGTAGAGATTCCTATATAATCCTTTGCGCTAGCTCTGGCATGCACCTGACCCCTTGTTAGCCCTACGAGAAGGTTAGAATTAGGTTAGAAAGAGAAAGAAAGTGAGGAAAGAAGGAAGGGAGGAAGGGAAAGAGGAAGAGACAAAGAGAGCGAAGAGGAAGGGAAGATAGAAAAATAAGCAGGCCAGGGAGGGGAAAGTTTACTTTTTTATACAGCAGTTAACTGAATTGATTCACTGAGGATTAGAACATAATATACAGTGCACAGACAAAATAAGGCAGGAACAGTGGGACTGGAGTGGGGCAGGGCAGTAGCATAGGACTGTCTTCTCCAGGGGCCAGGGCACATTAAAGCAAATTGCTCGTTTATGCTACTTCAGACGAAGAGGTAGACTAGTAGAGACATGGTCTTCCAGAGCTTCTCACGAGTGAAAATCTCCACTTTTAATTTATTTTGTTTTACTTTTATTTTGTGACTTTGCAAAAGTAGATTTAAAATACACGCATTTGTGTATTTGAAAAGTGGAGTACTACAGTCATTTCCCTTAACATTATAACATACATAAAACCAACAACTGACCTAGACGAGTTTCTATTGTTCTTTGAAGGTGGAAAGATTTGTGCTTTGGAAAAGCTAAGAACTGTAGGAATTAAAATTATTGATTAATTATAGGTTTATATTTTGCTGTAGTTCTGCCCTTCAGGGAGGTATGAGATCTAAATGAGCTGCAAAAATTTATTAAATATATAACATTTTAGACCTGGAAGATTTCTGGTACTAGCCCTGTTGCTTATGAAAAGGTGGCTGTCTTTCTGGTTCAGGAGATAGTGTCATAGTATAACCTCATTATACGAACACTCATTTAGTACCTGTTTTTTTCCTTTATTTCAGGCAATCTGAGGGGTTTTTTTCCAAGTCTAACAAGGCTGCCACAGCAGTACTTTCCAGAAAACAGCCTATGCCTATTAGCCCTTCCTGCAGAGACATGCCCTAAGCATAAATGCTTTTCACACAACACTTTTTACATTGTAAAGACTGGGATTTGTACTTTAGATAAATGGAGGGATACAGATCTCCTGAAAGGACTCTTACAAACATGCTTTGGTTTAGCTTGTACAACAATACCTAAAGAAGATAAAAAGTGTATCTATCTTCAGTTTGTTCCTCCAGTTTCTTCAGCATTTGAGAATACTCTATGGACTTAGGTCAAACTCTTTTCAAAAGAAGTAGGCATTTCTGGACAGCGATTCATTTTATCCTTACAAGAAGTAAGAAACAGCATTAGACAAATTCTGTCTTTTTTGGTCTATTTTTCTCTCTATTTTCTACAAGGAGTGTGTTGGGGAGCATCCACCTAAACCTCAATAATTTCTAAAGTTTGCCCCATCCTGTCTATGTCTGTTGGTTTTTGTTTTGGTCTTTATTTTTTTTTTTTTTAGGTGGGGGTATTGTGGACTTTTTTTGTTTCTTTTTTTTTTTTTTTCCCCCCTGAAAAAATAACTCCATGTTCTGGTCTCCACTATGCCATTGTCTTGCAAACTGGTGATACTCCAGTACATCTTCAGCACTGGGCAAACATGTTAGATTGCCTATATAGAATGGCAGTACAATGAGCCCCAGTTCACAGCAGTTTGCTGCCAGACACAATTACACATTAAACTGAATTAACAGGGTTGCACAAATCACCATCATCATCATCAGAAAACATCATATGTATTTATTTGGTTTCTGATGTTCTGGCAGGGATATGAAATGGAAGGGGCTTTGATTTATGTCTTGTGTTCAACAGCTGTGCAAAAAAAAATGCATTTCTAATTTCATTTTGATTACATTTGGTTTTGGTTTTTTTTTTGTTTGTTTGTTTTTCAATACACAGACTTACATAAGCTTGCTGGGAAGTACTTAGTTATTGTTTGGTTTCTTTCCAGACATGCTGTTCTGCTGATATGCTACTTTGTAAATCAATTTGAAACTAAAAAAGAATGGTTTAAATTAAGTAATATATGTTCAAATATCAGAACTACTCAAATACAACAACTAAAAAAGGATTTTTTCAGGTGCCTATTTACACCTATTTATATTTGTCATTATTTACAATCAGCTCTTATAAGTCTGAAAATAAAATATTTTCCTTATTAACTAATATTTCCATTAAATCATTAACATATTTTCACTGGAAAAATATAGCAAGTATTTAAATCCTACTAGTTTTCATTCTACTTGGATAATATAGTTGCTTTAAAGAAGCAGAAGGAATTTAAACAGTAAAGGTTTGCTTTCTAAAGATGACCTCTTCCATCTCCCTCCCATGACCACAGAATGGATAACACTTGTTGCCAATACAAGCAATAGTTCTCACATAAAAGACACAAAGCATCAGACCCACACTGTTTTAGGAAATGGAATAACTAGGTAAAATGGCTACCTATGGATGTGTTTATAGTGTTCTAGTTGAGTAGAATATTAAAGTAACTGTCCATTATACTCTTAACAGCTATAATCTCATAGAGTGCTGTTCACCAAATGGTTCTCTGTTCTTGTAATAGCACCGGGCAGGGTCCTATGGCTCAGCTCAATTAAAACTACTCTGACAGGCCGAGACCATTTTGGCAGATAGTACTATTGCTCTTTTATATAAAAGAGCCCTGGGAACACAATAAGCAATCTCTACACCATTATGGATGAACTAGAGCTAATGTTCAGTGATGCAGTGCAGATTTACTCAGCTAATGCAAGTTGACTGTGCTTTGACATATCATACATAGCTTTCTAGAAATGGCTTCACATTTTAATACTGTGCTGTCAGTTTTGCTGTTTCACTCCTTTAGTGCATGTGAAATAATAAATACCAAGACAAAATGTTAGTTATAGATTTACATGTAACATTAGCTTTGAAAAGCTAAAAAATCCAATAAGCAAAGGCACCGTTATTTCTTTTATTTACTGGTTAGCCTATGAACTCATCCTTTATTTTTTTCTTTCTTTTCTTTTCTGTTTTTTTTTTTTAAAAAAAAAAAAACTTTTCATGCAGATTTGTTTGCTTATATGTATTTTTCAGATTAAAGTCATTATTGCTTTTTGTAAGTGATATATTGCTTTTCATAAAAAGGGTGATATAAAAGGGGTGTCTATATCTGTATTTGTATCCATATCTGTACCTATATGATCTCTACCTATCTCTTATATCTTTACCTATTTCACATATATATAATATATATAACATATATGTGTGTGTACACACATAGTCTGTTTGCTTGTGATTTATGTGTTGTCTTCCTCATAAACTGAACTGGATTTTGCAAACATTCCTTTTGTCACTCCAAGGCCAAAGTAATCAACCCACAAACGCTGTCATTGATCTTCTTACATTGGTATGGATTGAGGTAAGAACACTAATTCCACAAAGCAAGCTATAATGTGCCTGACCTTGCCCCTTCATATTTTTCCTAAGTAAAATTATAGTTGTGATTAAAATCTGTTGTATTTAAAATTCTGTGGTTTCAATTCTTTGGTTCCCTTGAGGAACAAAGCTTGCAAATAAAACTCTAAAACAGAAAAAAGAAAAAAAAAAGACCTTGTGGCAGAATTCTCTTTTCTTTCTTGCTAAATTGACATTTGTTGTATGTAGACACAGTTTTATACAGGTTGAACTATCAGATCTTTTCATCAGCATGCGCAGTTTGTTATTGCTGTATACTGAAAGTGAAATTCCAGAAATATCTGACAGATGACATATTTACACACATGAAAAGTTGGTTTCTATTTGCCATTTCCAATCCATTAATGACCATTTCTATAATTTCACTTAAAAAAAATTATAAAGGTAGCCATATACTTTATATGATCAGGTGGAGGAACTGGTGGATGACTAATTTCATAAACATATCAGAATCAGTAGCAATCAAGATCAGTTACAATTCAGATAAATTATTTGTAACGTATGAATTGGATGTCTACTAATTCTAATGACTAAATATGTTATCCAGTGTTTCTTAACAGGATTTGAGTAATAAACTAAGTGACTTCCCCCACTCCCATTAGACTTTGTGACTGAAAAAGGTTATAGACTTAGTCCAAAGTACAAAAAAGCCCCTAACAAACCCCCTTTATTTACTTATTCATTGCACATCAGAAATGCAGTGCTGTGATGTGGAGTTCAGTTAAATCAATGCAAAGAAACCTGTGGCACTGAGCAGACTTTAGGTAAATTTATGAGTGAGGAATATCTTGTGTGCATACTGGTATCCTTAGTGTGATACTAGGAAACAACAGCAGGAGAAGACCTGAGATGGTCAGGAAGGAGATAAGGTCTCTTCAAAACATTGCACTGCCTCGTTGTCCATCCAGTAGAAATATTAAGCAAGGTGCTGACTGGGTGTAAATCTGCATTTATACTAAAGTCTCTTACAGTTTGCACTGTGGTGGAGTGAGGTGGCAGAGGCAGGACTGCTGCTGAGACCAAAGGAATGGCCTGTGGTATGAAGTGGCCTTTTTTCCAGGCAATGGAACAGATGTCAAACAGATGTCTGATGTTTTGGCTGAAAGTCTGCTGTCTGCATCCTGGTGATTTTACACATAGTTTCATGAAGGAAGCCTCAAAATCAACGTAACATTCATTCCCAAGTTGAATCCAAGAAATATTTTCCTCTTTTGAAAACAATGAAGTTCAACTTGGAGTGACATTTATTAGTGTTCAAAGTGACGCTAATAAGCAGTGGTAACACTGTGGCTGTGTTGCTAAGTATACATGCATACCTGCCAATCACAGAATCACAGAATAATCAGGGTTAGAAGGGATCTCTGGCGATCACCTAGTCCAACCTCCCTGCTAAAGCAGGTTGGTCAGGTATGAGTTTTCCTTGGTGAATCCATGTTGACTGTTCCCAATGACCTTCTTTTCCTCCACATGCTTCATGGTGACCTCCAGGATGAGCTGGAGGCATAATGGCAGTTCAGAATGCAATTTATTCTGTGTAAATGAGGTCTGTATGTACAGTTTAGATGCCTGCTGAGCACTATTTAAAAATATCCTAAAATAACCTAAACAAAAATGCTTGTATTTTCTTATGTAATGAAAAATGTCCATCTGTTCTCCTTGTACCAGTAAGAGATCTGTAGGCTACTTTTAAGAGGTATAAAAAGCAAGTAAGGAAAGAAAGATAGTTTTCACCAGGCATATATAACCTCCATGCAATGCCATTGAAAGGCATTCCAAGGTTCAATCACTGAAAATGGCTTAACCATGTGCCTAAACCAATTTCCACATTAGTATGATAAATTTTTGTAACATCTAATGTGTAGGTCAGAAATTAATGATACAGTTTTCCTATTTCAGTGTTTTAAACTTGTTTTAAATAACAATGCTGATATAGGGTATAAGAAAAAGAGTAAGAAAAAAATCAAAACCCAAACTATCCTAAACTAGAATATATAAACAGCAAGAGAATTGGAGTTTTTATCTGTCTTCAAGGAAAATGGTTTTAATGCTTAATCTTTGCTGTTAGAGCAACTGTAAAACCCCCTTGAGTATCCATCTACCTAGCATCCAGCTTCTGCTGCATCCAAATTGCCTCCTAGAGACAATTCTCATATCAGTGAGCTATTTGGGGACACCATGGGAACATCTAAAATGCCATTGAATACTTAGACAAGGTTTAAATTGTTTCCTAAATCTAAGAAAAATGTACTTTCATATCTCAGAAAGGGGAAAAACTTTTATTTTCAATCAAGTAAGTTATCATGGAATCATAGAATTACAGAATGGTTTGAATTGGAAGGAATCTTCAAAAGCCATCTAGTTCAACCCCCCCACCATGGACATGGACATCTTTCACTAGGTCAGGTTGCTTAAAGACATGTCCAACCTGGCCTTGAACACTTCTAGTGGTGGGACATCCACAACAACTCTGGGAAATCTGTTCCAGGTTTTTCACCACCCTCATTGTACTAATGTCCTTTTTATTTCCAATCTAAACCTACTTTCTTTCAGATTAAAACTGTTGTCCCTTGTCAGTCACTACAGGCCCTGGCAAAAGGTCTCAGTCTTTCTTATAAGCTTGCTTTATATATCGAAAAGACATAGTAAGATGTTCCATGGACCCTTGTCTTCTCCAGGTTGACCAACTCCAACTATCTCAGCCTGTCTTCAGAGGAAAAATGTTTCAATCCTCAGATCATTTTCACAGCCCTTCTCTGGACCTGCCCTAACAGGTCCATGCCTATCTTGCACTATGAATGCCAGAGCTAGATGCAATAGTCCAGGTTCACCAGAGCAGAGTAGAGGGGGAGAATCACTTGCACTGACCTATTGGTTATGTTACTTTTTATGCAGCCCAGAATATGGTTGTCTTTCTAGGCTGCAAACACACATTGCGGTCCAATTTTTTATCCACAGTATCCCCAAGTCCTTCCCTGCAGGGTTGCCCTCCATGTATTCATTCCTTGTCTGTATCAATACCGGGGATTGTCCAGACCTGGGCACAGGAACTTGCATATGGCCTTGTTGAACTCCATAAGGTTCACACAGGTCCACATTTCAAGTCCATCAAGATCAATTGTGTCCTGGATAAGGAAGAAGTAGAATGAATTTTGAATGAGAGATTAAGGCTTTCTGGACACTTGAAACATTGGAGATCTCAAAAACTGATAACATGATCTATTTTAATGTAGATATCGTGCATTTCTTTATGCACCACGTGTTCCGTAAACTGTTTCCTGTTGGAGTTCTTACAGGCAAGGTCAAATATGGAACCTGCTTATCAGGTCCAACATGTTCATAAGATACACAGAACATTCTGAAATCTGTAGTATCACCTTAACAGGAGAACAATGGTAAATCAGGGAGATAAGACAAATAAAATCTTTCTGAAGTAATCCTTATTCAAGACAGCTGTGCATATTTGTTCTTTACGTGGGTCACTTTTGGTGTTTTTTGTTTGTCAGTTTGTTTAAATATCTGTGTTGTTGATTTTTTTATGTTATAAATAAATGTTTCTGTATACGTTTTAATACTATCCAGGCATCAGCCAAATGGGATTTAAGTTGAACAGACAAAACCATAGCATTGTTTAGCTGGCTGACAAATCTGTAAACCCTGAGAAAACTTAACAAATCTTTCATTTCCCAGCACATTTTCCACTGTGTCAATAGAATCTTGGAGAGTTTCACCATCTCATGAACAGGACACAGAAAAAGAGTTGGTATCATAAGGTTAAGGGAGGAATTTTTTTCTTCTAATGTTCATTGTATTATTTGTAACTTTATGACAAGTAGCATGATATTATTTGGACTTTAGGTATGAGCCTCGACTCATGTAGACTCAATGTCAGATTGACTTGAATTTGTCTGGCCAGATAGCAGGAAAACCCACTAGAATATGAATATTTCTGGAGCAGCTGGTGTTTCAATTTACTGTACTGTAAATGCATTGGCAAAGCCTTGGTTTTGTAACCTGCAGATGAATTTTAGAATCTGTTGAACGGAAAACTGTTTCACTCAGCATCTAGAACTAGTATAATAGTGTTGCTATTAGAAACAATTGTTTTACTTTCTTTGCAGTTATCTGACTTGAAAGTCAGTCTTCCATATGTTTTGCAGAACCTGTCAAAGAGTGTAAAGCTTGTGTAACACCTAAGAGTTATGGGAACCAGAATTTAGGTGTAGTTCCTAATCCAATTCAAAGGGAATAAGCTTTGGGTTTTTTGGTAGGATACACAAACATGAAATCTGCTCAGCATTTACAGTGAGGCTCAGATCTATTTTTAGGTATCTCTAATTATCTAGAGTATACATGTCTACATCTGAAGCACATCTCATCTCTAAACACCCATTTTAGCTAATGCAGATACAAATACCAATTTTAGCTAATGCAGATAGTTAGCAAAATTTGGGGTATTATTCCCAAATAGACACCTATGTTCATTCACGTAAATTGTCTTCTATATTTCATTGCAATCAGTGGAACTAGAGAATTCTTCATTCCTGGAACCTATAAACAAGTCAGAAAATCTCCTGTTTGTCATCAAGGGTCAGAGCACTTGAGTGCATTAATAGTTCTGAATGGCCTCAACCTCAAGGCGCGGTACTATATTATCTAGATGGAGTAGAATAACATATTCATGCTTTAGCAAGTAGATAGAAAAATATGCTGAGGTGTCCACTGCTAGGCTGATTCAAACCCTCAGTCTAAATTTGTCAACCAGCTTCATTTAACAAAGAAATAGACATCTCCAGAAATGTATGCCATCCTAAAATAGGTGTCCAAATTATATGGGATAAATCACTTTCTGGAAGTGACAAATTTTCCCCATTCACCAGCTGTGAAATCTGGATCTGGATTTAGTTGCCTAAACACAGGCTTATAATGTCATTTTGGGCACTGTGGGATAGCAGATCTATAGCTGATGCCCTGGAAGGGCTTTGGTTCCCCTAATTTATTTTGTGGCTTAGATCTGCCAGAACTGTGGAGATGACTAGGAAACCCTAAGACTTTTCAAAGGGCATTAGGTGATGATTTCCCACCCGACCCCTGTAAATGAATCCTGACAGCATTGTCTATTTTAATCTACAGATTTCTTAAAAATTAATGGAAAGTGAGCTCAACCCTGGTTTATATACAGAGAGCATAAATAGCCCATAGAATAGATCAGGAAAAGAGTTAAAGAAGGTCCTAGAAAAAAGATCAATACTGCATATAGATGTTATTCAAAATGATTTCATCATTCTGCCTCTGTCACTTGTGTTTCAATAGAAGGATTTTTTTTTTCCTTTACCCTTAAGTTCTTCTACAAACCCTCTGCACTGTAGTTTTGCAGTCACAGATGCTCAAAAGTGATTTTCCTTGTCTGTTTTCTGGTCTCAGAATCCAGGTATTTGCCATCTGACTGTTCCAGAGTTATAGGGGAACAATGGGCTTTTTGCCCTCCCAAACAAGTCCAGTAAAACGCACTGAAACATTAAGATTCAACAACTGTTGCTATTGATCACTAAAGCCAACTATTTGTTCTGATTCCATGTAGCTGAGAAACTGCTTTAGATTTTTGTTGCTACTTGAAAAATAGCACAGTCAAGAACAAAATAGAATTATTAATTAAATGAAATGTTTCCAATAAACAGCCATTCTTCTATCTTGACTTCCCCTGCATACTTCCTGGATTATTAATTGAATTGGTTGGATTATAATCCACCATTTTGAGGGTTAAAATGCTAGTCTTCAAAAAATTATGTGTGTAGTTTTTGTTTCAGTTCCATTGTGTATGGAATTTTCAATTAAGTTCTACTAAATCACCATAAGCTAAATGTTTTAAAATGAGGAGGGGAAGAAATAATACGTGTAATCCATTCATTAATATCTCTAGTCATCCTTAGGTGACTATGAAATGTAAATTGAAATTATTATTATATTCTAACACATCTTTAAATTTCATGAAACAAAGCTCTTAATTAGAAATAAAGCCTGAAATGAATCAATTAACAAGCATAGTATCTTCCAAATTAGAATTTCATTATAATTTCATTTTTCTGTTTTGTAAGTAAACTAAGTCTGGTTATGACTTGTCTAAAAAAACAATTACACATTGTACTAGAAATTATCTTCATAATGTCTTATGAACAAAACTACTCAGAAATTTACTTTTTTTGACATTTTAGGCATATTTTAAATTTTTTTCCTGTTTTGAATTTTCCCATTAGTTTCTTTGTTGAAAGCATTAGGTATTCTGTTTTTTGTTCCAGCTTTTTCTTTATCCATACATATCCAAAAGGACTAAGATGTTTTCTTTTCTAAAACTCTTTAAAGAAAGAGCAAGGACTAGCCTTCACCATGCATTGCGAGTAGTACAACACAGCCCAGTGCTGCTCTAGTAGTTCATAATGCTTCCGGCTGTGTCCCCCAGGATAGCAGAACTGTGGATGAACCAGAAAACCTTCACCATGCATTAGGAAAATAAAAGCACTTGTATGTCTTTATCAACATCAAATAAGGGTTCATTTGCCTTCACAGCCAAGATTTTAATGCCCCGAAGAGAGCATTGTGACTAAAAATAAATGTAACTTTATATCAACACAATTCAAGTTACTCAACTTCAATGTTGAGCCCAGGGCTTGCAGGGGATAAAAGTGTCATGCGAACACATTGCTCTGTGCTTTGAAAATAAAATTCAAGCATTGTTTTAGGTGTGTGCACTGTTGATCTTTCTCAAAATTCAGACTGATAATTTCTCATTTCGAGATATAAACTAAGAAATGTTTCAAGTTGCAGAATTTTAAATCTCTCCACTGATCTTTATTTAAAAGGCAAATAAACAATGCTACCTATATAAAATAATACAAAACTATTTAAATTTTTCATGAACAGAAAACCCATAAACTCAACAGTTCTCAAGTACAGTGAACAAGAGAAGAAAAAAAGGAAAAAGGAGTGTGTGCAATCATGATATAACTGGGGGATGTCATGGTAATTGCAGGGAACTACAGCCCTCTACTTTTGATATTCCACAGGAGACTTTTTTCTGGGTAGAAGCGTTCCTTATCTTACAGTTTGCCATCCCTTTTGGATCAGCCATAAGTCTCATGTGCATCATCTCCAAATTATGCCCTACCAGCTTTGACAGAAGCAACAGTTGCCAGAATATGCCATAGGATGATCCCTTCAGTCTCCAGGCAGTTGTATAAGGTAGGATATTTAGCATAGCTTATTTACTTCACCTCTATGACAAGGAATCTCATCTGTGTACTAAACATTGTCTCAGAAGGTGGATGATGTATTTACATTTGTCCATCACATTGATTATACTGAAAGTCTAAATAATGGCCTTTGACACAACACCTACATTTTAAAAGACAAAAGTTAGGCAATAGGAATCCTACTCAAAGTGATTAAGTGCTATATTGCAAGCTAAGTGTTCTCAAAATATGAATTGTTCATTATTCATCATATATATAGATGAAGTTATATGTACAAGGTCTAGGTGTATCCTTACTCTCCCCTTGCTCTGAGACAATCCAAAGCCTTATAGTAGCAATGTATCTTAGTTTGGGATAGATTGCATAATAATTTGGCTGTATAATTTATAAGTGGCTTAAAAAACTGTTTAAGTGATCTTCTAAATATATGTAATTAGATAATTATGTTTAACACACAACCTCGTTAAAATTAGAATTTTTCTGTTTTGCAATTAAAAGCAAAGTGATACAACAGATTGTGCATGGAACAAGCAAAAATTTGGGGAAAGAAGGATAAATTCATTGAAAAAGTAATTGAATCACATCAGAATCTTAACATCCCCCTCTCCCCACAAAAAAAAAAAAAAAAAAAAAACCAAACAAAAAAAACAACTCCAAACCAATCAAAACATCACCAACACTTCTTGTTAGGGCTTTTTTACTGCCATGTTCCATATTCATATTTTTCAATATTTTGCCATTAAACTTGAAAAACATAGTGATGCTTATTGAAACTTGTAGATAAGTGATTTTGTTAACAAAAAAAAAGAATGCATCCAAGTTTTGGAGAACAGGTAATGAGTTGGCATTAGTGGTAACAGCTACATTAATATAACGTTTACTGGGTTTACTGTCTTAAGGATCTTATCTAAATCTTGGGAAGTTCTACATAGTATAGAAAGTTGTACAAAGCTGTTGTTTAACCCCGGCGGGCAGCTCAGCCCCACACAACCTCTCACTCACTCCCCCCATGGTGGGATGGGGAAGAGAATCGGAAGAGTAAAAGTGAGAAAAACCATGGGTTGAGATAAAGACAGTTTAGGAGGCAAAGCAAAAGCCACATACACAAGCAAAGCAAAACAAGGAATTCATTCATTACTTCCCTTTGGTAGGCAGGTGTTCAGCCATCTCCAGGAAACCTGGGCGCCATCACACGTAATTGTTATTTGGGAAGAAAAACACCATCCCTCCAAACGTCACACCTTTCATTCTTCTTCCCCCAAATTTACATGCTAAACATGACATCATATGGTATAGAATATCCCTTTGGTCTGTTGGGTTCAGCTGTTCTGGCTGTGCCCTGTCTTAGCAACTTGTGCACCCCCACCCTCCTTGCTGGTGGGGTGATGGAAGAAGCAACAAAAGCCTTGATGCCGAGTAAGCACTGCTCAGCAATAATGAAAACGTCCCTGAATTATGAACTCTGTCCAAAACATAGACCCATACTGGCTACTATGAAGAAAATTAACTCTACATGACCCAAAACCAGCACAAAACCCCCAAAATGAACATAACAGGAAGATGATAAGTAAATGTTATAAATATTAAAGTTGGCCTTCTTTTGTTGTGTTAACAGTTACTTGAATAGCCATATATTTAACACTTCTTTTTTTAAGAAAATTAACTCTACATGACCCAAAACCAGCACAAAACCCCCAAAATGAACATAACAGGAAGATGATAAGTAAATGTTATAAATATTAAAGTTGGCCTTCTTTTGTTGTGTTAACAGTTACTTGAATAGCCATATATTTAACACTTCTTTTTTTAAGAAAATTAACTCTACATGACCCAAAACCAGCACAAAACCCCCAAAATGAACATAACAGGAAGATGATAAGTAAATGTTATAAATATTAAAGTTGGCCTTCTTTTGTTGTGTTAACAGTTACTTGAATAGCCATATATTTAACACTTCTTTTTTTCCGTATGTAACATATTGTGCACAAGCAATAGCTATTCAGTTGTATTCTTTCTGATACAACCAGAAGCCAGAACAGCTGAAGTTTGATTTCATCAAATCTCAAACTATGCGCTATTAAGCTTGCTCAGCACTTTGATGCAAGACCTCTAGGGAAAACTCATGTAATGCAGGACATGCTGTTAGTGGTTCTGTGAGCTGTTATCTTCCCACTGAGAAAAGTTCTGGACCAACCAGATGGAGATACCAAAAGGGTTCTCTTTCAAAGAATATGGATGACTCTGGACCTGGATTTTGTCGGATTATTAACCTTTGTGTCTACCAAACTATAGGTAATTATTTGTGCTGGTTATTCTTGTTTAATTTTTAAGGATTTCAATGTACATAAACTTTCTCCTAAATCACTGCACTACACAGCTGCTACATAATTATATCTCAGAGGGTCTATATGTATGGAAGTAGAACTGCTCCTGTTAATCCTATTCGGAGATACTAGACTGTACAAACATATGAAAATGGGATCGCTGCATTGCATTTTAAACATAAAAATAAGGTGAAAACAGATGATCAAACAGGCAAAGATGGAAAAATCAGAAAAACTTCCCCATTAATAGCCATTCTCACCTTTTGTCTATTCCATCCAATGTGTTTATTATTTCCCATTGTTTTGTACTTTAAAATTCCTCCATTGTCTTAAGCATTTGCTTTTGTTTCTCTTTTCAGAATATTTTTTTCTGTTTCAGTTAACTTCCTAGTTTTTATTTTTATATTTATGCTGTGTACTTGCTGATGTCTGCTTTATTCTTATGTCCAGTTTGATTTTCTACCTTTTATCCATACATTACAGAACCACAGAATCACAGCATGGTCAGTGTTGGAAAGGACCTCTAGAGATCATCTAGTCCAACCTCTGCTAAGGTAGGTTCACTTTCAGCAGGTTGCACAGAATTGTGTCCAGGCGGGTTTTGATTGTCTTCAGAGAAGGAGATTCTACAACCTTTCTGGGCAGCCTGTTCCAGTGCTCTGACACCCTTAAAATAAAGGAGTTTTTCCTCATGTTCAAATCGAACCTCCTGCACTGCATTTTGTGCCCATTGCCCCTTGTCCTGTTGCTGGGCATCACTGACAAAATCCTGGCCCCATCCTCTTGACACTTGCTCTTAAGAGATATGTAGACATTGATAAGATCCCCTCTCAGTCTTCCCCTCTCCAGACTAAACAGGCCCAGCTCTCTCAGCCTTTCTTCATAAGGGGGATACTCCTGCCCCCTGACGATCTTTGTAGCCCTCTGCTGGACCCTCTTCAGTAGTTCCCTGTCTCTCTTGAACTGGGGGCCCCAGAATTGGACACAGCACTCCAGTTTTGTTTTATGCCATAATGATCAATGAGTATTTACCCATCATATTGTGGAAAAACTATTTCCTCACAAGTGTAGACCAGACCTTTTGTCAAGAAAAAAAACCTTTTCACTCACAGTAATTGTATGAGTATCAGGGTATGTTTCTGATAGTTATAATATGCCTACACACAACAGTCTATGCATATTTGTCTTTGAAGTCTTCTATAACTCCAGGAAGGTGCTTACACAGTATTCACCTTGGGAGGAACCCTAGAATATTCATTTGTGTGTTACTAGTGAAAAAATCTGTGTGGGACTGAATGCCTACAGGCAAAGATTACAATGCTATTGCCTTCTTTATACCTCCTGCTAAAACCATCTCCTTTGAACTAATTTGTGTGTTTCAGCACAACACAGTTTAAGGTACTCATCAGCAGTGACGTGGATAGCAGAACCTTTACCACAATGTTCTGGAATTAGTTTGAATGAAATAAAATTAATTTAAATGTGATTTCTAAAGTCTTCAAAGTCAAGTAAAATAAACAACATTTTGTGCAAAGTATGTTAAGTTCTTGAAATTATAAAATGGGCAGTAAATAAAAGCAATATGTGCATTCAAATCCTGAATTTAGTATTATTTTTTATCTAATACTGATTGAAGTTAGTGGGAATCATCCCATGCAGATAAATGTGATTCATTCCTCAATTTATGTCACACAGTATAGATTGCTTAGAGGTCTTTAACACATATCTCAGAGGCAGATTTTTTTTTTTTTCTTTACCCACACAGCAGCTTTTGCATGGATATTACTGGGTCATCAGCTTGGGCTCTTTTGGAATACAGGGCATATAAATTGTTGTGGTTTAACCACAGACAATAACTAAGTACCACACAGTCGCTTGCTCACACCCCCCCCACCCCCCCACCCCCCCCCCACCCCCCCGTGGTGGGATGAGGGAGAGAATTGGAAGAGTAAAAGTAAGAAAATTTGTGGGTTGGGATAAAGACAGTTTAATAGGTAAAGCAAAAGCCACACACACAAGCAAAGCAGAGCAAGGAATTCATTCACCACTTCCCATGGGCAGGCAGGTGTTCAGCCATCTCCAGGAAAGCTGGGCTCCATCACTCATAACAGTGACTTGGGAAGACAAACCATCACTCTGAATGTTCCCCCCAACCCCTTCCTTCTTCTTCCCCCAGCTTATACACTCAGCATGACGCCCCATGCCATGGAATATCCTTTTGGCTAGTTCAGGTCAGCTGCCCTGGCTGTGTCCCCTCCCAATTTCACTTGCCCCTCCAGCCCTCCGGCTGGCAGGACCTGAGGAACTGAAAAGTCCTTGACTTAGTATAAACATCATCGAGCAACAACTAAAGTCATCAGTGTGCTATCAACATTGTTCTCACACCAAATCCCAAACACAGCACTGCATCAGCTACTAAGAAGAAAAAAAAAAAAAATAAATTACAAAAACAACCCCAAAAAAGAACAAAACAACCCCCTAAAACCTCCAAAAACAGAGCTGCAAGGACCAGAAAGGAATGTGTTAGCTCAAGTCCATTTAAAAAGTGCTGAAATTCCACTATTCAGTGCTTGTCAATAGCTCTTTTTGTTGCAAAGTGTGATAAAACAGGGACCCTTAGATTTTCTAGATTCAGTGCATGCCTTCAACTCTGTTATGTAAACTTCCTGTAATTCGATGACTGACTCAGAATCTGGAGTCAGAATATCCAAGAGCTCATGAATGGTGGATGTTTCTAGAAGGTTCAAACATTTTCTGCATCTTATAAAAGTAGATTATTTGCAACATTTTATTAGCAAAGAAGATGTGGAAAATATGCAGGTATATGACCCTTGCAGATGTCATTAACACCTTTCAGGTGTGCTCATGTCTCTCCATTAAAGTGATACTTTACAATTTCTCAGCCAGGGCCCAGCTGTGAAAATCTGCTCATCATGACATATGGACTAAATTCACCAATATTCACTCTCTACTTCACAAAACCATGTACGAATTCAACCAGAAGGTAACAAATCTGTCCTGAGAACTGCAATACACTTCACTATTGTTCTAATTAGCTATACCCTCTCCTGTATAACTTCAAGTATCATTCTCATTTATAACAGATGGAATGTAATCTTGCTGGAGACCTTGTTCTTATTAAGATTAAAATTGAAATTCCTTGTATTTTCATATCTAAGTTTCCAGTATTGCAATTATCTGCTTAAGGCCAACATTAAATATTAATTTCAAATTACTGTTTAAAAGAAATTCTATAAAAATTCAATGATGAGATGAAAGTTTGAACACAAAGGTAAGGATAATTACGCTCTTCGAAAGCAGTATTTTGTGAGAAATGCCTTTACTTGAGCAAATAATATTCCCAAATATTATTGGGGTTGCAGACAGTTCATAACACTTCACTTCTGCTGCTTCTTACTCTTTACACTCTTCCCCTGCTCCAGCATGTGGTCCCTTCCAAAGGATACAGTCTTTTGTGAACTGCTCTAATGTGGATCTTTCCCATAGTCTGCGGTTCCTAAAGAACCAATCCAGTGTGAGACCTTTCCTTGGGGAAAAGTCCCTCAGGAACAGACTGCTCCAGTGTGGATCACCCATGGGCCATATTTCCTGACAGAAAACTTACCCCTGCATGTGCTTCTTTCTACAGGTTTCAGTTTCTGCCATGGCCCTGCTTCAGTGCTGGGTCTCTGTGGGCTGCAGCTTTCTTCAGGGCACATTTGATATGGAGAAATAATGTGAAATGGGGATAATGGACATGGATTGTGATTGTATGTGTCTGCTTAAGGAATGTGGGTATGGTGACTAGTCATGGGTGCGGTGACAACCACAGTTTTGAGGAGACGCCTGCCCCTCTTCCTCTAACAAAGGGGAGACGGGGAGACGCCTGCCCCTCTTCCTCTAACAAAGGGGAGACGCCTGCCCTTCTTCCTCTAACAAAGGGGCTATTTAAAAGAGAATAAGAAAAGATGAGAGACATTCAAATGCTATCTAGAGGGAGGGAGTGCTAAGTCTCCTTGCTGGAAAAGATTGGGTGGTCACAATCACCTGAAGAAGATCGGGTGGTCACAAGGACATGAATCACCTGAAGAAGATCGGATGGTCACAAGAACATGAATCACCTACAAACCTGCAAGACCACCACATTCCAGGAAACGGACGAAGCGGGGTTTAGGTAACGAATATGTATAGGCGTTAATTGAATATTCATTTGTTCATTGTATAAATGTGAGATGGTTCGTCACTTCGGGTATGCACGCTTGTGGAGGAGCGATCCCCCGTGCATCTGCGCGCAATAAACATACCTACTTTATAACTCTCGAGTTATAGAGTCTAATTCCGCACGTCACATTCATCTGCTCTGTTGTGGGATCTTGCATGGGCTGCAGGGTAGAAATCTGCTCTGACCTGGTAGTTCATGGGCTGTAAGGATAATATTTCACTGTGGTCTTCTCCATGGGCTGCAGGGGATTCTCTGTTCCATTGCAATGGAGGACCTCCTTCTGCTCCTTCTTCTCTGACCTTGGTGTCTGCAGGGATATTTCTCTCATATTTTCTCACTTCTGTCTCATAGCTGCTGTGCAGTGTTTTTCACAATTTCTTAAATGTTTTTTCAGTGAGATGCCACCAGCATCGCTGATGGACTGACCTTTGACCAACAGCAGGTCTGTTTTGGCGCCAATTGGGACTTTTTCTGACATGGAAGCAGTCCCTGATCTCTTCTCACAGAGGCCACCCTTGCAGTGCTCCCTTGCTACATAAACTCAATACAATATTTTTAAGGGTCATAACCAATATTATTAACAATTGTAACCAATATCATAAGGAGATTTTTGCTAAATAAAGGGTTAAACACAGTTTCTACTCTCTTTCCTTGAGAACATACTGTCTTTCCCTTAATGAATGACTAGCCCAGAAGCTGTTCTATGACACTTTGTAGCAGGCACTTAAAATTGCCATTTTAATTAAAGTTTCCATTATCATAATTTCAAGCTAATTAGCATATAACAGGAACACAGTATATCCTAACTCCTTTGTAATCTCTTATAAATAGTAATCTTTGCATTAACCAGTTATTTTTTCCTGCCCTATGACTAATTAAGTCCCCCAAGTCTTGAACTTGAATGAATTTTTGTTTGTAGGAAAAAATGGGAAGTCTATGTACAGAAGTAGTTTTGCTTGTTGTTACTGAATTTATAATCTTTTATCATCTGAAAGGGATACTCTAGTCATGAGTGCAAAACAACTACAAATATGTCCAGATTCTTTAAGGAAAACACAGACACTTGTGCAATTTAACTATGAAAAGTGATCTGTGTCTCACAGTAGATTTTATTGTATTGAAATTTATTTGTCATATATCGTGGAACCTCTAAATCAAGACTGAAAATAGATGAATCTGGCAGTTTAATAAAGACTATATTCAAGAAACAAAAAATACTTGTATCATGCATGTGAAAATGATACAATGATTGAACAAATTAACTAAAGACAGAGAGGAATGCAGTACTGACAGTTGACTGCACAACTAGCAGAAATGAGTCATCAAAAATATTGACATTAGCTAGAAAAGAATGAGTTAACTAAAATAATTAATATAAAGAATGAAAATTATTTTGACAGGGTTACTTTCTGAATGTTTAGATTTTCAGCTGATGCTTCAAAGCCTTTAAAAAGACGATTGTTGAAATATTATTCTAAAATAAATATTGGAGCAAATGGCATCAGGAGTATAAGTTAAAAGTCTCTAGAAAAGCACAAAAGAACAAAATGTTGAAAACATAATGGAATACATGAAAAAGTCTGTTCATTTTGCACCCAAACTTTTATTTGTCTTATCATCCTTTAATCTTTAAATTAGCTTCTGCAGACGTGACATATGGCCTTGAGAAAGCCCATTCACAGACCTAGCAGACAAGTATTTTTACATTCAGAGTCTCTTAGGTTTAGACAGACAGTTCTCAAGTGTTCTCCCAACAGACACTGAGGTGGTAATTCCTCTGACATGGACAAACAGAGACTCTCTAGAAATAAGTAGATAGGAGCAAGGGAAATATAATTGTGGAGGAGGAAAAATCTGAAACATATTCCCTTGAGTTCAAGAACATATAGATGCTTTATGAAAATGAATGTATTCTGACAAAACAGGGAGATGTGTAAGATTTCATGAATTTTCACTGACTTTTTTGACTGCTTCTGTAGCAGACTATCTAGAAACTGTCCCTTTCCTCAGTGAATATTAAAATTCAGTCTAGCCTTCTCTGAGCTCAAGGCTTTAACATACATTCAAATCAGGTAGAACAATTGAGCAGTGACAATAAAAAAAGTTATAAAACCAACCAACAACCCAAAAGGCTTAAGGCATACCCTATGTATGCATTTGAACAACTGGGATAATTTCTTAGATATAATAAAGGGTCAAGGCCCTGAACAGCTGCGGAGTTTTTTAGTTTGTTTTTGGGGATTTTTTGGTTGGTTGGGGTTTGGGTTTTTTTCCTTTCTTTTTTCCCATCTTGGTTCAATATGCCTTAACAATACCAGAGAGGAACACATGTTCCAATAAAGGCTGAGCGTAAAGAAATTGATCTATTCACAAGTGAATAATACAACTACAATTGATTTTACCATCTTTATTCTGCAGAAAAATAGACTGGTTCAGTGTTTAATGGTTGCTACTGAAAAGTTACTAAGCACGTTGGTTTGAGTTCTTTCTGGAAATCTAGGGAAAATTAACATAAAGCACTGTGATTTCTTGTGACAACATTTTTTTAGCTAGTTAAAATCACAAGGTGTCCTGGAAATTATTCTCTCTATCTTCAGTTCTTTGGTCACAACTCTAAAAGGCAAATGAAAGAATGACTTTCCACATCTGTTTCTCCCATTCTGTCCTTTTTACTTCTTTGTAGTAGCTCTTCTGTTATTTTAATTTGCTGATCCATGGGACTGGAAGAGTACATACCTAGTCTCTAAAGCAATTGCTTCCCACCTAATCTCCCCAGATTAAACTCCATTACCTAGCTTGGTTGAAGAGCATTTAGATGCAGACTACCCTACAGGTAATTATTTAAAGCCAGCACGATCAGGACTGTAAGTGTTTTCACATGACCACAGAATGTTCTACTGGGGTTCACTTCTGAAGTCCTGGAAGAAGGAAGTGATAACATTTGTCCTGTCTGCACTGACACATGGTTATGCACCTGGCACATGGCACAGACATCAAAGTCTCCATTTTGTGTTCTACAGATCAAAATAGAAACATTACCTGGAAACTCATGAAGGAATAGCCATATAACAGATGAATGTTCAATATATTGGAAAATTATTACAGAATTTATTGATTCTTATATTGATAGTTTTAGACTAAATGGTCCACTAAATAACCTATATTCAGGTAATAAAATATTTTTGTTTTTTATACCATGGTTATATGTTATATGGAAAATATCCATGTTTAAAAAAATAATGTTATGCATGTAAAGACAAGGCATGAGATGTTAGGATGTGTCAATAACAGTGGCTGTCTATGAACACTGAATTCAGCATCCTAGAGTAGAGCATTATGGTAAGGCTACTATGTACACAATCACAAAACTGGTTTTTGTAATAAAAGTTCGCTATCATCCCCCTCACACTGTGAATAATGTTCACTGTGTGAGCTTTTTACTTAGATTCTCTTCAACATGGTGCTTTGCTTTTCATTCTTCAAACTGCCTCACTCGCAGTCCACCATTCTAATCCAGCTTTGGAGAATTATTCAATTCCTCCATGGAACCTTTGGATTCATATGCAACTAGCAAAAAATAAATTTGTTTAGGAGGAAAAAGGAAACATATCTTATCTATAAAGTCAATATTAGATTAATTGGCATTTTAACAGTCTAATCCAAGAATCATTACTAGTCCAGTTGTAATTATTGCAGAAAGTGAAAGAATACATTATGAATTTTAGTAATAACAACATAATTAAAGTTATTGAACATACATTTTTAAATTCTACCCCTTTTCCTGATATTATGCTCTCCTTTTGCCTATTTCCCTGAGCCCTGAAGTCAGTGGCTTCGTTTAGGTAACTGTGGTGTGGGAGTCTTACAGCAAATTCTTATTTCTCAAGCCTTCTGTTACTGTACCAGGCCTGCATTTCTCCATACTACTTTGTGATGTTAGAATTGTAAAACCGTGGTGGTATCATACAAAGTTAAATGAAAGTAAACCAAATTAGCCAGAGAATTTAGAAAGATTGCTGTTACACCTAACCCTCACTATTGATGTTGCCGAAACTCCTCAGTTACTGAATTCTGATTTAGTTAGATAAGAATGTGCACAAAGTTTAGGTCAAGCTGACCCACCCTCTCAAGTTGTCAACATGTCAAGTTGTCATGCAGTTCCCACCATCTCAAGTTGTCAATGCCTTCTAATCCAAGAAGTCAATAAGAGAGGGTCTGCAGAAGACAAACAAGGCCAAGCTGGTTCTGGGGTTTGTGAAGGAGTGCCAAGTAAGGGGTCTGTGCAAGAACTTAGGGGGTCATGGGGCAAACAACGGGATGAAGGGGAGTGAAGAGGAAGTAACGACCACCAGACCACTAAGACAACCACATACAGGCATAACTACACAGGAGTAAAAGGGCATTATAATATTAATGAAGGTCCCGGGAAAACTCATACATATGCAAATAATTCTGAGAAATGTAATCAATATGTATAGCTGTGTATCACAAAATGGGATGCACAAAATAGTTTGGCATGCATGGTAGGTGGAGTGATCCCCCGTGCAGCTGGCACCACAATAAATAATGCTGGCTGCTTAGTTCTACATTGGTGTTAAGGAGTTTTATTCCCGCATTTCGGTGACACTGAGACCTTGCAAACTCACTATGAAGCTTATGGCCTGCTGCTAGCAAAACCAGTGCCATATTACAGGGTTATGTGAATACAGTTGGGTCTAACGAAGCATGACTAACTGATAATGACTTGTACCCTGCCTGGGCTTTAAGCCTGAAGAAACCTAGCCTTCTAATGCAGTTTCACACCCTCCTGTCCTCTGTAACCAAAATTTAACAAACTTTTCAAAACTTCCTCTCCTTGCCATGTCCTTAAGACCCACACTTCCATTGTTGCATCTGGAGACCTGGGGCTGTCACTTAAAGTCCAAGCTGCTGTAAGACACCAGCTAGACCTACTGAGAAGCCAGCACATTGCTAGTTCCTCAGATGGCTCACAGCTAGAACAGTTCGTACTTGGTAAAGCTTGATAGAAAAGTGACTTTAACATAGCAATGTTGCTAGTGTAATGTAGCAAATTACACGTGCTTCAAAATTCACTTCTCTGTGTTTGTAGAATACCATGAAAAACAGCAGAATAGGCGTCTAGCTCAGGTCACAGCTTTATGACGAACATGTAACCATGTTGCTGCTAACCTGTGCATTTTCCTGCCTTCAGCTTTATGTCACACTGTTTTTCTTCTTTCCACACAGATACTGTGCTCACAGTGACATTTACCAGGCTGAACAACAGTTAGGGAGATGAAGAAGCTCACTGAGCAGAAAATTAATAATGTTTATTTTTAATTTCTTTTTGATGTGTTAGTTTTCAGCTGTACACTTTGCAAGAGGAACACATAGTTGCATGTGTGCTGGTGCCACTGCAGGGTCAGTAGGTGAAATATCCTTTCACTAGACATACGTGATTTACTTTAAATTTGGAAATTATATTTTGTTCCCAAGAGCAGTATGATACCTCACAACAATAATAAATTAATCACAGTCAAATAAAAACTGTAGATTTCCTCTTGCCTGTGTAAATAGCATTTAGTAAAATGTGTGGCTTCTGGAAAACAGAAGTTGAAAACCTTTTACTTAGTAATGTACTCAGTTGGTACTGCTGACTTGACAGAGTGCTGTTAATTTTGTCAACCAAGCAGATCCTTTAGTGTTAAATGCCTTCTTAATCCCAGCTCTCTGTATCTGCACCTCTATAATGAAATTACTTAGCACAATTGCTGCTTGCAAAGAGATCAGTCTTGATAACACAAATCTTGTCAAAGAGTGGAAGGAGGACATCATGGAATTTGGGGGTTTGTTTTCACCCTTGACTTCAATCACAGAATCCTATAAGGAAACAGTACTTGCTTGAAGTGTGGAAACATAATACCGAATTTGAATTCCATTTGTATTTTCAGATTCAACCAGTCTTGTTCTTCTATGTAGTAAGAACAGAAGTTTTAGACAAATATTTTGATGACATTTTGCTACCACTATCTGTCTTTTACCATACAGAGTTAAGTGAGATATACAAAAAAAATATGTGCTAAAGTCACTATAGCTATGCACTTCCATTCATGGTGAAAATGACTTCCCATTCATTCCAAACTTTTCCCTGGCTCCTTCAGTTCTTGCTTTAATAAAAGATGCAAAAGTGACAAAAATGAGTAGGGCAGTTCCCTACAAACTAAAGTAACTGCTCTGTCACATTTCATACTGAACTGAACTCAGTGCAGAAGACTTCAATGTTTGTATCTACCAGATCAAACCCTATAGATAATAAAGTACAGTATAGATGTAGCTGCAGTCATGCCAGAATTGCAACAAAGCATCAGAGAAGGTCACTGAGCTCAATTTCAGTTATCTAAATGTAGATGTATTAGCAAATCTAGTCACCCTTGATTCCCCACGGAGAGCAATAGACAGTTCAAGGATTTGCTTCATCTAGTGTATTTTAAGCATTTATTTTAAGTTGAGATGAATCAAATCTGAAGACCAACACTTGCTTCTTTTCACTGACTGTGAAGGGTACCAAGAGTGATGGGATGAGACATAGATGTCAACACAGAGTTGGCTGAATTCCACCACTAGATACCTAAAGCAAGCCATCTGTGAGCTCCTGTAGGAATCACTGGACTCCAGGAACCTTGGTGGTACATTATTTAGATATTGGTGGGGTTCAGGTCCTTCCTGACATTGGGTTGTACAAGGGTTAAAGTAGATGGTATTGCTTTCTGACATGCAAAAACCAACAGACTGCTACACTGGGCTTGACATAGAAGGATTTAGCATGGTGTTATAATGAATAAACAAACAAAAAAATAATGTTGTTCTTATAAAATCAAAATTTTTAATTTCCTTTTCTTTAGTAATGTTCCTGTTATGTATTCTCACTGAAACTTTTGAACATTTGGGGTTTTTTTTGAGAACTTACAATCAACACTAAACCAATATTTATAGTTCTAAAGCTAATTTTTTCTTCTAGTAAGCCTAAGAGCTGTCAGACATCTGTATTTCAACAGAATCATGTAATCCAAAAATTATGGTTTATCTTCAATTCTCTCCATACTCTAATTTGTGAGATACTTTTTGATACATAAATACATACATAAGTTCTAGAACTACCCATGTGTAAGTAATCAAACTATTGATTGAAATTTTTCTATTCAGTGTCTATGAGGAACTGATGATACAGTACACAATATTGCTGTCTGATTTGTTTTCACATATGTTAAATAATTTCCATATATAAATTTCAAAACTAACAAAACTAGAAAGGTAAATCAGACTACCACCTTAGAATATCATAGTTCATATCAAAGACAGATATAACTACTGGAAGAGTACCAAACTATTTCACAGATGAAATCTTCTGAGACGCAGGCATAAGGAATACACATTTTTCATTATTTCAGCAGAAATGAATGTCTGTTATCCAGAAAAAAGCTTCTGCTTATTTCATCTTACTGTGTTGTACACCAAGATTTGTGTAAACCCAAAAATGCAAATTAATTTTAGAAAATTATTAAAGATCTCAGGGAAGTGGGTCACTTATTAAGAGGAATGCTTGTCCTTCTATTGATGATTTGCTAGAACAGATTTACCTACATATTTTAAGATACATTTTAAGATGAAAATCAATTTTCCATATTTTTTTGTGGGTTCAACTATAGGAAGATACTGTTTTTCACTTACCTGATTTCCAGAGATAAAAAAAAGTCTTTGTTAAGTTTTATCTGTCATAAATTGTTAGAGTTCAAATACACACTGTCATAAGCTTTACCACTGAGTATATATAAGATCCTTCTAGTGTTCAAGGCTTTAAGAAACAGATTACCACTGTGATACATTCACTGAGAGTTATTAACAATATCTGTAATATAGTCATTCCAGGAAATCTGTGGAGTAAGTTCTATTCAAATATTGGATATCTTTACTCTTAAGCACAAAACTGATGTTCTGGATACACATACTAAGGAAAAATATACATGTATTAGTAGAAGAGTAGCAGTCTAATCATAATCACTAGAGCTATAAATACACTAGAATTAGAATATTTCAGTATTATGAAGATACATTAAAAATTTATATCAGAACAGTGCAGATTTGTTTGCTGAAACCAGTTCTTGTAAGATACCAGAACAACATATAGAAATCATCAGTGAAAGATCATATACCGTACAGTACAAAGTAATAATGACATGGTTATTTTCGCATTAGAACTATGGGGCAAATGCAAATTTCTATCTGATTTAGATGGAAAGGAAACTTTTCTCTAGCACTGCTTGAACCATCTTTCCCTCCAAGGAAAAGCTCAACAATATTTCCCCAAGATAATTCAATTTATAATACTAAAACAAAGCAAAAGCTAAGCCAGCCAACATACTGACTTTTCATACACTTCAGCTATAATGCATTTTTAATGTCAACTGACTCGTGTTGTGTTTTTCTGTAGTCATGATGCTGTTCAGACAAGCAAATTCCTCAGTAAAATTATTGTATTTGCAGATATTTGTCCCAAATATTTTTAGTTTTCCTAAATAATAAAGCCTAACCCTTTATGTATGGATACATGCCTTGTCATTAAATTAGTACAATATATGTATACAATATCAGGGATGTAATCATAATTTTTACAGCAATGAACATTCCTCTCATTCTAAAGAAGGGATTTTATATATGGTTCACATAGATCTGCTTTAGCCCTGCTTCTAATGAGGGGAATGAAGAACTTGCTCTCTAGAGTTCCTTTGCAATCTAAATTATTTTAGGTTTCTATCATCTAATGATATATATACAGGGAGAAACAAATATCTAACAGGCTTCACAGTAAGTCATGTGTATGTGCATTTGTGTGTGCCTGTGTGTATTTATATATGTGGAAACTTAATGAAAATGTGTTCAAAAGTCAAACGTCTCATTAACTATTAATGTTTTAATCTGTTTGTTGGGTTTTTTGAAGATAAATACAGTACTTCAGTCCTGGAATTACATAAATAATTAAGTTGATTTTGACCTCTGAAAACTATTGTGTCTAGTCTTCCGCTCAAAGCAAAGCTAACCTCCAAGTTAGAACTGGTTGCGTAAAGACTTTTCCACACCAGTTTTAAAACATATAAAGATGGAGTTTTCACAGCCTTTTTGGGCAGTTGGGTTCACAGTTCAACAATTCTTATTACGAGGAAATTTTTTTTGACAATCAGCATCTTTTTTCTTGCAACATTATTGTAATCTTTGGCTCTTGTACTTCTGTCATACACCTCTAAGAAGAGTTTAGATCTCAACCAACCACTGTTATTTAGTGCAACATTTCAATTAGATCCAAACTTTATTTTCTCTTCTCCAGGCTAAACAAACTTCAGTTGTATCTCAGTATCCCCTTGTAAGTCATATATTCTAGCAGTCGGATATCTTTTTGGTCCTTCACAGAAATCTCTTCAGTTCTTCAAAATTGCTTGGGAGAAGTAGAGGGGCAGGGGTGAAGAAGTGGACACAGTACTCTAGTTGTGACCTCTGTATCCTCAGTAAAGGGGAATAACTTCTTCCTTTGATATATTGCCTTTGCTTTTATTCATGCAGCATGCAGTCTACCTTCCTCACAAGGGCATACCACCGACTGACATTAAACTTGTCTACCAGGACCACACTACATAAATGTGACAAAATTCACAGCTATGAATTCTTCTACTTCCACAGAAGGAAAAGTAGTCTTAAATATTTGGTTGCATTAAAGAAAAAGAGCATTTTCAGTTTAGGGAAAGTTTAAAGAACTTGTCAAGGTAGAATTTATACAAACTGTAACAATCTAAACCCAGTTATTTATTTAAATTGACTTCATCATAAGAAATTTTCTTTCAATGGAAAAATATGATTAAGACATGCAAGCGTAGTGAGTTAACCGTGACCAGCAGCCCCATGCCCACCCAGCTGCCCTCTCGCTCCTCCACAACAAGGCAGGTAGATAAATAAGCTTAAAAGGCTCATGGTTTGAGATAAGACAGGGAGATCCCATACCAGTTACTGTCACAGGCAAAACAGATTTTACTTGGGGAAGATTATTCTAATTTATTGCCAATTAAAAGAGAGCTGGGTACTATGAAGCAAAGACAAAAATATTAAAATAATATTTTTTTCCCCACCCTTTCCCAGACTCAGCCTCATTCCTTCGTTCCCGACCTCTCTGTTTCCTTCCCTGACCCGTGGTGCAGGTGGATGGGGAATGGAGGTTGAGGTCAGTTCATTACAGCTCCTTTTTGCTGCTCACACTTTTCTTCTCACACTTTTCACCTGCTCTAGCATGGGCCATCTCTCCAGGCTGCAGTTCCTTCAGCAAACACCCAGCTGGTCTGGAGTGCGGTCCTCCATGAGCTGCAGTATGGATATCTGCCCCACTGTAGTCCTCTCCACAGGCTGCAGGGGAACCTCTGCTCTGGCGCTTGGAGAACCTCCTTCCCTCCTTCCATTTCTGACCTTGGTGTTTGCAGGGGTTTCTCTCACAATTCTTATTCTCACTGTTCTTTCTGCAATGAAGTGTTTTGTCCTTCTGTGAAATACATTTTGAGTGCATTGTGTAGCCAGTGGAACTGACTGTGCCAGACACAGGATAGCCCCTGGCCTCTTCTCAGAGTTCACCATACAGACTCTTAATACCAGAACCTGGCAAAACCGCACAAACTCAATACAGCACGTTATATCAATGTTATAGTATTTGTAAAGAAACTAGAAGGATAATATACTTTCTCTGTACAAAACCACAAAATAATATTGTCATTTATTATTGCCACTTGCCTCTAGCCCTTGAGCTCAGTCTTGTCTCAGTATCTACCTGGGCTAGAAGGGAAATTGCAGAAAACTCATATAGCTTTTGTATATCCTCTCCTTACATTTCATACATCTGTATTATACAACTCAGCTCTTATGAGAAACTGATTCACAGTGACCGATTCAAGGACAATCCGAGTGTTTGCGACACTGGGTACACACAAAAGATCTGCTGGTTGATAGAAAAATGTAGCTGCGTTGGTGTAATGTTAGATGTCAGATTCACCACTTGACAGATGACATGAAAGTTACCATGACATACCCACTGCTTCCTTGCTTAGAAGACAATAATCAAAGTAGCATTTGTATTCACATACAATTGGAAAGATGACTTCAAAGTAGAGCTTAAAAGAAAGCCTGACATTTCTGTAATTTCACTGGAGGTGTAACTGAAGTTTTTTAAAAATTATAGGTAATATGGTTGATAACTCATATACACAGAAATCTCATGTTGACCAGAAAAAAAATTACAAATAATAATAATAAAAAATATCTGGAAGGTAGAGAAGGAGCTTATATTATGTTTTTATTAATATATTGGCAAGGTGCATACATCGTGCTCAGGTCAAAACTTTGAGTTTAACTTTTACTTCAGTTGGTTTTTAAATTGCTAAAGCCTGAGATCTGAACCCTCTTTTCCCTGGCCTGATGTTTCAAAATGTAGAGGCTTATAAATAAGCATGCAAGAGCACAAGTTTTAAGAAGAATGGCTGAGGGAATTGGGGTTGTTTGGTCTGGAGAGGAGGAGGCTCAAGTGCTGCGAATGAGGAGACAGGACGTAGCTTGATGCAAGCAAGATGTCAATTTATTGTACAGAAGCACGCGTTTTTATACACTTTCAGAAGCTGCGCGTTTTAAACAGATTGGTTCTTGAAGCTAAGCATTGCATACTAGGCAATCCCTGATTGGTGGTTAACTACCAGCAATTAACAGCAAGGGGTTACCTTCCTTGGTGCCATCCTTGGCGTCATCCGTCATCCCCCACTCCCCTATGCTCTGTATCATGTTAATTGTTGTCTAGACAAGCTGGAGCACATTCCCCTCAGCTAACTGATTGCCACGCATGGTCCTAGTTTCCAGCCTGCTCCTGCACTCAAGGGGGGAACCTTCTTGCTCTCTACAGATACCTGAATGGAGGCTGTAGACAGGTGGGTATCGGTGTCTTCTCCGGACAGCAAGTGACAGGATGAAACAGCCTCAAGCTGTGCCAGGGGATGTTTAGACTGGAAATTAGGAATAGTTTCTTCACTGAGATGGTGTGAGGCATTGGAACAGACTGCCCAGGGAGGTGTTGGGATCACCACCCCTGGAGGTGTTTAAAATATGTTTAGATGTGGTGCTTATGGACACGGTTTAGTGATGGACTTGGCAGTCCTGGGTTAACAGTTGGATTTGATGATCTTAAAGGTCTTTTATAACCCAAATGATTCTATGATGCTATATGATTCTGTGATAAGATACAACTTCTGTTCATCCCTTTGCACAATTTATGTGGGCTAGCATAGTACTACCCTTGCACAGTCCCTTGTGGTAGGTTACATCTTTCACTGATTCTGCTGCAGCTGACCTGGGACAACACAGTTCTCAGCTCCTGTATTGGTTGATCAGTTCATAAGCTCTGAATTCACTATTCAAACACTAAAAGTAACCCCCTGAAGAGTTTTGAATGATGTGTTATTAGAAAGCTGAAAGTCAGTGACAATTTGCTTATCTATAGCTATGCAAAGCACCTATAATTACTGATTTCTCAGAAAAGTTATCCAAAAACATTTTTAGATGCCTATTCTGTCCTGCTGCTCCTCAGCCCCTTCATCTTTCTGGCTTGAAAATATCTGTTTGGACCCATCAGTTCACTGGCACAGAAGTAGATGAAAGACACTAAGTGCATTCCATGCAAATACTGTTTTCTTGGTAACATACACTGAGTATTTGCTTCCAGCATATGGAATAGCTTTGCCAAGTTTTTAATTTCCTTGTTTGCAAACAGAAATCTGCACTACAAATGTACATTGAGAGGGTGTTTCAGCTCAGCCAGCCGTCTAAAAGTTAAATGGCTGCTCAGAGCTAGAAATGTAGCCATGTAGTATGTAGTTACTCAAGAGAAAGAAGCAACTCCCGGAAGGTAATTCATCCCATCTTGGTTGTGTGTCTGAGATAGGGGGGATGAATTGCCTGTGGCAGTTATCTGTTCCTTTCCATTGACTAAAAGGGGAGGGAGAAAAGGCCTAGACAAATAGTTCTGACTAGGTGCCCATTTTTCAGGCAGCTAGAGTTAGGGGAGATGAATTTCACTCAGAGTAACCATCTCTCCTATGTCAATAGGCCAGTATTTCTCTCTCAATTTCGTATGCAAAAATAAAAAATGTTCATTTAATCATGCAGAAATGAAAAAATCCAAAACCACAAAAAACCCCCCAACAAACCCAACTAAACAGCTTCACAACACACTAATACCCACAGTGCCTTTTAGCTGTTTGTCAGAAACTAATTCTCAGTCTGCAGCACCCTTAAACATCTCTCTGGTGCAAATCCATTACCCAGACCTCTATGATTGGCTTTCTACACCTCTTCAAAAAAAAAAAAAACATTACACAGAAGGAGAGCTTCATATCCTCTCCTTCTGTCTCTTCAGCTAATGTCTGAACTGCATTAATGACACAAAAAGATTTATCTCCTAGACAGAAGATTTATTAAGCAAGCTAAGTACAGATTTTTAATTACAAGATGGAAAAAGGGGACAAGAAAAGAACAGAAAATAGGAACAGGTTGGGCAACTTAGAATACATTTTTATCAGTGGCAGCAAATACCTTTTAAGTATTATGCAATTTTTCTTGCACCTTTTAAATGAAAGCAAACATAACTTAGCTTTTCATGCAATGTACTGTCAAAATATATCCATAGATGAAAAGAGTGTGGGTACTGCCAAGAAAAAAATGTGGGACTGCTTGTATCAAATTTTATTTCAGGCTTCCCACTAACCCATCAGAACCTTCAGCTTAGTATATTTTGCCTAAAATAAAATCTGGAGGTTTTTTAGTTTATCAGCCTGTCAGAGTTCAAGGAGTATCTGGATGATGCTCTTAGTTACATGGTTTAATTTTAGGTAGTCCTGCAAGGAGCAGGGAGGTGGACTTGACTCTTATAGGTCCCTTCCACCTTGAGTTATTCTATGGCTCTATGATTACATTTCTCAGAGATTAAATGGGATCCTTCCACTTTCCAGCGGCATTCTACGAATTATATCACAATTAGTCTGTACAAGGACTTCTTTCAACAAAGCATGCGAGAAACTAGAAAGAAATGCTGCACATATGTGAAAGAAAGGCAAGGACTAGGAGCCTTCCTGGTGTTAGGTGACTGAAAACAACAAACCACAGAAAGCAGCTGCAACAGGTCAAACGATACCACTCACGTCTAACACGTGACACAAACACTGCAAATTAGACCAGCTACCTACACTTTTCCTGATGTTGTTTTCATGATTACAAGATGCTGCACAGAAAAAAGCCATAAACTATTTCTCAAGTTCCATTTAAACCATGTTGTATATATTGACAGCAATTTTAAGAGTAAAACAGACGTTAAATCTGTGCACTCCGCTAGAGGCAGAAGAATATGTAGTATTTCAGAAGGGCAGTACCCGTTTGTATGGCTTGGGAGACCTCTGTTGGACATCCCTATCTTCTACAGCAAAAGCTAGTGAAGTCGTCACTTCCTTAGGCCACCCAGGCTGCTGAAGCTTGTTTTCTCTCAGATAGCTGAGAAATTCCACTGGAGAAAATCCACCTGTGCAGTCTGTGGTGCAGAAACATACAACCATTTAGGCTAGAAAAGACTTTTAAGATCATGGAGTCCAGGAATTAAAATGACTGCGTACATGTGCCAAGGCACAGGGCGGTAAAGGAGTAGAGGCAGGACATCAAGAATGAATCAGCGAAATTCCTTTGATTAAATGGCAGTTGAAGTTTTGTTTTGTTTTATTTTTTTCTTAGAAGTTATAGATATATTGAAATAATCACAAATCTCTCGTCTTCAGCTACCTCAGTCTAACAAAGTTCAGTACTCAGTGTGTTTGTGGGCACAGAAAAATGAGACCACAGCAGCCTCAAACGTCAGAGTTTTCTTGTTCAGCTTTCTAACCCCAAATATTCTTTACCCTGTTCCTTATGCATTGAGTTCAAGGTCCTAGTTGCTCCTTTACTTGACTAGCTCAGTCCCAGGGTAACAATCTCAATGAACCAATGCATTAAATCTTGATGCATTGCGATTCTAAGATCCTCCCCTGATTCCAAGAAAACTTTCTTTCTGAACATACTTTTACAACAAGTGCTTTCTGAAGCAAGGAAAATCTAATCTTAGTTTCATATGGAATTCTTGCCCGTTTTAATCTTCCTGTAGCATCTTGTAGGACTATGTTCAGGCACACTATACTCTCCTCAGAAAACAGAAACAGAATTACAAGGTTAATAGTCTTTTAAAATTTTTTTTCATTCCATGAAGAACTTGAGTGATCAATTCCAGATACCACAGCAGATGGCAACAATCCAACTGTCCAAAACATCCCCATTCTTATTTATTCACCTAGTGTGACCTGAAGGGACTTCGCTAACTCCAACAGATCTTTGTTACTGAGGTAAAATGACTAAAATTATTTAGAGGATATTATTTATTCTCTGTGCTGACATGACATAGAGAAGTTGTGCAGATCATGGAAGGGACCCTGGGAGGTCTGTAGCCCACCCCCTGCCAGAAGCAGGGCCACCTCTGAGGTCAGACCAGGCTGCTCAGGTCTTGGTCCAGCTGAGAACTGAATCCCTCAAAGGATGGGGATGGCATAGCCTCTCAGGGCAATATGCTGCACTGCTGACTGTCCTCAATAATACAGAAAATAAAGAGGTTTTATTTTTTCACCTAATATCCTATAAAATAAAGATAATAGTTTGAGAAAACTTTAAAGCTGAAGGGCTTTTCAGTAATTATATGGCCATTAATTGTTTCAGGTAAAATTATTGATATTAAGCTGAGGACAAGAACAGAAGTAATATCAGGATCTAAGGTGTTTGAGTTCCAGTCACAAAAAAAAAAAAAGAAAAAGAAAAAGAAAAAGAAAAAGAAAAAGAAAAAGAAAAAGAAAAAGAAAAGAAAAAGAAAAAGAAAAAGAAAAAAAAAAAAGAAAAAGAAAAAAAAAAAAGAAACGAAGGAAACAAAAAGAATCTGTCTTCTACAGATATCAGCTGATGCTACAACAGCTGACTATAATTTTGGCCTTCTGGTTTGAAACAAAGGCACAGAGGACATTTTAATGTTTGCAACTTCTGCTGGAAGTTGATATGTGGGAGGTGCCCCAGTCTTGTCTGGTGTCTTAAAGCCTTTCCCATGATGATTACTAGCATGAAATGAATAATAAAATGCTGCTACCATGACTTTGAAATTAAATGTTGACTGTAATTTTGAAATGGAGTGTTCACACATTTCAGAATATTATTTGAAGATGATTAGCCAATTAATGTTAGCTCCAGTCTTTAAAATGTCTTTATGTAGAAATATGTATATGTTTGTAATGAATCTAAACAGCTATTTAACTTATGCAAATATGGATTAATTTCTCAACAATCTAATTCTTATTCATATGCAGATTTGATACCATATTTTATGTTTATATATAAAAATTGAGTTAACATATATTAATTTTCCTTGATTAGTATAATTCTTCTTACATTAACAGTTAGAAACAAATATATTATCAGTGTCATTTTTTCTTTATGCTGTTTGTGCCATTGTAGGTATAGTAAAAATGTACTTTAATTATCAGCTTCTGTCTTCAGACTGTTAAATTTCATTACATGCATATTATTTAATTGATCTAAATTATTGTGCTTGAATTCAGAGTTTTGCTTCATTTTGGTTTTAATTTTGCTGAAGTCTTGTTTGACTGACACTGAAGCACAATTACAGAAAAGGAAAATGTAAATATGGAAATTAGTGTTTTCCTAGAACAGTTTTACCAGATGCTGAAAAGTAATTAAAAGCTACTATAAACCAAGTATTACATAAGTTTTTCTTTAGAAAAATCACAAAGACATACCTACAAAATCCATTTTCTTTAAAAATAGCACAAGTATAAAATGAAAATGAAATAGGAAACACCATTATAAAGGTTTCTTATGATGGTTTCTTCTTATATGGTTTATTCTTTGGTAATAATGTATAATTCATATCTCAAATGTGTATCTATTATGTATTATATTTATACATGAACACCATGATATACATTAACATGTCTGTTACTAAGTCAGACAAAGTGTCTGTTTGTTCCAGTACTTTGCTGACACTGGCTTGAAATGGATATTTAAAAGAATACAAGAGTGGGGAAATGTACAGTGAAACTTCCCCCATTATACCCTCTTAGCTTTCAGAAACTTGCAGTTTAAGGATCTCTCCAGAGGTTGTTTTAATTAGCTCTTGGAGTTTTTCACCAGTGCATTGTCTAACTTTTTTTCCTGCAGTTATGCACAAAGTTGGCATTAGAAATCTATTTTGGTGCTGAATTACAGTTTAATGATGTGTTGTCTGAAAAGCAGTTGCCTTTTCTTTGTTCTAAAACTTTTTCCTTGTAATTTACTATTTTTTCACTTACTTTTCACCATTGTACCAGATTTATGTAGATATCTACCCACATTCCTACTCATTCTTCTTTTCATGATAGCTTCTTCTACTGAAGTTGTTTACTTTAGTATTGACAGTATTTAAACCGTACATTCTTAGAATTAGTAATGGGAGTATTTCACCCCTTTAATTCCTTTAGAACTTTTTAATGAATAAAAGGCAGAGGAAGAAACTTCTTTTTTTCAGTTTATAAGGTTATTCTCAAAACTTCTCAGTTGACACTTCAGTCTGAGTCACTAACTGTGATTTTTCTTCCATGAAAAATGGCACCACTGTGGAAACTTTCTTAGCACCTGAACACTTGCACACAGAATTGATGTAGCTTGATGGCTATGGCTTTATCATCCTGAAAGATCCTTTTGCACATTGATCATTGGTTCTTCAGGGGTGTTTTGTCAAATTCATGTTTCTGTTGTGTTATATTACTTGTTTAAATATATTTAATAAGTTGTTTTTCTAAATTTTTTGGCCATCTTGTTGTGGCTATCCATTATCTTGCCACAGTTTCCTAATTTCTGCCTTGTCAAGGATATGTTCTGATAGGTTACAGACATTAAATACGACCTTTTAACATAGTGTCCTTAAACAGCTTTGTACTATGTGAAAGTACACTATGTCCTTCTGACAATTTCTTTTATCATCCCTCTAAAAGAAAGAAAGAAACAAATGAAAAAAACATCCAACCAAACAAAAAAGGTTGCCTGGGTTTTCTTTTGGTATTATACTGATTTTGAAGTGAAATCACTGGGAGAGTTACTGGGAGAAACTTTTTTTTAGGGTAGTTTTTCC
Source organism: Falco cherrug (assembly GCF_023634085.1). Taxonomy (NCBI): domain Eukaryota; kingdom Metazoa; phylum Chordata; class Aves; order Falconiformes; family Falconidae; genus Falco; species Falco cherrug. The sequence continues at coordinate 99,760,904 of NC_073698.1, forward strand.
TGTAAATATGATTAGATTATTGTTATTAGTGACTGCAACAGTCACTTTTGAACCATGTCCTGTGCATGCCTAAGAAATAAATATTTTATTTTCCTTTTGTTTGTGTGTTTTCTGGATAGTTTCTCCAGAAGGCACTGTGACTAAATAATCTGCTTTTTCATTACAGTGTTGTTCTAGGCTACCAGTAGGTTTCAGAAAGGCAGTGATTTCTGCCCTCATTACACTGAATCTACCATAGCCCTTAGCTGGTCACAGTGCCAATTCCACCTTGGATGGACAGCATGATGTTGATACGATCCATATTCTAAGTTTTTCTTTTTAATGCTTGATACAATCCACATTGCAGTTTAAGTAAACAGGTACTCTACTATTTATTGATATTTTATTGAGCTCAGCATTTAATTTATCATATAATTCCACTTCTTCAGTAGGGCATCTACTTTGCCTTTCCTATAGTGTATATCATGTCATATGTGTATTTATGGAATATACCACAAATTGCTTTCCCATGCATTGCTTTCTCATGAAAGAAAAAATTAGAAAATCTCATGCAAGATTTGAACCATTGAATATACTCTCATCTGTTTCTGACCATATTTTTTATCTTTTCAGGAGCCTTTTGTTGTGTCTTGAGAACTCACAATTTCTATGGCTTCATCTTCACTAAATTATTCCCTCCAACTTGGTTGCCTTTCTGCATTTGTCTGCTTCTCCTCTAGTTTTCTTTCTAAACACTTAACCAACAACTTACTGAGGGGATTTCACCTGCCCTATAACAAGACAGTTTTTCAGGCTTCCGCTGGCTTTCAAGCAGACCCTGCAAAAGTGAATCATCTACCATTAATTGGCATATTATACTGTAGTGTAACCATACAAATTATGAGGAGCAGAAATATTTTTTCCTATCCTAATGATTGAGAGCTCACTCCTAGAATATATATTGGTTTATCTACTGTTTATAAAATGAGACTAGGATGATGGTTTCAGAGGCAGATATTTGCACAGTGTATTTGTAAAATTAGGTGAGACACTCTCATACCTCAAACACAGCTTTTGTAGAGAAAAACACATTGTCTTCTGATCATGCTGGAAATAGCCTGTTGGGTTGATTGAACAGCTGACCTAAGATCCACTTTAATTCATCTTTCTTAATTTTTGAATTTAAGCCAGAAATTCCCTTTATCAATGAAAGATGAAGGGGTGGTGGTGGTGATGGTGGTCGTTTTATTTTCTAATGTGTCAGGGAAAGTGAACAAAATAAAAACTTCCCTCTTTCTGTGCAAGCCATTGTGCATTTCCCCGATTCTGCTTGCCGTTATATGAACTCATATTGACAGCATGAGTCATCCTGAGTATACTGTTCCTCTACGGGATTTAGTTTAGAAATCCTCTTGAGACTCGAGACATTATGAAAAATTTGTGTGGTTCAGTTCTTGAACACTACATGAAACAAATGGATTATCATTTATTTCCTCAAGAAATTTCATAAACATTCCTACTCAACACATTTCTCACTTCAGATTGCTTATCTCCAATACAGCCTTCTGAAGGTAGCCTATTAAAGCCCAGTAATTTATGTTTTGAGAAATGTTATATTCCTAGTCTTCTTAGTGATGAATTTATTGTTATTTCCAATATTTTTCTTTATATTTCTGTGAATATTGTATAAACATCTAATATGATTCTACAGCAAGCAAAAATGGAAAGAAAGATATTAATCTAAATAATGTTTTCCACCCTTCAATATAATTTTGGGTTTTACTGAGTTGCTCCTAGAACGATCTCTCAAATTAGAACCAGCTAAATACGATATATTATCTTATTTCTCCAGGACACCCCTCCCCCCCTTAAAAAAAAAAAAAAAAAAAAAAAAAAAGCGCCAAACAAACCTTTTAGTGAGCTTCTCTGTCTCCTGTTGACTTTCTTTTGATTTGTAAGAAACCTGTCATCATCAAGAGGTGAATAATAGCATTCACAAATATTCTGCCATTTTAGCTTTTAAAACAGATAAGAAACTAATCTGTCAACAAGTACAAAAGATATTAATATTTTTGAAGTATTGTAAAGGTATCTAGTGAGAGTTTGAACTCACAGAATAATGACAAGTGGTAAATTCTAGAAATGGAGGACTTGTTTTGTTTTCACAAGAGAATATTATACTTTTTTCTTCACAATGTTCCAACAACTACTGCTCTGCTGACTTAAATTTTCTTTTCCATAATACCTATCCTATCAGAGCTAATAGCTTTTGCTATGGGGAAAAGACAAGGCAAATAACTTCAGGATGGCACTCACACAGAATTTACCTTCAGTTAAAGGTAAATCATTCTAAAACCTCTAAGTTAGCTTTCATGTGAAAGATGCTATTGAAAATAAATGACCATTCTTACCTCAGTTACTTACTAGTAACCTACTCATATAACACCCTAACATTTCTAGTCAAATACCTCTGAAAAAAATATTGTCCTAGTAACAGGGCTCACTCAGAAATCCTCATCATTCCCTGATCATTTTCTATTATTTTTTTAAAAAAAATGAAAGAGTGAAATAGTAATGTATTTCACTACTTTTATGGCAACAGTCTTTGCTTATTTCCATACTAGTAATATTTAAATGTTATCTGATATTGTTTTATTAATTGAGGTGTTTAAGTTTATATTTTCTCATACTTATGCAATACCAGAATCCTAAAAATTAGGTTAATTGTAAAAGATAGTAATATAATAACATGTTCCATTAACATTATTAATATACATCGCTAGGTTGATTAAAATTGCACCATCACAGTAGAAATGCAATAAGACAAGCCATGTACAATATTTTAAAATTCTCCAGTTTTCTTTATTGCAACTAAATGAGAAGAGAGACAATATACATATTTAATTAGGCCCTGAGCCTGCTAAGTCTTATGCATGCTTCTAACTTTGTGGTAGTAGCTCCATTCTTTTAAATATGTCTCTGAGCAAATAATTAACCGCATCTATAAGCTTTGGCAGGAGGAAATATCAGAAACTTGCTTCCTTGAGATAGTAAGTCCCAGATTTTCCTTCTGAAGTCATGCAAAAATGGTTGGTAAATATTAGGAGCACACAATTAATCTTTTTTTTTTTTTTTCCTTTCCTTTTTTCCCCAATAAACTGGATATGATTTAGTGATGGAATGAAGAAAGAAGAAACTAACAGTATTGGGAAATGTATTGAGCAGAAGGCAAAGAGAAAGGTGATTAAGTAAAGAGCATAACAGGTACAATAGCCTCACAGGCACAGTAACATAAGAACACTTGGATATTATGTTTTTTCTGTAGTAGTTTGTCTGAATATGAGTAAATTTCCTTTTGTTGTAATAATTCCTTCCAATCTGTTATTAGCAATTATTATTGATTTTGGAGATAAGTGTTTTCAAGGGCAGAAGTTCCCTGAGAGAGAGAGAGTGTGTTTGTGTGTGTGTGTGCGTGCGTGCGCGGGCGTGGGCGTGTGTGTGTGTGTGTGTGTAGGATGGGAAGCTTTATTGAAGGAGTTATCTAACTTGGGAGAAAAGCAGCCTTGGGTTCCCTTTACAGTCAAAGCAAGGATGTACTTATTTTTCATTATTTGCATTCAAGAGCCTAGGCTAATTTCTCTCCTGATAAAGGTGTTTCTTTTCAACATCTAACATTAAGTGGGATAAATCTTCAACAGAAAGAGGGAAAAAAAAGAGATCAACATAGTACTGCTGAAGCAAAAAAGGCCTGATGGCCACTGAAGGAACACAGCTGCTTCCTAATCTGCAGGAGCTTCTGATTTCAAATCTTTTTTCTCTGTTCAAAGTAATAACCTGGTCTAGCATAAATGTTTAGCTGAATGGGAGCCAGTGTGCATACCATAAAGTGGAAATACTGAAAGAAAATCACCTTTAACTTGAAGTGGTATTAATTGATGCACAGGAATTTGACTTTTTCTTTACTCTCTGATTAGCCCTGAATGCACAAGAACACTGCTCACCTTTGTGCATGGGGTCTCATTCTGAGAAGATTGTAGTGCCTTTAGAAGGTGTTGAAAGTGTAAGCAGAACCAGGTAATTGCTCAATGATCTGTTTTAGAGAGAGGATCTACAAAGCATGAGATAATTTTGGCAGGAAGGCGGGCAGTGGCTATCAAAAGCTTTTCTTCTCCTTTGTCCCAGCTGCTTTCTATTCAATGTGAGGATAGAAATTACCTTCACTATAAATTAATAGGTACAGTCTGCCTATAAAGAGTCTATTAGCTCTCAGGATGTCTCTGTTGGATCAATGTTACACCTTGCTATTAAGATGAATCTTAAAAGACCTCTAGTAAATACCTAGTGAAAATCCCTGTAATGCAATGTCTACAGTATGTGGCAGCAAGCTCTTATTTATGGACTATTTCCCTATGATGCTTGAAAATGCTAAAGCATATAATTTTGTTATGAATCTTGTAGTGCTACATGCCTAATTAAAAGGACAGCTCCTGGTAACCAGTAATTATCTGAGAATGCCAAGCAAAAGTGCTGCGATGGAGAGACAGGACGCAGCTTGATGCAAGCAAATGTCAATTTATTGTATAAAAACATGGATATATATACTTTCAGAAGTTGCGCATTCTAAACAGATTAGTTCTTTTGAGCTAAGCATTGCATACTAGGCAGTCCCCGATTGGTGGTTAACTACCATCAATCAGCAGCAAGGTGTTATCTTTACTTGGTGCCATACTTGGCGCCATCCGTCCCCCACTCCCCTATGCTCTCTCAGCATGACTCATCATGTTAATTGATGTGCCTATACACACTGGAGCACATTCCCCTCAGCTAACTGATTGCCACGCATGGTCCTAGTTTCCAGCCCGCTCCTGCATCTCCCCCTTCCTGTTGCACGCAAAGAACCTTTGAAACCGAACGAGTCATTAGTTTTTGTAATAGAACAAATAAAAAAAGCAACTAAGACATATTATCAATGTCAAAACAACCCACTGTCTCTGTTCTGTACATTTTTACAATTTCCCCTTTTTGTTTTTGAACAGCTAGTACCAGGTTTGCCGTGTTCTGCAGGGCCCTTGCAAACATGACAGCAGCCAAGGTAACAGCAAACAATACTGTCAATTGAGTGAATGGATGCCAAAAAGGCTGACATTTTCTCAGATTTTGGTAACATGTTGCTGCAATGGGGCACCTAAAATCCACGCAGCACATACCATCAAAATCCTCACAGCCGTGTCCTTGAACCAACAACAAAAAGCAGTGGCAATTTTGACTCACATTCTGAACTGCCTACCAAACAAGATGATTTATAAGAGAAGAACCGCTGCAATACGTTCCCATCATAGCCTCCTACTACACTAGCATCTACAGAAAGACAATAAACAATATCAACTTCTTTTGGATTAACATTATACATAGGTGGAAGGGCACACCAAACAAGAACTGGTTCAGTCAAAAAGTCATAACAGAGAAGCCCATATTTACATCTCTGAGCCTGGACACAAACCACAGCTGTATGCACCACCAGGCTCAGGGCAAAAATCATTCATGTAATTACATAGCTATTTATCACTAACCTATTATGCCATAGCGACTCCCAAAACCCCTCTCTTAAGCGTTTCCCACTTGCATTCCTGCCACCAATCCCTCAGACCCCCTTTCACCCTCCCCAAAAATACAATCAATGCATCAGGAGAGACAAGGGGGTGGGGGAAAGGTCTTAGCTCCTTTTCCAGATCTATAGGACCTGGATCAAAAGGTTTATCAGTGTCAATGGAATCATTGTCCGAGTTGTCCTGTTCCCATGCTTGGTCCTGTGTTGTGAGGGTCACTGCAATCAGTGACAGAAGCTTTGGGGGCAGAGGAGGTGTGGACGGAATCGTCACTGCTGACGGTGTGTTGAGAAGAGTCACGCTGTCGGTGGAATTTACAGCTTCCTCTGGTTTAGCACCGTTAGTATAATTAGTCCACACTTGGCAAAGAATAGTCAGAATTTGCCACCAAGGTGCTAAATGCATTCCCGACATGGAGTTCCCCTCCGCGACAGCATCATACAATTGGCTGCTGTATGAACACACTTTCATTTCTTTCAAAGTCTCTAAAGTTTCTTGGCTGCTCACCTGTCTTGATGCAGGTTGTCCGCCTGGTCCAGCCAGCAAGACGATAGTTCAGCCAAGACGTCTCCTCTGGAATGCAGCCCTCTTCCACGAGCTGTCTTTTTTATCGATCAGTTCTGTCCTTATTCTTCCAAGGCTTTGGAACACCACCATAGGGGTCACCATTTGAGAAGACTGAGGCACGGACTCCCGGATCTGACTAGAAGACCCTTCATGAGTCCATATACGTCTCTCATAGGGGAAGAACACCTGATTCCCAAGTTTCCCACAGCTCACCTCTTAATTCCAGAGGGACTTTTTTTTCAATTCCTGCTTCCTTTCAGCAGCTCATTCAATGTTCTGTGGGACTCGCAGCCTGCCACTCAGCCTGGCGGTTCATAAACCCATCACGTCAGATCCTTAAACGGATCATGTCGGGGTCACCAATTTGTGCACAAACGTACATACTTATAAAGACACAGAAGTACATAGACACATGTATTAGCCTTAGCTTTCATAACTGCATGGAACAGTCTGAAAATGCAACCTAGTTTCAACCTACAGTCTCAAAATCCAAAAGATTAGTAAAATCGTTTCCATTTTATTCATAATTCATTTAAGGACTGCTACATACTAGCAAGCACTAGCCATATAGCTTGGAGAAATACAGCAAAAGGCACTACTCGACTTTGGAGAACAGGCAGTAGGACAGCAGTGGCAGCAATGTCTCCTGGGCTGCCCTGGGCACCTGATATTGCTCTGGTCTGTATTGGTTCCCAGCACACTTCTGATGTTGCCCTCACCAGCCCAATTCTTTGTCTTTGGCTGGGAGGGAAATAGGAAGGTTATGGTTTTAATTTAGCAGGTCCAGACACCCATAACAGCTACTTTACCTGTGTCTAAAGGTGGCCCCAGAGAGATGGAATTCTGAGTTTCTGTGTTTGAGAAATGCTGTGTGCCTATATGAAAATAAGAAGTGTAGGGAACTGAAGACAATTTAATACTGCACTGATATTAAATCCAAAACGGGACAGCAGTATCTATGTCTCAGGAACTGTTTCACGTACTTTGTGCACTTGGACATGACAATGGTCTGTCTTACCTGCAAAAGAGTTACACAGCTCTGATTATCAACATGACAGGTGCATCACAAAGAGAAAAATGCATTTATTTTTTTTTTTACAATTTCTATTGGCCAGATGAAGTGAAACTTTTAATATGATTGGTTTTACCTTGATAAGCTCTATCTATGCTTTCCACATTTTCAAGGCTTTTTTTTATAGGCTGTCTTTATTCTCACTTCAATCTTTATTTTAAAAACATTTGGAATACATGGGTGATTTGTTTGTGTTTCATTAGTGAAGCTGCTTTTGTGCACAACAAAGACTTAAACATTGACTTACCATTATTAAGGTCCAGCCTAATAATTAAAACTTATAATTTGACAGTAGCAACCACTTATTTATTCTGTTATAATAGTAATGAAGGACACATCTATCTGTTCTTTCACAAATACACTTCTAGCCTAGGCTCAAAGATGGGAAGTCCATTCTGCCTAAAAATAACTTGTCCAATTTGAAATAGGTAATTCCATCTTCATTATTTTCCATGGAGTTTCTGGTTTGCCTTTAAAAAAAATAATTAGCACTTACTTTTTAATTAAGGTTTCCTTTACCTACATAAAATGTAAACAAAAATATATCTTAATCCTCATTAAAAATGTAGTCTTTTGATGTTAAGAGCACTGTATTTATTTACTTTTTTTTCAAGTTATTGTAATACATTAGTCCAACAATATTCCTGAAATTGCACGGAGGTTTACCTGTACCTTAGGGAATATAATCTCTATGTGATAAAATCAATAGCTGAAATCCCCCATTTTTAATGTCTCTCATTGTCAACACATTTGGTCTCATATTGGCACTCATATTCTAATTATTTATTTAGAAATTAATATGTAAATGGGAAATACCTGTAACTCATTCAAGCAAGAGGTATCATTATTGAGAAAACATGCTGATCCTATACTACTAACCTCTTTCTTCAAAATATTACAGTTTTGACCAGTAGGAAAACTAATTCATCTTATGCAACAGAAAAATTGAGTTCAGCACAGGAAAAGTCCTCAAGGCACTGTTGATAAATGAAGCATTATGCAAAAATTAAAGCTGTATGGTATTTGCTGCATAGTGCCTTGAATCATCTATTTTCCAGCTATCAGCATTACATTTAATAGGTTTAATACTGTCATGATGGTTATAGAGGAAGTAATTACACTAAGAGGGAAATAAAGATTTCGTTAATTTTTTTTTCATTGTTGTGTGTGCCTAATTTTCAGGAAGGAAAAATATGCTGCCACAGAATTTTCTCTCTCCAGCTTTCCATTTAGCGTTTCTTTTGGAGTTTTTTTGTTTTGTTTTGGTTTTTTCCTATCAGAAATGTGGTGGATTTCAACACAATGAAACTCAAATAGCTCTCAAAAGGTCACATAAAAATGTTGAGGTGGTGATTTGTATATGGAATAAGGGAAGTATACATATCAGGAACAACATCAGAACCTTAGGAATGAAATATTATCCTAAGTCACTACTAAGACTATAGTCTCAACCATAGCAAAGTAACTCTTGGATTCCACACAAATATAAGGAGACTGTTCAAAGGTAAACCAAGCCAGTTTCATTTGCAGAATAACTCAGTTATAATTTTTGGACAGAATATAAGCAGACCTTTTCCAAAGTTCACCTAAACAATAGCCTCTCAGTGTGGGACAGGAGATATCCCTGGATGTCAGGCATGGTGCAGCAGGCTGGGCCCGTGCTGGAGTGGTTACATCTGTAGGGGCTGGGCTCCCAGTCAGGGCCAACAGATTGAGTGGTCAGAGCAAGTGCCCAGTTCATGGGTGTCCACGTGGTGCTGCACGGGCAGGCGGCATCAATGGGCTGTATGTGTGTGTGTGTGCCCACATGCATGCACGCATATGTGATTTTAAACAGAAATTACTGAACAGCTGGAAAAATACATCCTGCTGAGTAATTCCAGTTTCTGCATCACTGGCCAGTGTCCTGCTGGTCTTGTTGCTGCCCCACCTAAAGTCTGCCTTGGCAAGTAGTGCTGCATTACAGACTTAAAGATTGTGTAAGACACAGCCCTTTGTATCCTGCTTTACAACACCAAACCTTTCTGCAGTGCTGTCATAAATGGTGAAAATAGGATTTTGCTTATAAGATGCAATTTAAATGATTAAAAGAAGTAAGACTGCTACAGTATTAGACAGCAGACTATAAAATCTGAATCTGATTGAAATAGCAATTGGACCATACTGATTTAATTATTGGTCCTGTGGTTGGAGTTATGGTTACACTAATTAAAACCATACTTTCCTGCTTACGACACACCATTCCTCCTTGAACCACAGACTACTCTTTATGTCTTGAAGAGCCACCAACCTAACACATCTGTGCAACTACACTTTTAAAAAGGAGGCAAACATTTTATACGATTAACACATCAATAAGCCTTTTCATTAACTAGAACAGAATGACAGACTTTGAGTTAAAAGCTAAACAGACTTAATATAGTAAGTGAAGAGTTGGTGTTATGCACAGAAGCAGAAAAATAAATGGGAAATGCTTTTGTTCAAGTGCAACTGCTAGTGTCTGATCTGAGGATTTAATAGGATCCACACTGAAAGCAGAGTAAAACACAACCCATAAGATCATCTGCAGATATTTTGTTGTAGATACTTCATGAGATTTAAAAAGCATAAAAGGCAGAGCATGGATATGCTGCATACAAAGCAAAGTTGAATTAATTAGATGTGGTGGAATCCTACGTCTTAACATGTTCTAGGAAAACCTGTATTCCAAAACACAATTTCAAACTACTTTTCATTGTAGTTTTTGTTCCTCTTTTTCATTCCATTAAGAATACATGAAAAAAAGAGTAGATGGCTTGGATTTCTTCTGAGACATACTATTATAACAGATACGAAGACTGAATGAACTGAATGCAGTTAGATAGCATGATAGACAAAAGTACGATAGAGTATCTTTTCAACACAGATTACATTTAAAAGGCTCCTTTGCACATCTTTCTGAAGTATCTCCAAACAAACTTTTACTTTCTATGCCTACTTTTTAAGAAACGAACTCCATATTGAAAAATAAAAATTAGTAAACAAATATTCTTTAGGGAAATGTGATTATTTTTTAGACTTTTGTCTGATCTTCAAGGTCTGGCTTGTATTTGTATGTTTGTTTAGAAAAGAAGAGGAAAAGCAAAATAAATCTTTCTTCAGTGAGTTAAAATGAGCTACTTCTATATAAACTGTTTTAATTTTTTTGAGACTCATCAGCCAATGCAAACATGGTGTACCGAAATACCCCAAATATTTTTAATTATCTCCTGAGTCATAAGTGGTTTAGCCCTTTGTAGTAAAGAAAGCACTTCAATATAAATTGAATAAACATTTCAAACTAACTATGCCTTTTTGGATCAGAACACTGAACACTGAACTATCCAAATGAAGACCTCATTCTCCACCCTACATAATAGTAAATAGACCATCAGAGAAAAAAAATACCACTGTTTCCAAATGATTTCCTAGTCAGGCTAAATCCTGAGAATCATTGCCTGCATTATTATATTTTAAATAGCTCTAGTAACAAAGTAGGGAGCTTTATTTATTTACTTACTATAGCAAGTCAACTGCATCAAACACTGCAATTTGAGAATAATTTGCCAACTAATATGAAATAAATCAGAGAGTAAACCAGTTCTTAGGGAAAGGGTGTGAAATGCCGGTTCTGAAGACTTTGAAGAGGGATTTTTGTTTTATTTTCCTCTAAACATAAAATCAAGTGTGTCTTAATTTCATATCTGTTCAGTTGCAATTTAAGGAGAAGTTTTCATGAAAGTGTATTCATATGAATAGTTTTTCAGCTCGCTCTTCTGAATAGTTTTACAGTGAATGCAGAACACAAAAATTGTTAAAATTCATGGACAGCATTAATATATTTTAGTTCTGAAAATATTCTAATAATTTTTATTTATACACGTATGTATATTCTGATTTTGTACAGGAAGCAATATGTTTTGCAAGTTCATATATAGCACTACTTTACAAATACTAATTAGTGTTGAAAAAATAACAAAAGTTGATAAACAATCAGCACTGGAAAAAGTAAAATAAATCATCACTGTGGCTTTTAGGATTCATTCATTCATATACAAACCTGACATGCAATTCAGTTTACAATATTTTTTATAAACTATTCAACAACATGAGATTTTTTTCCAGTCTTTGTGGAATTATAATGCAGCGATCACATTAGATTCACACAGCAAAGCTCATACATAAAAAAATTACTAGTCTTCACTGATATACAAACAAGTTTGCATAATGATGCAAACTATCATGGCTATCCACTATCAAACTCCCAGCTATCTCTCTACACATTCTAACCTACAATAAATATATGATAGGCCAGCCTTCTTTGACCACTAATGTATTTCAAATCACACTGTATTTACCAACTGTCTGCACACAGGCAGATATTGCAAAGTAGTTGACTTTTCTATCTGTCTGTATACGGATTTTTACAGTACCTTGAGCACAAGGGACAGATGATATGTTGTACGTTGTCATATCTTGTCAGAAGTTACCGTATCTGTCTGGTTCCCATTGCTGGAAGTAGTTCACACATTTTTATCCATTACTAAAAGACACCTGTCATACCTAGAGCTGTCTGAAAGAACAATCAACCTTACTGAAAAGACATTGAGGCCTGAAACGGTAGAACAACCAGACATTTAACTTAAATGGGAAAACAGATGAAGCCAATATCGTTTTGGCTTTTCTTAGGAAAAAGAAGCTATTGAAAAACAAACCTCTGCACCGAGCATTCGCTCTGCTGAACCAGCCAACTAGAATTTTTCTAGTTGGACAGAAAGACAAAATCAAGTGTGAGCGGATATAGCTAAGCACGCTGTGCTGAATGCTCAAGAGACAACCAGCCTCTCAGATTGGTGTCATATCTGAGGCACCGTTAACAACTGTGATGAAGATATGCACCTGAACCACAAAGATGAAAGCAGCCCCTTTTCAGCTCAGATGTTCCTGATCTGCACATTCTTGCCATTGTTAAAACCTATGACGTCGTCTCCTGCAATACTCTCAGGTGTCTCTGAATGTGGCACTGAGCATAAACGTAGCTATCAGTGCAACTCAGCATAACATTGCACATCTATAATTTCAGAACTATGACAAGTTAAAAAACAAACCATACATCAACATATATTGTTCAGCCAAGAGAGCTGAGCTAACGTAAACATATTCTCATCTGTATTAAATCTATTTTTACAAATCTACACTAGATTATGACATTCAAAAAGCTTCATTTGAAAGCCCACCAGTATTGTACCATGAAATTATTTCTGTAACTACGTTTCTGCCCTGTTCTGTAGAGTTCTCACCCTAAAACACAAAGCTGAAATTATGCTGTCACTGGTTTTACACAGGAGTCAATTTTTCATTTGGTAATGTAATCTGACAGTCTGACAAAAACATTGAAAAAGGAATTATGTGTATTTAGCTCTTCAGACACTCAGAACCGGTGGAAAAGAAGATACTTTGCAAACTTTTCTAAATGAAAAAAACATTCCCAAACAACATACTGCAGGATTCTGTCTTTCATAGTCACTGCAATCTCTTCTACAGAACTGTAGAATTCCCATGGCACACATCAGGCCCAAAGAGGTAACTATAGATTGCCTTCAGCCATATGCATATCTACACCAAGAATAAAGCTGAGGACATCAGACACATTTTCAGCTGTGGCCAAAACTGTGGCCCATCACGTTTCTGAAAGGAAAACTAGTGCATTAATCCACACCCAAAACTGTCCATCCACCATTGGGCCTTGTTTTCAGACAATCTTATATAAAGAACTTCTCTGTAAGAACATACACATTATACAGGTTTTTATTTCGATACAGTACAAGTTGAGAACATAATCTCTTTGGGAAAGTGACTATGAATTGTTCAGAACAATTAGGTCACCTTATGCTCACTGACAGTGCTATATTATTAATAAATAAGTAAATGAAGACCTCTATGGCAAATTTCAGTTGTTTTAATGGAGATTTAATCAAGCTCCCTAGCCTATAAAATAGAATAAGATGAGGAAACATGGGCTGCTAAGTGTATAGTTATCATCTTTTTACTTTCCCTGTATCTTTGGAAAGTTTTCCCTCACGGTATTTTTTTACGGTACTATATTATTAATTTCCACTAGGTTAGATTAAACAATATAAAGATGTAAACTTTATAAGTATCACAGCTAAGGGCAGATATTGCAAAGTCAGTTTCACTGCCTTAAATCTGTTAAGGTGATACCTTTGGGGTTTTTTGTATCATTTCAGTCTATACAAATGAATAACTTCATACAAATAACAGTCCATACCTGTGAATAACAGCTCTTTTACTTGCTGTGGCATTCCCTGAAAATGCAGTCCATGATTAGTTTTGTGTTTCTTTTAAAATAGCTATATTCCAAAGGTGGAAAACCTTTTCTGGAGGACCTATTCTATCATCCTGTGGTGGGCTGACCCTGGCTGGCAGGTCAGCTTTCACCCAGCCACTTGGTCACTTGTCCTTGGCAGAATGTGGGAGAGAATCAGAAGAGCAAAGTGAGGGGAAAAGCAAACAAGCAAACAAGCAAACAAACACACACCCTCAAGAGATTCATGGGTCACAATAATGGCAGATTAGTAAGTGAAAAGGGGGCGGGGTGGGGGGTGGGGGGGTGGGGGTGGGAAGGAAGGAAAAGGAAAAAAAGTGATTCCAAAAGCAATCACTTGCCACCAGCAGACAGATGCCCAGCCATTCCACAAGAAATGGCTGCCTTGGAAGAACTTCCCCCTCCCTCCCCTACCAACATTTATTGCTTAGCGTCACTTTTCAGCAATAGTTTTTGGTCAGTTTCAGCCAACTGTCCCAGCTGTATCCCCTCCTAACTTTTATCTCACCTCCTTCTAACCTTTATCTCATCCTCAGCCTACTTGCTGTGGGAGCAGCATGAGGATTGAAGGCCTTGATGCTGTGCAAACACTGCTCCGCAACATCCCTGTGCTATCAACTCTGATTTGGTAAGAGATTTAAAACACAGAACCATACTGGCTGCTGTGAAGAAATTTAGCCTTATCCCAGCCAAACCCAGTACACACCAAAAGAAAATAAGCAAAGCAAAACTTACTTTCTATTCCCCTGGAAAACAAACAAAAGCCTTGTTCAAAAATTAAGTTGTAATTTAACTTGAGTAGTCATAGATCATTTCACATTTCCACAGCTTTTCCTGAAGAGATAGAACAGCAGCTAACAGAAAAGGGAATTATGAAGATCTACTGAAGGCATGCCTATTTTGAAGAATACCAATGCACTAAAACTTACATATTCACATCTGTGCACATGCCAGATGTCCTACTTGGAGCCCAACAGGATGTATCTTTATCTGAAGGTATATAAAAATGGAAAATGCAAAGAAGCCATGATACTCCTTTACACTTATTTATTTCTGTGAGACACCTTGGACCCAAAATTACAAGAAGTAGAAAAACTTCAGAAATCCCATTCTAGTTTCCAGCATGACAATTGTTACTATTTTATAAGGATCTTGTCACAACTGTAACAAACAAGCACATAAAATTCAGTTACCAGTTTCTCTCTTCCCTTGATAAGTTGATAATTCTTGCTTTCTGCAGATTTCAACCACAAAAAATTACTTATTTTTACATAAAGTGTGAGTGTGGGTAAGGTCTTGTCTCTTTGCTTTATTCTGCATCATTTTAGAAGTATTTTGATATTTAATTGTAAAACATTTATTCAACAGAAATTTTGTGAAAGTAATAAAAGCAATTGTTTCTGAATGTAGGAGGCTTGCTCTCACCTCTCATATGCTGAGTAATGACCTCACATAGTATCATTATAATGTGCAACAGCAGTGGAAACCCAGGTAGACACTGCACCAAAATCAACTATCTGCCATTGTGTGGCTTTTGGTGCATTGTACTTTCTTACTGCTATGTGTTCTACCTGAATATATGAACCAAATATTAAAAAGAAACATTGGAATGTCTTATCAGTCCAATTCAAATGTTAACTTGACAGCACATAGTCCTTAGGGAAGAAGTTACAGAATATAGTGTTGATATTGGTTTGAAGAGTCAATGTCTTCTCTCTTAAAAGATTTCTGACAAGTAGCTAAATTTAAATGCAAAATTTCTGTATCTTCAAGAATTCTTATGATTATACTTTTCCCTCCACTTGCACTTTAAAAATTATTGCCTGCTGATTAACCTCTCTTCTTTCATTCGCTTCTTAACTTTTTTGCTGCAAAAGACAGTAATGCTGAACAGGAAATTATACAATACTTCTCAAAGTTGTAAGCTGTTCCTAGCTGGTTTGCATCTGGCCTTTTTCCCAGCCTTACCACCTTCTGTATCTCCATTTCTACATGTTTGAAATGGGAATAATAATACTTCTTCTATTGTCAAGCACCTTGAGAATCACTGATGGGCCTGATACTTATCTGTATTTTTTTTCTCTGCATTTCCTAAATATATATCTAATACACTTTATCCTCAGTCTTTTTTCAAAAATATCTATTTAGTTGTTTCTCCTCATTAGGGTCTTAGACACACGGACTGTGAAACAAAGATATTACTCTTTGGTTTTCATATAAAATGTCTGAGTCTGTACCTGATCATTTTTCCAGTTATGTGTAAATTTTGACGCTGTAACACTTTTTGTCTACGTCAAAACAACAGATTCATATAGTGATCTTTTAGATGTCACTTTATACGTTTTCCACCTTGGTTTTTCACTAAAATTTGCTTAACATGTATTTTGATCTGGAAATATAATTAGAAAAGCTATAGTGAGTTAGACACCAGTAGTTTTAAAAAAAAAGAATAGGCAACACTGTAAAAAATAAGCAAGAAAGGTTCATATTAAAGTCAAGGTTTTATTTTAACTTCAAGTTTAATGGGAAAAGAGACTATAAAGAATCAATCACCGTGGAGCAGCTATCACGGGACATTCTGTTCCTGCTTTGCCAGTCTGCATGTATTTGCTGTCACAAGCACTGGATTCCTTCTAAACAGTCGGTGACTTTTGTTGGATTTTAAACCCCTAAAGAGATCATTCTGTACTCAGCAAAGGGCAGTGTTACAAAAATCTTCTATTTGGAGGAAGTGTTATATATAAAATGTTCTGAAATTGAATATATATAGATTCAGAGTATATTAAAAAAAAGTTTTCTGCCAGATGGGTAAAAGCAAATAGATTTTAAAATCAAATTTAATATAAAGCCCTGTAAGTTCTCAAATGCAGAGTATACTAGCAGCGTATAAACTGTGCAGCATGAGAAGTTTAGGTAATATTTAAGACAGCGGTTTTCAGCTATAGAACACTTCATAGCTTTTCTGAAACACTGTTGTTAAGCTTTGCTATATTGCCACTGACAGTGAAAAATATTTGAGTTGTCTCATTCCTGATACACTGGGAGAGCTATATTTTTTGGCATTTGCTGGGAAGTTTTTGGACTCATCCCATTTTCTTGTGTCGCAAAATTCCATATAGACTAGCTTGTTTAGTGTTTTTAGATATGCTGTGAAGCTCACCAGTTAAAATAATAAAACCCCAAATATTCCAGGAAGGAATAGAACAAAGCATTTGAAAACAGAAAGATGAAAACAGGTAACTATTTGGGCTCTGCCAAAATATTACTATAAGTGTAAAGCTGCTTGATGCTCACAGAACTTCAGAAAATAAGAATAATTATGATCTAATGTAAAGGCACCTTTTTACTTTTTTTGTGAGAGGAATAATTTTGATCTCCTGATAGCACAGCTACACCAAACTAAGCGTTGGGTCACAGAGCTGAACCTGGGCTATGGTAGTGTCAGTCTTTTACACAGTATAAGATCGGACCAGCAACTGAGAGCTGCTGGTGACTTCACACTTCAAATATTCTTCAGAAAAATTTTGTACCAAGTGGCTCCTGGCTGCTAGTCAGGATATATCTATATATTTAGATGTGAGTATGTGTCTAAAAATGTTCCTCTGTGTTACTGAACTAATTCAGAACTCCACAATTTCAGTACAACACTCTGTGACATCCACCTTGCTCCCTTGTAAAATAGGATACAATCACAGCACAGTACCATCTTTTGAGTGGCTACCTTCATAATCAAGTCTGGAATATTTAGTCTCCTTATTGAATAATGTTCTAGGAGATGCAGTTTCAGACAACATGAAGCTATACATGAGAAGCAGCAATAAAATGTTAATAAAATTGTATATTATATTGAATATAAGGAGAAAAAAAAGAAGAAAAAAAACCCATGAAATTTTGAAAGATCAAACACCTGGCAGCTAGCTGAAAGATTTTCTAGCAGACCTATGCATTCCTTATGTTAAAGCAGAAGAGAAGAACAGATAGACCTACATGCATTAGTTAATCACAGGACAGCTGTGGGTCATAAATAAGATTTAGTTTATTCCTGGCATAAGTTACAGGATAGCAAAATAAATTTTAATTTGAAGTATTTTGAAAAGAGATATGAAAATATTAATGAAATCATGTGGACTTCAATGATAAAATTTTGTATGGAATACTCATTGTGATAAATGCTGATCTTTATATTCAGGAAAGGTTTGCTCAAACTGAACTGGTTGAAAAAAGGCCTGTGAAAAGACCTTGTTTTGTGAGTAGACACAATAGTTTGTCAACTATTGTCAAACTCAAATGAGAATAGTTTGACATAATAATTAAAACTTGGAGGAAACACAGTTTTCTAAATACTTGGTAACTATTTTAGGCATCTAAAAAAGACACAAAATATTTATATTAAAAGAAACTGTCAATACATCAATAAATGTCTAACTAACAAGGGATATTAAACTAACAAGGAATAATTGTAGATTACTACAGGAATAAAACAGAAACTTAGCATCAGAAAGCTGGAGTTCTAAGTTTGAAGCAGCTTCTACTAAGTGTTGGGTAGTTACAAATTTTAAATAGTTTAAAGTATGTACACAGAATTAGATAATATGATCGTATGACAAAACAATATTTTTTTTCTGTTGCCCTGAAAGACCCTTGTTGTATATATTCAAATGAAACAGCATGTTCAGAAGTTTTATAAATGAGTATTTTGATTTTTATCCTACATTGCCTAGAGAGGATTTACTGAAAAGCACTGAAAAACAATTCCTCAGTGTCTGTTACCTCCTTAAGAAGCCAGTGAGGGAAAAATTTGACTTGATAAAGTATGATTTACCTCAAGCTGATGCATCTTTGTCAGAAGTATATTAACCCTCTTTAACATTGACAGGAGGCTGAAGCACTGTTAAGTCATATCTATTAACTCATGGATCTGTTATTATAGAAGTAAAACTGTCAGAATAAATAGAAATCATTTAATGGGAAATCAAAATAGCATCTTTTTCATCTTAAGAAAACTTATATAACAACAACACAACAACAACAACAACAACAAGAGCAAAAAGAAAAAAACCCCGTCCCATAAGTAAATAGTGAATACTTTTAAAAACACAAACCCTTTAAAATATGCTGAAGAACATTTCTGCCTCAGGTTAAAAAATTATGTGAAAGCAATAAAAACAAAAAACATATGGATAACTTATTGTATCATTAATCAAAATTCCTTTCCAAAGTCTGTAAAACTGATTTTAATTTGGGTTAGAAAAGAATAGAAAAGAAAGAAAACAATTTACATTAGACGGTGTTTATATAAATTAATCTCTCTCTGGATATACACATAAATGAGAGAAGAAAACTGAGATAAATACATTAATTTAACAAGATATTGATTCTTTTATATAAGGCATTTCAAGGACAGAACAGTTCACCTCTCATAATAATGTGTTTGTTGTTTCTTTGCAGTCTTCCAGGTGTACATGCACTCATCACTGACATTACTTGGATTAGCAGCAAACATTTTTCGTAACAAAATGACAGTTCAACTCTCACAAGCCAAATCTTGTAGGCTCTCGGAATTGCATCACAATATTGCTAAGAGTTAATCCAGAAAATCAGGAGCAACAAGACTATGCAACATCATCCTTTTCTACCAAGATACAGAAGGTATTTATGCTGGATCTGGGCATCAGTGTCAAGGGGGACAAAAAGGCGATGAAATAAACAGATACTTGTGATTTCTCCCTCAAAACTGTGGCTGAGATTTTATTTCTTCATCGTTTGTCATGATGCTTTGTTTAACCTCTCTGGAATCAGATTAAGTCCTGATCCTGATTGCCTTTTGCCTGAACAAGTAGATAATATTCTATGATAATTATTAATATTGTGTCACTGACCATAATATTTCTGTTCTGTTTTATATATCATAATATAAAAATGATACAGGGACAGTAACTAAAGATAAGGCAATAAAACTGATGACCAACTCAGAGGAAATTCCTGTTATTAGGGACAGGAAAAAAAAAAAAAAAAGTAATTGGAGACTGCTCATAAAGAAATTGAGAAAAAGTACAAAAGCTTCTTGCAAAATCCAAGGTTGAATTCTGCCCTCAGTCCTTCTTGCACTGAATAACAAACTCAAAACTGAACCAAAACACTGTTAACTTTAAGTAGTCTTATTTTGGGGGGATTTTGTAAATGAGACCAGGTAAAATTCAAACCATTCAAAAGACTGATATAGTTATACAAAGAGAAAATCAATCAAACAGTGAACTAGATCTAATGGTTTTATTGTTTAAGTGATGGGAAACAAGGTGATATTGATTAGATGTGAGTTCTGTCTAAGGGTTATTTGTAATTTATGGCACACTTAGTAGCAGAGCAAATGGCTATTTTTTTTTCCTTTTTTTTTTTTAAGCTTTTCAATATTTTTACCTGATTTCACTGATGTGCTCTTAACAAAGTAATCAGTCACTGACTCCCAGCACAACATGCAAATGCAAATTAAAGCGGTCAGTAGGGCGGGTTCCAATTTGCTTTTGAAGACCACAATGTTAAGTCTGTTCCTTAGAGCACAGATTTATTTTGATAAGAAATTGGCCATCCATACTTTTAGGAAAAAAAAAAAAGACAAAACTAGATGTTCCTTTTGAAAACTGTGCCATTGGTTATAATCTGCACTTGATATTTTATTGGGTTTTTTTTTGTTTGTTTTGGCTTGGTTTGGTTTATTTCAAAGTGCTTTACAGAATTATTTCTATTATTTTTGGTTCTGTATATTCTTGCACTTAATATAGGGGTTTTGTCTCTGATGTAATAACTGCATATAGTTTTCGGAGTCAAAAGATTGTGTATAATGTCACTAATAGCATGACTAGAAGAAACAATGGTACCAAGGAACAGCAGAGTTGTTCCCCTGGTTAAGGTATAAATATGTGATCTACTATGCCATGGTAAATCTAAGGTAAATCTGTAAGGTCATGTAGTGATTATCAATATCCATTGATCTGAGCTTCTGAGTCTCTGTATTTGGGCTTGGCTTCTACCATTTTAGTCAACCTTGTTAAAAGGTAAACAATAATTGTACTTATTATTTCCTTAGAGAAAACAGAGATGAGCAAGCATCCAAGAAAGAACTGTAGGTGTTGTGATATTTGGTTCTGCAATTTCTGCCATTAATATTTTAGTTTAGGCGTAGAATTGCATAAGACTTCTATCCTTTCCCTACTGATTATACCCAAGAAAACAAGGTTTCACAACAAACTGCATAATGAGGCTTGTTAAAGTGAAAGAGAAAAACTTCTTTCTGGAATTCTGGTTTCACTATGAGGTCAGGTAATCTAGTTTTCCATTGTTGTTACTAGTCTTCACTAAAGAATAGGGCTTCATTATAGTGTAATGGGTCAGATGTGCACATATAGTCCATTAAAAATGAAAGGTATTTTGAGATTTTTTTCTTGTTAGTTGTCTTCTGAGAAGTCAAAGTGAGAATGTGAATGTCAGTTTTGTTATAGTATGCGACTGAACTGTGATGGCTTAAGCCCTCATAAATTGGACTCAACAGAAATTATTTTCTGATACCTCAGCATCCTGTTTGAGCTTTTCAGCTCAAATTAAAAAAAAAAAAAAAAAAAAAGCTGAAATAAAAACTGTTTGAAGATACACTAGGACAGATTAGGATCTTTCATACTGTTATTTAAAAAGTCTGAGATGGCAGGCTGTAATTAATAGATGAAGGCAAGTAAGAAATATCTTAACATCTCCCTCCTGAACTGATTCACCTTTACTAAGTGATAACACAATCAAGGGTGAAAAGTTTTGGTACAAGACAGAGAATAGATAAATTTTTCCGAGGCAAACAGAAACAAATGATTAACATAGACGAGGTGCAGGTATGACAGCAAGAATGGCAGGATAGCTGGTACCTGGCCTGAGACTGGGGTAGGGGGAAAGGGGGGTGGCATCAGGGGTAAAAACAAGGTACTGACTGCTGCATCCTGATTCACAGCAAAGGGCTTGCCTTAAATGGAAACAGTGCAATAAAATTTGGATTTTCATAACCATAAAAAACATGCTATGGTTTTAACAACATATTAACCATATCCAAAATCAGATAAAGACACTGAAAATTTTCATTCTAACAATTGTTTGCAAATTAACTGAACTCACATGAACCTGTTGCAGGCTGACTCCGAACATATTGGTATTCTGGTTGAGATGCAAGTTTCCCAACAGGTGAATTTTCAGTGGTAAGCCCCCTCGTTATTGAAAAAAATATAAAAAGGGTTATTTTTATGTGCAGATAGACTTTGGGCTACAAAGCAGGCAAGACAGAACAGGCAAAATAAGTCCAGTTGATTTATTCAATGCCTTTCTTGGCCACTGATATATGGCTTTCACCTTTGTTTGAAAATGTCTGCTAGAAGCATTCAGGGCCTGTAATATCTAGGGATTTCTGAAAACAAACTGTTTTCCTGAGACTTGCACCCCAAATATTCATTTTGCATTTACAGAGTGAGGTACATTCATCAGACTGACAGCTTCATAGAAATTCTGTACTTATGTTTGGTTTGGTTTTTTGTTTTGTAGTGTTTTGGGTTGGGTTTGGGTTGTTTTGGTTTGTGGTGGTTTTTTGTTTCCTTAGTACAAAAATGAAACAAACATCATTGTACAATTTAAAAAAAAAAAAAAAGTAGAAAGCTTTAACTGAATTTGTCACATTTTCCATAAATTACTTGAGACACACAAGAAGATAATCTGGTCTTGCAGTTTAATGCATGGGAAAGGGGAGACAAATGTAAGTCAGATATATGTCCCAAAGGAAGCAATTCGATAAAGCAGACATAGTGTTCTCCTAATCCTATAAGGGACAATATGTGCCCTTATCTGAGTCCACACTGACTGGCAATGATTTTAACACACAGCTCCCTCTGGCAGAAAAACAAGTTTGTGATTTCTCAGTACTTTGCTCCAAGAATAAATTTTACTGATTTGTTATTCTTTCTTTCTTTCTTTCTTGAATGATATATTAACTTCTAGTTTGTGCTGTATTATTTTTTTTAAAGATCAGTACTGTAACTGAATTACAAAAATATTTAAAAGCTCAGTAGAAAACAGTATTTAGTAGAAATTTCAATGACATAGTGCACAAACATAGTGAAAAATATTTACAAAAGAAATGAAGAAAAGATATTTTTCTACCATGTGTAACTTGAAATTTAATCCCAAATATGCTTTCAACACTGTAAGATCTTTTTATGTCCTCCCAAAAAGGATGTCTTTTGTATCATGGAAATGGGAGAATTTATAATTACAGGATACCTAATGCCTACTACAAAAATTCACTAAACCTTGTTCTTTGATAATTACCCAAGGAAGAACATACAAACAAGAAGAAATGGAAAGTACAAAAATCCCCACTTCATGTTCCTATCTTCATTCAGACTCAGAAAAGTTACAAGGTAGGGGGAAACAGTAATAAGCATACATCTTGTCAGCTGCTTCCTTGCCATAACTATCAGATTTATGTAAACCATAAACAACAATAGATTGTAACCCATATGAAAAAATGAAAAAGAGGTCAGTGGGAGAGTTTCAGCTGATTTCCACAAAGCAAGGATTCATAGGGCCACAGAAACATTGTTAGAGATGTCTGGAGGTCAGCAACGGCAGCCTTTTGCCTGAAACGGGAATGTTAGATCAGATTTCTTACAGTGTGCTAGAGAGATGTAGTCAGAAAAAGGTATCAGTGATTTCATTAGGGTGTATGGACACAAAGATTATAAACACACATGCAATATACAAAATGCCAGCATACTCCTAGTAGGAATTATGGGATTATCATTCCAAATTTCCTGATGCATTTTACAGCCTTATTTCAGATTTTAAACATTTTCTTATTTTGCTATCTCTTGGAATAAAAAAGCAACAATAAACTATTATGGTAATTTCCTGTAACTGAAATGTAAATGAACAATTTCCATTGATTATTGCTAACAGCAAGCAAATATTTGGAGGTAGTTTTTCAAAATAACTTAAAAATTTCCAACACTGAAAGTCCATTAGAGTTCCAAGTTTTCTAAATTAAGAGAATGAATTGCAAAAAAAGTAATTTTAATGGAAAATAATTACATAAAATGTCATTGAAAAAAACATGAAAAAAGAACTAATGAGATGTATAATCATCTTTGTGAACTACACTCAAGTTTGATTGAAAGTTTAAACTTTTATTCATGATCTGATATTTTAAGTTGGAAATTAAGAGAGCCTAAAATTCTCTATTCTTGTCCATTTTCTCTCTTTCATCATGTGCATTTGTTTGCATAATACAGAAGAGCAGCAGGGCAGAGTAATTACGGCAATCAGTCTTTGAACACATTAATCTGCACTAAACTGCAGGGAGTAAATGATGCAGAAAGAAATCCAGCAGAGAAATATTTCTTTTGTTTGTGGCAAATCTCATAACAAGTTTAAATCATGCTAGGGCAACTTGTAATTTATTTCATGGTTTCCTAACTATCAGCAATTAAAGTACCTGGTAAAAATGTTTGATTTGAAGAGGCTTATAAAGCATTTGGTTTATGTTATCTAATGAGGATGCTATTGTAAACAATAACAAAAACTCCTCTTTGTTTACTTGTATGGAGAATAATTCTTGTTAATCACTATACTCTTCCAATAGACTGTAACTAAAGATTTCCAATAGCAAATCAGATTTTTATTTTCCTTTTCCTTTCATTCTTTTCATTCTTGTTCTTATTTTGATTCTTAATCTCATTCTCCATACAAATTTCAAGTCACCAAGAACAAAGCTAAATTCCATTGGGAAAAAGAATAATCAAAACCCACCTGCATAGAGATGAAATAATGTACCACTCTCAGATCCAGCTGATGGAATTTAACTAAATTTTCAGTGAAAAGAGTAAGTGTGGGGTATTTTTAAAATTATTTTTTCTTCTTTTAAAATTGCTTTTTATTTTAATTTATTTTCATTAAACCTGTAAAAAAGAGATCACAGAACGATGAACAATGTTTTATATCAGAGTTAAAGGAGGTATGATAAAGTGCCATGAAATTTTTCAATTCTTTTCAATCTCCCTGGTTCTCTCACTTGATAAGAAACAAACAGTAAAATTTTGTGCAAGGTTCCATTCTCTACATTCTCAAAATATATTCCCTGTCTTTAGATTTGCTATGAAAATGTTGCCCATCAGTATGAGGGATTTTGTTTTGTTCTTTTTTCTAGAAAAAGGCATCATATTGTCTTTAGCTGTTCAAGTTGTAGCTCAACTTGTTTCAACCCAAATTCGGTATAGAATTTCAGTCAGTGTTGATATTCTGAGCATGGACGCAAAAAAGACATACTGTGTGCATAACTTGGGAGAAACACTCCCCACCCCATCATTGAAGCCAAATAATCATGTTTCTAATGAACAAGTAGATCACTGAATGAAACAACAGAATATAGTAAAAGAATATTTATGTTAATGTTGCTGTATCAGCCTTTGAATGTGCCCTGTGTTTTATAGCTATTTCAGAAATCTGAAGATTCTCACACTGAGCTAGTTATACATAGATGTCATGTACAGAATTACATAGTTTCTAATAAATGGCTTGTAATAAGTAGCTTAAACTGTGTTGAGTGCTGTGTGTTCTCTCCTAACAAATCTGAATTTTCATGCTTGCTTTAATGGATGTTTTATTAGGGTTTTGTTCTGAGTGTTAAAGACTTATGTAAAATACTGTCATGTTCATCATTGTTTTGGGACAATCACTTGATTTCACCCTCCGTCCATAAGCAACATGCTAACAAAGGAAGATTGTGTCACATTAAACTGATATGTCACTTTGATAAAACAACTGATTTTCTAAACAAGGGAATGCCAGTAGTACTATCTAGATTTTACTAAACCATTGGATTTAGTACTAAATATTAGACTAGAAAGCTTTAGCATTTGCATAAGATTTGTAATGTATAAAATTAATAAGATTTTTTTTTTTAAAAAAAGGAAAGATAAGGCTGGAGAGAGGTTGCTAGTAAAGTTCCTAAAAAAAAATTAAACCTTGAAAAAACTTGAAAACAATTCTTAACGACCACAACACTGAAAAGCAACATTATATTACTCTATTTGTTGCTGTCACAAATTTAAAGGAAGTACTGCCACTACAGACTGATAACAGATTGCAAAAAACTGAAAATACTATGATTGCCTTGAGGATTGATCATATAAATGAGAATACTTTCAACAGCAGAAAAAGCAAACTATGAAAGAAAATGGTGCTAAACCCATGAATTCTTAATTTAGAAAAAACCAGAAAATAAATTTGTAAGTATATTTTTTAATGTTATCTATGTTATCTAAAACCAATGTGATTCTTCTGCAGCCAAGAAAAGAGTGAATAGATGACATATCAGGCATAGTACTTTCAGTATTGAGTGCAAGGCATTAGTAGTATGTCATCTGTAATATTTTCTACCGTTTTATCATTCATAGTTAATAAAAATCAAGAAAGTGAATGCAGGCTACAGATCTAAATGACCCGCTTTCTCAGAGAGCAAAAAAAGGGACTGTATAGGAATATAATTACTGTATGTACATCTATACATGCAGTCAGGTAAATGTGGGAGGAAGGCATTTGAACATACAAAATGTATTTATCTTAGAACTTAGAGAATAAAACCTTTCTAACTGGAAGGATGGCCAGGCAGTAGAATAGACTGCCTAGGAAAATGCTGTCTCCAGCGTTAGAAGGTTTTAAGAGACTGGCAGACATCTGTCAAGAATAATTTGGGACAGCTTATCTTGTCTTTGGCAAGTGAAGTGAAGTGAAGTGAAGAAGATGACATGTCTAAGTTCCTCTTTTGAGTCTCTCAAAAACTTACCTTGAACAGGTTATCTTTTGTTTCTAACTCTTCAGGTCAACTAACAAAAAAAAATTTAAAAAATCTAGCTTGCTACAACTTGAGTTTGTTCACTGTTATTGCAGTGTCCCTCTAAAACCAAGTTTTCCTCATCAAAACCTCCAACAGTAAAGAAGGCAGACCACGCACCTTCATAACAGCTTGGTTCACGATCTGCATCCTACACTGTTATTCCTTTACTGTACATCACTATACTGATACAAGACCGTGGGTCTAATGCCAATCAAACATTTCACATCCTAATGTACAAACTGTGTACTTTCTTTATCAGGATGGTGCTTCATCTATCTTCTTTGGTTATTCTAAATTCTGCTGTAATGTGAGGGTGGTGATAAGGAGAGTTGGAATAACTGCCTGGAGTAACCTGAGTCTCAAAAGTACACAACAATTGATAAAAACCTTGTTGCCACAAGTCGTACTAAATGTGACCTTACTGAAGTCATGACTGAAAGAAGAAGGTATTTTCTGCATTGACAAGTGGGTGAAGAAATCTTAAAAGTGATCAAATATAGCCTATGAACTTTGCTATTTACATAGTCTTGGCATGCAATTAACATATCAATAATATTATACATATAATTCTGAATTTTTAATTCTATGCATCTATGCATATACTGTTGTATTTTATGAAAAGAAACACAAAAATTCTCATCTAAATGAAACGTCATAAAATCAATAAGGTGGCTGTACAAAGGACAAAGTGATGGCATGAGGAAAATTCCTCGTGTTATTGGCAAAGAAAACTCATACTCAGAAATATGTTGTTATTGACTATTGACTTTATAAAACCAGAAACTGGTTACTATTAAAATCATTGTTCAAAGAAGCTGTCAGATTCAAAACCCTGCATGCTTCCTTACTGCAAGCTCATACATGTCACTGCCTGTGTCACCACGATTTGCGGTACCAGTGGGTGTCACACAGGCTGACAGCTCAGTCAGCTGGCTGGATGTCACCGGCTGGGTCTCACAAACAATGCAGGCAGCAGACCACTCACCAGAAATGGCTTGTCAGAGCACTTGGTAAAGCAGTGAGTGGAGACCAAGCATCTGAACGATGTTTCAGGTGCAAGACCAAACTCACGCTGATGAACTGAAGGGGAAATACCATAGGACATGCCACACAAAATGCTCAGGGAAAGCCTTCAGCTCTGTCAGGAGCTGTGTTCAGGGGCAGTTTGATAAAATGGTAGGTTTATCAAGTTGCTCTTAATGTAAGCATCATCCAAAGGCATCAAGTTGGAAGTATCAGCAACTATAACTGTTTAGCATACAATTAAAAAAGAAAACTTCAAGAGTTCTGTAAGAAAGAGTTGCTGGGTAGGGAAAGTTAAAATGTTAAACAAGCTGTATAACAGTGTTTATATGTTAGACTGCTACAGTCTATGGCCCTAAGATGAGGAATGTTACATCATTCTACCCTGAAAGCTGACAGTTAACTGAACAAAAATAATTGGATCTCAAGCACAAACATTTCAAGAGTGCATTAAACCATCTGTTTGCCATCTCTGAGGAAGTATTAAATAACATTCTACGTTTCCCACACAGAGCATCTGGTAGCAACAACCAGATATACTGGAATGTTTTACATCTCCTGTGTGGATGTTTTGGGGAATGGCAACATGAGCTCAAAACGCACTTGCTAAAATATTGAGAAATGAATGTGATGTGAAAAATGACCTTTTACAGTTTACTTTAGAGGTACCTTAATATTCTTAGTAATGATATAGTGGCATAGAATGTCAGTGTAACATAGATATTTCTCTCATAGTATTAAAATAGTAATAATAACAATGAAGACTAATGACGCATTTTATAATATGTATAATATTGTATAATATATGGTTGTATTCCTGAACTTTTTGCAGTCCAGTACTAAGTGCCAAAAATCAGTCTTCAGCTTTTTGAGTGTGCAGAAATGTATGAAGGTAAGAATCAGGCTACATACTAGTAGAAGTAGCACAGTGACGTCTATGTCTCCGTTTGGGAAGTATTTTCAATACAAACTGAACATATCTTGTAGCAAAGGCTTGCTATTCTCATCCCTTTTGGATTCTTACTTCCAAGTGGGAGGATAGATTGGCTGGATTCTTGGCTTGGATGGAGTTGTGTAAAGTGGCAAAAAGCAATTGCAGCTGTAAAAGAAATGTAAGAATCAATTAGCAATTTGAGAAAGTGAAGAGAGCTGTGATTTAGAAGAAAATAAAAAAGGATCTCATATTAAAGAAGAGTGGCCCTTGCAATCTTTGAGAAAACCAGGGAAATTAAAGTTGAGTTCTGAAGATTTTATATGTGTATTGTTGTGCACATTGCTGGACTTTACAGGTATAAGTTTTAAGGTACTGCACTTACACTTACAGCTGTTATTTTTATAGGAGATTTCTCACAAGGAAGAATGGGGAACCAGTCTGTCATAGGCAAATTAAATTTAGCTTGCAATATGAATGTCCACTGGAAAATCCATGGACTGGCCAGGGTAGAATAACAATTTCCACCCTATTTGCTAAAACAAGACAGGTAAAATTTCAGTTGCATAACCAAAAAAAAAAAAAAAAAAAATATTCTACTTCTTTGTGCTTTCAACAATAAGAAATTGTCCACAGCAGTAGATTCTTCAAGTTCAGATATGCTGGTGGTGTGTTTTTTTTTTTTTCTTCTGTTGTTCTTCCGTGGCTTTTCCCCATAAGTAGAAATATACTTAAGCACATAATGCCTTCTGATTTCCAAACAGCTTTTAGAAGACAAATTTCTAATGTTTACAGTAACCATGACAGAACATGATAAACAGCAAAAAGTAACATAAAAGCATCAATCAAATGGACAAATCTGAAAATGAGAGATATTTTCTATTTAGAGTCATGATTTCCTTGCATAGCTGAGAGAAAATATAGAATAATTTCATCCATAGTTGTGCTCAGCAAGACTAGTTTGCTGTGGATGAAAGCAGTTATTTATCTGTGTATGGTGGAACAGAAATCAAGTTCAGAGGAAAATGGACTAGAAAAAGGTTTCACAGAGGTGGGAATCAATGCTAAGCCCAACTTCAGACTAGATTTCTGCTGTGTATTTAAATTTTCCCATCATTCAAATATTTGGGCATTTGGGGATTAAAGATAGTAAACTCTTTTAGGTATAGTTACACTTGATCTCTACCACATGTGTTTAGTTTCTTATTTGGAGAACTATCAAAATAATAAAAAAATTATAAAACTCTTTTAGATATCGGCTAATGGACATGTGGACAATTTCTATTTTCACTTACTCTGGATTCACAGCATTGCCAAGAAGCAACCTTTCATATCAGCCATGGATAGGAAAGATGAGAAAGAAACCAGTTTACCTTCACATAAAGGAATTTTCTGTTTTGCAGTGATTATAAAACATATGTCACACTTTGCCCAGTTGTACATACATCTTAAAAACAATATTGTTTAGCATGGGAACTACATAACACCTCTAAAGAAATTCTCTATTATTATTTGTTCCTTTTCAGTGAACTATGGCAAACAGCAGTAATGCTGTACATTTCACTTCATGCTTTTTAGAATTGTTTCCTGGGAGCATAGTGGCTGGGGGTGAGATCAATGAGAGACCTGAGAGGTATGAGACATGGCCTGTATTTAAGGACTGGGGTAAATGAATTGGCTACACTACTGAATGCCTCAGATCTACCTCATGAATTACTGCTTTAATGGAAAATAGACATGCATATTCCCTAAATTATACTAGGCTTGATGGAGGAGTAGAGCAGCATAACAAGTAATAATTAATTTATAGATTTGATATGACACGTAGTTGAGACTCATCATCTTCACACATTTAAGCATTAACTGCTATGTCCCTATACAAATTATAATATTAAATAATTATTTCCTGTTAACTTATTATTTCTTTCTTGAGGGCACTGTGTGCACATGTAAGTATGGTCTCAGCATAGGGATAGAATCTTATTATTTCTAATGATAATTACAGTAATGGTGAGGATAACTAACTGAACAGGCTTCTGTTCTGGTCTAAACAAACTGCACCTGATGAACAGATTAGCACAGAAATGGCTTTCTGTTAGTTACATGAAGTAAAAAATAAACTGTATACATAGGCTGAAAGTTTTAAAATTTTCTTTCTGGCTTTCTTAATTCTTCAGAGGCAGGTCTGTTTGACTATCCTGCAGTCTTTGTTTCTTTCTTTAACAGGCAAAAATTACTGCAGAAATTCACCCTAGTACAGATCCAGATATAATCTGACATCAAAAAATGCTAACCATACAGGGGGTCCTAAATTTGTCCTGGTCCTGGTTTGGTCCTTACTTGGATATACAATTAAATGCAAGAACAGCTTACTGATTAGGAGCAGCTATTTGCATCTACTGATCTCTTCTGCTGCGTTCATGTTTGTATTTGCTGTAGAGTTTAGTAGGAATATTTATAACATTTTGAAAAGATTTAGCTCTGCATTTGTAACCCTATTTCGGGACTGTAGTACATAAGGCTGAGAGATGATTTTAAAAAGAAATGCATATGGTGCAGTTAATGGGTTTAAGGAATGTCGGCTTTCTTCTCAAACTGTCTTCAGATCTGGACACACGAAAAGAGTTACTCCGGGCACCATGCTGGCACTCACCAGCAGAACAGAGATGGTTTCTCCTCCCGCTGTACAGGAGGAAAAGCCAGGCTGGCTACTGCCAAGGAAGGATGTTATGGTGTGGAATGAAGGAAAAATAGCAACAGCAAATCTTGTTTTCCAGGGGTCCTCTACTGGTAGTCTCTTCTGTTATTCATACTGCTGATAAACTTGAACCAGCTCTGAAAGTCTTGAGTCCTACCTGTCAAACCTGGGGAAGACAAAGGCCAGAATATTGCTTTATTTCTGCTACAGGATTCATACCATGTTTCTGAATGTCACATAACATTTTTATGACATATATATACTTTACATTTACATGGTGCATAATTATAAAATAAGGAATGTTTTACTTCCTTATGGCCATCATGATAACCAGTCATGAGTCTCATGTAAATTCACACAGCAGTTGAAAATAAAGCAAAAGCCAGTGTTTTAGCCTGCAATCCAAGTCACTGAATTGCTTAATCTTACACATAAAATTTATTAGACTTAGAGAACAGAACACATTTTTGGCCAGGAATTACAAAGGCTCATTGCCAGTTCATTATTTCTATCATTCAATCATAAAAATTGGTATATGCTATTAATATGCTATTCACAGATACTGGATGCCAGAAATAATCCTGGTGTTAAATCAGACTTCTTGAATTATTCATTATGTCCTCTGTAATATTATTTTTGCGACTCAGAGAGAAACAAACACTATTACTACTTTGGGAAATAAGTCACATGCAACAGTATTTGTGTTTTATGGCCATCTGATGAAATTTCTAAGTTTTGATATAATTAAAAGCAAAGCTCTGTGTTACTGCAATGGTGATGCTAAATTTAAGGTTGAGAAACTAATTAAAATGACCAAAAAAGTACAAGATCTCTTCTTTAAGATCTCCCCTTTAAGGCCCCTGATCCATAAAGCAATGTTAACCAATGTATACCATGAAACAAATATATTTTGCAGTATATATTTTTAAAAACATAGATTTTAAGCAATAAGAATGCCATCTGATTCAGGGTTAGTTACTTGGCTATTGTGACTAAAAATCTGCAGTCAACAACAGAGAAGGGAGCAACATGGCTAGCATGACATCTGATCTTTGACTCTTCAGTCCAAATAGTCTTGTGCCACTCAGTTGACCATCAGTAATTTCTACCTAAATCTATAGTGTTATTCCTACATTCCTCTGGCCAGCAGAACCACACTGTCTCTTGCTATGTCCCATAACTCAAGCTTTGTCCTACACAAGATCATATTTCTTACATGTAAGTGTGAAAACTCATTTTCTTTCTCAGTGGGACTGCAAATATAGTATTTAAGATCTGTAGTGTTATTATTGGCAGCATTTTATTTAACCAAGGAAAGTATTTTTTACCATTATGGTTATTTGGTTTACCTCACTGCTAGTGCAATCAAAATCAATTCATATATGTCACTATCTGTATACGCATAGGAAATCTGTGGTTTAGAGTTTAATTATTTTTAACTCAAAGCATCAAGGAATTTTCATCTTGGAAAGTCTTATTTGTTTCTCTTTTCCTACAGAAAGTCTGCATTCATTAAGCAGAAAAAATTAATAACTGAGAAGCATTGATGCAGAAAAGTGGAAAAAAAAAATGCTTCTTGAAAGTAGCTTTCATGCTCTGAACAAGCTTTCTGTTTCAATTTCTTTCTTTCCCTCCCTCCCATTTTGAAATCATTGGAAGGATAAGGTTATTTGTGGTTTTATCAAATGCTTCCTGCCATACTGACTGTGATGTATTTCCTAACCTTTACTCTGGCTTTGACTGGGTGATCCCAGCCACTGTATCAAGGGAATGGCTCTTCTGCAGCAAAATTACATTTTGTCATACCCAGTTGTTTGGTTCCACATTGTGATAAACTAATCAGAAAGTTTATGCATTTTTAATAGAAGTCAGGAAACAGTGAAATTCATGGCATCAAAGAAAAATTAATATATAAAATGAACACTGACTATTTGCCAATATGTTGGGTTTTGCAGGCAAAGATTCTAATATATTTCTGTTTTCTTTTGTGACACTAACTGTGCAATGTCATCAGATGAAAGTGTTTCTGGGTATTTAAAAAGCTAAGCAATAGGCTAATGTGAAAAAAGAAAAGGGATAAAGATGCTCAAATGTTTATTGCATAAGTTTTATATGACTGCAGCAGGATCATTTGGCAGTGCTTCATCTAACTGCAAATGAACCACACTAGACATGCAAAGCTATCATCAGCACTGAAATAAAGAAAAAGGAAAGGGAAAAAATACAATATCATAACTATATTGCATAAACACTCCTGCTCAACTTTTTCATACTGCAATTCTAGTTTTTATTATTTATAATATCTTCAAAACCAGCAAAATACTAATGCAGAATATTGCAGAATTTAGGCTGGAATGAAAAACATATTAAAAAACCCAACAACAACAACAGCACAAAAAGAGCTGATAACTTAATGTAGAAGATTCCCTACCTGTCTTTGAAGGAAAGGCATCTCACAAAAGCTCCAATACATTTAACAACTAAGTATTCCTGGAAACTGTATTCCTTTCAGACAGAATGAAATGAAAAGTCATCTGGAAACCAGTAAAAAGCCTCTTTATTTCTTTTTCATTTGTGTTTTGCAAGATTTGTATCAGGCAAATGTTTTTCTGTTTACATGTAAGCCTAGCAAAAATTAGTTTCAAAGAAACAGTTATAAGTTACAGTCACTGCAAGTTGCTGGCTGTACTCTTGCTGAAAATCACTTTATTCAATGCCTGATATAAGTGAGTGTGACCATGTTTGTTACTGCCTATACTGTTTGCCATAGCAGAGTACAAATGCCCGCTGAAGTCAAGCCCACCACATTTTTTTCTTGTGAAGGCCTCAAAGTCTGTTTAGAGTCAGACAACTGTGTCAACACTGTGCTCCAGTAATCTCATTCCTGTCAGTGCTTTCCAATAAGATACTCCCACTTGCCTTCTGCACATCCAGCAGGCAATGGGTAGTGGTCATGCAACTCCTACACTGACTTCCAATGTTTGGTCTGAATTTATGTAAGGACACATTTGAGAAAACTTGTGATCAGGAAGAGGTATATCTCAGGACTATCTGAATTTTCTGCAAGGAAAGTAAGCCCTTGGCAGGGATACCAGGAATACCTCATATCTCATTCACCCTTGGATGAGTCTGAGTAACACGTAAAGCAACTGGAAAGCTACCAAGAGGAAGTAATACTGTGCATGTGGAATATAGGGAAGTTAGCTGGATGCTACTGAGATAATTGGCAGTTGAGGTCAATATTTCTGGGTATGTATTTGGATATCTACCTGAAACTGTCATGGCATAGTGCTGCGTGAGAAAATTGTTCAGTGCTCTCTGTGTTGGCCCATGTTTGGTACATGTTACATAAAGAAACTTCAATAAAAGTCTTCAAAAGCCATTTAGATGATGGGTCAGAATGCCTTTCCTGCCACAGTCAGCCCCCATCTTGCCCCCCTGAGCCTGAGGATGACTTAGGGCTAGACATGGATTGGTCAGTGAGGGTCTCTCTCAACCTTAATGGCTCTGGCAGATGCTATTTCAAGGCTGCTATCAGCCAGAGGCAGTAGTGGTTTCCTACAAAGATACCATGTTGACTTTTGCAATGAGGAAAGATTTTTAGGTCTCTTTTATGAACTCGATGCAGTAAGAAAAAAACTCAGCACATTCAGCTTTTTAAAATTCAACAGCATTGGCCCCCGTGAAGCTGAAGACAGACTGGAATATCTCCTGCCTGATGGCAGCATATTGCTAAAGAAAAAAAAATAATATTTCATCAATAGAAATGTGAAACCAGGTCTTGGACTTGCAAGTGTTCACAAGATACCAAATAAGTTTGCATTTTGAAAGCTTGGAAGATGAGTTCTCTGAAATGAAGATATTTTTCTTGATTTCCTAGATATTGCCTTTTACAGTACAAAGAAAAATTTCAACATTAAAACATGTAATATCTTGGAGGAGTGTGTAAAGTCTCAGGGCTGCAGGGAAGCCTGCAAATGGCTAGAAGCAACAAAGCAGGAAGCACAGGTGAAACAGGTCATGGTAAAAGACCTTCCACCACTGAGCACTTTTGTCAACAAAATATTGAATTTCCAGCCATTTGTACCAACCATGCAAATAGTGCAACAAATCAGAAATTAAAATGCATATGTGAAGTCAGGAGAGCAACATGATATGGGTGAAGGTAAGGCATCAGCTCTGTCAAGTGAAGCTGGATGCAGTGGTCTTTAGGGACACGGGATTATTCCTTCCAGCCCCACTGGAGCCAGGGTTGGTCATTCCTCAAGCCAAGGGGGTTTCTTCGGCTCCAGTCCCATCCAGCCATGCTGCTGCAGTTTCCTTTCCCTAGGTCCTACAGCAGCAAGGCTGAATGTGTATTGCCACTAGACACATACACACACAATATACAGAGAAGGCTGCAGAAACCAGCACAGAGAGCAATGCCTTTGCTGGCACTTTAGACGGGCTGGGAGACCCACATTCCTGCAGAATGGCTGGGGCGGGGACTGACAGCCCCATGCTGGCTAAAACAGGGCCCTGGGCAGTGGGGGGGAGCCCCACTGGGGGCTAAGCAGGGACACTCAGAGCTGTTGGTGCCCTCAGGGCTTTGACAAGTACAAAATGGAAGTATTTATTTCTCCAGTCTTACATATATGCCTAAAAGTTATTTTTCATTTTACTAGAGAGGTAGATATTATCAGGAATAATTGCTTCCCTCAGCTAAACAGGGTAACAAACATCCTCACAATAAGACCCACAGTACAGTAAAGCCAAGTCTTACAATATACATACATCACCGTTTTACACTCAACAGATACCGTTTAAATAACACCCATATAAAGAAAGTATCAGTATTACAGAACCCATTGTCAGAAAATAAGGTGACTATTCTTGAATCTCCACAAAAAGTAAGGCTCTGATGTCACTCATTTGATTTTGAATGCGATCCACTCTTGGGCTAATAAAGACATTTTCAGTATTAATGAAACTAATCCAACACTACAGATTTTTGCCAGTTCATTACAATAATTTATTCATAAATTTGTCCTGTGAGACCCTGATGGAGAGTTGTAACCAGTAAAGACATTTCTAGGAGCACTTCTAAACTGGTCTCCAGCTTCTTTCTGGCTCTTGCCCTTGCTGTCCCTGTTAAGCTTCTTCAAGCAGCCAAAATCTGCAAACACGAGCTTACTCTAACATTTTCTAAAATGAGTTCATGATCTGTGGGGACACAAACCTTTAATCCTTCACATTTATGTGTTTTGAGTTCAGCATTTCTCTGGCTGTTATACAGTTTGTAAGCTAGGCTGAGGGAATACTGGCATAGAATAAATAATAAAACAAAAATGAAAATAAGCAATAAAGACAGGGTTTATTAATAAATTGAAAAGATTTGCTAAAACTGTTCACACCTTCCAGCTGGAAATACCAGCCAGAAGAGAATTTGAGCAGCTATTTTCAAATAATCACTTACAAGGAAAAAAAAAAAAATACTTAGAATCTGGTGCAAAGTTTACGTAAGATAGACATGACCAGCAAGACAATAGGTATGATGATGAAATCAAAACAGAAATGTGACATTGCAATAACTAAGGTCACCTAACATGAATATTATTAGGTCAACTGCCTCTCTGTCTCCCATTCATGCCTAACTGGTCATGGGGCAACCACTCTATCTCCCAACACTTCACCAGAAAAGTAACATGCTGCCATCACTGCTCAGTGGTGTACATAACAGGGGTGACAGTGGGTCTCCTTACCCCAGATTTTCTAGCAGACTGGAATCATGTTTCTATGAGTCTTTTTCCTTGCATCTAATATATTTTCTTGGGAATACACTTGAAACCCAGGTACATACGTAAGTGTTCATTTCCTGTACTTTCAGATGCAGGTGCTTAAACATTTAGAATGACAATGCTGTGTCATTATGTGTTAAATTAATTTTGGGGTCCTGACCAAAGTATGAATCATCTTCTTGTGCAAGCATTGCAGCTATTTGAAACAGTGCTAAACTGTCTTTTGCTTTTTTTGTCTCTCTTTTCTGCTATTTGACTTTTTTTTTTTTTTTTTTAAATCTTGGTACAACTTCTTTAATAGTTTCTTCTTTTTCTTAAAATTAAATTTGAATTCTCATTGTGTAATGCAGTTTAGACAACTTTTACAGTATTCTGCTTTATTCTATAGCTTTGAACATCAAACAACGTGATTAATTTAATTTTTTCTTTACACTGAGAGAACTCAAAGAATTATGTGTGTCAGGCTCTTCATGAGCTCAAATACTCATGAAATATTTAAAATTTACACCTAAAACCCAAGAATAACATGCTGTCCTTTCTGAAATGAATAGTAAATCTCTCTTGGGTCTGTCAATATTAACCTTGAGTTACCAGAATCCATGTAAGAATTATATTACTGAAATGAGTCTTACTTTCTAACGGGGTACAGTATCCTTTAAAGATCCCACAAAGGAAACATTAGGAGAAAAAAAGATTTATCTTCCTAAACAAATATATTCAGAACTCACTTGACATTCCTACTTGCATAACTAATAGCCTTACTCTTCCAAAAACTTCCACAATTAAGGAATTAATGAGTGATATATTAGTCTTGATTTAACACAAGTCACTTCTACATGCAATGAAGTCTTTCAGACTATCTTAACTGAAATCAGTTTGACACTATGTTACTTTCCTCCCCACCCCACGCCCCCTTAGAAAAATATATCCAGTTTTGGATTACTTAACCTTAAATCATTCTTCCCTATTACCCTTTTAATTTCCTACCAGCCTCCAGGTTCCCTCACCCAACCTTGAGAATTTCCAGTGTCCAAGGTAATCCTTTTCCTCCCAGAAATTTAAGAGGAATTACTACTGTATAGATTTAAATTAAGTATTAGAAACTGCAAAGTAATCTGCTCAACACTTTTGACATTTAAATGTAAATGTAAATTCATCTTTCTTTACTTGCAGCTGATGTTTGTGTACTTGCTGCAAAATTAACTTTACTTGTTCGACGGTCTCACCCAAGGAAGTCTACTGTTGATATTTCACTTGATCATGTAAATTAAGTGGGATGGACTATAGCCTAATAATTGGCTTTCACTGGTGTCGTTCACACCTTATTCAGCTAAATTTGGAAAAATGTCTTTCCATTCTGAACTTTCTCAGAACAGGGTGAGCAGGTGGTAAAATTGTACTACCTATAAATGATGATGATGATGATGATGTTGATGTAAGAAACAGTTTCTCTGAGCACAGGAATCCTGTCTTGTCATATTGCTTAACAGTCTGCTGAAAGGCACTTTGAGAGTATGCAGGTGAAGGTAAGAACTCATTGAATTAGAACATTATAACAGTACTGAAGATTATTTGCTTCTCTGACTGTTGATGAAGAGGTGTTTTATA
Organism: Falco cherrug; assembly: GCF_023634085.1. Taxonomy (NCBI): domain Eukaryota; kingdom Metazoa; phylum Chordata; class Aves; order Falconiformes; family Falconidae; genus Falco; species Falco cherrug. Next base: position 99,799,445 of record NC_073698.1, read on the forward strand.
AAGAGACAGAAAAAAAAAATAACAGGAAAAAAACCTGGGTACCATATCCACAAAAACATAAAAAGTGGGATTGAGGAGGAAATGGATTCTTAAATTTCAGAGCATAGTCTGAAAATCCTAGCAGTGTTGCTACAGACATTAAGGAATAAATGAGATTAAGGGAATTTTTGGGTTGTTTATCCAGGTTTTCAACATCATGGAGTGCTGCAACTTCAGATGAGGAGCATCATGCATTAGCAAAAGAGAGATGCAAAGTAAGCTCCAGGGAGTATATCTTATTAGCAGATTTTTTTGAGTTTGTTTTAACTAGAGAATAACTTACAGGATCTCCTCAGAGGCTTTAACTTTTGTTTTTGTTTGATTTTTGTTTCTGTGAATACTACTGCTGTTAAGTGGTTGGGAGTTAATAACTCTATTCAGCATTGTGGGGCTGCCATGTCATCATTCATTCCAGATTGTAGGCAGCTGTTTTATTTATGGAGTTGTGTAGCAGACCTTTTGTATTCTAAAAAGAGTACATTGTTAACCAGTGCATGATTCATTGAAGATTTGCAGGCAATATTTCCCAAAATAAACAGCCATAAAACACATGAATCATTCGCAGTATTTTTTTGGATGAGAAACCTTTTACCTTAGTTGTATATAAAATGTTCAAAATAGCAAAGGTGTACCCTCAGCAATCACATTTTAAACATATTCTTGGATGCCTGCCACTGATGCCGATTTTAAGAAAATGTACTCATTAATTAGTTCTCATGATAATAGCATCTATAAATCGATTTAAACAGCAATGAATGACAGACTGGATTTTTCTTAAATTGTCTCCAATGGTTATTTGGAAGATCTTCTTGCTAGAAAACCAATGGCAGATGCTTTATTTTTAACTACAACAAATAAAGACTCACTTTTATGTGCAGTGCTTGTTAAATCCCCTTTAAGTTTTCAGCAGATCTCTAATAAGATTTATTAAATCTGTACTTTTAAAAAGAATTGTTTCATCTATAGGGTAAAAAATTACTGCTTCAACCCCTAAGTCCTTACAGAAGGATAACTAAATGCTTCTTTTGGTACTTTTTAATTCACAGTATCATATATATCTTTTTTTTAAAAAAAGAGAATGAGAAAAATGTCTCTTATTTTGTATAACAATAATGTATGAATTTACATAAATTTAGAATAATAAATGTGCTATTTAGGCATTTTATAGTATTTAATTATTTATGTTACATAATTACATTTCCCCAAAACCAATTGTAGTTCCAGCAATATCTGAGCACTTCTAAAAGACAAGGATTCTATTTCTAGCTGTACATATATATTTCATTTCTGGTGTTGTATTGCTATAAAAATACAGGATATACATACCTAACTTTTTTAATCATATAACACAGAGCACTTGCTTTTTGTGATCCAACTTAAATATTACTCTTCCTTTACCAAACTTTTATTTATAAAAGTTATTTTCACTGTTTTAAGCTGTAGTCTTTACAGTGTAGAGTATATAATACACAAACAGTAAAGGTACTGAAGATAATGAATTTGTAATGTTATCAGACATTAGAAACAGTGTATCCTTATTAATTTTTCTATCTGATCCATATAGTCTGTTTTCCTTCATAGTAAATTGGTGTCAAACAAAACTGATGACCTGCTTGACCTGCTGTGGTATATGAGGTAGGCCAGTCACTACTTCATGCAGTGTAAAATGCCATTGTCCTACCACACATATTGAATAATATCACACATACATCCCATGAAGTAAGGAGATGAATACAGTCTTTTGAAGCTTTCATCAGAGTCAAATATTTAGAAATTGCTTGAAGTCAAGGACTTGGACACTAAACAAAGCAGATGTTTGTCAAATTTCTAATGGTTCTGTTATATAAATAGCTGTTCAGCAGAGTATGGGTCTTTCAAAAACCTTTAAAAATATGGCGGTAGAAGTATGTCAATCCAAACTAATGAAAAAATGCAACAGAAAAGTTACAATTATTGTTTAAACCCTCAAAGTTTAATTAGTATAAATTAATGTCTGGGAAAAAATAAAGAATGTGGGGGAAATAAACAGGATAGTTTTCTGCTAGAGCATGAACTCATTCTATTACACCTGATTTCTGGGCAATAGTGTGGAGGGTGATGTGATATAAGGGAAAAAGAGCTGCCTTCTAAAAGCTGAGGATGGATGAAAAGTCATGGTTCAAGGGGAGGGCCATTAGGTGTCTTTCACAAAAATTAAGCTGAGTCCTCCCTGTTATTTCTGTGGCACTATACAGACACCTTCTCAAATCTTGACTTTTACACAAAAGATTTAATGGTTTTCTCAAGAGGTAGTCCACACAACCATTTGTGTGGTACAGTTAAAATTCAGATAACTGGAATGCAGGACTACATTGGAACACCTCCTTTGAGCAGGAGGTTGCTCTAGATACTTCCCAAAGTCTATCCTAACTTACTGATCTTTGATGATGTGATATTAAAAAAAAAGATATGAAAAAAAAAAAGACCTGAGATCTCACCAGGTCTTAAGAACATTTGATTGCCAGTTGTATTCACATTGAAGAACTTCTACTTGTGTCATTAAAACTAAATCCATTGGGTTTTTTATCTGAATATTTATCATAATTGAAACTGTAAGTGTGTCTTCCCCTCCGCCCCCCGCAAACCCACCCCACCCCACCCCCCATACTTCTAAGATGGATCTTGGAGGGTCCAGGAGATGCTACTAAGGAAAAGTAGCTTATAATAGAAAAGTAATATTTCTTAAAGAGACACGCACATTCTGACAAATTTAACTACATATAAGACAACATATCTGTCAAACATGGAATAAAGTAATTGAATGCCACAAAGACACACAGGATCACAATACAGAAAAAATCCCTGTTTAGTGTGTAGGGCCAACATTTTATCTGCCCATCTGAATAACAGTAATATCATTCCAGAAGACTTATCAGCATGTGCTGGCTGTTTTTTTCCCCTACCATCTGCAGAATATGCAAACACATTCCAAGAAAAATACAAATCACCCACTGAGGTCATTTTTCTTTGTGTCTCCTGCTTGCTTAGGGGTACATAACCTATCACCAGGTAGCATAATAAAGAGTCTCTACTTCTGCTGTAAGTTATCTTTTTTTTTTTTTTTTTTCTTTTTTTTGGACAGCTGGCACCAAATCAAAGAGCTGGCTTAAGTACTAATTATTAACCAGATCAATGAAAACTCCAACACTGTAAATAAGGTAATTGCTTAACAGCCACAGATATATGCAGCAGAACAGACAAAATTCAGTGACACTTTCTTCCTGGAGAGAGATTACATATAAATTGATTTTTTTTTTTTTTTTTTTTTTTACTTTGCTGTTTGCCTGATGAATATCAGCGTACTTTTGCACAAAGTGATATCATGTTTCAGTAGAAGTGGCAAGTTCTACATCCATAACAAACTCAGTAAATGAAAAAAAGCTCATACCTGGAGCATAAAGGTCAGTTTGACTCTAGTTTGCGGTGCCTGTCAGTTCATGAGGCAGCCTTATGTTCTTCATGGGTGTAGAAATCTGCAAGAGCAGTCTATGAATTTTCGCACACTTAGTACAGGAATATTATCAAAAAGTACTGTGAAGTTTCTTAGCTGGTAGTTATTACTGCAAAATCAATCCTCCATTTGGGTCATGAATGTGCTTAGCATGTATATATTTCACACGCATACATTTAGACTGTCGGTGCTGAACCCATGTAGATGCTGAAAGTCAGCTGTAATGCTTACTTTTTCTCGACAGAAGTCAGTGAATGCAGGAGGGATATTGACAGCTAACACCCTTTCAATCTATCCTAGTATCATCTAGACCTTTCCATTAGGTAGAAGATGCTGCTCTACCCTTGCAGTGACCAGACATTTTTACCTCCTAGTTAAATTTTTCATTCTTTAATTATGCTGTTCTCTGAGAGACAGACCTTATTCCCTTCTCATTTTCTAGCACATCGTCTGGAGTGGTAACCTTGGCAGTAGCCTAATGTGGAAGAGCCCCTGAAATAGGGCTAACCAGTCCATTACTGTGCATGCTTCTCATAGGAGTAATTGAAATGAAGAGACCAATTCTAGATTCTTGCAAACACAATCTTGATATTTATTCTTCAATATCACTCACCAGTTCTACTTGCACTTTAAAATAAGGAAGGTCATAAATATGAAATGGTTCTGATAGCAATAACATCCCCTACAGTTGCCAGGAACAGTTTGTACCAAGGAAACACTGGGCATATGTTGACTTGACAGCCATTGGCAGGGTTTGGCTGCATATGCTGCACTGTCAAAACACCTTTTTAACTACCTCGGAGGGACTGTGCTGTTTTCTTTCTCATTTTGAGATAAAGCTTGCAAAACAAATGAGTTTCTGCCAAGTTTCAAATAGGTGTTCTTATCCAGGAACCACAGTGAATTATGTTTTTTTATTTTTTAATGTTTAGTATCCTGTTCCTCTGTACATGAGATCTGAGTTAATTATGTTCACGGTAATAGATATAGGATCATAATTATAAAACAATTTTATCTTAACTGTAGATTGATAGCCTGGATATCTAATGTGATTAAGATTAAGCATTCTTTTATATTATACAAATAAATTTAATATATTTATAAACTTATTATACTTATAAAATAATTATATTTATAAAAATAAATGTAAAAACTTTTCATTCATTAGAGGCAAACAGAACACAGATTGTTTTTATTCATATAATATTTAGGCAAAGCATATGTATGTGTGCACTTGAGGTTTTGTATGTACTACTCTGTGCATATGTGTATAAACAAAAACCTGCACAAACTCATTGAATGTCTTCATCACCTTTACAAATACTAATGAAACTGAAAATAAACTCACTAGATTTCCCCAGAAAGATACTTTTTTATTCATCCTTGAAGTAAACCAAAACAAAACAACATAAAATGCAGACCCAGTCTTGAAAACACTTTCTTTTTCCAAAACTCTTGGAAAAGGGGTGAATTTAGCAACTTACCCAAATGACAAAAGGATGGATCCAAGCCCATTAGAGTCAGAAAGATTCTTTCCATTAACTAAAATTGGTTTTGGATGAGACCCACGGCGCACATGTTTTTAGTGATTTGTACTAAAAGTTTGAAAGGAATTACAGCAACACATTAAAATTGCGTACTGAAAATGTGTTTTTGTGCTATACTAAAAATAGCTGCTAGATCCTCTTTAAAAAGAGAGCTCATCAAGGTTGTTGAATAACCAGAGTAATAGCTGTCCAGATGCCATAATGAGATTTATGTAAAATATGGTGTGGGCAGAAATTATAATTGCTTTTTTTTGTTGTTGTCACAGAAGAGAAGTTTTCATTTTTCAATTTTCAGCCTTGTGAAGTTCAGTCAGCTGGCAGAGATTACAGTTTAACTCCAGGCTATCACTACCTATATGGCAAATGTATATATAAAAAATGTATGCACATCTGGTAGCAGAATTTTCAAGCCTTAGCCTTTTATCAGATGATACAAATATTTCTGTGATATGGGTCATGAAATTTCAGAGTTATGAGCACTAAATGCTTTTCTGTTTTAAACTTTGTATTTCAGACAAATGATACTGTCTTTCAATATTAATTAAAAACAAAAAAGTCACCTGAAAGATAATTCTTTAAATAAAGTGCATGTTTTTGACAGTGATTGGAAGAAAATAACCTAACTAAGCTGAACTGATAGTGACATAATTCACAGTATGGGGAAAAAAAATAGCACAGCCACAGTGTTTTATACCAGCTGTGTACCTCCTTAGAGAAACTGAAGCATTCTTGTGGTGAAGAGATGCATGCAAAATATGTTTCAGCAGCTCTCAGGCTGGTTGATCTAGTATCTTATCAAATACCTCCTGCTTATCATAAAGATGCCTCTAGCTTCACATCAGCCTTATTACAATCTTGATCATTTATATTTGGAAATTTCAGATTGCTTTACTTCACAGTTCAGAGGCTTGCAAAACCTCTTCCCTGAAGGAAGGCTGAGAGAGTTGGGATTGTTCAGCCTGGAGAAGAGAAGGTTCCAGGAAGACCTTGTTGCAGCCTTTCAATATTTAAAGGGGGTGGGGCATGGGTGGGTGTATAAGAAAGACAGAGAGACACCTGTACTGACAAGGCAAGGGAGAATGGTTTTAAACTGAAAGGTAATAGGTTTAGATTGGACATCAAGAAGACAGTTTTTATGAAGAGTATGGTGAGACATTGGCACAGGTTTCCCAGAGAAGCTGTGGATGCTCCATCCCTGGAAGTGTTCAAGGTCAGGTTGAACAGGACTTTGAGTAACTTGGTCTAGTGAAAGATGTTCCTGCTCATGGCAGAGGGCTGGAAGATGATCCTCAAAAGTCCCTTCTGTATCAAATCATTCTGTGGTTTTGTGATTCTGTGATAGCTAAAACTGACGTCTAAGCCTTCTCTGTCTGACCTATAGAATCTTTTATGGGGATCCTTCCTCTACTGTTTTGTATACTTATTTATACAGTGTGGTTGCAAGCTTGAAGGTAAACAATTTCTTGTAAAAAAGCTTATATAAGTAGTAGAGAAAATTGTGTACAAAATGACATATCACATGAGAAGAAATTAAAAGGGCTAAATCATTGCTGACATAGAAGTTGAAGTTCCACCTCAACAGCATTGAAACTGTTTACTTTTTTATATTGTACATTTTTTTCCTTCACTCTCAATACATTACCCAGTCTTTGGATAAAAAAGTTGTTAAAATATCATCTCGTATAATAGCATCTCTGTAGTACAGGCAGCCCAGCAGGAGCAAGCATTTCTGGTAGGAATCCACAGATGAATCAGAAAAATGTAGGAATGTTAGAATTTTTCAAGGCACAGAATTCTATGGTAGTGCTGGGGTATACACTTACAACTTCTTACCAATGCTCTTTCTCTTTAGCACTGTAACAAATACAAGTCACTGCTATCTACATGAGAAATTTTATATTTAGCACTGAAAAGCAAATGTAGTGTTGGAAAAAGTAATTGCATTTCAATTTTTTTCTTATGCATTATCAGTAGAATTAAGGACCCTTTTCCATGCATGATACCAAGCTCTCTACTAATTAATGTTGATATAAATCCAGTGTGGACATGCACATGTGTGCACACACACTCACACTCAGCTGCTTAATATCACATATTTTGTGTTTTGGAAACATAAGTTACTGTCTGATCAACATAATCTTCTTTCTGATGGTACCACATGGAAAAGGCAGAGAGTGAAGCAAGGGCGGAGGGGCAAGGAGTGAGGGGGGTAGAGGGAGAAAGAGAGAAAGATTGTAGGACAGGAAGGCAGAAAGAAGGGAGAAAGGGAGAGGGAAAGTCTTTTTCAAGGTCTTACCTGTATGGGATTGTATGGAGGACAGTTTAGAACAAAATATTCACCAGCCTTTCCTTAGTGGTGAGAAGTTTTCTGACACAACTGCAGCATTTGCAGTGGATGGAGGATAGGCTGAGTGGCGAGAAAATATCATTACAGACTATTTAAGGTCTTTGTAACCGTTAGATTTCTGAGTTCAGATAAATTGTATGATTCAGAAGCAGTGAAGCCACAATGTTGTTATAATCCTCATCAAAAATCGGTTGCTGAAATCTTCATATACAGGCATGAATGCATAGGGCTATGATGTTATATATCTTGCAAACACTTTTTTTAAAAAAGTAAAAACTTAAAAAGAACAGTGATGTTTAATGTAAACATTACTGTTAATATTTTGGTATCTGTATCGTAGCAGTTCTCCACAGCCCAAGTTATGTTGGAGCCCATTCAGGGAAGTTTAATAAAAGATATTCCTTGCTTCCATTTCTTCACTGGGTGTTTTACTCTGTTAGTAGTGTTACCGTATCTGGGTAACAGACAAGCTTTGTCTTAAGTCCAAATAATGTATATAAGATACTGAGAAAATAAATATTATAAAAAATAAATAAAATTATTACTAAAATGTGATCTGGGAAAATATTTTCACATTAGATGATGTTCTTCAGAAGGTCTGCCCAAAGTCAGAGTGATAAATCTCTTTGCTATGGGACAGTACCTTTAACTTCCTTTTTGCCAATCCTTACCACGCAGTGCACTTTTGTTATGGAGAAATAAGTATATTTGGGGTAAATGCAGAAAAGATTGTTTTGGCAAAAAACTTTCAAATTATGGGATGAAAGTCTGTGTGCAATAGTTTATTAAGGTATGTGTACTTCTATATTTTATCTTAATTTAATGAAGAAGTAGATTCCAGGACAGTGCAAAGCTTGCAGTTCTCATAAATGTTCTTCAAAAATTAACCAGTGGGGAACCCCTAAATTGAATCTGATAAACAGCATTTGAAATTACATTTTCAGACTGTTCAGCAACAAATTCTTTTTAATTGTTTATATTGACCTTGCTTTTCCAATAAAAAAATCCTCTTACAATGCATAATGTTTCCCTGAATAGAAAAGACTTAATTAGGCTTAATTTGCACAATCAGGAATCATAAACAGATTATAATTTGCATTGCAAAACTGTGGCGCACCATTAAGGTTACATTTGGTATGGTAGTTATAAGAAGTTGTATTCAATAAATATGTTCAGCCTAAGGTCAAACAGTATAATGAAAATATAAATCCTTATCTGAAAACGTAATTGTTTTTTTTCCTGGATATTACTGTCCGCTGTAGAAACGCTGCAGAGATAGAGCTCATTCCATGTATATATAATCGATACTTTAACCTGTTATTACATAACCATTTTGAAGAACCCTATGATTGAAATCTTTTTTTGGCTTATTACATAGAATTATTAACAGTCCCCTCAGTCAGTCACTTTTGGTGGGATCAAGGCTTAAGGAAGAAAAAATAATTTGTTTATAGTGAGTCAAACCTAACATGAAATCCATTTATCCATTGGTAACTGTCACTATACTTGTTTTACATGTTTACTGTTGTCAGATAAAAATATTTCAAGTAGCATGAAAATATTTTTGATAAACAATATACTTAGAAAATTTCCTCTTTTTAATTATAGTACATATACTCAAAATAGTCCTAATTATTTGTTAATTGGAAACAGAGTTGGTAGACAAGCAATCTTGTTATACTTCTTTGTTTATCAACTTTTTGTATTCTGCAGGGGAGAGGGAAGGGCAAAATACATAACGTTGTCAAATACTACTTCAAACATGAAAGTTGTATGAAAAAAATGACTGATAAGTGACTCAGCACCTTCACCTGAAAAAGTGCTGAAATTTTTCTCATCTTTAAATCTGAATAACAGAAAATGCTTTGATGGTACACAGAATGATGATCATCAGTGAAGGAATCAAGAAAGAGTCTCAACAGACATGCTTATGCATGAGGGCAGCTACAGCAAGGTATCTCACCACCTCACAACCTCATGTTTACTTTGAAGGAGCTCTTTTGAGAATGTTAAAAAAAATAAAAATACTGAGTTTCTACTGGATAAAGATTCCCTCTGGTGATCCATAGTGTGAATGGAGATAATAGGGATCTCTAGTCATACTTTCTGGATCTGCACCCAAAACAACCACTGAGCCTGTCAGCCAGTAAGGAAGAGAAAGAGGTTGTAATGAGATTTAGAGGAGTTGGTCTCTGAAATCTTTTGCCCTTCACCTGTCAGTCCTAAGAATTAGAGACTATAGGAAAACAAAATTGCTTAGGTTATGAGAACTGGTTTTCCCATTACTACTGAAAACATTTAGTTCCACTTGAAAAATACCTGAATATATATTCAACTAGATCTGAGTTTTGTCCAGCAAAACACTGCCTATTCAATATGTAGAGGATTCTGCATTCATCAGAAGCTGAAAAATAGACAAGTCTTGGTTGCAGTTATGCCATGCTGATTTAATGTAAAGTGTGATAGCTTCAGATATGTTTTCAGTAATATGCATTCAATCCCACAGAAGTATGTTATATTTATTCATAGCAGAATAGTAGATGTTGCTGTATTGTGTTAGCTTGAATGGATATATGTTGAGTGGAAATATACATTGGATGTTCAAGTACTTCTGACTGGAAAAAGCTGGAGTTGAGAAACAAATGTATTGATGTAAGTGAAGAAGCATTGACTCTGAGAAAAAGTTACTGTTTCTATAAATATATGTTTTGAAATAAAACATATTTATATATGCAACTATAATTCTATCAGTTGCAAAGTACTGTCATTAATTTCAGAAGCAATTGACAATGCATTATTCAGCAAAATGACATAGATTTCAGTGTGCATTGCATGTATTTCCCTGAAATTGTACTGTGTTGAAAAAGAAAACAAACACAAATCCATCTTGAACATTTCCAGTCTCAAAAGCTTTGTGCTAACCATGTGCAGATGAACCCTGTCAGTCTTCATTAAATCATGAGGATTTATTTTGGGTTCTTTAATTTTTAGTTGTCTTTATTTACATTTCTGAGACTTCCGTTTCAGTAATTGATGAGCTGCCCCTCATTCACAGCTCTTTGATTTCTAATTGATGCACATCATTCACAGCTATGGCTTTGCTTGAATTAACTCCATAAGCCATGTTTTAAAGACTAACCCTTCCAAACCTTCATTAGACTTGAAAAGATTACTTCCCCTCCCCCCAGTTTTGTTCTGTTGTTATCTGGGGGTGGAGGACATAATTCCTTTTCTTATTATTATTTTTTTTCCCTTTTTTCTTTTTTTCCTAAGAAATGGCATAGTTTTCATGTGGATTGCCATTTTTCACAGTTCATTAGAACCTGAATAAATTTCCTTTTCCTTGGAAGTTAGCAGAATTCATACAGAAATATTGTCTTCTGTTTCAAACTTAGTTTCTAAGATTGGTTGGTTGTTTGTTTTTTTTTTATAAAACACAGATTTCTGTTTGCCTTTTTCTTAGTGGGAGCTTCATCTCTTACTATGGAATTATCCACTAGGAAAACATTATTATAATAAATAATGACTGACTTCTTCCTAAGCCAATAATATTTGTAATTCCATGGGGACTCTATGAGTTCCAAAGGCAAAAAATCATATTGTAAGGGATTTTATGTTAAATAACAATTTTTAAAATGAATGTTTACATTTTTAAACTTGAAAATATTTTGATAAAATATTTTAATTGATTTTTTCAAATGCTATCACATTTTTTCTCCACCTCATGTCCCATTGGAAAACCAATTTCTGTGGTCTCCAATTTCCTAGATTACTAGCTTTCAACTCCCAAGATATACTGCTTGATATCTTATCTCCTGACTCCTTTATATACTCAGTTGCTGACAGTTTATATGATCCCCGTATCTTGTCTCTTTCTACTGTTTCTTTGCCTTTCTGCAAGCTGCTTACTTAGCTACCTCAAGAAAACTGCTTAAGCCAGAGGGACAGCACAATCCCCTCCCTTGCAATGAACTCAGTTCTTGGACAAGAGTCCTGACAAAAATAGATGGGAGCACTCAGTTACACTATATTTCAGTCCTCCATGGTTAGAAATTCCTGCGGGTAAGTAAAACTCTCAAATATAATAGAATAGATTATCAGTATGTTGAACTTCGGTAGTGGATTTTATATAACTACCCTAAGGAACAGGTGGATTTTATATACTTACCCTAAGGAGCAGTAGAACAGGTTTATTAAGCACTGTGCCATATGCAGAGAAACTGAATAGCAGCCCTAGAAAGTGACATTAGTAGCACTTACTTAGATGATCTCGGAACTAAGATGATAATCTCAGTTTAGTCCTGTTTCAGGCAGATGGGAATCCTCAATTTGCTGACTACTAACTGGTGTCAAGAGATGCAAATAGAGCTTGTATATAGAAGCAAAAAAAACCCCAAAACATTGAAATGAAAAAATAATATTTCAGATCATATATCTATAATTAAAATATGCTTTGTTGGGGAAGTTTGAAGAACATTAAGGCAGAGGTTGCAGTGTATTCCTCTTACCGACTTGTTTAGGTTCTCCTTAAGCACAAATCTCAAGAATGGACTAGAATCGTAATCACAGAGTTGAAAACTGGTGGGAGTGAACAAAACAATTTTCTATACTAGTCTCTATATTTCAGATTAAAAAAAAAAAAGCAGTATTCTTTGGATAACATGGTAACGACTGGATTTTTTTTTTTTTGGCTTATTTCCATGAAGATAAAGTTAAAGGAAATGTAAAGTAAAACAAAAGAATAAAAAAAAAACCAAAACAAACCAACAACAACCAAACAAACAAACAAAAAGGAATACAAAGTAATAGCATTTCAATTTGCAATAAAATTCACCTGAGAAATTCCTCCTGCTCATTCTATCTGTTAAAAGTACAAATGGCATGCTGAACTTGTTTAAAATCTCAGTGGAAAAAATAATGTTTATGAAGATACAGAGGATAACAAGGTTTTTAAGACAGGGGACACTTTCACTTACCTGTGTAACTACGTATGTTTGAAACAGAAATAAAAATTACATCAAAAAAATTACAGCAGTGATGAAAAAATATTATGAAATATAACATTGTATGCATACAAGTACCCGTATCAAATAGCTGGTCAAAACATCAGCTAGTTGTAGATTGTTTGTTCAGTTAACTGTAAATATTTAAACAAGAAAAAGATGATACTGACAAGAGGTGAATATGGGAAATTATTTTCCCTTGCCATCAAACAGATTTATAGTATAAATAATTTCAAGCTCTTCTAGAACATTTGAAATAGTTGTGCTCTTTTGTTACTAAAGAGAACAAGAAAATACCTTGCTGGCCATAACTAGTAGCACACTGGTGATGTTATTCAGATAGGATGACATAGACAAATTCTTCTGATTGCAATGAGGGACTTCAAAAGTGAGACTACTGTCAGATTTGTGTCAGAAGCTTTGGCCTGTAGAGACACCTTTTGCTCCCCTTCTCCCAGAGACAATTTACATAAAGTAGAGCAGTTCCAATGCAAAGAACTGAAAGTTCATCACTTCCTCAAAAAAGAACTAGGTCTCACTACAAGCAGGAAAGCTAAGTTCAAGTATCACTCCTGACTGTGGCAGGTGTTTGATTCTGGATTTGACTGGAATTTATTAAGTACTAGACTACTGCTTTTACTGAAAAATTGCTGGAAGTGAGATCCTTTTGCCAATTAAAATTATGCTCAAATTAGTATATTCCCACAAAAAGAATACTTGGGGGAAGCTCTCATTTTCCATCAGTGTGTATGTAACAGTACAATTTCCAAATAATTCTGATTAAGATAATAAAAATTTGGGACTTATATCCTCTGCTTAATTTGTACATAATTAATTTTATACCTGTGCCTCTGGAGCTACTACTGTTCATCTTACCAGGTCACATTTCTTACCGTTATTAGGGTTCTCTTTCTGTGGGTCCTTGAGAACACAGAAACCTGGAATTAAGATTTTTTTGGTGTTTTTAGGAGGTCTTATGAAGTGTAGGGTACAGTGTTTGGAAAACTGAACAGATTTGATTTCAACAAAATGGGAAAACTTTTGAAGAAAAACTCAGCTCAAAACGTATTCTTCGAATGATAGTATGCTGCATATATAGCTTCCAAAATTTGATCTTAGGTTTTCCATCGGAAAATTTTTGTCTTGGTTCACAAAGAACTCTGAAAGAAATGCTTAACATGGCAACATAAGAACAATTGCTTGTAAGGACCTACAGACTTTGATTTCAAAAGGGAGAGATAAATTCCATGTGAAGAAAACATTTGGACCATATATATAAATCACACACAGGAGTTATACTGTTTCTATTACTGTTTTAACAGCATATTCTTTGATAAGTCCATTCTGCATTACTTAAGACACATAACAGGACAATGTCTATCGCTACCTGTTCCTAAGCTTCTAACAGCATTTTTATTATTGTTTTTTGGCGTTAGGTAGAATAATTTTGATAGGTTCACAAATAGAATCCCCTCTTAGATTTTTGGAGAATATGCAATACGTTTTACTTTTTTAAGAGCCAAATGAGGTTCTGTATAGGTACATAAGAATAATAGCAGTAATTATTAATTAATGTAAATAAAATAATAGCAATGGAAGTACAAAGGGGACAGTGATACAATAGCAGTTGAGTATTAAAGTAATAAGTCACAGAACTCCAGTTTCCTGAACTCTGGAGAGAAATTCGGAGGTTTGCTACAGTCTCATAACAAACCCTGAAGTCATACCTGATAAGGATTCAAAATTGCCCTCCTGGGAGAAATAAGCCTGTGGTAGCTATGTGTTCAATGTCCTCCCTGTGCCCTAGAAGACATGTAAAAGGCCACGTGACTGAGAATGGTTTGAAGGTCTGCTAGCATGGCAATTTTTATCATGGCATAGCCGTCCTGTGCACAAATTACTTCTGAGACTGTGTGCTGCTAAGGAGCTTTGCTCATTCTGAGTCACAGATGATGTGTGGCACACTTTCTGCACTGTAAGTAAATATGTAGTCCAGCAACTTCTGAGCAATCTGTGGAATGTGCAAAAGACTTCACTTTCGGGAAGTTTCCATTTGTTATGTAGGAGTTTTACAACTATAAAGGGTAACTGTCAAGGAGTCAGCAAGTCTAAAGAGATTGAAATTCACTGTCATAAATCTGTGTTTCAGAAGTTGAGTGCCTTGTGGTAAGAGGAAATGTAATGAAACTTTTTTTTTTGTTATTAAAAGTTTGGGAAGTCCCCAGTATTTGTAAGTATTCCTAAGTGGTACTGCTTTGATTTCATCAGTTCTTGCTCTTTCAGCAGTGCACATTGTTGGTCAAGCACATTCCTACATATGTACATATGAAGGCATTATACTGTGCTGAACTAAAATATCTTTATACAGTTAAAAAACATCCCTATAAGTATGCAGTAGTGTAAGAAATTTATCTTAAAGGTAACATCATTCCAAGTTTCCAAAGTAGTTTCCACATAAAAACTGATGACAACCAAAACAACAAAAATCAGAATGAAATGTCTGTAGAAAATAACACAGGGGAAGAAATGTAGGCTGGCAGTGAAATTTTCAAAAAAACAGTAGAACAAAGGATCACATTCAAAATAAACATAATCTGTGGTTTTGTTAAAAGCAGAGTGGGAGCTCACCATCTGCTTTGTATTATTTTAATAGCTGGCTTTTATTCCATTGTATTTTGGATTGGGCAGATAATGATCTGTATTTTGACTTCTTGATTTCTTTCTTTCCACATTAATTCTTCCCTCCCTGGACTACTTCCCATTACAAAACTAAAAACTAAAAGATACATACATACACATATATATATATATATATAAACTTAGCATTTTCTGTAACCTAATAGTGAGCAGACTGAAATGTCCATAATGCAGCTGCCCTGGAAGCTTGTTCCTGTTGCATTCTTTGCCTAGAAGACACCTGTTCAGCAATTATATGGCCAGCAGTACATTAGCAACATTGCCTTCTGGATTTCAGGTGTTTGAATTTGTAGGGAGAAGGTCATTACATTACCATTTCTCTCCATCTGGCCCTAAGAAACCAAAGTGTACATGAGCCACTGAGACTGCTCACTTCAGAATATGTCTCTCTGTCCATTTATCATTGAACAGCACATGACACACTTCCTGAATTTTTAAGGTGCTAGCTATTATGAATTCCTATGTAAAAGGCTTATTGTTCTCTCTAAAAATAGTACTGCTTCAAGTAAATCAATTTACTCTTGAGTGTGCATGCACATTAATAAAAGTACCTCCAAATTCCTGTGTGTACACTCCATTTGCTTGCTTGTTTTTACTGTAACTTAAAGAAAAATGTTCCATGGAGAAAGGGGATTTAGACCTGGAGTTTTACATTGCTTGCTGACGTCAGTCAGACAGTAGAAAGGTTGGTAGCAAATATTTCAGTGTAGACAGCCATGAAGCACATGAGACAGATATTCCCAGACACTTCCCTGCTAAACATGAGTGGGGTATTTCTGCCTACCTTTCTTTATTGAACTTGTTGGTTTGTAAGACATATTAGTTCAAAGTGTAAAAAAAAAGGAGATGTGTTTTAATGTTAGCAAACCATGTTAGCGTAGCATTTTTTTAATAAATTCATTGAGAGATAATCATTAAGAAGGAAGAAAAACTACTTAAACCACAGCTTTTTTACTGGAAATCTGCTGGCAGCTTTCCACCGGGCAATCCAGCAGTGAATCTGAAAGATTTTTATTATCCTTACAACTGCCCAAGTATCTCCCACTGTTTCTGTGCAAATCCAGATAACAGCTAAGCAGACTACTATAGCTGTGCCTTGTGTGTACTAAAAATAGAAAATTTTCCATGGGGAGAAATTAAACAGGCACAAGTTACAAATAAGTAGTTGGTTTTAATGAATTATCTTGGCTGAAAATCAGATTAATATTTTTGACCCTTTGGATAGAAGGGCATTGAAGCAGCTTGTAAAGATGTAAGGAAGTTTATACTCAGAATTAATGTATTTATGGATATTGCTGTGTGATGTATTTGGCTACAGCAGACAGGGACTCAAACCCAATAATGCAGAACATCCTTTACAGTCTTATCTTCTTACGGAGTCAATAAACAGAGAAGACTAATTTCACTGTGCTGATGCTTTCAAAGGGAAAGGTTTGGCCTACAGAACCTAGCTATCTGTTCTCACTGATTCCGCAGAACCACAGGATTGTTGAGGTTGGAAAGCACCTCTGAAGGTCATCATATCAAACCTTGCTCAAGCAAAGCCACATAGATCAGCCTGCCTGAGTCCATTTTCAGCTGGCTTTTGAATATGTCGAAGGATGGAGATTTCACAGCCTCTTAAGGCAATCACTCAGCATCACAGTAAAGAAGTATTTCTTTGTATTCAAACAGAACTTCCCATGTTTTCTATGTACCCATTGCCTCTTGTACTGCCAAGGATGCTAGTAACTGTTGAAATGCAAAAATTTAGTAACAGATGTTAATCGGGATAATCTTTATGCAGAATAATAATCCTGTATAGAGTTATTTGTAAAATATTTCTCCTTCTTCCTTTTCATATCTCTATTTTACAAATATATGCATAAAATTAGAAGTTGTCTTCTCTTATATAAATATTAAAATACAAATATAGCGATACAAAATGTTTTGCTGTTGATGTGTGATGGTTTAACCCCAGTAGGCAACCTAGCATCACCCAGCAGCTCTCTGACTCCACCCCTGTGGGATGGGGGACAGAATAAGAAGGGTAAATCAGAAAAATCATAACTTAAGATTAAGACAGTTAAGATAAAGGTAAGTAAAGCAAAAGCTGCACATGCAAGCAAAGCAAAATAAGGAATTCATGCACTACTTCCCAGCGGCAGGCAGGTGTTCTGTCACCTCAAAAAAAGCCTTGCTCTATCACACCGACCAGTTACTTGGGAAGACAAATGCAGCAGCTTTGAACATGTCCCCTTACTCTCTATTTGTTCCATCATTTATTGCTGAGCATGACATTATATAATATGGAATATCCTTTTGGTCAGTTGGGGTCAGCTGTCCTGGCTGTGTCATCTCCCAGCTTTTGTGCATCCTCAGCCTACCTGCTGACAGGGCAGTGTGAGAGGCAGAACAGGCCGTAATGCTGCACAAGTACTGCTCACCAATACATAAATCATCTCTAGTGTTATCAGCTCTGTTAAGGTCACAAATCCAAAACATGGAACCTTACAACCTACTATGAAGAAAACTATCTCAGCCAAAACCAGAAAGCAGAAAGTGGGATCATATTGCTGTGGCAAGCAAGTCTTGGAAATTCTTGAAGTTTGTGGGAGATAATGTCTTCTCAGAAGTACTCAGTGAGCCAACTAGGAAAGACACCATTCTAGACTTGTTTTTTGCGACTAGAGAGTGACTCATGGGGGATGTGAATGGTAGGTGGCTGTCTTGGCCTCAGTGATCGTGAAATAGTTGTGTTTAACATTTTTGCTGTAATGAGAAAAAAAGATAGCAGAGTTGCTACCCTGGACTTCAGGAGACCAAAATTTAAGCTATTCAGGGAGTTATTTAGCAGAGCACACTGGGAGGTGGCTTTTGAGAGCTTAGGAGTCCGCAGGTGCTGGTCACTCTTTAAGAACCACCTTTTAGAAGCAGGAGCAGCAATTCCACTCTGTCATAAGTCAAGCAACCATGGCAGAAGGCCGGCTTAGCTGAACAGGGAACACCTCAAGGAGCTCAGGAGGAAAAGAAATTGTATCACTTCTGGAAGCAAGGCCAGGCTTTGCAGGAGGATTACAGAGCTGTGGTTCATTTACGCAGGGAGAAGACAAGAAAGGCCAAATCTCATTTAGAGTTGAAACTGTCCAACGTTGTGTCAGATAACAAGAAAGACTTTTTTTGAAGTATGTTAATATCAAGAGGAGATTTGAATAAAACATTGGACCAATACTTATTGAAGATGGTCATCTGACTAATAGGGATGAAGAACAAGCAGAGGAATTCAACAGCATTCAACATACTTTTTGCCTCAGCCTTTGGTAATACTGGTAGAGCTTGGGCTGCCTGGTGCCCTGAGTCAGGGGACCATGAGTGTGGGAGCAGTGACTTTCCATTTGTGGACACTGAAATTGTCAGGGATCAGCTGTTTCAGAAGAATGATCACAAGTCCACAGAGCCTGGTGGGATTCACTGCAGAGTTCTGAAGGAGTCAGAGGATGTTATGGCAGGATGCTTCTTGACCATCTACCAAAGGTCTTGGGAGTCTGGGGAGGTCCCTCCTGACTGGAATCCAGCCAGTGTTATTCCAATGCACAAAAAACATGTGAGGGAAGACCCAGGGAACTACAGACCTGTTAGTCTAACCTCAGTTCATGAGAAAATTACGGTCAAGGTTTTACTGGGTACTACTGAAAGGCATTTAAAGAATAATGCAAGCGTCAAGCACAGTGAACGTGTGTTCACAGAGGGATAGTGGATGAAGGGAAGGGGATGGACACAGTTTTCCTGGATTTTAGTGAGGTATTTGATACTGTCCCTCACAGCATCCTTCTGGACAAGGTGTCCAGCTGTGTGATGAGCAGGTTCATGGTGTGCTGAGTTAAGAACTGGCTGAAGATCAAAGCTCAAAGGGTTGTAGTGAATGGGGCTACATTTGGCTGGTGACCAGTCACCAGCAGTGTTCCTCAGGGATCAGTTCCAGGGCCAGTTCCCTTCAATATTTCTATCAATGATGTGGACACAGGAGTTGAATTCACCATTAGCAAGTTTGCTAATGATACCAAACTGGGAGGTGCTGTTCACTCTCTTGAGGGACAAGATGCCTTGCAGAGGGATCCAGATTGATTGGGCCATTGGACAATGATTAACAAGTCCAAATGCCAATTCCGCACCTGTGACAGAGTAATGCTGGGCACAGACATAAACTGGGGGAGGAGTGGCTGGAGAGCTGCCCTGCAGAAAGGGATCTGGGGGTGCTGGTGGACAGCAGGATCAATAGGAGCCAGCTGTGTGCCCTGGCAGCCACGAAGGCATCCTGCATCCTGGGGGGCATCAAACACAGTATAACCAGCTGGTCAGAAGAGGCGATTATCCTGCTGTATTCAGTGTTGGTTTGGCCTCACCTTGAGTACTGGGTGCAAAAAATTAAGAAGGATGTGCAGACCTTTGAATGAGTCAAGTGGAGGGCAAGAAAGCTACTGAAAGGAATGGAAGGCATGACCTATGAGGAGAAGCTAGAGGACTTTGGAGCTGTCTAGTTTGGAGAGAGGGAGGCTGAGGGGTGAGCTTGTTGCTCTCTACAGCTTCCTGAGGGGCGGAAGTGGAGAGGGAGGTGCTGATCTCTTCTCCCTGGTGTCCACCGACAACACTTATAGGAATCATCCAACAATGCATTGGGAGAAGTTCAGACTATAGGGAAGTTTTTTACTGACATAGCGTAGTCAAACAGTGGAACAGTCTTTCTAGAAAGGTGGCCAACTCCCCAAGCCTGTCAGTGTTTAAGAGGCATTTGGACAATTCCCTTAATAATATGATGTAACTTTTGGTCAGCCGTGAAGTTTTCAGGCAGTTGGACTAAATAATCATTGTAGGTCCCTTCTAACTGAAATAGTCTATTCTATTCTGTTCTGTTCTATTCTACATAAAAGCCTTAGCTTTTTGCTTTTTCCTTTTTCCTTTTTGCTTTTTTTTTCCTCTTTTATTTATTTTCCCTTCTTTATGTTTTCCTTTCTCTTCATTATTCCCTTGGTGTGGTATTATTATTGTTGTTGTTGTTGTTGTTGTTGTTATCCTCTTTTGTCATTTAGCATTGTATCCCTGCTCGTGTAGTATTCAGGTGCTCTGTAAACTAATTGAGGTTTTCTCAAAATCAGATGTGCTGAAGAAAATGTAAGTTCATTGTCACAAGACATGTAGCAATGGAATATTCTCTTTTGATGTCTGGGGAGGTATAACATTCATTTAGTTCTTAAAGCAAGGTGGAATGAGTCCAGATATTTCAGAATTCTGACATCAATCTGATAAGTTTTGGGACATACTTAAGATCATATGCTCTTTTAATCATGTATAGTTTATATGAAAGAGATCACTTACTATGTTAGTTTTGATTTTGTATTTTTAAACTAATTTTTTTTTTCCTCAAAGAAATTCAGAATAATGATATATATTAACAAGACAGCAAAAATTTTTAGAATTTTAATTCCAGGAGGAACGGATCCACTTCACAACAAACCAATAGTTTTGAAAAATAAATGGGGAACACAAAACAAAACAGAAGTTCACCTCTTTATCTGCTGAGGTGTTTATCTTCTGTCAACAAAACAAGATCAGTCTCTTCAGTAAAAATCGTGAAAATGTAATGGAACTAAATAATGAATAGAAATGCTGTATTTTCATCATGTTGTGACCAAGTCTTTTCTTGATGTACTTTTTTTCTTATCTATGTGTATTAGGTTTACATTGACCTATCTGTACTGCTAAACACTCTGGCTGTATCTTGGCAAGATGCAGGTAGACATGAAAAAGGATATGAGTCATTCAAAGTGAAAAAAAAAAAACCAAGGAAGAAGTAAGAGAACAGTAAATGGAAATAGAAAGGAGCTGATGTGATGTGAATTAATGTAAGATCACTTTGGCATCTGTGTAGCATGATTTAGTGCAGTCAATACAGAATCCACTTTGGGAAGTACTGGAACAGTAACCAAAAAAATGCCAACAAAATTTGCTTTACACAGCAAAGTAATCAGGATGTAAAAGACAGAGGCTTACAACTTATAGGGTTTCAGCTCTGTAAAAGATATACGTTAGTGAGGGTGACCAGAATGTTACTGGTTTTAGTGTGTGCTCATCTGTTTTTTTTTCTTATTTTGTAGTTGAATTCAAAAGACATAAATAGGAGAAACTTTAGCTGAACCATTTGCCTGACGTTACCTGACACTGATGAGGTTCAATTACTGAAAGCTTGAATTAGGTTATTGAATTATGTTAATTTTGCACTAGTTTAATTTGATATAAAATAAAAAAAAAATATTTGATATTGCTTAGCTGTGACTATTTTGAATGATGAATTGTTTACATTTATAGTGACTAGGTCTTGTGATTTTCTTTATTTCATAATATGCAATGGAATAAAAACTGCATATGACATACTTGAAAAATAAATAATTCAATCATAACATTTTGAATTATTTAAAATGGTTAGTTAAACATATTTCCATTTCAGTATCTTTCTTTGTGTTGCCATTTATAACATAATGCAAATGCTAAGGTATCAAAATAATTTGTAAATTAAAGTCTCCTTTCCCTAAAATATCTCACTTAAAAATGAAATGTGTTTTACATTCTAGCAGCTGCATTCTTTAAAGTTGCTCAAGACTTAATTTATAAAGGTGTGTGTGAGAGTATAATTTAATATGACAATGAATTCTGACTTTTGTTTTAATTACAAATGCTTACGTAAATCCATCACAGCTTTCTAAATGCGGCCATTGCAGAAAAATTTTGTAAATATAGAATATATGGGAATTTTGAAGTGGCTGGAATAATGTAAAAAGAAAGATATTTCATAAGATGATGACCAGAAGTCAAATATTTTCTCAAAAAACCCCTTATTTTTAGGGTTTTTTTAAATACATAAATGTAGAGTAACTAAAGTAGAATTAGTTGACATAATTTACTTAGGTTTTGAACATGCAGGCTGTAACTAACATAGTCAAAGGGGTGAGAAGCAAAGTATTTTCATAGAGTAAAAATGGTCAGAAAACCAGAAATGAATAAAGGATCAGTTTGGATCATGTATAAAACAGACAACCAAGCTTTATGTCTTTTAAGAAAACCACAGCCTTAGAAATATTTGTTTAGTTAAGTCTTTGCCAGAGACTGATCATATATCAATTTCAACCAAAAAAAACCTTCACCCAGAGCTTTCAGGTCTAGGCAGGGGTAAAAAGGGAACACCTCATATTCAGTTGCAAAATTTGATAAAAAAGTTATTTGGAGTATATGGCATATTTTACAGGTGCCTGGCAAGATTCTAATGTTCAGAACCTAGCCAAAACGCTACAGGAATGAAAAAAATGCCATCTGTGTGTTATAGCTTCATTTTCCTTTTATAACTTGTGTGCTGGATTACAGGGTATGAAATCCATGTAGATGGGGTTTCCATCTACAAATGAAGAGAGATTTCAGATTTTAGTATGTTGTTGTTAACTTGTGGGTTCTCTGTGTTCAGATGGAAGGAGCAATTCAGCCATGAGAAAGCTTAGATCTCAATTTACACTTCAGTTCCTACTCTAGCCTCATTTGCTTCCTGGACAGCCAGGGCAGGGAGAAGGCAGGGCAGGAGGCTGGCAGGGTTGGACTGGAGAGGTGGAGAGACAGAAGCACTGGGGGGGTCTGGTTTTGTCTCTGGGAGGCTGCCTGGTCAGACAGGTCTTCAGAAGACTTAAAACACAAAAAGGAGTATCTTTCACTCTTCTTAAACAAAATTAGAAGCTCTATGCTTATTTTAACAAATAATGCAAAGACATGATAGTGCTTAGTACAGTAAAGTATGAGCTGTGATACATCAGTATTTCCGATGCTTTCACTTCTAAAAGTATAAAACCCACAAATTCCTCAGCCTTTATATGTAATCTCAAATACTGACTTCTTTTAATATCCTTCAGTTCCATTTAATGCAAAGAGTGATGAAACCAGTAAATATTGTGATACATTTTTATGGCATTCATAATCTTCCTCACTTGTCTGTGCATTAGATCCCGTATATGCAGCTGAATACTAAACTAAATCCAAAACACCCCTATGATTGAGTACTTTAATCTTGCACTTTTAACTGCTCTATTTGTTGAAACTATTTTTAATTCTTCAAACCTTTATCTAATTTTGTTTTGTTTTGTTTTGTTTTGTTTTTCCCAGAAAGCAATCTCTTACAAGAATTCACTTTGGCACTAAAAATTTTGTACAAAAATGTACTCTGGCACTATCACCTTCTTAAATTTAATACAGGGGTTTCCTCACAATTACCATTTGAAGTCAAAGCTGCTATACCAGTGTTTTAGCAATGAGGTCCATTCTTTTTACAAAAAGAGAAAATCCAACAATATATGTATCTAAATATATCTATGCACACTATTTCCACTGCCTGATGTGTTTATTCTACCATAAAAGCAAAAAGATGGAAGTAATCTTTTCATTACTTGTTGCTTATTTTGCTGTTTAACTCGTCAAATGTGCTTCTTAACTTTTCATCAATGAAATTTCAAGTCCAGTCCTCCGTACTCTTTTCATACTTGATCCAGATATAGATTTTTATAACCATTCCCTTTTTGTTGCTAAGAATTCTGGCCTTTCAGTGGGCTCTGGACCCACCATAGTACAATCTAAATGTCTCAATAGTAATATGTATTTGACACTCAAATAAGATTCCACTTTGATCCTATAAATGTGTTGCTGTTTATTCTCACAGTCTTACATGCACCCATGCACTAACTAGACATTTACCAAAGTCTTACCAAACTGCTGGTTTTGACTTGTGAGGAATCCTGTCTTATCAGATCTTTAGCCCAGATTTGCTGTAAAAAGCTTTTTTGAAAAGGTCAGAGTGAGCAAAAAAACCCATCAGATCTGGGGCCACAACAGCAATAGGAATTATTGTTGCCTGTAGGTTTTAACAGCTGTGTTACATAACCAGTTTAGCCTGTTGCTTAATAATTAGACATTTATTTGGGAGACAGAAGCTGGAAGTCTGAACTTTGTCAGACTGAAAAGAAAACTGAAGCCTCCCATATCTTAAGTGAGTACTATAAACATGGTCTATTAAAGAAAAAAGAAAAATAGCACCCTTTCCTTGCTTATAATAGAAAGAGTACAATTCGATTTTATAATAATATGTAGCCCGTCATATTATAGCCAGATCTTACATCCAGGCAATTTAAATCATGCTGTCCACTGAGGTAAAACTAACTTTGCTGAGATCCTGGAGCAGTGCAAGGCCAATTCTTAATACCTCATTATTGAGCAAGTTCTTAGGTTTGAAAGCATTTTGGATAAGGAAAATTATTTTATTTGGTGGTCACTGTAGCAAGTCCATGATCCTTCAGATAAGATAAAACAGATTTTATACCAGTGAACAAAAGTAACTTAATTTAATCAAAATTAAACAGTAAAAAAGGTATTTACAAACAAGATTTTTTTTATTAAATACACCTTAATAAAGAAATGTTTGTGTAAGCCAGACTTTCAGAACTTGTTACTAATTCCTTTGCACAGATAGAATGCCATCTAGTCTTTCATGAATTGCATTGAAAGTATATTCAGAACATTTTGTATTTTACACAAGCTATTTAACAGTTATTCCTCCATTTAGGGAAAATAGTATTTTAAATGTTGAAATTATGACTTTCCTAACACATTTTTCTTTTACATTTTTCTGCAGGTATTGCATCCGAAGGAAATGTAAAATAATATACTATTTATTTCTATTTTGACACAGTCTAATAAATCATATTTTCATAATAAATAAAATAATTTAAAAGTTAACTGAAAAAGTCAGGTGAGAAAAGCACAGTAAAACTATAATAATATATATTATATTATGTATATATTACTATATACTACATATAGTATATAATAATAATAATACATTTTATATAATAATATATAATATATATTATTATATACTATATATATCTGTGTGTGTGTATATATATATGTATATAATATAATAATAACACCTGTACTTAATATTATGTAATTGTATGGTATGGTCAGTACCATACCAAATTTTTTTTTGGTTCACTGTTCAACTCAGAAAAAAAGTTGGGGTCAAATCTGAAGAAGTTTTTACTTCTTCAGTACTTTACTTTTACATGCATTTCATTTGACACCTTCTCCCTGCAATGCAGATTTCTGTTTCCTCTGCTTTTCTACCGCATTAAAGAAAGAAAACATGATACTTTAGACAAAATGTTACACACTTTTGTTTTATATCATCCAAATGCATTTTTAAAATATGACTCTCTTCAATACATTATTTCTTGCTTGTCTTGTGATTTTTTTTTTTTTTAATTTATTTTTTACTGTCATTACATGTAACTGGAACAATTCAACACTCACCAGTGAATGACTCAGGTGACTATAGATTTTCTGAGTAAAAGATTCAACATTAAAAATCTTAGACTTGGTCTTGAACTGATGCAGGCAGAATTAACTCTGATCCTCCTGACACAGTTTTAATGGAAGTGAAAGAGGTAATTACTAGAATTCTGAATAGTATTAATATTAGTATTTTAATATTGGGGTTTATTTAATAGCTTGTTTTTAATAGCTCACATGTATTATCTTGCTTTCATTATCATTATCTTGTTTATTACCTTTCTGCTTTCTAGCAAAGGTAGAAGTTAGGCATTCCAGACACAGACATACTTCCTAAGAAGTCAAACCCGTGACCTGGGTTGTCTAAAAAATCCTTTTGTCCATCAGGTCCTATAACAAAGCAGGAACACAAAATGGGTTTTCAGGTGGAAGGCAGCAGATTTTGTGGCATTAAGCCACTGCAGGCATGTGACACTGATCATGTCTGAAGAGAGATGTATCACTGTGCTTGGAAAAGCTGAGATGTCGTAATTGTGAGACCAGGGCAGGAGAGGAGACTAGAAGGAAGAATAAAGCTTCGTAAAACCATCGAATGTGTCTGATGTTTAAATATATTTTGATTTGTGACACGAGATGTGTGTGTACCACAGGTGAGACTGGGGTGTGGAGCTTTCATTATAATTTACTTAGCAATGTGGAGGACTCACCTAGTTTAAGTCCCT
The DNA here is from genome assembly GCF_023634085.1 of Falco cherrug. Lineage (NCBI taxonomy): Eukaryota > Metazoa > Chordata > Aves > Falconiformes > Falconidae > Falco > Falco cherrug. The sequence goes on from NC_073698.1 coordinate 99,825,643, forward strand.
TTTATCCTTCAGAGGAACTACTCATTAATTACAGTGCCTCCTTAAACAGTTGTTGTTTGTACAACTACAGGAAAGGTCTTCCAGCAGCAAGTCATCTACCTGTACATTTAGCACCATTAAGCTTACCTGGGAGTGCTGTATCTTCCTCTCTTGCCAAACTGTATAAACAGAGCTGTGATCTTATAAGACTCTAGCTGCCTGAATCACCCAGTTCATCGGAGCCTCAGGAATGTTGGGGTAGTCATTACACGGCTGAGTAAACCGACTGTGAGGCATGCAAGGTCACATCCACTGGTTCACTCTCTTCAGATGTCTCTGGTATTTTTAACCAGTGAGCTAAGTGAGAATTCAATGTATCCTGAGCATGCAGTGAGGGAAGATACTGAGAGAGCTATCAGCATTGATCAGTTCTAGCAGAAATGTAGGCCACTTACCAACACATCTGAAAATAACAGCCAACCTGAGTGTAAAGCACTAGAAATATGCTAAAGAATGTTTCACATGTTTATTGGCAGGTTGTTGAGGCTATCCAAATAAAACATAAATTAAATGTACTTATTCACCTCGTCCTGTTCAAAGTAATTTTGGATACAGGGCAGAATAGCTAGAATGGCAGTTATTAAAGCCCTGATATTTGCTTCTAACCAACTTGAAAAATACACCATTAAATCTGGATGTGTAAGGATACCTTTTCTTAGCTCTGTTCATCAGATACTTACTTAGGACCTGAGCTTCCAAAGGGGTCATTAAAGTTGTCAACAAATTCACCTTTATTTGCTAAGGTAGCAAGAGCTAGTTTTGGGCTTTGACTGCAATTAAGCAAATGACTTCAGTATATGTTATAGGAATGTATTTATACGGTCAGAGTACTTCATACCTGTAGAAATGGAAAATAATAGAACTGCTATCTGGAGCATTACAATGAGAAGTTAGAGAGGGTGGGATAATGTTATCTCATATTGTCCGTATTGATTCAATATGCAATTCTATAAATGAAATGTAAGATTGGAAAAATGTTCAATTAAAAACTGATGAAGGAACTAAAATAATCAATCCCATATTAAAGATTTACAGTCTGTCTCTTTGTAGCTGATTATAGGATCTCATAAATGTAAGTTATGAATGCAATGGTTAGGTACAGTACCCCTGGATTTCCGAGCCAGAGTATGCTGTCAAGTTTGCATTTCCTCTTATCCTAAGAAGAGTCACAGGTATCTTAGGGGAAAAAAAAAAAAAAGAAAAAAAAAAAAAAAAAAAAAGACCTGTCTGTGCAAGATAAATCCTCCAACTTTGCTCTGGCTAAAATGAATTTGCGCCTCCAATCAGATAGTGATGCCACTACTGAGGTAAGCAATCACCAGTAAATTACACTTGTAAATTGTGTTGCAAAAATGATGGGCACTCATCTGAAAATTTACTGGAATGGTTTTATGCAGCTATTATAGCCTCCTCAGTTCTTCATGGCTGTTTGTTACATGAAATGTCATAGTCTTGTATTATGACAGCCTCTATATTAAAGTTACCTAACACTTACCAATACAGAGAAACATGAAGTGGCTTTATTGTTCTTTTTCCTCTCAATGAATATTGACATCATATATGACACCAGGGCTTCAAACTGAAAATTTTTAAGGGAAAAGTGACTTCTATTTCATGAGAATCTCTTTAAGTTTCATGGAGTTTTAAACTGTCAGAAAATGTCATTTTGTGCCTGTGGTTTCTGTAATATGACTTGTTGGGTTTCAGGTTTAGCAGTGAGCCAGAGCCCCTACAGCTGCTCTGGGGCTGTGCCCATAGCATCTCACAGCAACATTTTAGAACAGTCACACTCTGCACAAAACGCATCTTCTTATCGAAAAGCAGAAGAGGTGTGACCTGTAGTCTTTGAACATTTTCAGGCAACCATGCCTTTCTTACTGCATCCACTTTAATTTAATAATTTCTAATCTCAGAATTTACAATCCTCCTTCTTTAATGGAAAGTCACTGATGTGATTGTCATGTTCTGCATTTTATGGCTATCTTTCCATCAGTTAATGGAAAGCTTTATGTAAATGTCAAATATTATGATTAAAAGATCTTCTGGATACAGAAAGTGGCACACATGAGGAATCAAGCAACTTTGACTTTTTCTATATTTATTTCAATGACTCAAATTTCAAGTGCAAAATTCTCTTAACACAGGGACCAAAAAAATTAATCTCAATGAGGAAAACAGTCAGCTCTGCCAGTGATTTCTCAAGAAGATCTATGATATCTTTAACCGTTTTGGCTGCACAGATATGCTACTCAGATTTAATAGAAGCATTGTGTAGTGCAGACCTTTCTAAGGACAGATTGACGGGGGACAAAAAATAAAAGACTGATTCATAAATTCAGATATTGAGCTGGTGAATCAATGGTTTTTAATATAAATAATAATTATATAACCTACTCACTCTTAATAAACCTCAGAAATGTTTTAAGCAAATAAGCATATAAGACTAAAGTTATGTCTTTCTTATCCGGCCATGAAAAGAGGAACATGGCTAGTGCTTTGGCCATGTGTGCTACTGGGCAGGCAAAATTACATGAAAGCTTTATTCACATGTTCCTTGTTTCATCCAGTTCATAGGGTGAACTGTATTAAATGAGTAAATCAAGATTATTTTTTTTTAATTAATGAAACTTCTACTTACTGAAGATGTGCACCACAGCACTGGAAGCTGTGAAGTGTGAAGCTGAGGTAGAGAAATGGACAGAAGAAAAAAAATGGATGGCTTAATCAAGTAAATATTCCTATTTTACCCTTATTTATTCTGAATTTTGCTGGCAAGTTCTTTTTTAAAGTAAGTCATTTAAATCCAGATATTTGCAGATGACAGTTAACTAGTTTTTGCTTTCAAAAACACTGACTAGAACTAAATAAGAAATGGAATACCTTTCACAACAGTCTTCAAGATTTTGCATTTTTTTTTATTTGGATTAAGAGGGAAACTTAAGCATACCAAATTCCCCAAAAAAATATTGAAAAGAGGACTGGAACTGAAGCAAAACATGTGAGTTTCTCAACTTTTTTTTTCCCCCTAATATATTGTATCTGAAAAAAAATTATACCAAATTTTCTATAACAAAAAAATAGCTTTCAGGAAATTTCATTGTTTGCTCCAAAACAATAACTGATGCCTGGGGGAATTGTCATATCCAACTGCTTAGTAAAAGAGGCAATGTAGTCTAGATAATGAGGACATTCTTAGGAAAAGAAGATTAAAGCTGTGTGAATAATAACATGATTTTAACTATTAAATTAAATAATTAAAAATAAAGATAGAAAAGGGAGGGAGGAATGGGCAGTGGTTGTTTGAAAATAAATTTATCTACTCATTTGGCATCATGGGAGATTTTGAAAAGCAAATTGCTACTTTCTGGTTTTCTGATCTGAAAAATAAATGAATTATCTCCTATGCATTCATGTTGCAAAGACAAAAATTTGTTATCTCTTTTGAACAAACAAGGTTTTCTATGGATATCTTAAGTGTAATGACTGAATGACATGCTTTGAAATACGCAAGAATACATAGCATCATAAGGATATGTATTTTAAAATACCTTTATTTTTCCAAATCTTTCCAAATATTGTTTATTTTCCTAATTTCTGTCCATCCTACTGGTTCTATTGAGTTATCCTCATTCATGTGGAATTCTTTAAGAATGCAAAGGTTTTATGTCTGGAATTATGTTTATCAGCTGATATTGAGAATTAAAATTATTGAGTACTGTGCATATTTTCAACTCCAAAACTTTGCAAGCCTGCATGTCTTTTAACAAATATTGTAATACGTGACTGTACTATTCTGTTACACTATAAAAGACACTTTATTAATGTTTCATTTATTTAATATAAGTACAAATCATTACTGTTAATGTTTAATAATGTATGATTTAATAATGAAATATGAGACACAATTAAGCAAAAGACAAAAAACATCAGCCTTTTTTACATGAAAAATTCACAAAGTTCGATTGGACTTTATTGCTGAAGAACATTGTGTAGAAGCTTTGATGCCTAGACTCATTCATTTTTCTTTCTTTCTTATTTTTCTTCAGATAAACTGAAGATATCCCTGACTAATCTAGTGGTCTTCTATGATGGAGTGACTGCATCCGCGAACAAATGAACAGCTATGGATGTGATCTGTGTGGACCTCTGTAAGGGCTTTGATACTGTCCCCCACAACATTCTTGCTACTGAAGTGGAAAGATAGGGGTTTGAGGAATCAACTCTTAGATGGATAAGGAAATGGCTAGATGGTTACATACAAAGAGTTACAGTGAATGTTTCAGCGTCTAAGTGAAAATCAGTAAGAGGTGTTGTCCCTCAAGGGTCTGCACTGAAACTAATACTATAATAGTATCTTCATCAATGACATTGACAGCAGAAATGTATTCCCCCTCAGCAAATTTGTAGATTCCCCTAAACTGAGTGGTGCAGTTGATTTGTTAAAGGATATGGATACCATCCAGAGGGAGCTTGAAAGGCTTGAGGAGTGGGCCTGTGAAGTTCAGCAAGGCTAAGTGCAAGGTCCTGCACCTGGATTGAGACAATCCCCAGTATCAGTGCAGACTGAGGAATGAATGAATTGAGAACTGTCCCACGGAGAAAGCTTTGGTGATATTGATGGATGAAAAATTAGACCTGAGTTGGCAATGCACATTTGCAGCCAGAAAGCCAATTGTACCCTGGGCTGCATCAAAAGAAGTTTGGCCAGCAAGTCAAGTGAAGTGATTCTCCCCTGTCCTGGTTTCAGCTGGGATAGAGTTAATTTTCTTCTTAGTAGTTGGTGCAGTGCTGTGTTTGGGATTTGATGTGAGAACAATGCTGATAACAGATGTTTGTAGTGGTTGATAAGTAATGTTTATACTAAGTCAAGGTCTTTTCAGTTTCTCAGGCCTTGCTAGTGAGAGGGCTGGAGGGGCACGGGAAGCTGGGAGGGAACACAGCCAGGACAGGTGACCCGAACTAGACAAAGGGATATTCCATACCATATGGCGTTCTGCTGAGTGTATAAAATGGGGGGAGGTGGCCAGAGCCAGCTGATTGCTCCTTGGGAACTAGCTGGGCATAGGTCAGAGCACGGTGAGCAATTGTATTGTGCATCACTTTTCTTCTTTCCCTTTGGATATTCTTCTTCTCCCTTTCTCTCTCCTTTAAATGATAATTATTATAATTGTTGCAATTATTATTGGTTGTTATTTTAAATTTAATTTAATTTAAATTATTAAATTGTTCTTATAGCAACCCTCGAGTTTTACATTCCTTCCCAATTCTCCTCCCAAACCCTCGGGGTGGGGTGGGGGGGTGGCATAGTGAGTGAGTAGCTGTGTGGTACTTAGTTACCAGCTGGGGTTAAACCACATCCCCTTCTACACCACTCTCATGAGACCCCACCAAGAGTACTGCACCCAGCTCTGGGATCCCCAGCACAAGGCAGACACGCACCTGTCAGAGCAGGTCCAGAGGAGGGCCGTGAAGACAGTCAGAAGGCTGCAGCACCTCTGCTCTGAAGAAAGGCTGAGTGAGTTGGGGTTGTTCAGCCTAGGGAAGAGAAAGCTCTGGGGACGCCTGGTTACAGCCTTTCAATAGTGAAGAAGGGCTTATAAGAAAGGTGGAAAGAGACTTTTTACCAGGGCCTGTAGTAGCAGAACAAGGGGTAATGGGTTTAAACTGAAAGTGGGTAGGTGTAGATTGGACATAAGGAAGAAATGTGTATGGTGAGGGTGGTGAGACACTGGCACAGGTTGCCCAGAGAAAGTGTGAATGTCCCATCATTGGAAGTGTTGAAGGTCAGGTTGGAGAGGGCTTTGAGCAACCTGATCTAGTGAAAGATGTCCCTGTATATGACAGAGGGTTGGACTAGCTGATACTTGAAAGTCCCTTCCAACTCAGACCATTCTATGATTCTATATCCTACTAGTTATTCCACAGAAATTGGTTAAATATTAGACACTGAAATCTAAACTGAACATCTGTCTCTTTTTTCCGCAGTTGTTATTCAATTCACTTGTTCTTTGTTGGTTTCCATGTAAAAAACACCTTTTTCATTCATCAGTGTTTGGCTAGTCCAGGTGCTGAAATCCCAAAAATATATCTTACCTATTTAGGAAAAGATTACTCTTTGTTTCAATATTTAGTGCCACCCCTGACTGAATTATGAAGTAATATTTGTAGGCACTCTGTGGCTTACCCAATCAGGTTGGTTTACATTTTCATCTGTTCTGGAGATTCTGCATTATATTTTCTATTATAATTACACATAAAATCTCCCTGTTTGCTTTTAAATTACTATTTGAATTGAATTAATATCTAGAATTGCTTATCTCATAATCCTTAGTGAATTAGTATGTTTAATCAACTATGAGAAATAAAACTTGAAGCCACTACCTCAACCTCTTCCATTTAAGTTTCCTGTCACTATATTAATACATTAACATGGTGAATATTTGAACCGAGGAAATATGTGAGAGGAGGGTATATGACTCCTCAAAACAACATCTGTGAACTGGAGTGCCGTGTCTTTTCACAAACACTGAAAAAAAACCCCAAACTTCACTTCTATGAATAGTCATATGGGAGAGGAAGATGCACTAGCCTATTAATTTCTGGAAATATACCTTATATATGAACTATAATAATGAACAAGTACATTTATTGGAAATCACACCTAGGGTAATTTAGATCGAATTTTCAAGATCAGTGTTCAGTTGAGAACAAATTTGCTATTTGGGGGTTGGGTTAGATGATCTTTAGAGGTCCCTTCCAACAAATATTCTATGAATGTGTCCAGAAAAGAAATTCATGACACTATATTAAATGACTACTTTATACTTTAAATTTGTATGGGCTAGAAGTCAGCCTTACCAGTGTGTTTTAAGTTTTCAAGGTATTCAGTAAAAATGAAATTCCATCAAAATCATATGTGCTTCAGAGCTGCTCATGCACTGGAGCATGTAGAATTCTCTGCCTCAGTCATCTGTAAAAATTCCTCAAAGCAAGGCTGCTAAAGTGAAACAGCCGAACCTTTCACCCATGTGAATGAATGAGTCCATTTCAGACTCCAGGAGATTAAAAAGAAAGTAAAAATACCAATGACAACTGTTACAGGTATGAATCCAGTCTTTCACAGATAGATTACACCCATATTTGGAGCTTGGGTTTTTCTATTTAGAAAAGTAGCATAAAATCTCTTCTGGGAATTTGTATAAAGTTATTGAGAGAGAAAAGTAGGAGGGAATCTGTACAAAAGCAATCTGAAAAACATATTGTGCACAAGTCCTCAAAAGTTTATTTTTAGCCTTATTCAGGATCCAACTTTTAATAGTAGTGTTATCTCTTTGGTGCAGGAAATAATCTCATAGTCCAGGACTGAAGAACTTTAAAGAAAAATAGGGATTTTCTTTTTCTTTTTCTTTTTCTTTTAATTGGTAATTTCAAAGATATTGTATTGAAAAACAAGATGATATATTAACACCTATAAAAATGGATGAAAAAAGTCTGAATTTAAATAATATTTCTCACAAACTATGCTTAAAGTGTGAGTATAGTATAGTGTATATTTAAGATAAGCAGGTTGTCTCTTCCACTTTACCTGGATGTGTGATTGATGGATTTCTATTAGTATATTTTTTTCTACTTCCCTTCCATGACCCTAGGGTCCCTTTTTCTCCTACACAGAGCAAAAGTATTCAGGGAAATGTGCTGTGCAGGTTTTTTTCTTTTTTTCTTTTTTTTTTTTCTTTTTTTTAAGGGCAATTTCTATCAACCTTTATTGTAAGAAACACATAGAAATTACTCTGAGATTTAGCTGCTGGTTTTCTTTTCCACTTGGTCTCAAAAAAATGTGAGTTTTAAGAAAGACTTTCTATTGATACATTTTTAGAAATGTTCCCAGATAACAAATATTTCTTTAATACCATAAAAACTTAACATCGTCCTTTAGCAAACAAAGGAAAGACAACCATACACGGTTCAGAAAAAAGGTAAAATGCAAGTAATGCATATCCATGAAAATTTTCCAGAAAGGTATAGCTTATTAGCTGTGTGTTTGCAGAAAAAGGAAAACTAGAATATAGGGTTATTGATAAATTATTATACTATATATATGTATGTGTATAGACATATATTTATTTATATCCTAGACATTCTTAGAATACAGTTACCATAGTGAGGTTTTAATCCCACATTAGAATTTACATATTGAATCACAGCATATAGTTTATATATACATAGTAGATAATGGAGAATACTAGATCTGATGGCAAAAATCCCTGGCAAGATCAGTGCTGATTGGATCTTGAAGCAAGTCATGCTACCATGACTTTAGGGAAAACATAAGAAACTAAACTGCATGCTATTGAAGGGCATATATTTCATGTGAGAAATTTAAGCCCCATAGTATAAGGCTGAATGCGTACAGTTGCAAAAGTTTCCTTTTAAAAATAGAACATTCAATAAATTAATTAAAAATTAACAGACAGTTAGTTTGTATACTCAGAGTATGTCTCTATCATGTTAAATACTTGAGACCTTTATCTTTATTTGTGAAAACTGTCTTGAGGTGCGAGCTTTTGAACTACTCAGAACTTCATGCAAAATGCCACACATGGGTAGGATTAGCTGACATACTGAAAGCTCATACTCTATTTTTTTTCAGTTGCTCATATTTTTAATCTGGACCTCTCTCCCACTCTGATGTAACTGAATACACAGAAATATGCAGAAATCCTTAAGTGTTTAATGTCACTACTGGCACGCACCGAGTAGTTTATTATATTACAATCCAACCTTTTTAAATATGTCATGAAATAAGTATTGTTCTACTGTGTTATTAAAGAAATTACCAAAATCTGCCCACTCACTAAATAAATCAGGCAGTATAATTGAACTTAAAGAGCTCCTGGTACCAATCTAATCTGTTTAGATAGCGAAAATGTTCTTTTCATTTCTCTTGCTAAGTGGAGAGCTCTGGCAAGTTGGGAAAGGGTTCAGCACTTTCTTCCTTTTCTTTGAAAACTGATATAATATCCCTCACTTATCTGAACAGGGAAAAGATCATAGATGTTGGCCTTTGATAAACTACTGGTCAGTCTAAAATCACTTCTTAGAACAACCTGGCAAACTTTGAGTTGCTTTCAATGCCATTAAACCCCTAATTAATTTACATATATGTGTTGAGTTTAAAAGTGTTATTTAGATTCCCATAAATTTATCCAAAAAAAAGTTTTTGATGCTTCATGAAAATTTAACATAAAGTTGTCTTGAAAAATCTGTCTCTTAACTGAAACTTTTTGTTAAGATATGCCACTAGACTATCAGAAATATGCTGTATTTCTACACAGAAACAAGGATTACAAGAGAAGCAGAAATCACATTTGATTTTTTTTATTCTTCTGGGAAGAGATGCAATGGAAGATTGAATGAAATATTTTGCATGATTCTCTGACTAAAGTACAAAGACTTAAAATCTCAACTGCATAGCATTACAATAGCTTCTTAAAGTTTCCCAGTTAATATACCAAAGAGACTGTTCCCAATTCTGAACTCACATATTGTACTGGAAGTTTGGTGTGATTTCTCTGAGCTCTGTAAAAAATAACATAGATCAGAATCAGCCATAGGGAGCTCAGAAGTAAGTTCTGGAAGACATGGGTGTGGGGGGAAATAAATTTTTAAAGTTTTTATTCAGCCTGGTGATGAGTCATTTTGGTTCTGTCTTCTTTCATCTCTGTCCTCATACAATATGGTGATATGTGACTATTAAACATGGCTGCCGTAACGTAATAGACTGCGAAACAGTCTTAGATGCATTACTGGTACAATTTGCATCACTGGGTTTGGGTTGTTTTTTTTCCATAACTAGATATGGCAGAGGCTTCTTCAAACATGGAAATAACACTTCTGTGCAAACCGTCCATATTTCCCTGCTTTTTCAGGTTTGCCATACTAATCTGAGTTGTTTATGTTACTAAGAATTCTTATGTTTCTATACACATAGAGGAGTTCTAGACAATGTCTGAGAAAAACCTAATTAAACCTAATAGAACAAATAGGTAATCTAAAATAGGAAGGATTCTGTGTTTTTGCTGTCACACGGAGCAAAGAGTTTCTCATCCTTTCCTAGCAAGTTTGTGCTAGTATGCTTAAGGGAATCCTATTGACTTGTCTCTGTATATGTTCCCCTACAGAATAAATGTCAAGATCATTGTCTTGTTTTGTGTTTACTGGCTGCCCTTAACAAAGAATGATTCATGCCTTGAACAAACTCTGTGTTTAAAAATGCCTCACAACCATTAGGTCCCTCTTTGGTATCTGTTTTAAGATCTTTTAAACCTGGAAGTTTGAATGACAGAAACACATCTAGCATTACGTTGACTGAAGAATACCAACAATTCTTGGACAGAAACAGGACTGAAAAGGGAAAATTATAGATTTTAAAAATAAATAAATAAAAAATATTTCAAATATGTGACAGTCCTCATGTCAGTGTATATATAGAAACATCTTTTTGTGGAACACTGAAGTAGATAGTTCCAATTGCCTTGGTTATTTGGTCTACTTTGTTTTATTAATAATCTCTATAAGATACTGAGTGGCAGAGGCCAGAAGTTGTTGGTCCAGCTGTTATTTTTGTTTCACCCTGAAGTCTATAGAGCTAGAATAGAGAACATTAAGAACAAAGATTCATGCAGATCAGCTCCATTTAATGTTGTGTGTCATTGTTACATTTGCCTCATCTGTGGATAAGGCAGTAAAAGACAAAGTGGGTGTAAATTGAAACATTTTGAAAGCTCTGCATACAGATTGAGTAATATCATTACAGACAGAATATTTGTGAGGTGTGTACCGTTTCTGAGCAAAGGAGATAAATTTCAGTTAAGAAATAACTAAAGAGGGAACCAGTGACAAGAGCTGGTTTTCACATTGTGAATTATATGTGAAACTATTATTTTATCTTTCTGCTTGTCCTGATATTTTCTTAGTGACAGATTAATTTATTTATAATAATAAACTCATACAGAAACACCTAGGCATTTTAAATATAAAAGAATCACTTTTCTCCTTTTTATTCAAACTTTTCAATATGTCAGATGACTATATAAGCCCAGCCAATGTGTCCTGCCAAGGACTATAGGGAGTTGAAGTTACATGACACCAGGTGGCTAAGAAATAGATGTAACGTGCTTTCTCAGACCTGTATATAAATCAGTAAGGCTAAAGAGTTGTTATTTGCCACCCAGAGCAATAGGTAGTAAGGTAACTGCTAGTCTTAGTAATGACTTAACCTTGAATTCAGCTAGAAATCTGGTAATAGAATAATGTGTTGCATAGCACAGCTGACGAAAACACTTTGTGACAATATGTTTTATTATTAATTTGCAAATAATTAATGTTATCTAAAATGTTGCTTCAAACAAATTAAATTTCTGATGCAGCATGTCTGTGGCCTCTGATTTGATAAGTCAATGTACAGCATTTCTGCTCTTCCACTGTTTTCTGTTTGCCTTTTGGCCTGAAACCATATTATGAAAAAGGGCTTGTACTTTTAGGAGATGAGAATAATCTCAATGTAAAATCATCTTGATGAGATTTCTATGTTCTCATCAATTTTGATTTAATCTTTAAAATAAATGTCTCAGAAAGTTGTCTTGTAAACAAGACAAGTATTTAAAATCTATCTCATCAGGACTAATGTCAAGCTGAACAATTACATTACATTTCTGTACAACTGCATCACTCTTCTCTTTCACAAACTCTTTCCCAGATTTACATATATATTCACATCTCAGACTAACCTGACATTCTGTAGTGCTCCAGGAAATTTATTATGTTACTGTCTTTGCTTTAAAATTACTTGGTTGCATCTTTGTCCACATTTATAATTTAGCATTTATTAAGGAGAGGCAAAACACCTTTTAACATTCTTAATGATTAATGATGTTAATATGTGAGAAGACCCAAGCACAGCAAAAGCTGAGTTAATTGCTCAAAAAAAATGTTCAAATGAGGGAATAAAGAGCAAAAATTAGCTTTAATATTAAGTGGTTCACATAGAACTAATTAACAGTTATAGAAGTCAGAGACACAGCCAATGAGCACCACAGTCTGTTACAGAATAAGCTGAACATTGTGATCCCATACTCTGACCCACAAAATCAGTGAACTACTAACAGCCACAGAAAGAACATTAACCAAAAAATAGCTTTTTAGTAATGAAGACAAAATATGATCTTGCTCACAATGCATATTAATTTATATTTGCTGTGTTTAAGTTGTGAAAAGACGTGCATCATTGACTTACCGTGTTGATTAGTAAAATCTGCTTACATGCAATAAAATCTGCTTACATGCAATAAAATCTTTTAAGACTATTTGTGTTTTCATTTACATTTTTTGACAGCTCTTATCTCACTTTTTAGGAGATGAAGTGTCAAGGTAACTAAAATAACTCCACAGAGTAGTCATTTAACTCTTCCTTTCCTCTGAAAATTGTTGTACAGTTTAAAACCCCACAAAAATGAATGCACCAAGCGCAGAGGAGCAGAAGAGTGAAGCAGAAGAGAGCAGAAGGCTGTGTGGCTCCTGCTGTTGCTGCATAGCTGGACCTTATGCTAGTTCAACGTTAAGGAACTGCACGTAGTCCAGTGCTCCATTCAACTGACTGGGACACCATGTGTTCTACTGTTTTGTTTGGAAGTTATGAGGATTTCTCTGAACATACACACATATGTGTATTTGCATATGTACATGTCCACATCTACCTGTCTGGATTTAATTCACAGTAAGAGATGAGAAATAGAAAATTATAGGACATTATTTATTTCTATGTCGTTAATGAGTCACGCTCTTAAAATGCCCTTTTCTCTGCACTGACTATGAACATCAATACTAGTGTGAACAGTACTTGCCCAAATTTTAGACATATGTAGTCAGAATCACATTTGTCTGTTTGTTGGGGTAGATCTCGTTCCCTTGCAAGTGTCCAGCTTGCCAGTGGAACAAAAAAGACCACAACAGAATCCTAGAAAATTTTCAACAAATGTCCATTAATTTGTTGTGGGGTTTTTTGGTGTGGTATTTTTTTTTTTTTTTTTTTTTTTTTTTTAGTCTGTAGGGAACTCTTTAAAGTGAAAACTTATTTCAGGTTAAACTAAATTCTCATAAGTCTTGCTCAGATGATCTTGGAATTAGAAAGCCATTATGTAGAGACGGGTCAATTTAAATCTGTTGGTGCCTTTCAGTTGATTTAAAGGAGTGTTATTCTGCAATCCTATTACCAAGTTATCTGGGATATAAAAAGTTTCCTAATGAAATCTAAACTTTCTGTAAAAAATGTGAAAACAGAAGGAACAGGTAATGTTATTTTGAGATTTTCTTTCTACTATGTATTTTTCTGTATGTTTTGCTTGGCTTTACAAAGTCATAGCAGTATCACTGCTGTAATAAATACAACTTACTAAAAAAAATAAAAAATCACCATTGAAAATCACTAGTCTTTAAAAGGAACTTCACAAATTTTCTAAAAAAAATAAAAAATCACCATTGAAAATCACTAGTCTTTAAAAGGAACTTCACAAATTTTCATGACCATTTCATGACTTGTGCTATAACAGGTTTTGTAGCCAAGCAAACATATGCCCAGCAAAAGCTGAAACAGCCAAAATGGTTCTCAATTACTTGTAAGTAGAGCAGGTCCTAGGACAAATAAAGCAATTGCCTAAGTACCCAGGTGATACTGCTTACAGGGAAAGGACACTGACATAGTTCAGGTAATACTGCATGCCAAGCAGTTTTCAGAAAACAGACATTCCTTACGCTTAGTTCTAATACCTCCTCTGCATAAGAAGTAGTTTAATTTATCTTCTGCATTGTAGTTTTCTATAATTTTTTTTTTAGGTCATAAAATGATAGCTTTAACCTGGATTGTGTGTGATAAATGTAGCATTGCTGCCTGAGGAGTAGCCTGAGCTCAAAGACTTGAAAGTATACCCTACTGTTTTTCTTTCATGGCTCCCCAAATTTCAACACAATATAACAATCAGATCATTCCTATAGAATAGAGGTAGGTCCTTACGAGACAGATATTTTACTTTAGGGGATTATAATCTGCATATCCTTTATTAATAATTTCACACTCAAAATACACTTTTTCAAGACTTCTAAACCATATTTTGTATTGCAAAAAATATAGTTTATATTCTTCACATATTCTTGTATTCACGTATCTTTATATTCTTTATACATTATTTCCATATTTATTTATTACCTTATAATACAGAAGGGTTTATATTTTTTGAAGCATTTTAAATATCTGCAAGACTTACCTTCCCCTTCCCTGTTTTGTTATACTCTTTGTTTGCATTTTATATCATGCTCCTGGAAAGGGTTTACACTATGTGAATTGAAGGAGTAAAAGCTGAAGAATTTCTATGTCAGCTTAAGCAGCTGAATTAAATGTGATTTGCCTGTTGGAAATACCTGTGAGATATTTATGGATATCCAAGTTTTCCAGATGAAAATATTCCTGTAAAGAATAACTTGAATTGCATCTCTGCACAGTATTCTGCATGCCATTCAGCAAAACCATCAAAATCTTAAATTTCATTTTCCATGGAAGTGGAATCTATTCCCTATGGTGCCAGGTTTTCAGCTGTTTAAGCACTGGTCTCTGTGAGGAACCAATCCTTGCAAATTCTCCCTGTAGCACCAGATGCAATTGACCAATGGAAATAGTGGGTGTTCTTTTTAAAGGTTATATATTTGGGCTGAACCTACAGTCAAGAAGCTGTTTCAAGGAGCTGTTTTGAAACTGAGAATATGTGTGCCAAATTACAAAGAAAATCATGGGGTTCAGAGATACTGCAAAATCAATGTCCCTCCTAAGCTTGGAAGAAAAAAAGAAAAACCCACAAAACTGTTCATACGCAGGTAGAGGGTTTTCCTTCTGTACTTATTTCTTGCTATTTTATGGTAATGTCAACACAAGGGTATATAACACCTACAGCCATCATGAATTTGTCAACAAAAAACCTGTGTCAAACCAATCTAATTTCCTCCCATGACACAGGAACAGGCCTTGTGGCAAGAGACAAAAAATGTCATATACGGACTCCAGTGGGGTTTTTGATATTGTCTCACATGACATTCTCTTAATCAAGTTCAGAAAACGTGGTCCATAGGAAGCTGTTGTAACAGATGTAAAAATGGTTCCAAAAAGGTAATAATACCACTGTTTCACTAGCCCAGAGAAAGGATGACTAAGAATCTGTGTCTGCAGGCATAAAATATTGTCAAGGTTGACCTGATAATGCAGGAAATAGCATATTTATTACATTTTCAGATGGTTCTAAGCTGGAAGAGATTGAGTGTTCAAAGAATAAGAATTCAGAAGAGTCTTAATGAATTGAGAAAAAGGTTGAAAAAATAGGATTCAATTTATAGAATATACAAAAGATTAAGTGTAGGAAAAAATGTGCATATCAATTGAAACAATATATGTTGACTAGGTATATAAATAAGCAATAGACCTGCAGATCAAAACCTGAAGAATATGTGCAAAATATCAGTTAACAAAGTTTCTGTATTGAATCAAAGAAGAAAAAAGAAGGCCAAATAGCCTACCTATGCTATCCATTTCAGCTGAGTGAAGTGATCAGTCTTATTGGGTGGGTGAACTGAGATTCCATGAGGATAACCTAAAAGCTCATTAAATTTTTGATGCACATTTTGTCTCTCCACCTGCATATTATATGATATAATATGGATAGGACAATAAAAAGTGATAAGATTGTATATTACAATCAAATAATTGAGAAAGCCTTCACAAATTTATTTTGCAATTATCTGAAGTTCATATTTTAAAGATGTTGACTTGATTTTTTTTTTTTTTTTAAAAAAGAAAAACTCAGTTTTGTGTGTTAATTATACTTCTAACAGGCTTCAGGGTAAATCTGTACAACATGGTAAAACCAGATCCAATAAGCAAACTGGGCCACTACTCCTGTCACCATCTCTACGGTATTAAGGTTATCATAATTACTGGTTTGGTTTTTTTTGTTTGTTCTTTTGTTTTCAGTTCAGGCCATCACAGAACATTGTGGACAGCCCTGCAAAAAAGTACAAGGCACCCTCTGCTCTATGTGCCTCTTCAGTACCATATCCTGGCATGTTATGTTCTCAAACTCCCACAGGCCCTTCATGTCCTGCCTCTGCACGTGTTATACCTGCAACTCTGATGGGCTACAATATAGTTCTAACATTATTTCACACACATTAAACTGAAAGAAACAGTCAGAAAGGTAAAAGTTAGTAAAAATATTAAAAATATTTAGTACCTCATGGTATCACAGTGAGCATAGGTAGATAGCGTCAAGTATTATGTAAAATCGGTACAGATAGTCTCTGACACCTGGCCTTGGCAAAGAACATGGTCCTACCCCGTGTTGTGGATGGAGTGACGCACTTCACTCATAAGAGAGAAGCAACGTTTATTGGTATAAAACAGTGATTTAACAAGTTTGATAATAAAATGCAACAGTGGTTTAACAAGATTTGATGACAAGGTACACTTGATTATTTATTGCATGGAGGACAGGGAGACCCTCCTGTTGAGTCATGAGATTCAGAAAGGACCCCCTTGCATTCTAAACTCCTTCTCAGAGGGGAGTTCAGGTGCAGCTGGATCCAGACTTAGTCCCAGACTTGGTCGACTGTTTATATCTAAAGGATTATATGTGCATAATCAATCCTTTATATCACTTAGCTAAGATTTCCAAGTATAGCATGCTATTAATCACTTACCAAGAATCTCTTGTGGCACAGAATCTCTCAGCCTGGAGGAGTAACCTTGAGAGATGTCCCTGCTCAAGGGGACATCCTGGCATGCAACCCACTGTTTAGCAGGAGAATTCAATGGGTCCTGGGCTGTCCACTATTTGTGGAGTAAGATAATTGACTCATAGTCATATTTGCATACCAACTACAGAATTTTCTTTCAAACTTGGCTTGAGCTGGACCTTGTCAAGCATGGTAGTTAGGTGGGAACACTGATAAATTATCCCTTGGCTACTGTGTTGTTATCTGTTTCCCCCAAATTTACTTTGAGAGGGACACAGCCACCAAGACCGGATGATCAGACACATCAATCAGGACTGCCACTGGTGGTTATCAGTTGATGATTGTTACGGAAATAAAGGTCATGATGGGGAGGAGGAGCACACTGACACACCCTGCTCATCAAAATAGCTTCAAATTGTGTTCAAAGACCTTTAAAGACCTTTGGAAGGACACATATGAATACAGAGTACAGTGCTATCAAATAAATTATGATAAAATGATTTATTATAGGCAAATATGAATTAAGATATATGCAGCATCTCTTCCCCAGGCTGGACATTTTCTATGTACAGGCTAAGAGGAAAGGAGTATCAATAAGAGGACTAAAAGAAAGAAAAAGCACATACAGGGAAAAAGAAATTTGTCCTCTTCTCTTTTTGTTCTACCTATGAGAATAGATTCTGGGAAAAAAAGGACTATATTGTTTAGGTATCACTATCAAAAGTTAGTTAAATTAAGCCAATCAAAGGAAAAAAACTCATAAAAGAATAGTTACAGTATTAACTGAAAACCTTGATTTATATGTATAGAGAAGAATGACTATTTCATCTATGAAAAAGTAAAAAAAAACCACCCCAAAATAGATTATTTCTCTTGGAGCTAATATGCTTTAATTAATCAACTCCCTTTGCATGTATAATAGCAGGCAGTTCTAGAGCATCAATTAAATTGATGCAAGAATGAAAAAAGGAATGCTGGTATGCTTTCCTCATCTTAAAAAAAACAACCACCATAATTCTCAGAAGAAGAAGGAAGGAAAAAAATAGTAGGAAATTAAAATATTAAAGTGCTTCCACTGATACTAACATCCAGTGTCAGCCTTGCTAAATCTGCAAACAGTAGATCTGAGGCATAAATATTCTAGTTTCTGGTGAAGTAAAAAGAAAACTACAGTTATCAGCAATGCCTGTGAGTTTTTTTTCTAACATAGTGTCATTTATATGCTTCCTAAAGCATATTGGTTCTCACCTAATTCAGTATTTGTTCAATGGGATGCAAGAATTACTGACACATACATTCAAAACCCCAAATCCTTACCATTCCTCAAACAGTAGAAATTAGATAAATTTAGCAAAACACTTCAAGAGAGCTGTGCCAAAATGAATACAGTCTTTTAAAAGCTTTGTTAATGCACTAATAGACATGTCCACTAAATATTAATCCTCCAGCTAAAAATCCACACCTTACATAGTGGAGCTTAGTTGATTTAGAACAGGTAACTTGATATAGTACTCTGTCACAAAAAAGTTTTATTCGAAGAAGGCAAAACAATCAGGGAAATAAATTTAGTCAAATAAACTAAAAGCAGTTACTGATTACTTCTTGACTTGTTCACAGTTTGCTAAAATAACATATTCTATTCTTTAGTCCTTGTCTACCAAAACTTTAAGTGAGATTTCATTTAAAGGGATATACTTATAGCTGTCAATATTGAAAATTCTCAGTTTATGTATTTACTTACTGATTTATTTATTTCGCTTTCTGAAAGAGAAAGAGCATGTTGAGTCCGTGATTGTAATGTGGGCTCGCAGCCCAGAAAGCCAATCCTGTCCTGGGCTGCATCAAAAGAAGCATGGCCAGAAGGTCAAGGGAAGAGATTCTCCCCCTCTAGTCCGCACTCATGAGACCCCACCAAGAGTACTGCACCCAGCTCTGGGATCCCCAGCACAAGGCAGACACGCACCTGTCAGAGCAGGTCCAGAGGAGGGCCGTGAAGACAGTCAGAAGGCTGCAGCACCTCTGCTCTGAAGAAAGGCTGAGTGAGTTGGGGTTGTTCAGCCTAGGGAAGAGAAAGCTCTGGGGACGCCTGGTTACAGCCTTTCAATAGTGAAGAAGGGCTTATAAGAAAGGTGGAAAGAGACTTTTTACCAGGGCCTGTAGTAGCAGAACAAGGGGTAATGGGTTTAAACTGAAAGTGGGTAGGTGTAGATTGGACATAAGGAAGAAATGTGTATGGTGAGGGTGGTGAGACACTGGCACAGGTTGCCCAGAGAAAGTGTGAATGTCCCATCATTGGAAGTGTTGAAGGTCAGGTTGGAGAGGGCTTTGAGCAACCTGATCTAGTGAAAGATGTCCCTGTATATGACAGAGGGTTGGACTAGCTGATACTTGAAAGTCCTTTCCAACTCAGACCATTCTATGGTTCTGTGGTTCTGTGAATAGATACCAAATGTTCAGGATCTTAGTCACTGCTTCCCTGTACATTACCAACAGAGCAATTATTCCCTAGAGGACATTGCCTTTGAGAGTTTCATGTTGCTTGACAGATCTAAGTTCTTTTTCTGGTGAAGAAACTACTCCAGCCTTCTAGTCAGGAATTTTGGAAACAGTGAACAAGGCAATTTTGAAAACTGAATTTCAGGAAAGCAACTATACCTTAGTGTTCTCTACCATGTGGTCTTTCCAGGAACTGAAGGATTCCCTCACTTCTCTATTCTCCAAAATGACTACACGGCTTCAAAGCTCAGTATCACATCCCAGCTTCATGATTAGAATTCACAAAGAACACTTAATTCTTGAGATTAAAAACAAGAAAGTATTTCTTTTGCTGGTGCTTTCAGAAGTTTGAACCCATCATTTCCTTTATGTTTCATAGGCACCACTATAGTGGAAGATAGGTACATCTAGAGACCACTGTAGCAGTAAATTAGGTATGTTGGAGAGCTGGTTATCAACACATAACTACCTGCTTAGTTAGACTGAGGACAAAAAGGATCGAAAAGTGTGACTTGCTGTTTCTTCCATGGCTATGACTAGTCTAAGTTAAAGTTGCCTGGTTTAATAAATTGCCACAAATTGCTAGTTCATTTAACAGAACTCAAGTCAGGATAAATTCAACAGAAGGAGGAGAAAAGGGAAAATAATAAACACTGAAAGTTTTTCCTTCTTTTGAATTAATTTTGTGTCAGTGGGGTTTAAGTATTTTGCAAGTTAATAATTTTTAACACAAGATCTTCACACTTAACAGAGTGGGGAGCGGGGAAGCATCAGATTTTCTAATTTACCTATCATTCACCTGAGACCAGCTGCTATTGAAAATCTGATTATGTGAAATAGTTATTTGCCTCTATGGGCTCAGAAATCCTTTCCTGTAACCAGATACATACCATAGATCGTCTGACTTTACGTTAAACAGTAGAAGGATGGACCGGCATAGCAGCCACTTCCAAACCTTAAGTGCTCTTGACCTGAATCATTCTTTCATGAAAGCTTAGATCCCCTTTCTGTTTCTTGGTGTATAGTGTCACTAAGTTATATATCTTTGCTTGTCTTGACATTCACTGTTCTCATATCTCCATTTAGCTGATCAGTTCTTGGCAGCTATTTTATGATGTTCATGATCCCAGGGATATCATCAACACTAAAACCAGTATTCAATCAAGCGACAAATTTACAGTCTGGATCAGGCTAAGCAGATTAGATGCCTGCTCAATAATAGGAATGTGAAGGGTTGCAACAGACAAACACCACCAAATGCAGTTCCTACTAATGAATTTTCATTCAGATTCAGTAAAAGCTGACTACACAGCATATCTCTATTTATATTCTGTAATGGGAATTTTAGGAAAGTGTTCCACGTGTATTACACAGGCTAAAACACATTTTGCCTTTGTCTTCATAATTTAGGGTCAAATTGTGCAATGTAATCAGAGGGCAGTATAAATTTACAAATGAATTCAGGAAAGATGATTGAAGAAAGCAAAATCTTTTCTGAGAAGCTTTGGTACACGCTAATCCTGGTTCATTACAATCAGAGCATACAGTACATGGTGGATTTGTGGTAAAGGTGTCATAGTATGATGGGGGCAAAGGCTGGAAAGAAGTTGACATTAGGAAAGGATGCAAAGCTGTAAGCAAAGTTAGGGGAGGGGGTTGCATGGCAGGAGAAGAACAGTTTTGTGATGCAGATACTGCCATGGCCATCCTAGAGCCATTTACTCTCTGTGAAACTATGCCTGCTGCTCATCACTGCAAGGTGGGGCCAACACTTTTGAACTGGTGTTAATTATACAGGGGTGACATGGTGTTGCACAGAAACACATGCATAGAGTGTTATAACACCAATGTATTGCATCTTTTACAAAAGGTAATGCTCATGTGATGAATCAAATCTCTGAAAGAGTGGTCATTCACCACCAAGTAGTCAGTCTCCATTGCAAGTGTCAGTACAAAGGAGTCTCTGGCTAAATTTGACAAGACCCCCTGAACTGCGGTTCTGGTGAACTCTTACAATCAGTTTGCCCATATCAACTGCAGCTACTCTGGTTTATGCATGATCTATTCCTGTTGACTAGCTTAAACTACATGCAAATCATATCCCAACTACTCCACAGTCTATGTATCCTAAATACTGCAACAGACTGTCTTATGTGTCCATTCCTGACTATTTATATATATATATATATTTAATCTATGCACAGTTTAGTTGATTCTGCAGCAGAAACATCCTCCAGGAGTCCCTGGAACAGCCAGATTCTTTTCCCAGGACATTTAAGCATACAAAGAACATCTAGGAATGAGTCCATCCAGAGCAGGGACTGCCTGGGGGGAATCTCCAGGGCTGACAGTGATTCCTACTTTGAGGACTCCTGTAACAGTAAGTTAAACACTTTTCTGTGAAGATGGTTAGGACTTCAGTTAATCACTTCTCTCAAGTCACTTTATTGCCTCAAAGAAGTTTCTAAACCACCCAGGGAAATGATGACCTAATGCGTTAGTTATGCATGCAAGGGGACAGCCCTGATTCCCAGCTAACACATGATTGTAACCATATAGCAAATGTGATTTCTGTGTTGATATTAAAAATATTACTTAAAATCCATAAAGATTTTATGAGAAAGGAGAGAACAGGCTCTCAGAAGGAAAGTGTCTCTTGCCTTTGCCCATAGCCCGCCCCTTGAAGTGTTTCTGTTGTATGTTGTCCCCTACTATCACCCTAGTCTCTCAACTGGTCATTGTCTTCTGTCCTATATCACTTTACCTGAGCAATGCTGTAACCCAGCTGAGTTCACCTCACAGTCCTATATTAAACTCTGTGTCATTCACATGCAATCAAATATTGCCTAAATGGCTAGGAACACACTTCTGAGAACAATGTTGTGCTGCTCCACTGTGGTCCAGGCTGACACTGGTCCCTAAGCTACTGATTTTAAAGTCTGCAGAACATAAAAACTATTTTGTGTGCTGTGCAAACTTTCCTCCAGCTGGCTGTCAAAAGATTTTCCAAGACATTGGTGCAGAGTCACTGTTTTCTATAACTTCTGCCATAGTCTTATTTGAAAATTTGAAGACTGAAAAAAGAAAATTGTTAGTTACACTATCAGCAAGGAGAGCTAATCAGGACTTGTCTAAAAAGATGATAGCCTTTCTGAAGATAGCTGATTGCCAAATTACATGACAATTATTTAACCCAATGCACTTCCTATACCTAGTTTGAACAGTCTCCATATTTTTGTCCCGTTTCACATGTATGTAGTTTACTCTAGAATACCTGTAACAGTACAGGTCAAACTTTTGCAAGCCTCCAAAGCTGGCTTTTAGACTGCTTCAAGGGATCTCACTTCAAATTATCTGACTTAAAATTAATTGATATTGGCAAGCAGAGGACAGGTCCTTGTTGAGTAAGGAAAGATAGAGATATTAGCTGGTATAATACAGCTTAAGTGATCATGTCACATGAACATCTATTTCTGATCTCATCTAGACTCCGTTTTAACTTAATAGAGAGAAATAGGTTACTTCACAGAGTTCAGAGGTTCAGATTTAGGCATCTGCCATTAGATAAAATTAACTGTAACTTAAAAGCATCATTTTACTTCCCTGGCTATAAAACCAAGCTACAAATTATCTCTGAGGTAAACACATGCAATATAGATGTCTAAAGGTTATTCAAATGGACCCTCCTTCGGTGGTGAGAATGTATGTAGACTGATAAAAGACAGTTTACCATCAGCACTCAATTAATGCAAAACCTTCTTCAATAAACTAGGTATATTAGTAGAATTATCTCACATAGATTTGTCACATCTATTAAGGTGGCTGTTCCTATACTTTTGTTCGGAAAGCTTCAAATACTAGAAAGCTGTTATTCAGCAGGTCTTAGAAGAAAAAATAAAAACATCATCCACCCAAAAAGCCCTAGGAAAACTAATTTTTTCAAAAAAGAAT
Source organism: Falco cherrug (assembly GCF_023634085.1). Lineage (NCBI taxonomy): Eukaryota > Metazoa > Chordata > Aves > Falconiformes > Falconidae > Falco > Falco cherrug. The sequence continues at coordinate 99,848,959 of NC_073698.1, forward strand.
TGCATTTTGAAGCAATTTTGATAACTAAAGGGTCTTCTTTTATTAACTTTATGGTATAATATGCTTTAAAAAATCATTATTCCCTCTAAAATAGTGTCTTGTAATGAGGATGATGATATTTCATTTTGTAATGTTTACAGTGAAGAAAGGCCAACAAAACCCAATAGATACTGTGAGGACCTATGAATCTTTCTGTCTTCTGTATTCAGAATACTATTTCCAAAGTATGATAATATAATTTTCTATGGAAAAAATAAAAGGCTACATTTTAGTGAGGACTGTTCTTAGGCCAAATTTAATTTAGTGACTGGACCATTTTACCCAGACAATTATTTAAAGGAAAAGAGAGATAAAGAATTGTATAATGGGAAAATAATATTATTTCTTTTCCCTTACCCTGTTAAATGAATCAACTTACTATAAAAAATTGCCATCTTCTCTTCTGAAAAAAAAAAAAAAGCTAATATAAAAATTTCATCCTATAAAGTAAAAAATTTGAAAAGCAGATAAGAAAAGGAGGGAGATAGGACCAATCCATCAAGAAACTTGGTACATAATTCAACAGAAGAGGAAAATCTTCTGTTATACATAGAACTTACGTGGGCGACCTCAGGCACAGTACTCAAAAAAAAAAGTTTAGATTTTTAGCTTCTTGAAAGGCTTTTTACTGCTGATGCCAGTGTAAAAAAAAAAAAAAAATCAAGTTGTTTAGCTGTTTTGCTTATTCTTATGCCTGCTTGTGTAGTTGTGTAGTTTCAGAGAAAGCTATCTGGAAACTGATCTGGGCAAAGATGCACACATAGGCTGATGCAGTATTTTTTAGTCATAAGGATTTCTTCATCTTCCCCTCTGACCCTTTTCTCTGAGCCACATTAAGCTGAATAAACTCTTTTGTGGGAGTAGCAGAAGCCAGAAAAGAAGACCTGAGACTGAGAAGCCAGAAGATTGTGGAGTAATGTGGTGAGAAGGGTGTAGTCATGTAGGTGACTACTGCTGTTCAGTGTACATCTGGTGCCTTGGGTTCCTCAGGCTCCTACTTGAAAGTATTTAGTCACCAACAGAGAGATTCACAACAATCACAATGTAGAGCACTAAACCAGAAAACCAGCCAGAAGAAATTCCAAAACCGATTGTGCCTGATTCTGTGTATTCATTTGTCTGGACTTACCTCTTCAGAGCTTTCACAAGGTACCTCTTTGCTAAAGTGAGACAGGACCTGGAATGAGTTTATACAGATCTTTTAGGTGTTTGTGTTTTGGTTTTCCTCCTTTGAAATGTAAGCCAGTTAAGGATGGAGATGCTGGTAGTGTCTCTTAAATGGCAGTCTACTGGCAGGAAGCTTTTGGAGAAAGAGGAAAGCAAAGTGCTTTCTCCTTATATTGGGGAATACTAACATATTTCTACTATCTGCTGGAGGAGTCCCCTAGTGACCAGATTTTGAACTACCAAAAGGTTCAGCTCTGGGCCATTTAGAAAAAAAAAGAAGAAATGTAGAAAAAAACCCCAACCCCAAAACCCAACAACAAATCCCCAAACCAACCAAAAAAATAGCACCACCCCTCAACTAAAAATCAACAACAAAAACCCCACTACCCTGTGAGGCAGCTACTCTAGCAGAGATTTCAGTCTCTGGCTTCGACCTAGACAGAACAGCCTGCCCTGGTAAGGGCAGCTAAGCTATGAAAGGAAGAGAAATTTCAGATTCTGTGGTTAAATAACTGGAAGTGCTTCTGTTGCACCATTTGAGTGGGTTTGATTTATCACTCCAAAGGTACTAACTCGCCCTCTAGCTTACAACTCCAAGTCATGATGCTTGATTCCATTTCAGAAAACATTTAGGCACCAGCATTCTGTGCACGACCCAGCCCAGAGGCCGGCAAACTTTGCTATGTGGTTTCTTTTGCTCTCGCTTTTCAATTTCTTTACAGGAACGTTTGATAAAAAGACTAGAAGGACATATAAAGGTTGGCAAGAAAAAGAAAGAACAACACTGGTTTAGAAATATATGGGAACCAACTCTCTTTTACTTTTGTTTCTATTATGTCTATTTACTTTATGTTAACCTGCATGAAAATACACTGAAATCTTCATGATCTGAAGTGTTGTCTCATCATTTACTGACTGTTGAAAAGAAACTATCTTCATTCATACTCAAAGGACAATTATTTATGCCCATTACATAATCTATATAGTAATAACAATAATAAACCTCCCTTTTTTATTATTTTTTCTCTGCTTGCCACAATTTCAGTAAAATCACACAAAGAAAATAAAAATGTCCCTAGATCAAGTTATTACATATCTTATTGCCCTCTCTGTCATGTGTAGGAGTAGAATTCAGTTAAGATGAATATGACCACATGTTATGGCCTTTAGGAAAACTGTCTGCTCAGGACTCCTGAAAGTATCTATTTTTGGAAAGGCCATATTTGAGCTGCTCAGCTAGAATCTTGTAAACCCCTGCATTACTTTAAATTATGGTAAAGGGAATTTTAAAACCCTAGGAAAGAAGAAAAAGAAGACCCAGATCTTAGTGTTTGATAGAAAAAAAGTTTGTTCATTTTTCTTTTAAAATGTAAAATAATAACCTGCATTTCATTTATAATATTTCATTATGTTCCAAAATTTTTGCCATAATACAGATAAAATAGGAAATACTTTGCAAAGGGAAAAAAACAAAAAAGATCAGAGGTTATACTTTTGAAATTATAGTAGTGAATTTGAGCAAATTTCTACCCATAATAATTTTAAGCTCAGGTTTATGTTTTTAAGAAAAGACACATTAACTTGAGGCCTAAATACTTTTCTGGATTTGATAAAACAGATTTCTGTTCCATTTCCAGACAGAAATATTCCATTACAGTTTACTGTAGTGGCATATTAACCATTTAATCTTACTGGAACAGCAGGAAAATAATTTTCCTCTCACAAAATATCTCTTAGTACAGTCTGCAGTACAAAATATGGAAAGATAAAGATCATTGTGAACAATTTAGTTTTTCAAAATCTGTGGTAAGACTAACATAGGACAAACTAGAAATTTGTCTGACCACCTCCAAAAAAGGAAACTCATGAATTCTTTCTAAAAATTTCACCTCTACTATACACTCTCCTCTGATTCTGCCTCCTCAATCTTGCCTTTTCTTTCAGCTTTTCTTCAGTGTTTTGTTCAGAATATTATGCTACATTTCTGAAAGAAAAATGTATTAATAAATGGAAAGTGTGCTCTCAGAAATATTCATCTGATGATAATAATCTTCCTAAACACACATTTTTCCAAGTATTGCATTAAACAACAGTTACTAGAGTCTTAGGTAACTCGTTTGAACTATAGAGGGCAGAGCAGAGCAAAAGAGTGATTTGATACAAAATAACATCCAGTCAGAGTTGGAAAAAATTGAACCTTGACTAATGTTTTTGTCTACTGGTTTTAGTATAAGTTTACCCCAAAACATATAATGCAAAATAATCATGCTGAGCACTTCTAGCCTCCAATATATCCTTTAGGCATCAATAAATATGAAGAGAAACACTTCACTCTGAGAGCAGACAAATTCTACCCTTTTGAGGGGTAGTAGATCAAGATGCACAAAAGAAGGCTTTAGATCTTGTTTAGCTTGTATAGGAATTAGATCAATGAAAATGTCTTGAGAAAAGTTTAAAGCAGGCAGTCTTAACTCCCAGGTGTTATTAATAGAGTTTTACTTAACACAGCTTCGCACTGTTGAGCTAAAATAGGAGTGGACTCTATGGCACATGGCAAGCTTTTGTAATCAACAACGGAACAAGTGCTTGCTCACTTGTTCCTTCCTTCCTTCCTATCCATGAAGAAAAGCGGGAAAACTATTATATACCAGCTGTACAAAAAGCCTTGAGAAGCTAAGTTTAATGTGGTCAGTCAGAGGATCAGTGTTGATCTGCCTCTTAAGTTTAAGAGAAATGATTGATGAATAGAGTCAAACTAGAATGTAAGATGAGAGGGTGGTGTAGGGATGTAGGTCTGTAGCATAAACCTGGTAGACCTCTAGATAGATCTTGTGCTTTTACAATGAGAGATAAAACTTATCGCTTGCTTGTTATTTAGGGCCATTAGGGCAGGATAGAGTCTATTTAATGTGGGCATAAAACCTGCATGTAAAATAAAGCACTTAAGATAATGACCCACCTGAAGTAAATGCCTAAATCATTGACTGAGGTGTGTGTGGGGTGTAACTGCCTTTGAGAGCCTCCATAAGAATTTAGTATCTAAGTTGAGCAGTCCAGTTCCTGTCTCTGGACTTTAAAGTCTTTATTAAAAGTCTTTTATTAAAAGTCTGATACTTTTAATAAATAATATAACTGATATTGAAAGCTATAAATTGTTTACTTCTCTATTTATAAAAGTAGAGATGGTTTCTCTGTATCAAAAGACAGATCTATGTTGCATTGAGCAGTACAAGTGCTGTTAAAGTTGTAAAGTATGGTGGGGTGTAAGGATTTATACATTGCAAAAGATAAGAAAACTGGAAGGTAATCTCCCATGAAGACTATAGGAGGAGTAAGACAAAATAAGAAGACTTAAAAATCAACAATCATTTTACCCAGTTCCTGCATAACAAGGTTGCTGGTTTTTGTTGTTAGGGGTTTTTGTTTGTTTGTTTTGGTTTGGTTTGGTTTTGTTTTTGGTTTGTTTTTGAATAACACTGAATTATTAGGTAGCATTGTTCAGCTGTAAATTTTCTGATGTGGAAACCAAATAGGCTGTCACCATGGCATATATGCCTCCAGCAGAGGCAGTGGTAAACTGTAGCTGTAGTCTTCAGTTTTTCTTAGTTTTAAGTCAAAAATATCAAAGCTAAACGAGGCTGTTCCTTTTGTTTTCACCTTATTTTCTTGTATGTCCACAGCTAAAGGTTGCTTATGGTATATGGTACTTCTTTGAAAAGATATCGGAGTTGAGGAATTGTATTCAATAGAAAAAGCATTTTGTACTTGAATTTCTTCCACTATAAATCAGCACAAATTTAAACAGAAACATTTACTGACCAAAAAGTGAAACACAATGATTTTTTTTTTCTCTAAATATAAGCACTGGCTGCTTTCTTTAAAGTAGTGAATAGCTAGGTACAATGGAAGAAAAAATAATCTTAGATAACAATGTTAATTAAAATTTTAATTGTATCAGTATGAATCACCAAGGACAGAAGAAAAATCACATACAGAACATTGCTTGATGTTTTGGGTTTCTCCCCGCCACCCCCCCCACCACCACTTTTTTCTTCCCTCCCCTACCCCTCCCCCCCCCCCCCCCCCCCCGGTCGTCGTCGTCGTCGTCCCCCGTTCTTTTTTAAGGGTTTCTGGAAGCTTATTCAGCTAAACTGGAGAGTGCAAGAGCATCCCCTGCAGGAACATTTCAGTCCACAGTGATTTTCCCTTTTTTACGGTGTTTTCTCTTCTGTTAATTTGTATTCATCTTGCATGGTGCACAGTAATTGTGTCTAGAGAATTAGAGAGGAACGGTTATTGCAGTGGTAATAGAATTACTATCAGTGTTCTAAGCTGGTAAAAGGATTGTGAGTTTCAGTCAGAGGATTTAAAAACACATGCTGAAATGTATATCAGGATCTTTTTTCTGCAGTACTACTTATACATGTATTTTTCTTTGGGGTTATAAGTGGGAACGTTTAAAGCTAGCAAATGTTGCTAAGAAAGCTGACAAAAGAACTCTGAAAAAGCATCTTTAGGTTTGTACATGATAACAACATACAAATGTACACACATGCATATACACATTTTGAAGTGATCTAGTCATCTCATGTGAGTACAATAGCATGAGCTGAATTCAGTAGGAACTATGATAGTAGTAGTAGTTCTACCACAACAGAACTACTATAATAGTAGTATTGTATACTACATATATATGTAGTGTATGTATACTATATATAGCTACAATATATGTTGTAATGACTATAGTATTACTTGCCATTTTACACCACTCTTCCCTGCCCCATCCTCCCCATATACGCTTTCTGACTTTTATTTTTTTCTCCTCAACTTTATTTAAATAAAAGGGAAAAGAGGAAAGGTATCATTACATGTCAACATGTTACAGATATGGCCAAAAAGTCGTACCTGTGTGTTGCTTCAGTGAGCGCATGCATAAAAATGCAGTAAATGTGAACAGCAATTTTGAAGTCCTGATACAAGTGCTATGGATTTTATAATATTTCGATGATACCATTTTAATGAGCGTAGGTATAGTATTAAAAGTTTTAATAATCAGCTTATATTATAAAATTGAACATTAAAAATCAGACAAATTATAACTTTTGTTCTTTGGATGTGTTGGTACTACATGCGCATATTTTACCTATAAGAACTAAAATGTAAATCTGTAAATCTGGCTTCAGCATAAGATGCAAGAAAGAAAATTAAAATACCTAACCTAATTTCTGCAGAAATTCCCTCTTCTCAATCTAACTGAGACTACAGATTCTCTGAAATTTGTGCTCATACAAACAACATGAATCAGGTCATTTTGTTGAAAAGGACTTTGTGTTGATTTAAGGAGAAATTAATTATGGAATTGGGTATTTTTGCCTCCATTCCCTGAACACATTAGAAATCCAAGGTCCCATATACAGAAGATTTTTTTATTTAATGTTCCTCAGTATGGCAATGCCTAATAGTGATCTAGGACTTGAAGGACTTGAATCCAATGAAATAGAAAGGTGGTTTTTGTTTGGTTTTGGTTGTTTTTGTTTTTGTTTTGTTTTTTTTAAATAGGCAATATAATAAGGACCTCAGTATGTCCTGCAGCTCTTATTCTTTGTTCTGTTAATCTGTTTTTTTTCACAGTCCTCTTTTGAAAGCTAGAAGATACTAATTTATATAATTTCTTAATGGAGCAAAGAAATGTTCTTCCCCTCACAAATGGCTGGTAGTAGTCAGGGGCAAGTCAGTCCCTTGTCCCTTTTTGGTTCATTAGCATTCCCTACACAGAGATTTGAAACTCTAGCAGAAGAGCTGTTTGAACCCCCAGCTTCCCATAATACACTGCTAAGTGTGTATTACCCTAATGAGGAAAAGAGTTTCTGTTACTTGTGTTTAAAATAGTGTTAGTTTTCAGATCCTTTTGAACCAGTCCACAGTAAATTTCTCCTGTCCCTGAAATACAGCAAATGATGAATTGGTCTTTAGGATACTAAAAAGTTGAGAACAGTTCCTAAACCCCACATTAGTTTTGCCTTAGATGTCATATCTTTTTTGCAGATATTTCCAACAATTTACAGATAAAATTGTCTTCAAAATTTGTGTTTGAGTTTCCTCACTAATTGGCTGAGATTTATACAGAATCATGCTATAAACAGTTGTTTGGGGTTAACATGAACTTCTTAGTTCAGCAGTTGTGCTCTCCAGGCAGTAGTCTGTCCCACAGTCTATTGGACGAAAGCATATTGTTCATTTGCACTCAGAATTCTGTGGTATTGTCACACTGGTATGTATTTCTACCATTCATCCTACTAGATATTGTTTTGGAACTTCAGGCTCATGGGCAAAATTCATCTAATTTCCAAATGAAGTTTCTTCTCTTGACAATCTGTATCCATTTACTGATGTGTTTATGCTATTCTTTGGACTATGGTGTTCATTTTTCTCTCTTGCATTTATTCTTCTGCTATATCTAAGAAAGAAGAAAACAAAACAACTTGCAGGCTTATTTTGTAAGCCTTGTCTTGATCTTTGATCATAATAGTATCTCTTCATTATATCTTTCCCATGTATACTTCAATTTTTTTTGATCATGAATAGTCAGAACACAAACGCACACTTGAAATATCTCCTTAGGATTTTTCATTCCTCCTTTACTGTATATGTTTCCTTCATATATCCCCCTGATGTCACACATTTCTTATGGTTACATGTCATATGTTTCCATTTGCTGGCATCTTCCATTGGCAAAATTGTTGTTATATTATTTGATCTATGTGCCGTAAGTATTTTAAATAATTGAGAGTAGTACACTTACCTGTTAAATCTATTTAAAGGTTAATTTATTTATCTGTCTCAGAGTTTTTCCCTTCAAAAGTAAGGTAGGATTTGCTAGCTTGCAATGGATTTTTTAGGCTTTCATATTCTCTTCAATATTTATATCTTCTCCTTTTATGTTTCTTCAGTTTTATATTGACATGAATTGTAAAATATGATTGTCCTTTGTGCTGCATTTGTAGTGGAGGACTTCAGATGCCTAAATATAGGTGACTAGTGCCTTTTGAATGCCCTAGAGTATCTGAAAGACATGGTCTGTGGAAGAACCTTTCTGACCTCGCAGCTGGAGGTCAGTTGGCTTACTTTAAGACATCCACAGCAGAAATTATGTTGATAATTAGGTAACTGAATCTCACTTCAAATTTGCTTTGTCTATGATCAGATTTGTTAATGATCTAGTGCTGTTTCAAGCTCTGTAGGGTATCCCACTTGGTCTCCAGCTGTTACTGCAGAAAGATGCAGGTTTCTAATATTTTATTTGTTTTATAAACCTATCTGGTGCATGTGTCTTAATTTAGGAAGCTGCAAATGTTACTACTTTTCTGTGTTTAGGTAACTAATACTGCCCAAACCACTAAAGGTTTTCAGCTTTATATTGTAGATTCAGGAGTCTTCACATAAACCAGGTGTTCCCAATATGTATAACAGAGAGTCAGTAGATCAACAAAGATCTATATGTACCCAATAGACTTTGGATACCTATTCAGGTTAAAAAAAACAACAACAACAAAAAAACCCAACCCAACCCAACCCAACCCAACCCAACCCAAACCAAACCAAACCAAACCAAAAAAAAACCCAACAAAAAAAACCCACACAAAAAACAACCAAAAGTCATCTATATTGTGGGAAAATTACTTTGAGAGGAAATTAGGGAAAACTGGAGTCCAATAGAAGTTGCAGTATTATAGAAACTTTTTAAAGGTAAAATACAGTTGCCACTTTCAGGATGGTTGGCATGCATGGAATCTACTCCACCATGGCTCCCTAGACAACACAACCTGCTATCCTAGAGGAGCAGTGGAGGGTGGAGAGGAGTGGAGACCCCACAGCCAGGCTTTGCTGTACTCCCAGCAGGACTGAGAACGTGATGGCACCTTACAGCTGATAAGCTGCATAGCGGCTGTCAAATGGGAGATATAAGAGAAGATGTGCATTACTGAGCCATCAGCTGTGGTGAAATCCCTTTCCTTTCCTTAGGTGAACCTTGCTCATTATAATCTCATTATACTACTAATGCACATGTATTATGAGTGCATTATGAATGAATGAGGGGGGAAGTTAGGGAAGACTCCATTGTAACTTCTGGGACCAGTCAATGGGCTGAACCTGTCTTCTCCCCCACAGGGACACCTATTGGGTAAGAACTTTGTTTCATGCCACTGAATAACTAACCCATGCTAGCTCTTATTAATGATTATAGTTTTGGTTGTACGTAGTTTGGTTGTATATCACTTGAAGTTTGTTTTTGCAAACAGTCCCTATCTCCTGCAATCATGAATCTTAATTTGTCACAAATTTATGTTAATAAAGACTGTTATTCTGTAAACTGTTAGCCTTAGTCCTTTGTGGGCACTAGCAGCTGCCAGCTGCAGGTAACATTCAAACAAAGTGGGCAGATCCGCTGAGGGGTCCCCTGATGCTTTTGACATATTTCCCTGAACAAGTCAGTCGAATCACCCTCCAATCCAGCAGGACTGTTCAGTGAAGGGTTCCTATAATGGGATGTTAACAGACTGGTTGGGCACAAGGGTCTCAGCTTTCCTGGCGTGGTGGTACACAGACCAAACATTAGGGGCTGAGAAAATCTCCCTCCCCACATTTCACATGATGTAGATATATATATAGCTACCTGCATAATTCTCTAGACTCCATTGACTTCATGATTGAGGTATTAAAGCATTTGCCTAGAATTGGGTGTGCAGTGTCAATTCAAATGTTGTTAGGCTAAGATATCCACATAGTTCTAGCACATATGACACAAAGCAGATAGATAGAAGACCCATGTTTCTGTAGCAGCATCTGAAAGCCACATGGGACAACCTGGGACACCTCATATATAGCTGCATGAATCACTCCCTAGCTCTGTACTAACCCTTAATGAACCTTTGACACTGACCTTGTTTATTTTGCACCTTAAATTTAGCTGCCTATAGTCCAGGGATAAATTCCATTAAAATTGCTTTAAATATTGCTTACTTACAGAAGAAATCATTGCTTATTTTTATTTAAACTATCTATTTGATTTTTACAAGGATCTTAAAGAAAATGTTCTAATCTTAAAAGTGTCACCTTAATCTTAACTTGTCAGATTGGGTTTCGGTCCCCAAAAGCAGTATGCTTTCTGGAAGAGACTTTAGTAACTCTACCTCTTCCTTCTCAAGCCTCTAAACTGGAAAACATAAAAATGTCCCTACAAAATTGGAGAGGAAGACCATGCAATCCCTTATCTTTGCTCTGGCAGCAACTGACAGTGGATGACTAACAAAGATAAGAAAGAAAGGGCTTCTACCTCAGTCTACCCTCAGTATACTTCAGTGATTTGCAAATCAAGGACATTTTGAACAAAAAGTGAGGTCTTTTTTTCCATAGCCACTAATTCCCTTTTCTTCTATAGAAGTGATTGCTTACCTGGAAACAATTAACGTCCACAAAAAAATCTCTTTAAAAATCTTAATAGTGACTGTTCTTCTGTGGCAGACAAGTTCAACAGGGAAATTTTATCTAAATGTGACTGAAACTGGACAAGCCACTGTGGATAATATGACAGTTTATAGTCTTTTTTGAAGCAGTTTTTTGGAAGAGGGCCAGATGGTGGTACCATTTTGGACAGCCTCAGAGAAAGAGCTGTACTACTGTTGCTTTGGGAGGTAGATTCTGGTTTGAGAGACAGGTAGTCCCAGTCGTGTGACAGATACAAGTTGCTATTTCTGAAGCTCTGAGGGATTACCGAGCCCTGTACCACATTAGAAATCCAGAGGTGTAATGCACATGTTTCTAGTAGGGAATTTACGAGATCAGATAGCTGTCACTGATCCAGACAATATTGTCAGTTCCAGGCCTCAAACAAGCATCCTTGTTCTGCTGCAGAAGAGAAGAAGCTGTTCCATGCTGAAAAAAAAACCCAAAACCCCAAACATTTTTTTTTCTGGCAGTGTTTTGTTTCACTTTAGTTTTTCTTGCCTAAAAAAATCAGGAGCTTAGAGTTTTCACAGTGTTTTCAGGGAGGAAGGATTAGTGTAGGCTGGAGGAAGGCTGCTCAAATACACTATCAGTTTCCTATTGGGTTTGGGGTGGGTTTTTTTCCCATTAGATATCATGGCCACACAGACATAAGCACCACCAGTAAAAAAAATAAGCTTTTGTTGTTAGCTTCCTCTTTAACTTTGCAAAGTGAATAAAAACAAACCAAAAAAGCCTCCAAAACCCACCCAACCAAACGAACTATCCCCCCAATACACCCCACCCCTACCCCACCCCCACCCCCCTAACCTCTTACAGACATAGAGATCCAAGAGAGTATTTTAATTTAATTTTTGTCAAATATGTGTTTTTACAGCAATTAAGTCCATATTTCCTAGCTAAGTTTTGTTGTTGTTTTGTTGGTTTTGGTTTTTTGTTTTTTTTTTTTTAAATTGTGTCTAATTCCACTATTTTAAACTGAAGAAGATATATTTGTTGCCTTGAGCCTTCAGGAATAGCCACACAACTTTCAGAAGTCTTTGTTTCTGTATAATTCAGGACAGAACTCTCTTTAAATTCTGACTTTAGATTACTAGCCCTGTGCAATAGCAAATGTTTCCTAAACATCAATCACCTGTTAAAGTTATTGGTTGAATGTAATGAGTAAGTGGCTAATAGGCTAAAATGCTGATGGCTTTAAAACTCCTGATGGCAGTCACATTAATGAGGAAGTCACTTGGCTCCAGTGGCTTTCTTTTAAATATTGAACTACTGGGGAGGACAATATCTCTTGTGATAAAGAAAACATACAGTAGCAGACTGAATTAGCTTCGCATTTAATTGCATAACAGTAGAAATGATTTATTTCTGTCATTTTAGAAATAGAAAAGCTAGCATATTTTAATACACGTGATAAACTTTTTTATCTTACATTAATATCATACTAGTTACTGAGTAGGCTTCCAAGTACATTAAAAAATTATTAATTTTAAATGTTGCCCATTAGAAGTTACCTTCCTAATTCCAGGACAATAATACCCTGGGAAAAGCAGAAAATTCAGATGGGATGTCTAGTCTAAATAATGCTCCAGCTTTGGTACATATAGAATATAGAAACTTATACCCAAATAAAAATACAAATAAATAAATAAATAAATACATATATATACAGAAACATGTATATGTGAAATAAGGCTCTGCAATATATACCTTCCAGTTCCTCAGCATCCTATCAGTTCTCTGTGTGACCTATCAATCTCAAGCACAGAGACCTACTGTACCGGACCATGTCAGAGATTTGGTACCTTTTGCACTTTCAGTGCTCTACCGCAGCTTCATCTGTTCCCTTGCACTCCTCCTGTTGAGACCATAAATGTTTCCAGTTTCAGCAATAAGGTAAATCAGGAGTCTAAACCTCCTTCTGCTCTGGTCAGATAGACCTTAATGCTGCTGCTGTGCTACAGATACAGAGACTATCTCCAGGCAAGCTAACGTATTTATACAGCACATTGAAAGGCAGAAAAGAAATACTCACTGAAATCCTTGGGGGGAAAGAGACTCTTGCATTAATATACAAGTGTACTAGGTGATCAGCCTTATATGTTAACTTGTCCGGTTTGAACATGAATAATACAGATAATAAAGTTTGTAATAACGATAATCCAGTTCCTGATCTGGTTTATTCATACTGCCTACCTGCTCTGTATGGTAGACTGTCATTAGCATCATGCCTATCTTTGACAGGGATCAGTAAACAAGGTCTTAATTTATCTCACCTAGACCTTAAGTTTATAGCCATAAAGCAGGCTCTGAACGTATTGAAGGGAAAGCTGTCATTTTTATTAAAGGACTGTTGATAGAATATGCCTCCTGGTATAGAAAGGCACTAAAACTAAAGAATCAGTGGCACACTTTTTTTTTGTAATCTTCTTTAGTAAGTTTTAAAATTAGTTTCAGAAATAGTCATATTTAAAACATAATCTTCAAATGTAATCACAGAACAATTTGAACTATATTATTATTAAATAAAATTTAGCTTTTTGTTGGTTTTAATTTTTAAGTTCTGGCCAGCGTTAGAACAGAGATTTTGGCTTTTTTACATGATGTATTGGTAATAAAGTCTAGGACAGGCACTAAAGCCAACTGCATAAACAAATTAAGTAGTGGTAATACTGCTATTGTAAAGTAACTGGCAATAAAGTAGCTCAAAAAATGCTAAAGTATTTTAAAATTAAATTGGTTTTACTCGCATTAGAAACACAAGGACAGAATTATCTAGGGTGTATTGAGAGACAGTCAATAAAGTATAACATTTTTTCTCATGTCTTATTCTTGATGTTTCCAGGGTAATGCCTGCATTATAATTGTCATTGATATGCATCTTATTTAATTAAATAACCAGTTTTAAGTCACTAAGATTATTTCATGTGAGCTTTAGTACTGTAAATTAGCTACAGGTAATTGTATCCTATATGCCTCTAATGTATGCATATGTCATACCAAGTTTTGTGGTGGAGTAGCAAATATTTTACACAGAAACAAAAATTGCCACCCCTTCACAAACCACTCAGAAAACTGATTATTTTTGTCCATTGATATATTTCTGTTATTTAATAACCATATCATAAGAGCATTATGAGCTAAACAGCCTTTACTTGATTAGCCTGTTCCAAACATGTTAAATTATTTAGAAAAGTATAATAGAAGATGTCTGGAAAACATTGCCCTTATAGCGATACTCCTATCCTTTGACATATTGAAACACTGTGTTGACAACTGTGATTGTGCTATATAATAGGAATCTTCAAGAATCAAAAATTTTCCCACTGTCTTTCAAGGGTGTGTCAGCAAGTTTTTATTTGGGAGTTGATATGTGTCTTTCCTATTTACTTTTCAAACAGTTCCCACTGAATTCCAATCAAAAAGGTGTATGAAAACAATTTACTTTCAAAAAAGACCATATTATAGTATAACTTGTTACATTTTTTTTTATTTGTTACAAATTCAGAATCTACAGTTTATTAAGTTTATTCAAGTCAGACACAGTAAGCATGCAAGATACACATCTTGAGAAACTTTTTTGAAAGTAAAAGAATGGCAGGTTGAACTTCTGAGGCTCAAAAATGTACAATAGAAGCTTACAAACAAACTGCCTCTAAATAGAAAAAAAATTATATCTCTGCATGCAGACAAGTTTTTGTGCAGTGGCTTAAGTCTTTTAACTCAGTAATATCAAACAGATATTCAGTTTAAATGTTAGTTAACAACTTTCCTGCTAGAATTTGAAATATTAGCCTTAGGATAAGGTAGTAGAAATTTTTAAAGATATTGATTATTTTCAACACATCACTTTTTGAAAATAAAATGTAAAAAGGTCATATTGATAGAGAGAACCACACCTAGAAAGTACATAGGCTTTGAGATGTTAATTCTTTCTTAATAACCCCTGCCAACTAAATGTAATGGTAGACTACATTATCATGGATTCTGCTTTCTGGAACAAGGGAGGTATCTCCAATTAAACAGTAATAAATATGATATAGTTTAGTGCATTGTATATAGAACTTTGCATACCTAGTCAGCAGATAGAATCACTTAGATGTGTTCAACACGATGAAACTATTAAAACAAAATGGGACTAATGAAAACCAAACGTTTCTGTAGTTATTTTTGTCAGGCAATGAGGGAGTTTGGTTCATCTTAACTGCAATTTACAGCACAGGAATGCCTTAAACTGGTCATCTAGATCCGGTTTATAAAAACAAAAAAAGAAAAGAAATAGCTATTCAAGGCTGCAATTTATCTTACCCTAATATACAGACCTAAAATAGATCCTATAAGTTGAGCACTAGAGAATCTTATTTCCTTCTGTTGGCCACTCTCTGAGCCAGATAATATGCTCAGATATATGTTTATTTGATAGATGTCTGAAGTAATCTTTAAAGCAGACTATTTCCATGTCAGGTATGTCTGCTAATTATCCATTCCACCCTCACCCTCACCCACCCCCCAAAAAATGAATTGGTAAAAAAAGCACCTTTCAAAGACTTCAGAATAGAATTATATATACAATTATATATGTGATTCTCTCTAAATCTATCTATCTATCTATCTATCTATCTATCTATCTATCTATCTATCTATCTATCTATCTATCTATCTAATCTTTTTATAAGGCTACTAACGAAATTGCAGTATCATTTAAAGAGCCAAATGCCTGACTGCTCACCCTTATTAGCCATGATAAGCATCTGCACTTCGTGCAGAGATAACTGCATGCAGTCTGGAGAAGGCTATATCCACAATAGCTGCACCATAAAGTTCCACTTTTCTGAGTGTTTTTGTAGTAATGTTAAACCATTTTTTATGACAGGTTGTGGGTAGGGAATTTTTAGTAATTAGCATACATGCATTTTACATATATTTATTTTTAAACTATATATTTGTATAATAATGCATAAGGGACCCAAAGAACATCCTTGTGATGAAAGAAATGTTTTTCCAAGGTAACATTAACTACAAATTTTTAAAGCAATGTATAGTTCCTGTGGAGAGAGGTAAAATGCATTTTAATGAAAGATTTAATTTCATTATGTTTCTTTATATTTTGGAAATCGCTGAAACATATTTCTTTGGTTAATGTAGTAGAAAAGTACTGACTTCTCCATCTCTCCCAAGATGTCCAATTATCCCTGGGTTACAGGACACACAGCATCAGATATTTCTTATTAGCCTGATTTAGAACTGGGATTCGAGTACCTGTAAGTGACGTGCAACCTACCTAAGCTTCTGAAAATTAAAGAACAGGCTGGAGCTGTTCCACTTTGCATAAGTAACAGTTGGAGCCACTGCTTCAGTCTGACTCATATTTCCCAAGCAAGTGCTTTAATCACTGGTCTAGAGGCAATCACTCATTTGTTCTGGCCCAGTGAATATTTATTTATTTAAAATGGAACAGCTCCAACAAAAGAGGCAGACACTGATGTACTGTGTTTTAGTAGCAGGGTAATTACATAACAGAATTTATGTTAGTCAATAAATCCCTGCAACAGGGAATCACAAGATAAAACTATTACAAAAAGTCTCAGTCATACATTTAGACAGTTGGCAGTTCTGAGAAATGGCACTCCAGCTGGAATATATTTCTCTTTAAAAACAGACTCCAAAAGAAATGAAAGAACAGCTGTGTTCATACTGGTATTTTAGACACAGAAGTACTGTACTGCCTCTTTCTATGATCCCTAGTCCACCAGGGGAAAATGTAAGATGGGACTCCAAACACTTGGATGGTAGTCTTGATTCTAGCAGCAATGTAGTGCCTAATCCTGAAAAAAAGAAAGAAAAAAACCATCAATACTCTAAAAATTTGACTTGTATTTTAAATCATTAGCTCTTGAAGAGATTACTTTCTTTTTATCTTTCTACTTTAATAAACATACACCAGATGAATGGATATTGGTTGAAGCTTTAATACTAAGGTATCATAAATAATGTATTTTGCCAATCTACATTAATAAAAATAATGCACTGCCATGAAGAATCATAGCCTTGTCCACTTAAATTACTGGCATTCATTTTAATCTAAGAACTAACAATTATTTACACTTGAAAAAAAGTGTAGAGCAAAAACAAATTTTGATTTATAAACATTAATATCCTACCTATTATTTTTATTACTGATTATTCAACTTGCCATTTCTGTATGCAAAAGATCTTTTGTATATGAGGAGGGAAATAGTCATCCGCTATATATATCCTTTGCCGAACATGCAAAATAATGTATAATTTTTACAGAAAAAGCCCAATTTTCTGGAAAAAAAAAAAGTAGAATTTTCCACGGTTTAGTATTTTATACATATGTAACAATATAAAGCAAATATGCCCCCCCAATTAATGTCAGATATATACATGCAAACAGGAGTTGCAAGAAATTTATGAATAATAAATGACTTTACTCCCTATGCTTATGCTTACTACTTCTTTCACATAACTGCTTTCAAAACCTTCAACTTTTTTTTTTCTGGCACGGATTTTAAAACAGAGATGAACATCTGATATGACAGATGGGTTTTTTTACTCCTCCTCTCACATAAATTTAAATTTTACCAAAATCCCCACACTATTTTGCCTTAAAATGGGACTGTTTCAGATTTTTACTTCAAATCAGTGTTTATGAAGGAATCCTAGAAAGACACTCAAGTTTAATGTAGCTGTGGTAGCATATATTTCTCTACATAGGACTGTTGTAGACCTGTATAATACAAAAAAAATTAATGAACTATATATTTGTGTAACTGAGAAAGGAGTAAGGAATCTGTTGATCCCTATGACAACTTTCATCCAGGTCAAGACTGATAATCATATATATTTCACAAAGGCCAGGACTCCACAAACAAAAACTGCTATTATATTTAGAGATCTTGGTTGACATTGAAACAAAAATAGACTTTACCATGTTTAACATGTTCTAATGTGTGATTAGACCTTTCATCCAAGCATTCTGATACATTTAACTTGTATAACTAACTATTAAATCATTCCCATTTTTCAGATCTTTGAATCAGACCAGTAAATTTACATAAAACTGAATGTATTTGATATGAAGGTGAGAGCACAAAGAGGCCAGAGGAAAGGTTAAATGCATTTGTTTATGATAGATGGGTGCTCCTACCATGCAGAATGTCTGATAGATGTATAGAGAGGCGTCAGAAATACCAAGTACTAAGGCTCTGAAAACTGATTCACATAGTATGATTTTCATAAATGTGTCAGTTAAGATGATAGCTCTGAAATACTTTTAGGAACTACTTGATGTAGGTTGAATTTACATTTTTATCAAGCAGATTTCATATCTAGGTAGATTAAACAGAAACAAAGTATCATGCAAAGAAATTTAAGCTACATGCAGAGAACTATGCAAAAAGATGAGACAACAATGCAGTAGTTTCAGTGTAGGCATCCTGATCTTTGTAAACTACTGCAGTATCTGATGGTGTCAGGATGTGAGAATGATGTAAGATGGATGATAGAGACAAGACTGAATTATTTTTTTGAGACTAAAGGAAATTAAATACATTGGCATCACCGCGTTTCACTGAAGCTTATGTATAATATTGAGAGGTCAAAATAAAGGTACCTGACACACACCAGCTGATATCCTGTTTCTCTCTGTTAGAAAGTTTTTCAGGTGAAATAGAAGCACATGGTTTATGAAGGGGGTTCCAGACCACAAAATGATCCAGCAATTTATTTCATAAGAGTTTAAACTGATAGTCATGAAGGAAGCACTTAGAGATATGTCAGGTAGTGATCACATCTGTGAGCTGGAGTCTAGTTAACTGAATGATAATACAAGATTGAAGCAATGATACTCTGAGCAGTACAAGGCAATATTAACACTAGAATTGCTCTACAATTTTGTCTTGCAATTCCTCACTTACAGTTAAGTAGAATGTGTATTTATGGCTATAGTAACAGGTTTAATGACCTCACCAATGATTTATTTCTCCTCAGTGCCAAAGATGCAATTTTCTTGCTACATATTCTGACAGTGACCCAACATCTGCTCCTAACTTTCCATTGAACTTTGGCAATTGAGGGCACTGACCTAGTCTGAGCACTTAGATGCACTTTACATTTCTATGAAGAACCTTTAAAGAAGCTTGATCATTTTAGACTATAAATCACTCTGAAAAGATGGAAGCTGTTGCAGACTGGAATAGTGCAGATATGAGTCACTTAACTGAGGTGTTTTTTGCAAAACTTGCTGTCATTCAGGTGACAGCATTTCAGGAGCTATTAACACTCACAGGTCTTTAATCCAGTGCATGGGTTCATCTACTAAAGCCTATCTACACTGCTCCAGGTAGTTTTCTGGCAGCCACCTGGATGCCAGCATTGCTCTGAAAGAATTGTTCACTTTCCTAACATGTTAGTTTCTCAGACAGTGAGGGTTTGTTCCAGTCAGCTGTCTAAAGGGAACCTTGCTAGTTGGGGCCACTTGCAGCATTCATATGCTTATTATGAGGGTAAGAATATCACTAAAATAAAAACAAATGAAAAGCATAAAACAAGCATTAGGACTGCTCTTAGTGGGGTTGTAGGCAGGTAAGCCTGGTGGCACACTTTCAAACTTCAGGCAACTTTATGAGAGTAAAAATTTTAAAAGTGGCTTGTAGAGACAAAGGAGATAAATGGGCAGTCTCAGCAGGTGAATCAGATCTCTAGAGTTCACTATACCCTGCTGAATGTTGAAGGAAGATGGGCAGTGACAGTCGTAACTTAAACACATCCCATTTACGAGGAGATTGAGTGCATCCTCAATAATTTTGCAGATGACATCAAATTAGGCAGGAGAGTTGGTCTGCTTGAAGGTAAGAAAAGCTCTGCAGAGGGATGTGGACAGGGTGGATCGATGGGCTGAGGCCAATTGTATGGCGTTCAACAAAAAGTAACAAAAAAGTAACAAAGAGTAACATACATCTTTTAATCTCTGGGTTTGGGTATCCAGGATGTTTACCTTTGAAAAGTATTCTGGTATCTGAGTAGCCTCCTTCACATTGTCTGAATTTTCATGAATTTCCTTTGTCGGTTCTGGAGCATTTATGTGTGAATTAAAGAGTACCTTTAGGGAAAAAAAAAAAACCAAACAAAAAACCTAAAAAACAATGTGCTCAGAGACTGGCAGACACAGAAGATCACATAAGCATGTAATAAATATCCCCATAAATGTGGCATTTAGAGACACACATGCTACCTTTACACACAACTTTCTGTTGACACAGCACGTGACTATATATGGCAAACATCTTAAATTGAAAACAAATACCTGATTCCTGAAGGTCAGTCTTATTATGGAAAGACTGAAGAGGGCACTGAGTACTTCAAAGAAGGCACTGAGTACTTCAGACTTCTCCATGTCACGTGCCATCAGGTCCCCTTCACCCTTTAGCAGCTGGCCCTCATTTTCCCTAGTCTTTTTTTCCTGCTGCTGTATCTGCAGAAGCCCTTCTTGTTGACCTTCACATCCCTCAGCAGATTCCAGTCCAGATGAGCTTTGGCTTCCCTGACCCCATCCCTGCATTCTTAGACAGTGTCTCTATATTCCTTTTTGGTCATTTGTCGCTGCTTGCATCTCCTGTATGCTTCCTTTTTATGTTTCAGTTTAATCAGGAGACCCTTGCTCACCCATGCAGGACTCCTGCCACCTTTGTTTGACTTCCTGCATCTGGGGGTGGACTGTTCTTGAGCTCAGAAGTGACCTTTGAAAATCAGTCAGTTCTCCTGGACCCCTCCTCCCTCTCAGTTTATTGAACATTCTAACAGCTGCCACAGCCTCAGGTACACTAGCTGAGCACAAAGGCGTTTTTGAAACTGTCACCTGTATTTAGCAATTTTGGGTTACAAGTCTGAAAAAAAACAACAAACCAATCATCAAGGCTTGTTCTGGTAAGTTTGTCATCAATCAGTCTCCACCATAATAAATTACACGTCTCTATTTCTAGGAGAAAGGATTATGAAGTTGCATTTTTTTCTGCGGGTTCTTTGGTTCCTTGGTTCCTATTATTAACTACATTGCTTTTTTAAGTGTGTTCTGTTTTCCAATTTCCAGAAGTACCATAAAGAAAAATGTTTCTTTTTTGGATTTAAATGTCCCAAATTGAAAGCAGAAACCATCCTCTACTCAGAAAGAATAAGAGAAAACTTCTAAATTATATTTTGTGCCTCTTAATGCGAACTTGAGATCATAGTATTTATGAGCAGCTACTACTATGTTAATACTATGGAACAATATTTTTGATAAGATGACTTAGAAAAAAGTACTATATGTTATATCCATGCCTGCACTGTACAAGGCTAAAGATTTAACCCATTTCTGCGGTAATACAAGTAGTTTTATCTTAATTTAAAGTGTTCATACTTTAGCCTCAAAACAATGCATTTAAAACTCACTTGTCCTTGCGTTTGTCCCCTGTATTATTCGTCCCCACCCCCCACCCCCCCGCTTTTATCAAGGCAAAGCAGAAGCTGGAAAATGAATGTGAATGACATCTCATGTCAATTTGCTTTCATTTACATTACCACATGTACTACTTTGGAAAGCATTTAAAATCAAGGAATTATTGACTAACTGACAAGTCAAGGGAAGGATGTTAGCTCAGAACATGTTGACTACTCATTGCTAAAAATCAGAATGAAATTTATAGGGAGTCAGTGAATAGTAAAAGCTGTCTGAAGAAAGTCTCTGGTCATATATTACCTCTCATTTTAGCTCTTGCCTTCTTTCACCTCAAATGAACAGTATGTTTCCTATAACCTTTTTATTTTCTTCCCCAGTTTCAACTAATTCTCCTTTTTTAAGAGACTCTATTCCTTTCCTATTTCATCTCTCCTTCTCTTTTTTTATTAATGTGCTGCCATATATAAGATAGGCAAAAGAAGTATTTTCCCCAGCATTACAAATGTACTTTCCAATTTGTGTGCACATTACTGGGCATCACAAATTAACATTGGACAAATTAATTAAACATTTTGAAATATATTATTAAAACAGCAGCAAATTTTATTTAATATAAATGTTTAAGGAAACCCTGAAGAAACATTTTAATCAGCTAGCTCTGGTCATGCATGGCCAATTAAAATACTTCAAATTAAGCATCTTCAGTCTTTCAAAGTAAGATAAAAACTTGGTCTTCTGAATTTTCACACATGGAATAATAAGCTCAAGATCAGTGGCCTGTAGAAAGAGAAAGAAACCTGAGGACATCTACTAGTGATTTTGGATAATGAATCTACTGTCACCAGAAGTGAGATTCTGATGATTTGATGCTAGAAAGTTGACCCAGTAAGAACAAAAGAAACCTTTAGTTCTTCTGTCTTGGGAAAGAACCAGCAGTTCAAACCATCTTTTGTGGCTAAGCTTAAGCTGGTTTTTCACATTAAAAAACAAAAAAGAAAGAAATAAAAAAGAAAAAAAAAAGGAGGGGAGGTGGGGAAAGAGAGGTTATTCATTTACAGAAAGGACGGGAGAGGAAAAAGATAGTTAGCGCAGCTTTAGATTTCAGCTGGGCTGTCTCTAGCTGGTTGGAATTAGCCTTCACAGTTCACAGTGTTTAATATCAAAGCTCAGACAGTTTTTTCCATTTATTTTCTATGCAATTTAGGGTAAAATGAAAAAAAAAAAAATAAAGCCTTTTAACATTTAACAGTGACTTTAGGCAAACAGCCATTGATGAGACACAGACATTGCTAAAGACCTATTCAGCCCACCAGGATCTGAATTATCTAAAGCCATTGATCTCTTGCCCGTGCTACAAACTGAGCTTTGGCAAACAGACTTTTAACTTTGCCTTGTGTCTAATTCAGGTGGGATGAATCAAGGCCACCATGTTTCTTTCCAGGTTCTTTGCTTCAAAAGTTTTGTAAGGTCTTTCCTTCTACACAGACATATGCAATGAACTATAACATTAATAATGTATATGAGGAGGAAAAGAAGGTGGCTGCTCCTGAGCATCTGCCTGCACATGCATAAAAAAAGGAAAACAAAGGAAGAAAGGAGGACCCTCTTTTAACCCAGATCATGCTATTAAACTGGCTAAGAGTGTGACTGCTGAATCAAAAGGTTGAGTGTCTGCTCAGGGACATCTGTGTGCATGAGAACCTCACAATCCCACTTGTTGTTACTGATGTTGCACAGAACACGGAATCTGATTTTAGCATGACTTGGTATTTCATCTTCAGTCTTTATTGCTCATGTTCATGAACATTCATAGAATTGTCAGTCTAAGGGTATACCCAGTATTGATGGCATTTCTTTGTAATGGACCACCTCATTAAGATTGTCTTCTGTATATATATATCTTATCATTTTAATAGAGAACTTGTTCAGCAATAGGCTGAAAGAGTTAAATGGCTAAGTATGTACCCTAAAATAAGTAACTTTGGAAAGAAACTGATTGCACCAGCTGCATCAAGGGATAGATTAAACAGTATATAAAATTATCCTCAGGCAAATTACATTATAGTTTAAATAAAGTTTTCTAGCTGAAAGCCTCCTGATTGATTTACATTGCATGTTTAGGACAAGGTTGAGTAGGGCTACAAGCAAGATTATTTAATCTCCTTTGCATATAGAATAAGACAGCTATTTTTGCTTGGACAAATTGTTAAGTATAAAAAGCTGGAAATTTTTAATTATACCCTCATATTCAAAAAGATTTTTCACTTTTCATATAAAACTTACTTGTCTTCTGCAACCTTCTGACTATTATCTCACATGAATGTCAGCGATCAAGTGCCTGAGTGTCTGGCAAAATCATTAAAAGCAGAGCTAAAGCTGATTGAAGGCTTATGCCCAGGACAATTACCATATTGTCCATGAGGCCTGTGGAACTATAGTAACTTCATTGCTTGTCAGAAAAGTTTATTTCTGCAGCTACAATATTTTGGTATACACACTAATGTATAGTGAATAAATCATATATCAGAAGAAGTTTAATGGCTTTAAGCAGTATTCTTACTGTTCAGAAAACAAAGAAAATGTGAGACCCTTTTGATAACTGCAAAATTACAGACCGGCCGACATTTATTGAAAATTAATAGACAAACTGGGTGACGTGTCAGGGCTTTAACATACTGAGTAAAAGAGCTTTACATGTACGATTATAAGAAGACACAGTAAATTTTTCCTGTAAGATTTTTCTCTCTCTCCCCCTGCACCACCCCCCCCCCATCCCCCCACCCCCCATTAGCTAGCTTTTGCAATGGACATGGTGGAGAGGACAGAAATGTGTATTGCTGAGACAGAACAGTTGAAATGTGTCAAATTATCATCAAAGTCATAGGAGTTAATGCAGATCTCCTAGTGGTAGAAATGAGGTTTTTTACAAAAATTAAATGATTACAAGACTGAAACACTATGAAATGGAAAGGGGCTGTTAAAAGGCTGCATAGGAAAAGCCAAGAGAGGGAAATACGCTTGATGAATCAGATCACTTGCACTGTAGCCCAGCGGAAAGATTCTATCAGATGAATCAGAGGGTTAACTTTCAGAGTTCTCTAAGAGACAAAAGCCCTATTCAAGAACTCTGCAAAAAAAGTATTTTTTTCTTTTCTTTAAGTTTTCAAACCATTGTATGTTATTCAGTTAAAAGAATGATATTCTCTATTTACTCTAGTGCAACCAAAAATTGACGGAAAGAAAAAAATATGGTTTTCTATTCCATATTGCAATGTTTTATAATAAAAAGCACAGAATGAATAAAAATCTGATCCTGCTGTGCCTTATATTACTCTCCCACAGAATCACAGAATGGTTGAGGCTGGAAAGCAGCTCTGGGGATCATCCAGTCCAACCATCCTGTTCAGAGCAGCATCAGCTACAGCAGGTTACTCGGGGTCATGCCCAGCTGGAGTTTAATTATTTCCAAGAATGTAGGCTCCACAGAAAACTTGACCTGATTTGACCACTCTCAGAGTAACAGAGATTTTTTTTTTTTCTTATGTTTAAGTAGAATTTCCTGTATTTCAGTTGTGCCCATTACCTCTTGTCATGTCACTGGGCATCACTGAGAAGCATCTTAGTCTTCTTTGCTCCCCCCATCAAGCATTTATACACATTGATAAGATACCCCCTGAGCTTTCTCTTCTTGAAGCTGAAAAATCATTTTTTCTCAGTCTCTTCTCATATGAAAAATGTTCCCTTAGTCACCCTCGTGGCCCATGGCAAGACTCTTTCCAATATGTCCTTGTCCCTCTGGTACTGGAAGCCCAGATCTGGACCTAGCAATCCAGGTGTGTCTCACCAGGGCTCAGTAGAGAGGAAGTGTCAGCTCCCTCAACCTGCTGGCAATGCCCTGCACAATGCAGCCCATGATATCATTGGTTGCCTTTGCCTCAAGGACATGTGTTCACCCTGGTGTCCACCATGACCCCTGGGGCCTTCTCTGCTGAGCTCCTTTCCAGCCAGTCAGCCCACAACATGTACAGGTGCAGGGGGTTGTTCCTCCCCAGGGGAAGGACTTGTCACTTCCCATTATTGAACCTTGTCAGATTTCTGTTTGCCCATTTCTCCAGCCTGTTGAGGTCCCTCTGAATGGCAGCACACACCCCTGCCATATCAATTATTATTCCTCCCAGTTCTGTCTCATCAGCAACGTTCTAGAGGATGTGCTTGGGCCCATCATGCAGATGACTAACGAAGATGCTAAACAGCATTGGCTCCAGTACTAACCTTTTCTGGCCTCCAGCTAGACTTCACGCTGCTGCAATCCTTTAAGCCCAGCAACTGATCCAGTTCCCAGTCCACCTACTGAAACACAGCTTACCCTGTGTTTCATCAGTTTGTCTTTGAGCATGTTATGTCAGACATCAAAAGCTTTTTTAAAGTCAAGATAGACAACATCCATGCTCTCCCATTGTCCTTTCAGCTAGTTATTTCCTTGTTGAAGCCTATCACTTTGGTCAGGTGTTTGGTTTTTTTTTAAAAAATCACAATCATTTTATTGTCTTTCATATGTTTGCAAACATGATGATTTGTTTGATCACCTTCCCAGGTGAAGTGACCTGGAACTACTTGTAGTTTCCCAGATCCTCCCTCTTGCAGTTCTGGAAGATAGAAGTCAAATTTTCTTTCTTGCAGTTACCAGGAACCTCCTTCAGTCACCATGACATTTCCAAGATAATCGAAAGTAGTGTCACAATGACATGGGCTAGCTTCCTCAGTGCCCTTTGATGCACGCCATCAGATTTCATGGAGTTGTTTGTTTGGTCTATTTATGTGCTCCCTAACATGATCCTTCTACACTGAAGGTAAGCTTTTCTTGCTGTAGTCTTTATGACAATATCATGGGCTTGTGTCTCTTGAAGGCCATTCTTAGCAGAGAAGACTTAGGAAAACAAGGTATTGTTACCCTTGGTGTTTTCTATTTCTTTTAAAATCTTGAATGTTAGGGTTTTCTCTCATTTAAAGTGATCACATGCTGAGGGTGCAGTGCCAAACTTCTGCAAACTAGTACCCAGGGAACGTTTGTTCAAATGTGTCCTCTGTGCATGACATGGATACTACAGTGAACCAAAGCAGAGTAGCTGCTGTTTCTTGCAGGTTTTGTGTGAAAGATTTCTGATTTATACTTATTACTATTCAGACTATGAATATCTTTTATTAAACTACACTTGGGACATTTGACAATAATTATTTTTTATATATGTTAAAGTAACATTTCAATGAGTCTTCTTAAATTAATAAATTAATTTGTATTCTGTGGGGAAACTGCATATTTGTCTCCTGATCTATACAGATCTCTTACAATGGATAGAATTTATGGGGCCAGAGGTAAGGAGAATGGCTTTTGCCAACTTTCATGGGTCAGGGGGAGTAAATGGCAACATGTATTGGATCTGCATAGTGTTATGTCAGAAAAAAAATTTGAGGTTTTAACCTACTTGAAAGTCATACACTCCGTTCTTCTTTTACTCACCCACCCACCCACAGCATTATATTCTCTAGGTCTAGAATTCCCTTTTCAGCAGGGAGATGGCTGCTAGTCCAGGGAGACTGGGGAGAAAGTTATTAATGATATGCAGCTGCTCATAGTGACCAGTCTTGGGCATTACTTGGTGGGGTCTCTGGTCACTTCCTGGCATTTTTATTCCATGCTTCTCCCTGATCTCTGGGGTCTTTCTCCAATTCCATGATCTTGCCTTCGGCCAGGATATTCACATTCTTGCTAGGTCCCATCTTACTGAGATCACTTTTTTCAGGAACCTCTTTTTCCAGCACCGGCTTTTCTTTCTGGATCCTCAAGTCCTTGGTTTTTCTAATTTAAATAGGCCATGTCCAGAAGCAAAATACAGGATCAGCCTCCTGCAATTGTCTCACATCTACTTTCTAAGTGAGGGATGCAGGACATACCACTTGTGTTTAATTCAGGTGTTACCAAAACATACAACCTAACAATTGCAGCTAGCGAGTACCAGGTTTCTGCCTGAGAGTTCAAAAGTTCAGTTTGGAGCATTTATCCACACTTACACATGCTGCCCATTTTCTACTGCTTGTTTTCACCTGTGACACCTAAACCCTTTTGTCTATGACACTCTATGATTCATGGTAATCAGTTTAGATATAGATATCTACATTTCATCATCCTACCTATTTATATGCACAATGATAATTCAGAATAGAGTGAGAGCCTTTAACGTTTTCTGTAAAAAAAATGAAGAAAATAAAAATTACCTTCAAATACGGAAAGTAAAATATATCCTATATGGAAGATTGAGAATGCAAAGTATCTTTCAATTTTAGAAAGAGTCTGGGCAGAACAATGTCAACAGCCAGATGAAAGAAATATGCAGAGACTATCAAAAAGGAGACCTGTGGGATAAATGTACAAGAAACATTAAGCTCATGGTGTCAAAGAAATAAAATTGAAATAAGTAACTTATTTAGTCTTACACCACAATTTCTGAAATTCCTTTTAGAATTACTAGCTACACTTGGTAGTGAGTTGTGAACATTATATACTCTTCAAAACAACCTAAGAGGCAATACTTAAGCAAAGCCAAGTAAATTATGTTAAAAAACAAAGAAGTGAAAGGCTGTAACTGAATTTGATTTGATTCCTCGAAACAGTCATGCTGACTCTGTTTTTTTAAAAGGATATGATACCAGAAAAATATCTAAGAATTTTGTGCCTTTGCATAATGTGGTACAGAATTCTATAGTAATTGACTATCTTTATTAGCATGTTTCATTAATGGTGGGTTATTGGTAAATGGTATCAGTATTCAGTGGCTACTTCACTGAGACATCAGCTCAAGAAATCTCTCAAGAGATAAATACATTATACAGATATAAAGTTAGCATGTTTTATAGTATATTATGCTGGTAGTTAAAACCACACATGTATAGCATAAGTGCATGAGTAAATACTTTTCTGACTGATAACAGAACCATTTATAAGATTACACAACAGCTGTGAAAGATAAAACAAATGTGTTCTGATAACTGTTACTAAGAAATAGCTTGAGAATTTATTTCCATTGTAAGGAGACATGAATGAAATGTAGGACATCTATTCTGTTCTGCGAATAAATACAGCAAGCAGATTAAATGTCATGTGGCGGTCCAAAAGGTATGCCTCCATGCCTACTATGTGCAAATAATACAGTAGTTCTGTAAGATAACGCAAGTGTTCCCACAACTTACCTCGAATGCAGTTACTAAGAGAAATCCAGTCACTAATCCTCATACTTTTCAAATGTCTTGGAAAAGATACAAAAATCCAGATGCTGGCTCTACAACAAGCTAGCTGTTCAGAGAAGAGGTCTGTCTGTAGCAAAAGGCAAATCGGCTCAGTGAAATTGTGCCATTAAAGACTGATAGACCTGTGTGGATACAACCTAAGGACAAGAGGGACTGATCTGTTGGTCATTTTTTAAAACACTTTTCTCTGGGAATAGGAAACTGGGATGAGATATAAAAAGGGGCAACCTTGAGAAGTCATCCAAACTACACTGCACAAAACTGCATTTGAACTCAGATTAACTTCTATAGACAGAGGCTTATATCACATGCATCAGGAGATATCTAGTACAAGTTCATCAAAAGAATTCTCAAAAATATTTGTAATACTTACTCGTTTGATTTTAAGGTTAATGCAAAAGTAACAAAGAACAATTGTATGAAGCATTTATTTATTTATTTATTTTTTAAAGAAGACTTATAAGAAGCTGTATTTTTGGAACCTGTGAGTCAGTGTATCGGTCTTTGCTTACATTTATGAGCACTATATACAAGGAAAATTATCCACCAATGCCTTTGGTTTTCCAATTCAGATACATACAGATAAAGCTCCTTTTACTGTGATTATTATGGATACAAGAATAAAGATTAAGCCCTTCAGTGTTATTCTGACAAAACATCTGTTCTCAGTTAGCATGCAGTTGTGGAAACTGTGCTGAAATTTTTATTGTTATGATGAACTCAGTACAACTGGCAACTTTTTACTTTAAACCTGAAAAAAACTTCAAGGTTTATTCCAAAATCACTCAATATTAAGTAATATAAGATATTCCTAGAATTTCTAATTTTATTCTAAAATCTGTTAACATATTCAGTCAATAAAAACACTTCCTTTTATTTAAAGTATTGCATATTAAACTGATTAATTATACTGGACTTGTTAGCTTATAGTACTTCTTTGCATAGACAGAGGTTATATCTACTAAACAATTAACAAAATTCCAGTTCATTACTGCATTACATCAGTATATAAAGTTGAATTCCTTTTTAATATATAGGTAAAATGGAGAAAATAATGAATAATGAATAAAATATTATTATTTATGTGTCATTTTTCATTATATATGGTATCTATTTTACCAAACTTTAGTTATCTTAATATGATCTTAAATGTTTATTCTAGGTCTAGGCTCCTCTGTAGTCAAAGGAAATACACCTCTGGAGCCTGATTTATGCATTGTCTTAGGACAGGATAAAGTTTCTTCTGGAGATGCCTTTGCCTTTCCATTGACATCAGTAGGAAACTGTGGGAATGGGACCACAGTGGAAACTGTCTATGATTAAATATGACCTTTTGATTACTAAAGTTAGAGTAGATGAATTCTAACTTTACAGCCTGAGTTATCACAACAGAAATAATTATTTAAGCGTCTATAAAATTTTCATTAGTGCCCTTGTGGGTTTCCACTACTAAGTGATATTGAAGGTGGACCCTAGTCAAGCCTGCGGCATTTCGGTGGAATGTATATGGTACAGATGGCTAAGGTTTTCTAGGGTTTTGTCACTGTCAGGAGAAATTTTGTTTGACATCTCACAATCTGAACAGAAGTAAAACCTTAAACAAAACAGTCCCTGAGCCTGCAGAAACTACTATTGATTAGTGAGCTTGTTATACACTGGTGGACTGTAGTACTTTTTTAAATGTTAGCCTTTTTTAGTTGAATCATAAAATCATAGAATCATTAAGGTTGGAAAAGACCTTTGAGATCATCAAGTCCAACTGCTGAAGCACAGTAACTGTTGAACAAAATATCTGAGAGGTGTCCCCTTCAGATATCCAGGTGCATGTTACTTTCCCGCATGGCAGGTGCTCAGGTGGTAGCTGCAGACACCCCCGATATGGGGGAGATGGCCACTGGCTTAGTTCTTGCCCATCTGCCAGAGTGGCACAATGACTGTGTTGGGCAAGGCAATCTAAGGAGTAAATGGATACCAGGCTTTTTGTATGGCAGCAGTCAGGAAGGAGCTGTGAAAAAAAAGCATGTGTGCCATCTCCTTTGTGATACCAGCTAGAAATTACAATAGTCAAGCATTCTGATAGGTAGGATGTATTCCTTTCTGCTGCTGAAACCACTCTGAGGAGGAAGTAGAGAAAGCAAGATAGTGATGTATCCATGAGAGTCCGGTCTGATCTGACAGCAGCACAGCCTGACACCATTTTTGAGAAAAAGCCAGTGGTCAGAGCCTGACGTGAGGAGACTTTTCTCTTTTCCTCTCTCTTCACCTTCACAGCCACCCCCATACACACAGCCATCTCCCTGAGGACAACCACGCAAATCATCTCCAGAGTATATCAAAGTTACTTATTACTCCAGAAAGCACAGGGCACAATGAGAGGAAGCTTGGTATAGTATATAATGATATACGACACTTGCAAACCATATGCTGTCAGAAAAGTAATTTATAATGAGCTTTCTTAATTCAGTAGTAAGCTGTGTTCCTTAAAAATATATTTATACATCCACATATATGCTGTCTTGAATCTTGACTATTAAATACTCCAACAATGCATAGTTTTATTACTCATTGTGCACCAATGTCTCAAATCATATTATTCCCAGAAGGGAAATAAACATTGAAAAATTATTGGATTGGGAAGGAGATTGGAAAACACCTTTTGCAGGACTAAAGGGGCCAATGGAGCAAAATAAAAGCCCTTTCCATGTGCAGGGAAGGGGTGAAGCAAAATGTAGAAATGCAGTATCTATGGTTGCATGAAATGTCTTAGCCTTTTAAATAATAATATAACATAGTATACAGTAATATTAGGGTATTCTGCTTCTCTCTTTTTCATGGCATAAAGCCATGCTGATGTTAAGCCTGCTAGAAAGTCAGTCCTAGCACCCCCCACAATCAACCAAACCAACCAAAGAGTAAACAAACAACAACAAAAAAACCAAACATGAAAGGAAAAAAAAAGAAAATTAACTTATTTAGAAATATATAAGATATATAAACATAAACTGAGGTAAAAATTAAAATGCTACCAAATTGCATATGTCATGTGCTTGGAAGGAAAATAAAAGGCAGCAAATGAAACAGATAAAACAAAGGCTAAGAAAGCTAAGGACACCAAAGAGGCAACAGAAAAAATAAGCTAATAAAATTATATTCTACTCTGTGGAAAGTTTTTATTTACTTATCAAGAAATGGAAATGCAAAATGTCTTTGTGAGCAAATGTTTTAATAGTAGATAAGTGGTAAATCTTTGCTACTATAGTCTCACTGATTTTTAAAGGCTGAATAGTATTGCCAGCAAAAGTATTAAACCGTCAAGTGGTTTAATTTACAGCTGCTCCCTAGTTAGACGGGGCTTAGGACCAGTTCTCTTAGAGGAGACATTTTTGCTGTTTTCATGTTCCTTCTGACGATCTGATGGAGGAAGACAAACACAACCATATCATGCTCAGCCTCAGGAGGCAATTATAGCTCAGATTCAAGGCCCTGTTGCTCTGCGGTCTCCTTGCTCCAGCAGCAGTGAATTAACCCTGGCCTACAGTAGAATTCAATGTCACTGCTGCTCACAACCAGCTCTGTAACTGTTTGAGTCTCTGCCTCGATTAGTTTTTCTAAGATAACTTGATCAAAAGTGGATGCAACACTGACAGCTATGAAAATGGCCGGACAGCTGTGGGTTTTGTGTAAATGGACTAATTATTACATGTGGTCGTATCTGGAACCTTACACTATGTAATTGGGACTGGGGAGGGGATTCTTCAGAGCCTTTTCAAACTGCTGTGTGGAAGGTGAGAATCATATGTTCCTCTAGTTACTCAAATTCATGAAAATAAAGAATTTTTTTAAAACCATTATCTTCCCTAAATATAAGTTTAAACACTCATTCTATTTATTTAATCATACTGCACTCCTCCTGTTAAGTCTTTTTATGTATTTTTCCCACATAATCATGGCAGAATAATGTGTTTTCCTCCCTTTTTTGCAGTGTAGCTTTGTTACTTTAAGACTTTCAGTGGTTAATGCCTAAATAATGAATTTCTGGAGATTTCTACCCCTCTGTGACTTATTATTGTCTTCTCAGAAAACAAATCAGAACTTCAACCACTGCACATCAGTTCTGAAACAGGATGCACTGTCTCTGTTTCTGTAGGTTGGAACTGTAATTCAGATTCCGTTTGACAAATGTGTCAGAAAATATGTTTTATTAGCACATAGAGCATACTGTTAAGAAGTAGTGCAAACCGTTATTCAGCAAGTCAGGAATATACTTGATCATAGGCTTTGGCTTCAGAAGTCAGTAAACATTTAACATTTAATCTAAGACAACTGCACCATTTTTTTAGGAAAAAAACTCAAACCAAAACAAAAACAAATCCACAAAACAACAAAACACTAAAATAGGCATGGTTTTCTTTGGAAAAAGAAATGTATTAAGAGAATGTCTATCTATTTTATTTATGTATAACAGGGATCATAACACATAACACAAATTAATGAAGGGCCAGTCCTTCAAAGAGATACATAAGGAAAAATGCATAAAACAGGCAAGTGTATGAAATCTGAAAGATGATAAAGGTCTTCTTTAAAGATTCCCTTAATCTTTTAAATTTACCTGATGTAACTCCATTCCTGGATTTAACACAATGAGACCTGATATCAGACAACCAGTCCCAAAGCAAGACAGTACAGCAGAGCATGGCAGTTAAAGATAGATAATATATCAGGAAAACCAGCATGCAAATACAAATCTCAGTCCACCCACAGTGTCATTATGTGTGGTGTTTTTGAGATTTCTTTTCCCCACTGACTCAGGCACTGGATCAAAGCAGAACATTATTATGGCTTAAAAGGAAGCATTTATTTTCGTATTTTTTCTAAACAAAGATGATGTTACATGCTACTATCAGTCCAGCTCCTGTAAGGTGGATGTCTTGAGAGACAGTGAAGACAATATTGGAGTTTACCTCCTGTGTTGTTGTACGTAAAATCTGAGTGGCATCATGGCAGCACAGATCTCAGCACATTGATCTAATTGGCCAAGAAAGTGCACAAATTCTCAGAAAGTTTTGTAACCCGCTCTGTGGTCTCTGAAGCTGTGGCTACACAGACAGCATTGGGTGCATTAATGTCTGCTACAGTAATAACAAATCAAATGTAGCCTATCAGTCTTGGCATATTTAAACAGAATTTATGTCTAAAACCAATCTCTTTTCCTGGAAAGGTATATCTGGGTCAGTTACACATTCTGTGTTTTAGAATGTTGGTCTACCTCTCCATATTTTGTTTGAAGTATGAGAGAAATTACTTTCCACATTTTTCATATTATGAAGCTCAGATAAAAAAATTATGATGATTTAAATGTAAATTTAAGTGATATGTTGGGGGTTTTTTATTGCATTTTAGAGTGGAAATGATAGCTTGTTTGTAAGTATTATACACTAAATAGTCAATCAATCTATATATATCCTTCATGATTAAAGGTCATCAAAGTATTTAAATAGAAGGATGATAAATATGCTAACAAAGGTAAATAGTTGAACACTAAAAGCGTTTTGTAAAGAAAACATTAGTTTATCTATAGAAGAATGCCATTTGGAACTTTCTTGACTTTAAAGTATTTAGGAAAATAACTATGAGTGTAATAAAATTTGGTTTTATCACACACTAAGTTGTGTGTCTAATACAATGGTGCTTCTTTTTTCTGGAGGGTGGGTTTATCCAGGAACTCCTGTTCTGGGACTCCATGGTATGCTTGACACTTGGCAGTTCAGAGCCATGAAACAGCAGCCACAGGACTGCAGAGAGGATGCTCTGCAAACACAGGTAGTATCCTTCCCTGGTGTAGCCAGTGCAAGCTCACCTGAAAAGGCAATGAACTAATAAAGCCAGAAATATATAATGTCTGGCTGTGAATTAGACCATGAGTCCTAACTGGAAGAGCTTTCACCAAATTTTGTGCTGATTACACTTTTTTTTTTTTTCAAGTCAAAGTGGGGAAAAATATGTCTGCACAAAGCAAAGGCTTGGAAGACGGAGGGCTGGAGGAGGGGGACAGTCAGCATCAGCTTACTGTCAGTACAACAACTCTTCCTTTGGGAATTTCCTGTTTGTTTAATGTCTGTCAAAATGAAGAAAGGTCCTTATACTGAATGTATTGACTGGGATCTCAGAACTTCAGATCCAAGACACAGGCTATTCAGGTACAAATTATTAGGTCTGCAGCAGGCATTTTATTTGCTTGTTTGGTGTGGTTTTGTTAGTTTCCTTGTTTGTCTAGTGGAGAGTGGTTTAATAAAAATATAAATAAAAGTTTAATGGAAACATACTTCTCTAAACAAACTTCTAGCAACAAAATGTTGGGATCTGGCAGCATTTGGTGTGATTTCTCAAGGTCACTGGAAAAGTTGCCGTTTTCAAAGCCAGTGGTTGCAGGGCAGTCCTAGGGGCACACCAATGTTTGAGCTGCAGGGAGCTCCTGTGGACAGCATTTGGAGGAGACAAGGTGAAGCACAGCAGTTCTCCAGAGCAGGGTGGGCAAAGACCCAGGAACAAGGCTGGGGCTGAGATGCCACAGGCACATAAAGCTCCTCACAGGCTCAGTAGGAGTCATGAACAGGTATCATTTTGCAGCAGAAAGCTATAGAACACCACAGTGGCCCATTCCGAACGTTTTGGAACTGCCTCCTTCCTTTCCTGGGGACCAGCTGTCCAGACCCAAGGGTCCCAGCCCTTCAGTGACTCTCAGAGGCGCTTAGTCCTGACTTCCTGTTGCTAAATCCACTCTTATTTCACAGTCAGAATTTGGGGATGAAAGCAAAGGAAGGAAGGAAGGAAGGAAGGAAGGGAGGGAGGGAGGGGAGGCAGGGACATAAAGGTAAATATTTCAGTTAAAAAATTAAAAGTGGTTCTCAGAACTTTAGAATTTCCTGAAAGATCTGAAACCAGCTATCTCATTAGCTCTGGGACTTCATCAAGTCACTAAGTATTTCATTAGTGAAAAATGCTTTCTTATGATAATGATTTCACTCTCTCATTCTTGGCCTATCTACCTATTCTGATTATAAATGGTTTAATAGAAGTATGAATTCTTCCTGAACATGCAGTTCCTAGCTCCTAGAGAGTTATTTCCTCTTGGGAACCTTGAAATTATATCCTTTTATGTAAGAAGAGTTGGTGTATCTAGTAAGAAACTTCGGCAAGTTTAAGATTATTTTTTTCTTAAAATGAAAGCTCTTAAGAAGTCATGGTAAGTATATAGTCCTTGCAATGAAAAAGTTCTTTTCACAGTTCACTCAGGTACTAAACAACTGTAGCACATTTAAATATTTTCTTCTTCTAAAAAAGAACATTCAGGCAGAAAAGAATTAACCTTTTGATTAATGAAAGAAAATAATTTGTTTCAGGTCATGTTGTCTCTGCTGGGAATTTAATAGGCACACACAAATTCTCTCGTTCAGAAAATATCAAAATGTAACAAATAGTGAATCTACTGCTACACTGAAATAAATTTTCATTAGGAAAGATGAGAGTAACCAGCAACTGGGTTCCAAGATGAAATTATTTACTTTGAGTACTCCTACAGGAACTAAGAATTTAATAAGTTATTAGATTAAGCTTTCTTCTTTGAAAACAGCTACTGAGATTACATGGGACTCTGATTGTAATCATCTATTAAAAAGACATGTCAAGGAAATCAGCTGCCTCCAGGAAGTGTAAGACAGAGGCAGAGCTGTTTTATACAAGAGGCAGATCATAGTGCTGCAGAGAAGAAATAATTTTCATGAAAAAAGAAATAAGTTATCATTTTCTACTTCTGCAAAATTGCTTACAGTATTTTCAGCATGTGAGCTTGGTTTTCTTGGTTTAGACCAACAGTTTTCAGAGGGATTTTCTGCTGTAAATGTGTGTCTATTTTCAGTGAGGTTTATTATGACACTATCAAAAATAAGGGAAGCATACACATGACCAATACAATGCACGTGATTTCCTGGAGGCAACAGTGGAACTTCTGCGAGAAGCTTGCATGGTGTAGAAATCAGTACTTCAGTAGGTAGACTTTAGAAAAAAAAAAAAAAATCATCTGTTTGTCATGGTAATTTATGGGCCTTAGAATAAAAATCAGAAAAAAGGAAGAAAAAAACCCAAAAAAAACCCTAACTCTTTTCCAGAAGTTAACATGGATGTGCCTCACAATTTCCCAGTTAGTGAAATAAAGTTTGGGTTTGTTTTTTATTGGTTAACATAACTAGAAGTTAATAAAAAAGGATAGTCTGAATTCAATTTGCTAGTCTAGCTCAAAATATATAGGCATATAACCATAATGAGTAAGGACTGACAGAGGGAGATACATTTCTAAAACTTCCTAAGGGTGCACTACATAATGTCCATCCATTCTTTCTTGTCCCTATGGACAAGCTGACTGCAGTTCACAGCCATTACAATCAGAGATGACTAAACCAGGAAAACTGAGTTTGCATTGTTACACCTCTGTTATTTTATGAATGTAAGTTAATTGAGTCGATCAGATAAATGTATGCAATTTTATTTAAACTAATGAGTTGCTGTAAAACTATTTGCACCACCAATGACTATTGCTTCTTCTCCTCCCTCCTCTGCTCCCCCACCCCCCCAGATTCTTACCACAAATCGCAGAGACAGGGAGGACTGAGGGAAGGATTTTTTTGCTTGATGACTGCAACTATACCAAAGGTCATTGACTGGAGTCATGTAAATTTTTAGTATATTTTAAGGAGAGATGTATAAACAATAGAAGCTTGTAGACAATGTGGAATGTTTTGGAATATTTTTCTGGGTTTGATGGTGAGGTTTTTTGTGTGTTTGTTCTTTTTTTTAATTTTATTTTTTTAAATCTCAACTTTTGTATAATACTTACAAAGGAAGGGAAGTCCTCAGCCAGAGGATGCACAAAGGTAATTTTTGTACATTTCCAAATGGTTACTAGAAAATGAATAGGTCATTATATATGAGGTACCTACAAAGAATAAAAAGTGCCTTTGTAGTAGAATGGAAAATTCAGTCACCAGAGGTTTTGTTTTAAAAATTAAATCCTTATTCCTCAGAGGAAACCTATGAGAATCAAGTTTTTAAAAAGAGAAGCAAAAGAACAGAAGGAAGAGACAAAATCATTCTCATGTCAGTGTTAGCAGGTACTGAAATAGATCTATTCAGGATTTTATGGACTTTCCATTAACGGAAAAACTTGTTTCAAATTTTTAAGTGCAATTCACCACTCCTAAGGGTAGCTTATATACACTGCTTCCTATGATTATAGGAAAATTGTCTGGAGAACATGGATTTTGCCAATAAGTTATTATTAAATAAATTTCAGGAAGAGATATATTTAAAAGTATCTTTAACACTGAGACCAAGAAATTTAGCTTTATAAAATCTCAGTGATTAATACATTCTGTTTTCTATCAGAAATATTACCTTGTCTGGATACACTTCACAGCTAATTGCCTAATTTCCCTTATTAAGATAAAGTCTTCATGAACTGTGGATTTAAGGCTGTGAACTTGCTCAAGAATGTTGGCACCTTGATAATTCGTGCAAGAAAACTTCTGGAATAAAAGACTCTCCTTTCTAGAGCCATTTCTGTTTCCTCACTATTAA
The DNA here is from genome assembly GCF_023634085.1 of Falco cherrug. Classification (NCBI taxonomy): domain Eukaryota; kingdom Metazoa; phylum Chordata; class Aves; order Falconiformes; family Falconidae; genus Falco; species Falco cherrug. The sequence continues at coordinate 99,887,060 of NC_073698.1, forward strand.
GTTTTGCAATAACCTTTCATCTCATGATATTCTGTCATAGAGTGTAAAACAATATGAGTCATAGTCACTGGCAGAAGAATGTCCATCATCAAATTCACTAACCACTAAATATGTTCTCTAGAATATATCAAAGCTTTTGGATTTAAATCATATAAAATTATGGTTTATGTTGATACTTTCCTGCAAGCACAAACTGGTTTGTTTACTAGTGAGATGATATTTACTCACTGGGTAATCTGATAAGCTATATACATATCCTAAGTATACATTGCCTTTGATCACAATTAATTTTACACTTGTATTGCCAGAGGCTCTGCATGTGACATGGCAACACAGGCCAGTGTGGGCAATTGGGAGAATCCATTAGATTATGGTCTATTTTAAAATATTAACAAATAAACCTATTTTCATTTCATGAATACAAAACAGCCTAGGAATATGTTGAATATTGAGTCAATGCAAAATATTCATTCTTTAGAGGGAGAACAGCTTTTTATTATTTTTTTTATATTTTCAAATACCAAGTTACACTTTCTCCAATTTTTAAGTGATAATAAACCCAGAAATATGGGAGAGGATATGGATAATTTTAGTACATATACACCTTCATTAAAAAAATATAATAATCTTAGATGGTGTGAGAGACATAGAGCTGATATTCTGCAACTGAGTCTAAAATAATTCTACGAATGCAATAAGTAAGCTAGCCATTGATTAGAACATGTGAAAAGAAGGTTTAACAGTGCATTTGTATTGATCATGTTCGCTGACACCTATACAGATATGTGACTAAATCTTTTTTAAACAGACTAATGAACTACACATTTAGGATATTTGTACGTGATTAGTAGTTAGCAGCAGCTTTCTAGTAATTTTTTTCTTTGATGATTAACCAACAGGTTTTACTTCATAAATGCCAGGACTATTAGCGGAACACCAAGTGTGGAAGCTCAGCTGGAGTTATTTATTGTGTTATCCTGGGTTCTTAAGTTGCTTTGTGCCAGACTCTGGGCTGTTGTGATGTAGTTGCTTCACTGAGTAAGAAAGACAGAATCCAGATTGCTACAGACCCTTGTAAATCCATGGTACCTGCAAAGAGATGTTTTTCCCTTGGTCAGTCCAGAAAGCACAGGAAAGCTCTGGTAAGAAAACAGATTGGGAGACAAAAATAATATTTTACGGAAGTATCCCAAAAACTTAGTAAGGAACTGTATCTGTTTTGACATGTTTTCTTAGGCATACTAGTTTTTCAAATACTACTTCCCTTCTAATGTGTGACTTGGTCATTGTTCAACACTTTCCTTGTCTCCATGAGGACAGAATTTCAAAGATACTAGGCTGAATTTGACATAAGTCATGGTTGGTGTAACAGAAGGTAGAATGGAGTTCCTAATCTGCAATTGTTCATGGACTCAGACACAGAGTAAGAAATGGGGGTGTGGGGCTAACAAAAATATGGAAGCTTTTGGAGAAGATAATGAAATATGGGGAGAACCTGAGGAATTTAATTGACTCATTTACTAGGGTGAGCTTAAAACCCCCTGCTTACTGAAATTTTATACATTTATTTATACATTTTACATATTTATTTCCACATATTTATGCATATATATTTTATATATTTATTTATACATTACATTTTTTAAAAACTATAAATAGATGTCTTTGTGCTTAGGTTATAATTGAGATATATAATTTATGGTCTGTTAGGTATTGTAGTCATGGGATTTGTATTACAAGTTTTTCACAGAAAACACAGTTAAGAGTAATGTGGGCAGTTAAGAGAAACGAATTCTGCTAAGGAAGCAACTACCAACATGAGATGAGGTAACAGTAAAAGAGAAGAAATGACCTTCAATTTGTGATTAAATAGACTTTATTGTACAGAAAATATTCCCAGTCATTAGCGCAAGAGGTAAAACAGATTTAAGATCCTACTGATTCATTGATCAGGAAAAGTAGTTTCAGGTCATAGTTTCAGACTGAGGCAGCAGTGGATGTTGTCTACCTGGACTGCAGTAAGTCCTTTGATGCCATCTCCTGTAAGAAACTCATAAACAAGCTGTTGATGTACAGGCTGGATGAGCAGACAGGGATGTGAATTGAAACCTAACTGAACAGCCAAGCTCATGTCCATGAGTAATGGTCCATGTAATGAAGTTTAGTTGGAGGCCAGTAACTAGCAGTGTACCTCACAGGTCAATACTGGGTCTAATCCTGTTTAACACCTTAATTAATGATCTGGTTGATGGGGCAGTGTATCCTCAGTGAGGCTGTTGATGACACAAAACTGGGAGGAGTCGCTGATATGCCAGAGGGTACCTTCAAACCTCAACTATTCTGTGACTCTATGCTTCTGCAATTCATCTGAGAAATTCTGAAATCTAAGGTATTTCAATATAGCCAACAGTTTAATAAAGATACTGGAGTGTTGTTAAGGTTATGTAAATGAATAAAATCAGTTTGCTTGCTTTCTTCCTTGTAGATCAAGAAAATGATTTTATAATTATGTGGTGGTTTGGCCCTGGCTGAATGCCTTCATTAAAATATCAAGAACAAAAAATAAAACAGGAGCTAAGTTTTCCTTTCCACTTAAATTCTTTCAGCTCCAAGACTAAAGAAACTGTCAGAACCCATCGCAGAACTGGAAAAAAATGAAGTGGCAGTCCAACTTAGATGGTAGTGATCACAGAGGGTTAAGTGTAATTCCTACTCTCTGTTGTCTTTACTTGAAGTCTGAGGGTGAAGGCAACATCTATGATTCCCCTCCTCAACCAGACAGGGCAGAGAAAATATAACAAAAGGCTCATGGTTCAAGATAGGGACAGGGAGATCACTCAGCAATTACTGTCATGGGGCAAAACAGACTTGACATGGGGAAAATTAGTTTATGTATTACCATTTGAATCAGAAAAATACCTTCCCCCTAACCCCTCCCTTATTCCCAGGCTTAACTTAATTCTCAATTTCTCTACTTCCTCCCCCTGAGCAGTGCAGGGGGACAGGGAATGGGGGCTGTGGTCAGTTCACCACGTGTTGTCTGCTGCTCCTTCCTCTGACTCTGCCCCTGCTCCAGCCTGGGGTCCCTCCCACAGGAGACAGTTCTTCACAAACTACTCCAGTGTGGGTCCCTTCCATGGGGTGCCATATCTCAGGAACAGACTGCTCCAGCATGGGTCCCCCATGGGGTAAACAAGCCCTGCCAGCAAAGCTGCTCTGGCCTGGGCTTGCCACCGGGTGACAGCCTCCTCCAGGCATCCACCTGCTCCAGTGTGGGATCCTCCATGGGCTGCCAGTGGGTATCTGCTCCACCATTAACCTCCATGGGCTGCAGGGCCACAGCCTGCCTCACCGTGGGCTTCACCGTGGGCTGGGGGGGAATCTCTGCTCTGGCCCCTGAAGCCCCTCCTGCCCCTCCCTGTGCACTGGCTTTCATGTCTGCAGAGTTATTGCTCTCACATATTCTCACTCCACATTTCTGCTGCAGGTGTTTTGGGCAGATTTTTTCCTCCTCTTCTTAAATATGCTATCCCAGAAATGCAACCACCATCACTGATTAGCTCAGCCCTGGCCAGCAGCAGGTCCATCTTGCAGCTGCTGGCATTGGTTTTGTTGGATGTGGGGAAAGCTTCTTGCAGCTTCTCACAGAGGGCACTGTGTAGCGCCTTCCCCCCGCCCTGCTGCCAGAACCTTGCCAGACAAACCCACTACAAATTATTATTAAAAATAATTTCCAGCAGTGAACCTTTCCTGCACACTACCACTCTGGAAGAAAAATTGTAACACTGTTAGATGTTGCCTTCACCCTCAGACTTCAAGTAAAGACAACAGAGAGTAGGAATTACACTTAACCCTCTGTGATCACTACCATCTAAGTTGGACTGCCACTTCATTTTTTTCCAGTTCTGCGATGGGTTCTGACAGTTTCTTTAGTCTTGGAGCTGAAAGAATTTAAGTGGAAAGGAAAACTTAGCTCCTGTTTTATTTTTTGTTCTTGATATTTTAATGAAGGCACTTGCCATTTTGGGGTTTTTTTCTGTTAAATATTATGCTGGGCTATTTTTTCTTAAATATTATTTAATATTCAAAAACTTTATTGTGTACTTTCACCCCAGTAATGGTGTTTTACAAAGACAGGACAAAAAGTTTGTTTCACTTCAGAAGTCTTGTGGCCATTTACTAATCCTCAGCATGGATTACAGAAAACTCTGTTCTTTTCTCTAGCTTCCCTTTTCTTGGATGCCATGTTTTCCAAACGCATTATCCCTCTTGTTATTCTGGACCATTTCTTGCATGTATCTTTGACTTAGGTCAAAGCTGTTTAGGCTCTCAGTCCTGTGTTTGCCAATTCTTCAAGGACCAGTCTTTTCTGTTCAACTGCATACCTAAACCTGTCATCCTAGCTCTTGTCAACTTGTCAGTCGCTAAAACATCCTTTTTGTTCCGGTTGTGACAACTGCCGTCTCACAGTTTTTGTCCATTTCAAATGAAGCTGCAGAGGTTTTCACCACCTTGTCACTTTGACAGTGTCACCCTTCTTGACAGTCTGCTGCCTTCCACTTCTCCAATGAATCAAGCAAACCTCTTCAATTTCAAGCACATCATGGATATCTCCAGCCTACCCAACACCTCTTTAACCTTCAGCATTTGGAATTATCCTCTGAATATGGTTCTTTCTATTACCTTGTTGCACTCACTTACCTTTAGCACCTTTTGCTGTTCCTCTCACTGGGAATACCATAATACTATCCCACAGATTTTTTACAAGCTTGTTATTTTTTCTCTGTATAAATTCTGGGGGTTTTTCCTGGTTTTGTTTCCTTCCCTTTTCTGTAAAACTTACATAACCCTTAACACTGTTTCCAGGCTGCTGTGCTTGAACAATTGTCCTCCACATTCATCTGGTTTTCTGCTTATATTGCAAATTACTTAGAATAGGGACCTCTTTTCCTTAGCTTTGTTTTTTATACAATGATGTGTATGTACACTGAGATCTTGACCCACAGGTGCTATGGTGATACACAAGTTAACATTATAATATGAAAAGCTGGTGAAAAAGACTATTTTACTTTTCCACTTCTTGTAGCAATGTGATGTTCAAAAGAATCATGTTAAAATTGTGAGTGTAAGGGAAAATAAAATATTACGTATTTTTTTAACAAAGACTTTTTTCCAAACGATTCTTTACTAAGATACACACTTTGGAATTTGTAATTTCACCCTGGGTTTCTGACAAAAATCTTGTGTGTGGAGATCTAAGATCAGGGTCTTCTTTATTCATTAGGGTAGTGCATAAACCAGCTGTGTGCTGGCCATAAATGTGACAGCAAACTGTTAGTCACATATAATTTCCTTCACTCTTTGTTTTCTTACTGTGCAGTTCCCATTGAGCTCTCATTCTTGCCCACAAGGTATTAGGAGCTTTGAATGGTACAAGTACTGCATGTGAAGCTTCCAAATACCTTGGAACTCCAACTCATTGCCAGTTGATTAGTCAATTCACAACGTGGTTTTACATTTTCCTCTGTGATGCAAGTACTCAAATGACCATCCATGTGGGCCTTGGAAGTTGACAAGATAAGTAGGTCAGTACTAACTCTGAAGTGTATGACACTACGAATAGAGATGTAGATATTGTTATGTTCCTATTCATAACAAACACAGTGGCAAGGGGCATTTATTTCTGTTGTGTTTCCTATATTGTATTCAATAAACTCCAACATTTATTTTCCAAGAAAACTAGAAAAAGCTCAATATTGACCAAAGCCCCAGATGTTACTATTTGTTAGACACCAGCATTAAGTTCTATGCCACAGGGGACAGCATTGGGATGACTTCCTACCCCTCACTGCAAATAGTGTACTATCAAGTGTGCAAAACATCATTGGAACAAGAGAAAAAAATTGGAAAATGGTGATTTTAAAAGTTATTTTTACATATAAAACAAACAGCAAAAGCATGGACAATATATGTTATCTAAGATACACAGGTACAAGCACATAGTTTCTCTATAAGAAATAGCCATTCACATATATTAAGACTAAGTTTAAAAGACAATTGTTTGAGGTACTAGACCTCTTGAATGATGAAGAGACATTTTGTTTGACAGTAACATAACAGTCTAAGTCATGTAAACGCAGTAAGGAAGTAAAAAGGTTTTGTACTTTGGAGTTTACTGAGGACCCCATGAGTGTAAGAACAGGCTGCAGTCATCCTAGAAACTTCTGCATAAAAAAATGGACAGACTACTAATGAGCATATACATTAAGAAAGACAAACTCAGATTAGTTCTAAGGATTTTCTGACAATCTTTATGCTATTCTAGCATCTATTCTATAATTATCTATATAGCCGAAAGAAATAATCAGGAGAGGTTTTATACATTAGTGTTTATGCAAGATTCATAGAGGCAAAAAGAAAAGGATGCCCAACTTTTCTATAAATATCCTGACTTCTGAATTTCATAACTTTTAGTAATGAAAATGAAAGCAGAGTACATCAGCAGCAGGGTAAGAATCCTCTCAGCACATGGTATAAACTTGTAGTTTTCAGCCCAGAAGGTCAGAATTAAAGTCATTGGGTAAGAAATCTGTATGTAATATATACTCATGGGGGGGGAAAAATTGTATGAGACTTACTAGAGCACTTGTTCTTTGAACCCAGCAGGATCATTTGGAATCTTCTGAGCATTCACTAAAATACTTTTGCATACATTGAAGGTTCAGCTTATCCAGAACACAAGAAAGTGTTCCTGTGCTGGTTGTCTATGCAATGTAGTACTAGTATAACTGGTAAAATGCTTCGGTAGTGCCTGCCCTTTACAGCATATATGCGCCTGTCCACGTTTTCTCAGACAGAGATATGGAAACAGTTAAACAGTGCTGTGCTTGTCCTGCATCACACAGTGTGGTTGGGGATTCATAAGCACCATTTTTATCACCTCTTGATGCTGGTATGAATAGAGCCATCTGACTTTCAGATTTTTTTCATAATTTATATATATATTTCTTTTTTTTAATTCTTGCATTAGTTTTATATCATAAGTAAATACATGTTTATTTTAAAAATGTTTGAAGTATATAACTCAGTGTCTTAAGAATAGGGCGAGAAAATAGGTGAATTTTGCTGAAACCGACATTTATTTTCTATAAAATCCCTTTGACCTCAAGAACAGTATCCCACATACAATATAAAATGTGCTATAGTGTTCTAAGATTGCACAGAAGAAAGATGAACTAAGAAAGAAATCCAAAAAGTAGAGAATATTACTTTTGTCTTCTATGTATTACTGGCTGTTTCTTTCATACAAAAACAAAACCACCAAGAAAAACCCCAAACACAAAACCATAATGTTAATTTGCTATAATTAAGTATATAATGGGGTTATAATGATGTAAAGAACAAAATTGTTGATTTTATGGTAAAATTGAATTTTAGCTTCCAAGATGAAAGCTTAACAGAATCTTAAGAAGTGTACTTTTTTTATTTTATTGAAAGCTTGTATTTCAGACAGTCGTGAAGAGCTCTAATAGTCACTTTTCTTACTTAAAACTCCATTTGATATGTACATTTCAAGATCCAGTCTAGTTTTGTCAGAATATTTAGCACTGGAAATTAGTCTTCAAAGCTTGGAAATTGTAACTGACCTTTTTTTTAATGTTAAATTATATGAAATTAGTGAAAATGTCAGGGGAGGAGAAGAAATGTAGATATTTTAATGAATAAAATATTTTGATTCTCTATGCTTCACATGTGAATATTGATATGACATTAAGATAGTCCAGAAATATGTAATCACAAATGGGTTATCCGGTACTTGACATGCATTGTATCTTAGTAGACCTGGTTCTGTGTTTATTTTATGAAATCAAGAGATTTTCCAGAAAAAGAATTCTATAGTAAATAGTCAAATTTTGAGAAATCCTTGTTCATGTTCCCAGATCAGACAGAATGCAGTTATCTATAAATGAATCAGAGGTGCTTCCTTTTATAAGCATATGTCACTTTCTTTCTTTCTCTATCTCTATAAATGAAATTGCTTTCCATCCAATGGAAACTTTTCAGCACCAGGTAGTTAATTGAGTAAATACTGGTTTGCAAGAATTCAGTTTATTCTAAATCATCATAAAAAAGAAATATTAATGCATTAAACATTTCATAAAGTGGAAATAATTTTACAAGTTCAGCTTCTATTAAGGGGAAACAAGAGTCAGAGAAATAAATCTGGTATATTATTTTTTGCTAACTCTTCTATTTATGTTGACTCCTCAAGCTAAAATATAACATTCACCCCGGTCACCAAGGGGATAATTCAGTTTCCTATTTTTCTTTCTTACACTCAGGATTTTTCTTCATGTGTTTGCAAAAGTTTTAACTTAAACAAGCACGTGGTCTCAAGTTGTGCCAGTGAAGGTTTAGATTGGATATCAGGAAAAATTTCTTCACCAAAAGGGTTGTCAAACGTTGGAACAGGCTGCCCAGGGAAGTGGTTGAGTCACCATCCCTGGAGGTATAGATGAGTGGCTCAAGGACATGGTTTAGTGGTGGACTTGGCAGTGCTAAGGTTAACAGTTAGACTCGATAATCTTAAAGGTCTTTTCCAACCTAAACAGTTCTATGATTCTTTGCAATCTAACGATACAGAATTCAAGCTGAGTTTTGCCCTTAGCTTCAATCTGTTGTGTCATTTCACCTTTAAGATGATATTTAGCCCTTTATAATTAGTCTGACATAAAGAACCCTGCTGAAAATACGTTCTTTGATTTTTACGAGGGGTTTTTCTTTTTCCTTTTCTCTTTTCAGTTTGGAACAACTATTCAGTAATGAGATGTGATTTGTATCCACAGCTGATAATTGCTGCCCCACAGATCCATATCATCTCTGATCTAGATTTGCTCATTGCTACTGCATTAGGTACTCCAGGGAACACACAATCCTCAAGGGACAATGAAATTGATAGATTGATATAATCCTAATTTCCCTAATTTCTATCATATAATTATTTGTACTTTGATCAGGGAAACTTTTGGTAAACTATTTTGGTGAGCTATGACAGTTCTATTCAATCAGACTCTAAGAATCACCAGGACACAACAAAGTCTAATAGTATTCAAATTCTATGTTAATGTAAATATTACATGGCAATAAATGAAGATTACTAAAGACCTACAGCTTCTGCCATGCTGGTTTCAAACTTGAGTTAATGCTTAAAAAATATTCAGAATTCTCTACCTAATGGCATGCCAGCTTGCATAAAAAATATTTTACAGGGTTTTTTTCATAATAATTCTATTATGAGTAATGAAATAAAGGTCAAATTACCTACTTGATTAATTTTGCCAGTCCTCAAAATAGTCTTATCGTGGTATCTAGAGCTTGTACAAAAAAAAGAAGCTAAAAGCCAGAAGAAATGCTGTCTTAAATCATGTAGGAAAGTCTGTTAAAGAACATTATCCTTAAACTTGAAAAGTTTTGTTAGGACTGACTGGTGGAAAAATCTGTAAAACTGTGAAGAAAATATTTTATAGGTATTGTTATATCTCAAAATTTCCTCTACAATTATGCCAAAGAGAAAAAGGCCTATGTCACCTCATAAAATTTGCTATCACATTGTTTATCATTTCTGTAATTATTCTTACTGACATTTAACTTCTTTACCTGAAGAAAATTGGTGTAAAACCGCCCACTATTGTCATAGAATACCGTGAGATAGAAATGTCCTAGGACAGTTGATTTATTAATCATTTGCTAAACTAAGTATTATTTACAGAGAAATATGTTAATTTGTTTGTTTATCAATTTAGAACTGGATTTATAGCTATGTGCTTTGTAAAAACAAAGATTATATAAATAAATTTTACAAAAAATTCTTCCTAGGTTTTTGAGGGGAGATTAATTTTTCATTCTGCACCATAAGCCTGCAAAAAAACCCAATTTTAGCTCTGACCAAATTAAGTCAGGTTTAATCTTTGGGTTCAAGACATTAGTAAGGTCTTGCTGAGAAGTAGCAACACTAAAACTAGGAACTGGAAGAAAATCAATATATCTTGAAGAACACTCAGAAGGACATCTATTGAAAATATAAATGTTAGAAATGCTGAGAAATAGAAATGCATAACAGAAATGAAAGGGAGAAAATTACTTAATGGTGATGTATTTCAGAAAGGATTGAAAGAACTAATCTAAGCTGGTTTTGCTTTGGAAAGGAGATTGGACCAGACGACCTTCAGAGGTCCCCTCGTGCCCAAATGATCCTGTGACTCTAAATAAGTCAGAAAAAAAGAAAAAAAAATTAAATGTAGGAAGTCAAAGAAAAAAGTCCCCACAAATAAATGCCAATAAACCTCAGCAATCCCATTCCCCCATCTCCTAAACCCATTAATTTTACAAGATATTTAGAAGAACTAGAATGTATAAACACTGTTGTATTAAAAATTTCTGATGTGACTGATAATAAACAAGTGGTTTATACAAAGATGACTGAGGAAAATGCCTTTATTCTTCCCTAATCTTCAAATACGTTTTCAAAGTGCTTAGTCTTCTTTCTAAAATATATTTTAAGCTTAGATGTGCACATTTAAAGGCTAACTTTAATTCAGTACATGCTTAAGTGCTTGATACCCCACTAAATGCTGTTGAAGAACAAAGTTTTAAAGATTTTTAGCATCATGACATGAAAGGATTTGAAGTGCCTAGATTTACAGGCAGCATGGCAGAAGTTTCCTGAAGATAATCAAAAGATGAGGAGGAAAGCTGATATTTAATTTCAGGAAAGAAGACCATGTCTTCAATGGAATGTGCAGAAAATCCTTCTGTGGTTGTTGGGCATTTTGCCATGTATTCACCCACTATGTGAAGTGTGACACCTGGAAGAGTTTCAGCACTAATTAAAATATATAATGTCCTCAAATTTCTAGCAATTTAAAATACAAATCTTGCTGAAAATGAGGGCAGGGAAAAGAAAATTACAGACCACATGTCAATACCAAACAAGCAAGAAACCTTTTTCCCATGTTGTTTCTCTATTTGCTCAGACACCTCAAGGGTGCCTAAGACAAAGCTGCAACAGTAAAAGCTAGTTACTGTTTGCTATTAGAATGAATAAATGAAAGAAAAAGAGCAAGGAAGGGAGAGGGAGAAGAGGGGCGGGGGGGACAGGGAAGAGAGTTATATTGTTGCATATCTGTGTCACTCAGGGTCTTAGTACACTAGTGCATATACCTGAAAGGGCTAAAACCAGCTTACAGTAGTCCTTTTGCAATCTTTCAGGTGCAGTTTTTGTCTTACATAGTGCAGAACTGCAAAGACTTAATTTAAATACATGTATCTCTATTGACCTAAATAATAATGTATATTGAAATCACCTCATTAATTGACATTCACTATTTGTGGAGAAATAAAAAAAAATATAAAATAAAGTGGCCAAAGAAGTATTTAAACATGAGTGAAACTTTAGGCACTACTGATTCCTATCTTGTTTCATTAACAAAAAAACCCAACAAACAACCACCTAAAAAAACCCACCACCAAACAAAACCAAAACACGATACACAAAAACTCCCAGGTGATTGCAAGCTTGAAACAGGTTGTTCCAATTTACAAACAGAGCTGTTCTTCTGAAGAAACAGAAATTGATATAACTTTGTGTTTATGACTAGAAAGCACTTCAAATACATGAGAGATTGTACCTGAGTTTTGTTAAATATGATTGAAATCATGTAATGCACTGAAAAAATGACTGGAAGGGACCGAAAACCTGCAAATTCTCACAAAAATATGTGCAGAAAACCTTATCCAATGTCTTTCTATCCCATCTGTTTATCCACATTTGCAATTGAAATGCTCAAGATACATTTGAAAAATAGAATTTCTGAAGAGACCTAGAGAGCTAAAAATATGCATGAAAGAAATGAGTCTGCTCAATGACAGAAACATATCTGCCCACAGATGCAATCAGTTCGAGCTGTGGAGAAACGTTGATGATGACAGCTTCCAAAATTTATTTTATTTTACATCTGATGGCCCATATAGCTATGTATAGAGGTTCCTTTGTTTCACCACAGAAATCCTACATGGCATTGTCAGCTTCTACAAGGACATTAAGAATATTATAGCTTCATCTTCCTTTCAACAAGATCAAAGTTTACTCTTAAGAAAATGTAGACTTGTTATCATTGCACACTGGGATTGAGTCCACTCTCAGGAATTTTGCCAATGACACCAAGCTGTTCGGTGTGGTCGATATACTGGAGGGAAGGGGTGCCACCCAGAGCGACTTCAACTGCCTTGAGACCTGGGCCCGTACAAACTCCATAAAGTTCAGCAAGGCCAAGTGCATGGTCCTGCACCTGGGTTGGGGCAGTGCCCAGAATCAATTTAGTCTTTGTAGAGAATTGATTTGGAGCAGCCCTGAGGAAAAGAATTTGGGGTGTTTGTGGATGAGAAGCTGAACAAGTTCCAGCAATGTGTGCTTGCAGCCCAGAAAGCCAACCAAATCCTGGGTTGCATCAAAAGAAGCGTGACCAGCAGGTCAAGGGAGGTGATTCTCCCCTCCGCTCTTGTGAGACCCCACCTGTAGTGCTGCATTCAGCTCTGGGGCCCCCAAACTTAAGAAGAACATGGACCTCTTGGAGCAAGTCCAGTAGAGAGCCATGAAGATGGTCAGAGGGCTGGAGCACCTCTTCTATGAAGACAGGCTGAGACAGTTGCAGTTGTTCAGCCTGGAGAACAGAAGGCTCCAGGGAGACCTTTTAGCAGCCTTCCAGTACCTAAAAGGGGACTACAGGAAAGGTGAAGAGGGAATTTTTGCAAGGGTATGAAATGATAGGACAGTGGGGAATAGTTTTAAGCTTAGAGAGGGTAGATTTATGTTAGATATTAGGAATAAATTTGTTACAGTGCAGGTGGTGAGACACTGGAAAATTGCACAGAGAAGCTGTGGGTGCCCCATCCCTGGAAGTGTTAAAGGCCAGGCTGGATGGGGCTTTGAGCAGCCTGGTCTAGTGGAAGGTGTCCCTGCCCATGGCAGAGGGGTTGGAATTAGATGATCTCGTCCAGCTAAAACTTTGATTCAGAGGAGTGGAGCCACTATTCAGAACTGAAGCCACTGATCCTAAAAAATTATGAGAACTGGAGTTGTTTAGCTTGGAGAAAAGGAGGCACAGGGAGACCTTACCACTCTCTAAACCCACCTGAAAGGAGATTGCAATGAGGTGAGTGTCAGTGTCTTCTCCCAAGTAACAAGTGACTGGAGGAGAGGAAATGGCCGCAAGTTGTGCTGGGGAAGTATAGATTGGATATGAGGAAAAATTTCTTCACTGAAAGCAATGGAATAGGCTGCCCAGGGAAGTGGTTAAGTCACCACGCCTGGAGGTATATAAAAGACATGTAGGTGTGGCACTTAGGGACATGGTTTAGTGGTGGACTTGGCAATGCTAGGTTAACATTGGACTTGGTGATCTTAAAGGTCTTTTCCAACCTAAATGATCCTATGATGCTATGATTATGTTGTAAAGGGCTAAACAATTAGCTCCTGGCTACCCTAACAGAATATTAGTTTTCATTAAACTGCACATAATGAACTTCTACATACAAACAACCCAAACAAAAAGTACCTAGTAGAGAATGCTTTTTTTTTTCTCAAATTGTCTGCAAGTGGTGAACAGGGAGCAACACAAATTGTCAGCAGCAGAAGGTACTTAGTTCTTAGGAAATGATGGACTACTGATAGACATACAGGTAACTGCAGTGAGGTGTAGGACCACTCACCTAAAAAAAAAGAATTTCCAGATTCAGATGAATATAAGAGGAACTCTATTTGTCCATGAACAGTAAATGGTCATATTATGTATCAAAGCACAACTATGAAATGGAAAAGAATTTCTACTGCTCTGACTTCTGATAATGTTCACTTGATCATTCTGTATAATCATATCAAATTTTAAAAATAGCAAATCCCCTAGTAACTAGCAATTCAATTGCTTCTAGTAGTAAGTGGGGAATAAAATAATTAATACTATCACTGTATTATAACTCTGTTACTTGCCAGACTGCATTCAAAACCAGAACATAAATTGACTTCAATTTAAAAAAAGAAAAAAAAAAAAGGAAATAGTATTTTGAAGAGAAACTAAACTAATTCTTATTTAAAAGGAGAGCTGATGCACTTCTGTGTAAAATTTATTCTTGTTTTGCAAGCTTGAAGAAGTATTATTTGTATTTTAAACATGTACATTTTCATCAAGGAATTGGTAACATCTAGAATATTATTGACTGCACAGACTTCTTGTCAGGAACAGTTATTGTCACTGCATAACATAAAATGGAGATAGGTAGGAATAAGATGGGTAGGTTTAAAGGATCGTAAAATTTAATAGATTTTGACTATTCATGTGTGTGTACTATATCTCCGTGGGAACGAGGAAGCTTTGATTATGAAAAATTAATTCTTGTGGTTAATTACAGAAAAATTCTACTACATAGGTTATATGCTCTGAGTTTATATTATTTGTGGAAGACCATTGTGGGTGTTTTGAGGTTTTTTTTGTTTGGTTTTTTTTTAAAAAAAATTATTATTATTTTGCTCAAATGCTGTGCTTTGCTCCTTATATAAAACATGGCCAGATATGACATTATTACATAAAGGTTGCATTTAATTTAAAATACTTAGGAAATAATAGACATTTTCTATTATCAGTAAAAAGTTTTTTTATATTTGCATTCTGTGAAGCTCATTTTCAATATCTACTTTCTACATTAATAATTCACATGAATATATGCTTGTTTTCAGATGTGGTATCTTTCTGTAATTTCACTCTTCATCTAATCTCTATTGTTTTTTTCAGTTTTTTGAACAAAATGAAAACAAGCATTGCTTCATTTCTGTATTTTTTTACCAGTAAACCACAGATTTTCAATATTTGCAGGTGGATAATATCATTTCTAGTCTAACAGCATTGTTCCAGAGTCAGTTTCTCACTAGTTCCATGAAACATGTTTTAACAAAATAAAATAGCCTGAGATACAACTGTCCTACCATCAAGGAACTCCTCTGGGAAGAATCAAACTCAGTCTCCACTCTCATTCAAGTAAAACACAGACTTGTCAGAAACTATGAAGATAACAGTAATCCTTTTAGCGCTGTATATTATCTACGCCATTTTAGAAACAATTACTTTA
Organism: Falco cherrug; assembly: GCF_023634085.1. Taxonomy (NCBI): domain Eukaryota; kingdom Metazoa; phylum Chordata; class Aves; order Falconiformes; family Falconidae; genus Falco; species Falco cherrug. Next base: position 99,902,237 of record NC_073698.1, read on the forward strand.
CTACTCATAGATGTGTGTGTATGAAGAGGCCTTATGACTGCTTTCTGGTAAATTCTGCTTCAGACAAAAAAAAACCACCACCAAACTGGAAGAGTTAATTAGCTAAATTATCTCATGTAGAAAGGATCAGTGATATCAATAAAACACATGAGCATTAACAGCTTTCTTCCATGTTGTCTACCATTTATGTGAAATCCAATTTGGATAATACACCATTGCAATAAAATCATGTCAAACTACAGTCATCTATATTTAATATTGGCAGTTCAAATACAGAATAAACTGGTACGGCATTATTAAGTTTGTTTAATATGTAGTAAAACAGAAAAAGAGTTTCTACCATGAACTGAGAAGATTACTATGTGTAAATGAACATGAACATAAAACAAATACTTATATGAAGACAAGATGTCATCAGATGAGCTAATATTCCTCAGCTTTCTAGATTTTGTGAATGATAATTTTATGGACCAGTGCTATGATCTACTTGTTTCCCTTTCAAATTTTCAGTGTCTTGAGTGGGGGGAAGGGAGAGGAGCGTAGAAAAAAACCAAAACTCAACAACAACAAACCCACAACCTATTAAATATAGTCTTGAGAATATTCAGTCCCAAATTTAAATTTATTTTGTTCTGGCGTGTCCCAGAAATTGTTCCTCAAAACCATTTTTCAAGGGGGTAGACACCCTGATGTGGTCAGGTGTTGTGTCTCCAGTGACAGACATTCAGCACAAGCCGAAACGAAACACTGCATAAGGAAATGGACAGTTAAAAATCAACCTCTATCTCACATTCCCAGCTCTGAACCTGAAAATGACAACTATTATCCAGATTTACATTTTATCCCAGCTAGAATAAAGCCAATAAATCACTGGGCTTTCGGCTGCTTAGATAATTACAATGTGAGTGGCTGGTAAGAGTTGCACTGGGGGAAGATGCTTTCAGAGGGTTAGAGCACAGAGTGGAAAGAATGACAGTGAAAAATGGGCTTGATTTCCATGTTGAGATGAGAGTTTACGACATGCAAATCACTGAACACGGTAACCTATGCTGAGACCCATCAGCCTCCCTCATCAAATACCCGGACAAGGTAAGTCTGTGTAGCGGAACATCTTTACAGAGCTAATAGCTCAGGTGAACAGCCATTTGCTTTAAAGGGGGCAGGGGAGGTTTTAATGGTATATTAAAAAATATTCCCATGTGCCTTTGCCAGAAGTGATTTCATCATTGTCACGATCTTCAACATAGTTCACCAGTTTGATCCAGTAAAAACAGAAACACTTTGAAATCTACTTCATTCTCAGTTGTCTTTCATTTAATTCTAATACAAGTCTAATCACATCTGTGTATCTGTAGATTACCTAGAGGCAAAAAATTCAGCTATACAGACTTGTCACTCTTGACATTTGAATGAAGACATGATTCAAATGTTCCTAAATCTGTACTACATGACTGCTCATTTAATCCTGTAATGATTTCTTTCATTTTTCAAGCATAAATCACAGTTCTGTTTTGTGACAAATGTAACCTGTGTGCTTCATGGTTTCACTCCATAGTTGCTGTGGCTTCCAGTCTGAACTGCAGCTTCCATGTTGCTTTCCTACATGAGGCCCCTTTGGCATCCTGACAAAAATGTTAACATGGAAAAAATATCTTTAATATTCTGCATAATATTCTAGTTTATATTTTAAAATTCCAGTAAATGTTCCTAAATAAAAAAGGAAAAGTAAATATGTGTAAATATCAGAGTTTTATTTTTCAACAACTCTACTCCTATCCTTTGATCAACTGCCTAAAACTGTATGCAAACAAACCTAACAATAGGTATTTTTTCATTACTACGAACTTGAGAAACCTGTCTGAAATACAGCTATTTCAACTAATCAAAGTTGTCTCGGGAAGTCATAGCTGCAGGATGTCCTTATTGTCACAACAGGGATATCTTATTACCCAGATACAATGATTCATTATTATTTTATTATTGTTGATTACATAGTTAATCAAGTTGCTTTTTCTCTTGATGCTTTAATTATTGTTATTTACTGCATTATGTAAAACCACCTTCTCTTTTTGTAATAAAAAAACTCTGGGAGTGGGTCTGCAGATAAGCCGTTTATTGTTACCTTATTTCTTTCTCCTTTACAAGGACTATGGGGAACATCAAGAATGCTCCAATAAACATAGGAGACAGACATTCAACTGCAAAAAAATACACCAAGTTTCTATTCAGTGTTGCACACAATGTGACATCAACACCATTTTTTTTGTATGATAAAAACTATAATTACTTGCACAGGACATCAGATAAAAATCTGCACTAACGTAAAGAATAAGTGTGTGGAACTTTCCAGTCTACTTGAAATGATCATTCGTAAATTAAGAAACATACATTCCCCCTCTGATGGGGTATTAAAATATCTTTATAAAACAGGATGGAAAGCATCAAATGTGAAGGTTCTGCAACTTGGCTGAGATTATACACACCAAATCTCTGTAAAAGTTGTAAATGGATGAGATCATACTAACTGTAAAAGAATGAAATGTAGCTAAGTTGTAACAAACTAAGACAAAGGCACTACAAGAACATGAAATAATGCTATTACAGAACTACTTTAAAATCAAAGCATGATAAAACTGAGAAGAGGAAGAGACCTTAGCTAGGACGCAAAGGGGAGCAGGTTGAAACGTAGAAGAAAATAGAGGGAAGATAAAACAGGTTGGATAGAAAGAGAGGATGGATTGTGCTGAAACAGGAAATAATGTCAGATTTTCAATATCATGATAAAGGGCATCTCTGAGCCAGAGCATAGTAGGTAAATGAAAAGACTGTCCTTGATACTTCAGAGGTCTTTACTTATTTGAGTACAATTATGATATATTAAGTGCTGAGGCACATAAAAGATTATAAACATTGGAGAAAGATTCAGAGACAGATGTTCCACATTTTGTCTCACTGAATTTTGAGCAGAAGAAATAGAGCAGATGAACAACAACAACAAAAAAAACCTGGCAAACATTGGTGTACACTGCTGCATGAATGAACAATTTCCCTCGCCTTTATTAGCTACTTTTTTGAAGTGCAAGGATAAGAAAAATAGTATCTTTTTTTTTTTAATTTATTGGAATTATAAAATAATCTAGGCCATATGGGATTTTAAATGCCATGTGGCCCAACTATACTCTCAAAACCCAGTCATTTTACATCGGGTTGCTCAGGGCAACCTGAATACAGTCGGGGTTTGAATGTAGTAAAAGATACGGATTCCAAGGCCTTTCTGGGCAACTGGTTCCAATATTTGTTTATCCTCCTTGTTGATTTTTTCCTTATTATCCATTAAGAATTTCCTGAATTTCAACACATGTCTATTGCCTGTGGTCCTTTCAGGTGCACCTGCAAAAAGAGTTTGCCTCCACCTCTACTACACTTTCTTGTTAGGTCATGGTAGACAACAGCAAGGCCTTGCCTTCACCACCCTATTTTAGGGCTGAACAGTCCCAGCTCTCTCAGTTTTGCCTGGTATGTCAGGCACTCCAGAAACATTGCTTGCCCTTCAGCAAGTCAAATGCATTTCTTGAATTGCAAAATCCACAGTTAGTAGATGAATGAAGACTTGTTTGTATGCACAATAGGTAAGATGACATGAAATCATATTCCCCAACAAAGATTTCCAAAATCAATGCACTATGCACAGAATTAAATCAATCTACAAAGGACTTCATCATCATAACTGATAACTTATTTACAAAAAATCCAATTACTTCACCCGTGAATAAAAGTAGAATAGTAGCATTAGAAGAAAATCAAAGGTATTCTGTATTCTTTATTAATTGATTAAATTTCTCATTTAATTTTGCAATTTAATAAAATATTTCCTTACAACTAGATTCTTAATTAACCTACTTCTGAATCCAATAATGAATTTTGGCTTATACGCTAACTCCAGTGATATGGATATTCTGGGGTCACAAATGTAATGTATTAATTATTAAGAATCTACATCATACTAAGTATGATGAAATTGCTAGGATTATTCATAGTATTATATCAGGACATAAAGACTCACTTGAGAAGTGATATTACTCAAAATTTATTATATATTAAACCCTAAGAGGTTTCTTTCAAAGCATTCTAGAAGAACAAAACAAAAAGTAGCAATGGCATACATTTTCTTCAACAAATATATTTGAATTTTTTCTTCAGTAATTTTTACCTGAAATTTACTTGTCAGTTTGAAGAAATAAAAATATATGTACTCCACAGCTGTAAATTGAACTAAGTAGTGTACATTGCTACTGAGCAACTAAGACTCTACTGTGTTCAGGAACTGAAATTTTAACATGTATGAAGATTTCTAAAGTAACTATTACCTGCCATATTATGCTAATAATTACAGTTTCAGAAGGTTTGGGTTAGAAGTCATGTTTTATGAAACTATATTTAGTTAATGTAGCAGGCATAATAAGCTACGACTTGTAACATGAGCTAACCCTGCAGCGTATTTAGGATGAAACGAGGTGTATCTCTCATCTCACAAGTATTCCGGGTAAGGTCAGTTACCAGTAGCCTGAGATCTTGTAAGAAATCCACCTGATTAATATGTAGATCTTCTACATTTTCTCATATCTAATATTTACCAAGGTAGGTTTTTTTTAACATATTACATTATTAGCAAGGTTTTTGTAGGTTTAAAAGTAAGAGTTTGACCTTCCTTCAATAATTGCTTAAAATTAATAAAATTTGGCAGACCAGTGCAAGCAGCTCATGTAAGGATGCTGTCCTAAGGAAAAAATAGAGAGGCTTGTAGAAAAATGGCAACTTTGTTAGTGATGCAATATATGTTAATGCACAGGCTAGATCTACAATGAAATATTTTATCTTCCGTTGTCTATCAGCAATGTCTGGTGAAGATTAAAGATATTTGTGTTTATTTTATTTTTGCCTAAACTCAAACTGCTTACTACTTGTTTTAAAACTACTTATTAGCAAAACTCAAATTAAGGCGATATTAGCATACCCTTTATCTTATTGGTAATTGTCAGCTATTTTTGTTTTGGGAAAGGGAGGTGAATTTATATAAATGAAGCTAAGTGTTCTTTTTCCTTTTTTTTTTTTTTTTTTTTTCCCATCAGCCTTTCTCTCAGGAAATAGATTCTGTGATCAGGAATTGTCTGTCTCTTACTGATAAAATGACAAGAAAAGCCCAGAGACACTATAAGCCACAGAAGTCCAAAAACCAAAATAAGTCAGTTTTTACCTCTCATCATAAGTCTGAAGACTAAGGTGTCCTAGCGAGGAGGGAAGAGAGGATGATGCTATATCCCCATCTTTTGACCTTGAATGTACAAACAAGTAATTTTATATAGAATTTAGAAGAATTCTTCTGAATATTTACTTCATATTTATTTCACCCTTTGTATATATGCAAAACCCATGCAATTTCAAGACACCTTTTGCAATTTTCTCTCTTGTGCAGTTACTAGCAATTTTAAACACATGTGTACTCTATTTCCTGGTAAATAACTCAAAAACCAGAAGTATGATTAAAGCAAATTTGTAAGAATTACAAAATTATTCTTTTTCATCTATGTATTAAATTACAAAAGTAAACAGACAAAAATTTCTATACAGGAATTCCAAAGTTATCATTTTATCTGAATACAAATTTCTTTTTTATATGAAGATTAATTTCTTTACCCCTTTTAGCATGGTGAACGTGCAAGCGTCAGACAAATCCCATTATTGTTACTTGTCAGGTTTCTCTATTATCCCCTCGGGAGCATGCAACACCAGAATTTCCTGCTGCATCCAAATAAAGAGATTCTGAACAGCACCACTCTAGGGTGTATATTTTTCTCACATTCAATAAAAAAAAAATAATCACAGAATAATTATAAATTTTTTTGACTACCAATTTTGTTGAGTGTGGTTGAGCTGAGTGAGTAATTTGCAGCGAATAATTAATGGGATTAATTTCCCTCCTTCTTTACTTATGGAAAATCCATGAGCCATTCCTAATTTATTTGAATTTATTTCTGTCTAGAACAGAATCCCTCTGAAGCACATGGAAGCCTTTTCACTGAAGATGACAAACCTTCTCAGTGAAATCATACCTGAGAAATATATCCCCCAGGTTTTCAAGTTTATATGGATTGATCACATACAGCAAAAAGTCAGTCCCAGTTATTTTAAGCTTACTGGTAATTTTATGTACATGAATAGCCCTATGTAAAATACAACTGAATTGTTCATATGCACAAAGCTGAGTGTGTGCACAAAGATGTGCAGGACTAGCACTCAGAGTCTAGGCCTTGCAGCAATGTAATACAGCATAATTTCTCCTCTGGTTCTTTGCCATCCACTTTCTGTCAGGAAATACCTTACTATGCATCATTAGATAAATGCCTTCTTAATAAAGAGAATCCAGGTGTACTGGTAAAATACTACGATTGAATACCTTTAAGTCTCAGCTTCATTAGGCAGTGACAGGCTGTCATGCTCTTTTCTTATTTATTCTGGTTGAGTTAACAGCCCTTTCCTGTGGCTATTAATGATGACAGATCATTTATTGCTTTGTAAGAATACAAATACATTTCCATCACTGTCTTATACAATTTTCCAACCCCACAGATCGTTAACTTAGAACTCTACGTGCTCTATTGAAAAAAAGGTATATATCTATACTGCCTGTTTGTAACTGAAACACATGCAAGTGCAAAATTATTAAAGATTAATTTCTTAATTGTGTTTTAGCAGTACTTCCTTTCGAAAATGCTTCAAGATTTTATACATACTCCAGTGATAGACAGTAGTAAACTAAGGTTTTATTTCTTTGTTCACATTAAGTTGTGTTTGAATTTTCTACTGAAATTAAAAATATGAATGTTAGAATAAGGATTTTTATTCAGAGGAAGATTAGTGAAGGGCAAAAGTTCTATAGGGGCATACTCCTTTTGAAAGAAAAGAAACTTTCACCACAGTGTCTGCAAAGTTATTCACCGGTCTCTATAGATACTGTGTCAGTAATGAGTGGCAAATTTGACATATGAAGGTGGCAATTTCAGTTTGGAGGGAAATTATATTTTCTTTACATTAAGAATAATGTTAATTTAGAATATCAAAATCTAAACCATCTATTTCATGACTTTACTAATCCATAAACCAAAACTGTTGGTGAAGTACTGATAGATAATACTGATTGCCTTAGAAAGTTTTTCACCACCAAATGAAACTGACACCCTACTTTCAGTGTTTAAGAACACCGAATACAACAAATGGCCTGTCGGACTACAGCATCCTCATAACAGCTCTACCCAGAGAGCTGGGCTGAAAGTGTAAAATTTCTAAATTTAATGGTTTTGACCCTCTCTGAGTTTTCTTACTTGGCAGTTAATGATTTTCATATGAAATAGAATATGACATGCCATGCAATAAAGAAAATTTATTATACATAAAGCTGGAGTTTATTGAACAGGTACTTCTGTACTCTTTCTACAGCCCTGTGGAGAAGGTAAAGTATGCCCTAATCCGATGGCAAAATTGGATTTAGCAAGAATTGACATGCTATTTCTGTTTGGTTGTGGGATTTAGTTTCCAGGTTTCAGAATGGGATGTTGCTTCTCATGAGTCTAAATATGATGTGCACCTAGAAACAATTCAGTGTGTGGCTATATTGATTAGGCTGCCAAGCTGTGCTTTATTTACCCTTATTGCTATGAAATTACCCTCATGCACAATGATGGCAGCAGCTCCTGTCTCTTCTTCACCTATGGAAAAGGAAAAACTCTGTGCAACGAACTCTGCTTAGAATAACCAGGCACTACTTGGAAGTCACTGCTAATCTCTCTTCCACCTAGTGAAGAAAGATGCAAGAAAAACCATACTGCTACCATTTGTAGCTGTGTGTATTAAGACGACAACTCCTAATACATAGACAGTAAACCAGCCCAGGCCAAAACTTATTCCACCTGCCCGAGAGATGATATGAGGCTGAACATCCCTGAAATCAGTTATTAGGGTGAGGTTTTGAACACAGAAATGTATTAATTCTTCTTTCAGGGAATATCCTCCAAGTCTCTAAACTCTTCAAGGTTTATTTTCAGCATCCTATATCACTGAATTTTATAAAAAAATCAGTTTCACTCCACTGGTACACAGCTATCCTGAAGACACCTCCAGAGAAATTGAGCTATGACCAAAGAGGGAAGTCCTGATGCCCTGGAACATCAGTATTATATCAGTCCAGTATGGCTAGTACTTTATTTTACTATTCATTAATGAAGCACAACTTACTCTCTGTGCCACAATTGCCAAGCTAATTACATACTCTTAGTTCCAGCACCTCATGAAATCATTGTTCCTTTGCCTTGTGAAGATGACAACTAATTTATCATACAGGAGACAGTTGGAAAGATTAACAGGCTAATTAACTGTCATGTATGCAGATATGTTACTCCCATGAAATGTACTAGCAATATTACAGATCAGTAAAATCTACTTTAAAGAATGAGAAACAAAGTCCCACAAAATAGAGGCCGAGTAATATATGACTACAGTTGTTAAATTTTTCATTAAATTAATAGATAGCAACGTACTTTTCATGTTCTGAACTTATGTGTCATAGGTGCTTGGTGAGAAATAGGCTTCAGCAGGAAATTTAATTGCTGTTCCAAACTGATTTCATTTTCAGAAAACAAGAACAATTTCTGCAATTTCTGCTTATTTGGAAAGCCACCTTCCTGTTGAATCTGCACAAAAAAAATATATTTGCAAGACTTCATAAGATATTTTCATATTCCATTTCAGAAAAATTGAATTTTTTTCATTTTCCTTAAACATATAAACACATAAAGTTGAACATAAAAGTTATTTACGGGCACTAACAGGTAACATGGTAAAATCTTATTCCCATATGAAAGCCAGATAAAATCTGAGTTTAAGCTTTCAGTGTTCTTCAGTAAAACTTCTTGAACTACCTTTATTCTAACATTTAGACTAGAAAGTTCTTCTCTTGTTCTGTGAATCTTCAATTCTCTTTCTGCAGAATTCTGCACCAATGAGTGTCCTTACTTCCTAGTCTAATTATTTGGATGTTAAAAATATTTAAAACTGAAGAGAAAATTATATCCTTAGTCCATATTAGTTTAAAACAATTGTTTTCAGTGAGATCCACATAATCTTTTGATTGTCATACCTATTTAGGCTTCCAGCTCCCCTAAAGATGCTTTAGATCAAAAGATCTGGTTGTGAAAGGAGTTGTCTGTGAAACAAGATGTTTTGTGGGGCTTAGTTCATGGATTGGTTATGTCTGCCTTCCTCCTGTGACCTCCTTTTAAAAAGTCATTTACTCCATGTTTACTTTGCTAAACCTTCTTGCTAAACCTTCTCTGTACAGCTAAGACAAAGGATTGATGTTGTTCTTGAAGGTTTACTAATAACCTTCTGACTTTGATTCCTTAATTCTGAAGGAGCAGCACTTGATTTTGCTGTCTTTACCACACTTCTTACATTCTGCTGAATCGACATTGTTTGATTCCGGAATTACAGACCTGAATGCATCACTCATAAATGCATGAGTCATTTAATGTGCCTGCTTTTCAGTGGCATTTTGACAATTTCTGGTACTACTTATTATCCATTATGAAATAGGTCTTTGTAAGCCTGCAGACATTTCCATACATGACAGAACTGGAATTTGTATAATTTTTCTCATTTCATAGGTTTGTACACATTAATGAAGTGATAAAATGAAGACATTGGCGCTTCAAGATTTTATTGACTGCAGTCATATGTGGCCTTGTTTACTAATTTGGCTTTAGTGACAGGTGGCACCACACAATAAATAGACACTGTAAGCTCACCTGTGTTTCCGTTTAACCATTAAACATGCATACATACAGAAAAAACCCCACAAACCCCAAACAAAAAACAACCAAAAAACCAAACCCAAGCCGAACAAACCAGAAAAACTCCCAATACTAAAACAAAAAATAAACAAACAGATGGTATGATAGATAGATGGATCAATGGTTTAATAATTAAGGTTTACATAATGGTTAGGGAGGGGAAGATAACACACCTTGTTCCAATTGGAGCCTGAGGTCTAAACTTATGACAAGGACTATTGCCTGTGACCTTTGGGTACCTATTAATTTATAAATGTATACCTATATGTGGTGACTAGATGTAATAATATACCCTAACTTCTGTATGTTCCATTGCCTACAGGAAGTGTTATTGTTGTGGAAGATGAAACAAGTCATAGCTAAGGATTTTGGACATAATGCTTATGTGAAAGAACTTTATCTGCTCATTCTTTCTTTGAATTGTTTGAAATTTCACACAATATATCCTTATTTTTAGCCAGTATTACCTAAAAATATGTGTGATTTTAAGTTTTAATTTTAGAGGCAGTACACTTAGAAGTCTACAATTCATGAATAAATATCAAAATTCTGTCAGGGAATTCAAAACATAATATAACCTTCAAAGTGTACCAGCAAGGTGCATATAATTAATTTCTCAGAAACAAAGTGTTTAATTTGAATCATTAACAGGGAAAAATTACAGAAAGACCTTAAAGCGGTGGCACTCTAATTTCAGGGACATTTTGGCCACCAGTATGGAATTCTTATTGTTGGGTATAGAGAATATTCTCCAGAGAAGATAGTTGATCTCTAAGTGAAATGAACTTCTAGAAGGAATGCATAAAAGATCAGATGAGAGAAGGGATAAACTGTTTCAAAACCTGGTATATTTTATGTTTGAACAGTAGGAAAAATCTATTTTGTTCTAGACTAATACTGATAAGCAAAGACTTCTATTTCCTGTAATGTAATTTCAAATTCAAATTATAACTGAATTCACTGTCATGGCTAAGGACACATGTAGAAGGGAAAACAGGAGAAGACAGAGCGTGTGTTGAGAGTATGACTGTGTAAGATATTCAGTAATTCTTGTTTTCCATATTGCTTACTGTGCAAAATAAATAATCATGTTTTTTCTGTGTTGACAAACAAATAAGTAATACACATTTGCCTTTCTCAAATTTCTTATTTCCCAGTATCACACTCCTAATTCAGATATTGAAACAGCAAATGGATTGATGTTTTATTTCTAAATGTAGGCTTTCTTTCAGAGGATGGAGGAATTGAAAAAGTGCAAGCTGAAAACACTCTGATGCCCAGTCCTGCTTGGAATAAGGCAGTTTTCGGAAAACGTTGAACATCCTCACTGGAAACAAATGTCTTTGAGATATTACAATATCTGAAAGATTAGAGTATGACATATTGAATAATTAAAGCTTAAATATAAAAAAGTTGTCATCTTTACTCTCTCTTAACTCTTCATTTTTTTCTGAAATATTTATTAAGTGACTAAAATTATTTTCCAGTGTCTGATTATTTTTTTCCTGAAAGTAATTTATTTTATTATATAGAAATAATATTTTATATTCTTTTTGCCAGGTTGTCACAGTAAGTGCCTACAATATCCAAGAAATATTATGAGACTGCCTAGATCAACGTGAAGTGAAATTTAAGGCCTTACTTCACCCTACTTACCATTTGATTATCTGATCATCAGAAGTCTAAACCTAGGCAGACTGAAAAGCTTCTTAGAAGTCTGAATGCTACCTCACAAGATATAGATTTCCCCCAGCCTGAGGTGAGAAATATTTAACAAGCTGTGATTTAGAGGCAGGAGGGAAATACCTACAGAGGCCCAGTCTCTGTGTATGTTAAAATATCTTCCCCATCTTCCACTAATGGAAGGAATTAGAACATAAAATTCCCACTTTCCAAGAGAACATCTTAGTTGCAAGGCATTAAGGGAACATTTTTGTCCATACTTCTTGTCATCGTTGTATACTATACAAAAAACCAGAAAGGAAATCAGACAATTATATATAGTTGGAGGGAATATTTTGAAGGAGAGACCTGTGTTCAAGGGACCACCTCTTCATTTTTCACTGGAGAGCCATGCACAAAGAATATGAAAACAATGGAAATCAGAGTCCAAGATTGCTTCTGCCATGTTTTCCATTTGCCAGATGATGCTACAGGTCTCATCAAACATGAGAAAAGTGAAGAACCAGAGTGAAATGAATTTTCACAATCTAGGTGCTTGCTAGGAAACATGGAGAAAAACAAAGGTATTAAATGCCAAAAAACTGTGTTAGGAGATGATGGCAGTTAGTAGATTTTCCGTTGCCAGTGTGCACAGAACCTTTGCTGGAGATCTCTCATAATGTGGATCATAAGAGGCTACAGCAGCAAGTGGATTGTAAGTTTAAGATTCAGGGTTAAGACAGAAATGATCAGTGAATCTCAGCTTGATGGAAAGTCACCTCCATGACCATCAGTTGGTGCACGTTAATATAATTAAAGTTTTGGCATTTACATGCAAGGAAAGAATTGCAGGGGAACTTTTGGGAAAATATGTTGGGTTTCCACTTTATTTTCTCTCTCTCTCTCTCTTTTTTTTTTTTTTTTTTTTTTACTTTGTCTTTCTGACATCCAGTTCCTTGGAATATAAATTTTGTGCTTAAAGCAAGATCAGGTGCTTTTTTTTTTGCTTTTTTTTTTTTTTTTCCCAGAAAAATACTCATCAAAAACAAGTGGGTGCCTTGCAATTTTCCAGCAGATAATTTCTTATTTTTCCATTACTTGTTCTGCTCTCTTGCTATTCTCTTTCTGCTTCTGACCTCCTTTCTTTATCCTCTGTGATTAGTGACATTTTGACTTTCCTTTAAATCATACCTACATTATACAAAATGACCACGCTGGAGGTACAAAGCAACAAAGCTATAGCTCCAACATGGTCAAAACATGGTTTGATCCTGTGAGCTCTGTGCTAATCAATACTATTCAGGTAGCATCAAACAGTGCTTTAAAAGTGTTGGAGTACTTCTATTTCATAAATGTCCCATTGTCTCTATTTACAAAGATATAAAGTGCACATTGCTGACTTTCTTCTTCCTGTCAGAGTAGATGTTTCTTGCAGTAGTCAAGGAAATAACTGCAGTACTACAATGAATGTAGGAACATACTTTTCCGGGTGAAAAGCATGGAGTCCCTTAGAACTTCTGTACCCCAGCACAACAAAAATCTGCCTGGTGCACAGCATACCAAATGCTTTCAGGATATAGTTTTAACTGAAGATATATTAACAGCTATATGGCTATGTTCATTTGCACATCTCAGGTAATCATCCCTAGATAATGTTTCTTGTAATTCCAATGACACTGATGGGCTTTAAGCATTGAAAATAAATAACAGTGTCTCCAGAGTTGGAATTCAATTCCTTCTTATTCTGTTTTAATTGTTTTCCTTTATTTACATAGTTTGTAAGTACCACTCCTCATTGCATAGCTGTTTCCTAGCAAGTTATTGCCCTGCTAGGAAGGGAACAACAGTGTATTCTGAAAGAATGCAAAAACTTTCCACCAAGCTGAAATGAGAATTGAAACAAAAGATACTCATTATCAAGATTTTGAGCAACTTGGTATTTCCTTGGACTCTCTTTTTTTTTTTTTTTTCTTTTAAACAAAAGCATTTTGTACCTAGTGTGAGTTCAACTTGACTTACTTCAAAACTGTAAAGCTGCTGTCCAACTGAGAGCAGTTAAATTTAACACTGAGTAGTTAAATGAGGATGGAAGCCAGTAAAAGAAACTCAACCACTTAAGAAATTCCAGTAGTGTGCAATAAGTATGATATCTTTCTTCTGACAACTAGTTTTTAGAACATGTAACAAACTTTTTCTTAAAACATAAAAGTATCTATCCAATTACTTGCAAATGGAAGAACTATTAATTATGGTCGGTTTTGTGTTGTTTTTTTCTTCTTTTTAATTTAAGGAAAACAATGAAATTTATTTGAAATGTGTGTGGTGACTGGTAGTTTAAAATTATATCCCTCCCTAAAGTCTTAGTTTACATAAACTCTTCCTTGTCTAAGGCCTTAACTATTAGCTTATTTCCAACCCAATCTTGTTGGATTGAGAATAACCTCATATGGGGATGGACTGGAAAGACCTCATCTTCCACTTTTAACTCGGAAGGTGAAAGGACCAAGTATAACAGAGTTCACTTTAGAAGTTCAACAGATGTCTCTTGCACTGTAGTCAAAGCTGCCACCTTCCATGCAGGTGCTCAGATATTTTCTGCCGTTCACTCATCCTTTCCTTCTCACTACATTGTAGCTTCTTACCTCATATATCATCAAGATTATCCAAAGGGTTAATATTAGTCAAAGGGACAGAATTCATAACAAAATAGCTCTCTTTGTAATCCATCTTGGCTGTATCCCTGCTGTTATACACCACATCATATTCTGCATGTTCAGACAGTAATATCTAAACTACTGTTCAACCCTCACAGAATGCAAAGACCATTCTTTCCTTTTGAATATGTCTCTTACTGTCCCAGGAATTTTTACAGTGAGAGTATCTTTTTTCTTCCCCCCTACTGGCTGGTGAGTGGAAAGGGGGAAAAAAGGATGATTTTTACTTATTTCTTAGACAGCCACAATTAGAAGAAGGTCAACTGGTCACGACACACCTTTAGAGGAAAGAATGGTTTTGCCTTATGCTATCAAAATTTATCTTTTACTGGAAATATATATGGCCTGTCATATCAAATTTTTCTTTTGCATTTCAGCTGTTTCTGGCATGGGGGAATAGAACAGAAGTAGTTCATTCTTAGGAGAACTATAAGGATGTCATTAGGTTAAGCAGGGAGAAAATCAGAAAGGCAAAGGCCCAGCTAGAATTTAAGCTGGCCACTGCTGTAAAAGACAACAAAAGATGTTTTCACAAATACATCAGAAACAAAAGGACGTCCAAAAATAATCTGCATCCTTTACTCGGGGGGGGGGGGAGGGGGGGGGAGAGTAGGTGGGGAGGGGCTATTGCTACACAGGCTGAGGAAAAGGCTAGGGTACTTAATGTTTTCTTTGCCTCAGTCTTTAATAGTCAAACCAGCTATCCTCAGGGTACTCAGCCCCCTGAACTGGAGCAGAATGAAGTCCCCACAGTTCAGGAGGAAATGGTTAGTGACCTGCTGCTCCACTTACACATTCACAAGCCTCTGGGACCAGATGAGATCCACCTGAGGGTTCCAAAGGACCTGGCAGAGGAGTTCGCCAAGCCAATCTGCATAATTTATCAGCAGTCCTGGATGATGGGGAAGGTCCCAGAAGACTGGAGGTCAGCCAATGTGATGCCCATCTATAATAAGGGCATGAAGGAGGGTCTGGGAAGCTACAGGCCTGTCAGGATGACCTTGGTGCCAAGGAAGGTTA
Source organism: Falco cherrug (assembly GCF_023634085.1). NCBI lineage: Eukaryota > Metazoa > Chordata > Aves > Falconiformes > Falconidae > Falco > Falco cherrug. The sequence continues at coordinate 99,917,535 of NC_073698.1, forward strand.
TGGAGCAGATCACCCTGAGTGAGATCACACAGCACATGCAGGACAACCAGGTGATCAGGCCCAGTCAGCATGGGTTTATGAAAGACAGCTCCTGCCCAACTAACCTGATCTCCTATGACAAAGGGACCTAAACAGTGGATGAGGGAAATGCTGTGGATGCTGTCTAGCTGGACCTTAGTGAAGTCTTCGACACTGTTTCCCACAGGATTCTCCTGTATAAACTGGCTGCTCACCGCTTGAACAGGTGTACTCTATGTTAGGTAAAAAGCTGGCTTGATGGCCAAGCCCAAAGAATGGTGGTGAATGGAGTTAAATCCATTTGTGGCCAGTCACAAGTGGTGTTCCCCAGAGCTTAGTATTGAGTCTAGTTCTGTTTAATATCTTTATCTATGATCTGGATGCATTGAGGGATTTGAGTGCATCCTCAGTAAGTTTGCAGGTGACACCAAGTTGGGCAGGCATGTTGATCTGCTTGAGGGTAGGAAGGCTCTGCAGAGGGATCTGGACAGGCTGGAACAATGGACCAAGGCCAATTGTATGAGGTTCAACAAGAAGTGCCGGGTCCTGCACTTGGGTCACAGCAAATGCACATAACACTACAGGGTTGGGGCAGAGTGACTGGGAAGCTGCCTGGTGGAAAAGGACCTGGGGATGCTGGTTGACGGGTGGCTGAACATGAGCCAACAATGTGCCCAGGTGGCCACGAAGGCAAATAGCATCCTGGCTTGTATCTGCAATAGTGTGGCCAGCAGGACTACGGAAGTGATTATCCCCTTGTACTTGACACTCGTGAGGCTGTGCCTCTAATACTCTGTTCAGTTTTGGGCTCCTCACTACAAGAAAGACACTGAGTTGCTGGAGTGTGTCCAAAGAAGGGCAACGAAACTGGTGAAGGGTCTAGAGAACAAGTCCTATGAGTAGAGGCTGAGGGAACGAGGGCTATTTAGTCTGGAGGAGACTCAGGGGAGACCTTATCACTCTTACAACTACCTGAAAGGAGGTTGTAGTGAGGTGGGTGTTGGTCTGTTCTGCCAGATAATGAGCAATAGGACAAGAAGAAATGTCCTCAAGTTGTGCCAGGGGAGGTTTAGATTGGATATTAGGAAAACATTCATCAATGAGAGGGCGGTCAAGCATTGGAACAGGCTGCCCAGCAGGTGGTGGAATCACCATCCCTGGAGGTGTTCAAAAAACTGTAGAAGTTTTGCTCAGACACATGGTTTAGTGGTGGACATGGCAGTCCTGAGTTAACGACTGGTCTCTACAATCTTAAAGGTCTTTTCCAGCATAAATGGTTCTATGATTCTGTGATTCTTTTCCCCAAAAAATTGAATGGAGTCCTGAAAGCCAAAGAAAAAAGAAAGAGAAAACTGATCAAGGCCACTTAGTGGTTAGAAATAAATCACCAATTCATTCTAGAGCTGTATAGAAGCACAATAGCCAGAGAGCTGTTTGTTATTGCTTTTTGTTTTGGTTTGAGGTTTTAAATTATTATTATTATTTGAGTGAAATGATCAGCTATAAAAAAGTTAACGAGTACAACATGGCTGTGCACATTCCACACAACTATTGTTTCAAGTTTCCTTTCTGCAGACCAAGGGAACTCACCAATGCAGTCATGTCCCCATCTTTGCAAATGTAAAGCCTGTAATATAGTAGTTGAAGTGATGGATTAAACTGAACAGGAAAATTGAAGGTGAAGTCTTGGAAAGATTTTAAAGTCTAAATGAGGTTGCATGACAACTGATAAATGTAAATGATTTTATGTTTTCTTCAGGCTGTGATGCCAAATCTTACTCTGTGGAAAGCAAGACGGTGATGGTAAGAAACCAGGTTTAAATAATAAAAAAATACATTTCTTGAGAGATATAATCTTCTGAGGAAATTACACTGGCAAACTGTTTTTGCAGCACTTCAATTTCTTTAACAGGTGAAAATGTAATTCCTGTTTTTTCTAGTTGTTGGAGGGAAACAGATGGCATAAATGAGAAGCATTTCACTTGACACTGACCTTTCACTGGACAACATAGGGCATCCGTCTGCCAACCTGTTCTTAAATCCCTGTATCACAGCTGAAACATACAGGTATAATCCCATAAATATTTCATAACTCCTTGCAAGGAAGAAATGTCAGGTTTGAATTAAAATGCATCCAGATAACACCAGGAAATATGGAAATATTATGTTATGGAAGAAGTATAGCCAGTTACAATACAAGAAAAAACATGCAAATACTTTGCTGTTTCTCAGAAATGGACTGTCAGCAAAGCCTTTTTTATTTTTTATTTTAAAAACAGCATGCATATGGTTTATTTCAATTCCTAACCTTTTTCTGAACTCTCTGCTCATGACAGCAAGAAACTTAGAATCTTGGAATGACAGTACATAGCAAAGTTAGTTTCATCTTATTTCTCCAAGTCTTTCTGTGAGGCACACAGAGTGTTTGCATTTGGTCTGCCATGTTGAGGGTGGATGGAAGAATGAACCAAAAGGTGCTTCTTCAGTAAAGGCCACAAGCAATAATATTTGGGTTTTCTCTTTCATGCTACTGTTAAGTGACTGCTACTCTTCTGTCACTTCTTCCTGTTTGCTCTTGCTATTTTTCTTTCCCTTGGTTCTATTTTGTGATTTCTGAGTTGAGAGGGGGCCAGCCGGCAGAACGGTTTCCCCTTTTGATGCCAAGAACTTTTAAAGCACATGTACAAAATTAGATCTTTAAAATTTCATGCTAGCTCCACCAGTACTGACACAGTGGGTATAACCCAGTCCAATGCTACCTCTCGACCACAGAAGAGAAAATAAATACAGGTATGTGTTTTCTCAATGAAATTGATGAATATTCTCTCAGCTCTGCCTGTATGCAGGCCTAGCATCCAGCTACATAAACATACCATTAATTAATTACCTTAGTTTAGCATTTCTTCACCTGCTTTACTTAGAGTTCCTTCTTCCTTTATTATAGACATTCCAGATGTGGCAAAATCAGTGCTTTGAACACTGGCTAGTACTTTTCAATCTCTTCCAGAAACCCTTTGCTGTTGGATCAAAAGTGAGGTGTTTGTAGCTGCATTACATTGATGTCTCATGTGGGTTTGTTGGTTTGTTTTTTTTTTTTTTTTTTTTTGTGACAGATTTGTCCAGTTTGGCCTTTCTTTTCCTCAGTCATTTTAAGCAGATGAACTCCCAGGTTGTAACAAAAAAAAAAAATATTACAGATATACCATCTTGTATCTTTAATGGCTGCATTTATTCCCAATTTTAGAATTCCAGTCCTCAGGGCCACCCAGTTCTTTCTGATTTTCCTAAGTTAATAATTGTCCTTGACTTCCTCATCAGTACATTTTATTAGCATACTTCTTTCAAGTCATGGTCATTTTTTGAAAATATAATATTAAATAAGAAAACAGAATGATCCTTGAGTAACCCGTCCTTTCACAAGTGTTTTCCTTCTCAATATTATTTCCTAGTCCTTCCCCTTCAACCAATTCCTAAAGTAGCTTATTATTTTTGTGCTAATTTCATTTTTTGCATACTAAGTAAGTTTCTCTAATAGCACCATATCAAGTATTTTAATGAAATATTTTAGTAAACTCCAGGTAGATTATATTTATGTTTCCCTTTTGTAGAAAAATAATCACTTTATCAGAGGAAGACAGCAGCTTATTTCAGTCCAATCTATGTAAGTCCATGTTATATTTAAGCACCTTTTTTCTTTACAGAAATGTCTTTTGCTGTTCTTTGTTTTACTCTTAATCCAACCTCCAATTTCATGTTTGTTTATCCTTAAGATCATGTTACTGTGTTTTGACTCAGTCTTTTCCTACCTTCTCCTTATCATTCTCCTTCTGATTTACTCAAAATAAATACTGTACTCACTACTTCCAGTTTCAAAATATTACACTAAAGTTGATAGATTTATTAAAAATAACTACTATCAGGCCTGATCTGTCATTTGTTAGCCCTTGTGCAGAGCTTATTGGGGCTCCTCAACCTGAGTGTACTAAGCAGTATAAGCTTTGTTTCCACCTCTGTTGATAGTTCTGTTTCCTTGCTCCTGTTGTCATGAGCCTTCCTGCCTTTCTCCCACGTTCAGTACCATTGCCTTTATCAGAAAATGAGGTAAAGTATTAATTCCATTCAGCAGCCACCTTTATCGTTTATCTGTGTTCCATTCTCCAACCTTTTTCTCTTTGTTATTTATATAGCTAAAAATCTTTTGGGTTTTTTTAATTATTATTTTGTTTTTGGTTTTTGTTTTGTTTTTTGGGGGTTTTTTTGTGATATTCTTTGGATACAATGATGATAAAAGTATAGAGAAATAAAAGAGATTAGGTGGATTAGAGAGACAGACAGATTTCTTGGTGTCAGAATTATGCTTATGTTCATTTCCTTTCCCTGGTGCTAGCAAAAATTATCAGAATATTAGAGAGGAGAGAAAGGCCTTTTCTGCAGCCTTAATTTAGCACTGAATGTGAACACAGGACATGATTAAATAAAGCTGTGCAAAATACAAAACCTTGGGCTCATGTGAATTGAACAGTCAGCTCACCACAAATATAGCATGAGCTTGAGGATAATTACTTTTCTGCAGAGAAGTGTCTGCTCATTTTGAAGCAGATGGTGGTGATGCTGCAAATGATGTTAAGTATTAGAAGCTGTTATCGGCTCAAGTTTCAAAATGTAACCTTCTACCTCAGGCAGCCTCCCTTTCTTTCATGCCAATATCTCTTTTCTTCCACAAAAGAGCTTGTCAAGGCATTTCTCATTTAAATTAATCTTTAATTAGTATCCATATTCTTCCCTTTCTTCTCATCTCTTCCCAAATGTACTTGAAATGTACTGAATGCCATTGAGTTATATTACTTCATCCCAAATGGTTCTTGACCAAACTGCCTTGCACGTATTGATGTTTCTCAGTTATTAAAAAAAAATTGTGAAACACGTAAGTGTATTTGGACTAACAATTTCTGAGAGGATTTTGAAATACTGTTACCAAAAGTCATTCATTCTGGTTATGAGAATATGCTAGCAAAGGAAAAACAAGTCACTAATAATAGGCAGAAAATACACAGCACAGGATAAAAACTGGGATGTGTATTCTCAGGTGAGTTTATACACTGTTGTGCTGTTTAAGGTTAAGACAATACATCAGCATTTCTAAAGGAAAACGCTGAATAGCAATATTATAACAAGGCAACTCTTGAGGCCTGTGCTATTTTAATTTATACACAATACATACAAAAAATGACCAGACACTGTAAAATTATAAAATGTTTTCAAGGACCATCTTTACTACATGCAAATACATTTCTATTCTTCATTACAATTTCAGGCTTCATTCCACAAAATAACGTCCTATCAGGAACTGACTGACCTTTTCTACCATAGCAGCTAGGACAAAATTTGGCTAAAGTCCATGGGGTAATATGAGATACTGAGACATGATAACTCAGAATTAAGCTAGATGCAGTTTATTTTCTTTGAGGCAGCAAATAGTCAATACACAGTTTCAAGGACAGTAGGAAAAAGAAAGAGGCATTCAAAGTCATATTTTTAAATACTCTTAGTTGTTCTTCTTAAAAAAAAAATAATATCCTGAAAATAGCTTTTTCAGTATTGTCTCTAGACAAAGAAATCTTCTCAGTATATGGTTTTCTCTGGAGGAGGAAAAGAAGGGTGGGAAACAGAATCTGCTGTTAATCCACTGGGGTAGATTAAGGAAGCTGGCTGAGTTTTTATATGGATTTCCTGTTTGCTGTCTTTGAATCATCTCAAAGTTCATGTTACCTCATTATCTTGGACATTTTGCACCAGATAAGCTCCAAACATAAAGACCGCATGTAGTATGCAGGAACTGTAAAACAAAACTTGCGGAACACTGAAAACTAGAAAACCGAAATTTGGAAAACTGAATTGTTTCCAAAGAAAAGTCTCCCAAAGTCTTTAGCTTGTCCTTGTAAGCAAGATAAGAAAATTAAAAAGTGAGCAAAGTTCTGCAAGTAGAAAGGTTATATCACAAAATAATGGTTGTATAACATACCTATAGCAGTAACTCTGAAATCAAAAGTCTAGAATATGAGTGCAGATTTATAGTACCTACAGGTGAATAAATATAACTATGATGGTGTTTCATTAGTTTCTGTATCGTGATCAATATGTAAGAATTAAATTATTATGCACAAAGAAGAAGGATTAATTTCTATTCCAAGGAATTCTTTCAATGATGTTTTAAGGAATCATTTTGATTATAGGAAAGTGCTTATTGCAGGTCTTTATGTTGAATGCTGTTGGTATGAATGTACTCTAAATCTAATGTTTTAGTGTCTATATGTTTTAGAAAATTTCAAAGCCAAGAAAAATGTATATGTAACTGCAGAAATATTTTCACTATACAGAGGGCTTCACGCTTTCTACTCATTGAATAATCTTAGAGTAGCTATTCTGCAGTAGTTCAATAAAATGTTTGAGTGTTTATTCTAAGAGAAAAAGAAAAAAAAGTAGTATCACTGTAGCAGTGACTCACTAAATAGTGCTGAAGAGCTACTGTAAGTGAAATTTACCTAAGATGCAGTGCTAGAATTCATCTGTAAAGTCATCCTTACAAAATTGTTTGAGGAAAGCTGGTGTACCAGGTATTTCAGTTCATTGATTTGCGGTGCCATTGTCACAGTGAACACTACAGATTCAACTGTAGTATGGTGGTAATTTTCCTGTTTTTCTTAGTCTAGTGAAGTACTAAAAGACTAAAATCTGTGCACTTTAACTGATGATCAAATAGTGAATTTATCTGACTGCCGACTTTCTAGAGGAATCTACCGTGCAAAATGAAACAAAATAAATTTTCTCTGAGATGTTGTTTTTCATTGTTGAGATCATGTTTACAGATGCCAAGCCTGAATCAGTGTTTTAAAGCTGACTTCCATTTTGGATGTACAAAATAAATATCCAGTGGGAATCCTTCTATGTTCATCAGCTAATATAAAGACTGCTTTCTATGCTGGTCACCTTCTGTGGACCTCTTAACTGCAGTATCTGAGTCCCATAGATCAAAACCCACTGTCCTGGATCAGCATCCCATTTCCCTAGGCAGTGTGAATAGACCAGAGGGGTGTTCTCACCTCAGGACATTCACAATCTACTTTGTGTTTAAAAAAAAAACCACAAAAAAAACCCCAACCCCCCCCAAAAAAACCAAACCAAAACAAACCAAACAAAAAAAAAAAGAACCAAAATGAAAAAAAAACCCACATTTTTTACTTGTATGAGACTTAACAGCCTTGCTCTCATTCTTGGTCATTAAAAAAATAAATAGGCTTTGTTCTGCAAGTCATTATATGATAAGCAGCAGAATATAAGCTTACGAGCAATGCCAATGCTGGGCACAAATACCACATCGCAAACGCTGCTTACATTTTATCCTGTGGTCTCTTTCCAGTGAGAGGATGTGCTAAACCAGAAACCCCATAGTGGCCTGATCTCTGACATCATTTAAATACACTGGATATGCTGATCCAAAATCTTGCTGATAGGTCTATTCTTTGACATCAGGACTGCTAATTAGAAGTGCTGAGCAAAAATTCTCTATAGAAAACTAGAGCTGCTGAGCCAGTACTGTCACAAGGTCTTGATTTGCCATCACTCCAAGATAACCAAAATGCTCAGTCAATGACCTGAGAAAGGCTTGTGCTTGTAAAGGTAGCCACTCATCTGCTGAAAGGCAAACAAACGAGTCTTCTGCCTTAAAACTGACATGAGCCTCATTAACATGTCTCAAGCACCAAGCAGTTTACCATGAATATTTGCCTTCTCCTTAATTCTTCTTTATCTGGATAAATAATGGAGATGCACAACTGCTAAATGGAAGTAAAAGAAAAGGCTAAAGAGGACAGTATGATTCTGTCACTCCTCTGTCATCCTGAAAAGAGACAAACTTTCTAAGCAAGGTTCCACTTGAGTGAACAAGTTGATAGCTGAGACAGTGACATCCACAAGTCTCCTCCAGATGTTCTGGGACTGGGTGAGTGGGTTTGGACTCATAGGAGGGGAGGGGAGGGGAGGGGAGGGGAGGGGAGGGGAGGGGAGGGGAGGGGAGGGGAGGAGAGGAGAGGAGAGGAGAGGAGAGGAGAGGAGAGGAGAGGAGAGGAGAGGAGAGGAGAGGAGAGGAGAGGAGAGGAGAGGAGAGCCAGAGCCAGAGCAGCTCTCACTAGTACTTTCTGTGTTTCAGTTGCTTCCTGGGAAGAAGACATAATTAAAGAACCAATGGAATTTTCCCTGTATTACCCTTGTAGATGTCAATAATGTCATATGACAGGTAGTGACTACAAGGATATTTCAGATTACTTGTATCTCCTGCTTGCTCTCCAGTCTTTTGAGTTGCCCTGCAAGAAAAGCTTTCAGACATCCTTACATATCTGACCACTGCTTCTTGTGTGTTCTTCAGTGGGTTCAGGGAAAATACATCCTTACATGTCAGAGCTGAGCAGGTCCAGGCAGTTGAAGCCAAGATGCCTGGACTAGCAGTAGAGCAGGGCTAGTACGGCCCTTGGTACAAGGAAAGAAATAATGTTCCTATTCTAACCTACTTTTACTGTTTTCTCCCACCTTCTGCTAAATTAACAGAGGCCACTTCAACTCTTTCCATGATCTTTTCACTTTATAACATAACACTGTCCTCAGAAGTGGTAAACATGTTACAGGAAGGGACAAATAGATGATTGGCACATGGTGCTGAAAGTTCAACATGCAAAGGGAAAAATTAGACATAATGGAGGCTATTCCTGGCTCACCTGCTCTGTGAAGACTATTGTTAACAGCACAGGAAAAGCTCAACTAGTCTAACAGGAGAACAGAAACAAGAAAAGATCCATGATTAACAGTAAAGCAAGGAAACTGTAAAACTTTGGAAAAGTATGGAGGAGTCTGTCTGTTTTTAAGAGTGGTCTCTCACAGAAGAATGAATTTGTCTGGTTTCCAGTGTTAGCCAAAGCCCTAACATAAGTGGGCACAGCACAAAAAAAAAAAAAAAAAAAAACAAAACTAAAAAAACCAAAACTTGTAACTTACTGTGCCTAGAGGAACACTGAAAGTCATATAAGATATCCCAAGATTTGTGGGCATGAGTGTGCCATCCAAACAGTAGAAACCATTCACCAGTATGGGGTGGATGACAAGGATGCTTCAACAGCAGGCTCAGTGGGGTTTTCTGAGTATAGGGTTTATATGCCCAGGGGAGAGCAAGGACTTCCAAGTCTAAGTCTTAGAGTCATTTGGAGAAGAGGAGCTGTCCTTTGCTCAGTCACACACCTTAACATGATCTGACAGTGATCATGGAAAAATTGAAGCTGCTGATAGCAAATTTTTGAACCATTCTACTTCCACAAGATTGAACAGTTTAGTGTCTAGTTCAAGTACACTGAAATAATCCCGTCTCTGGGGTCACATCTGATGCCTTTTCATGTTTTAGTAAACTGCCTTCTTTGGCTGAACCCAGACCAGTAAGCCTATGCTGGTTTAAATCAAAACAGAATAAATCCTTATAAATCAAAGGCAAGTCAGATGTAACATCCAGCAAAAAGTCTGCTAACTACAGAGAAGATATCTCCCAAGAAGCTAGAATTAGAAATGTTTATCCACACAGATATATGAGAGCCCATTTCTGTGTTGCTATCTGTAGCCAATTTGTGGATGGCTAAAAAGATTCCTTATAAATTATTAATACTAGACAATGTACTCAATCTTTTGTATTGCATTAAAAATTTACACAACTAGTACATTGTACAAGCAAAATCTTATCTCCCTTTGCTGCAAAGGGGCTATTGTCTACATGCTTGTTTGAAAGGTAGATGTTATAAGACACACAAATCACTTTTTGTCCAATGTTTTTCAGGGTATGAGCTTTGATATGGGCACTAAAGTCTTTCTTACAGTGATATATAATGATAAATATATCTTATTAGAAACAAATATAATTAAAATTCTACTAAATCAGGGCCCTAATGCAGAAACTTAGGCACAAACAAGACAATACATTATACTACAACAAACTCACACCCATAAAACATTCTTGACAAGTAGTTTAGGACAATTTTCTGTCAATGATCTGTAAATCATTAACCTGTTTGATAGCTCATTTATTAACTTCAGCAAACCTGAAATTATTTAAATATACTTTCAGAAAACCTTAGGTACTATATTCTTCACCTGTAAGGGTTTTTTGAAGATAGTATTTCTGTTTTTATTTAGCAGATTAATCTTTCATTTTGCTTTCTGTTTTGCCTTCCATTTTTTACCTACCTACATTTTTTTAATATTGATTAACATTGTGGGTTTTGGTTGGTTTTGGTTTTGGTTTTTTTTTCTTTTTTTTTCTCTTTCTTTCTTTCTTTCTTTCTTTAACTATCTTCCATACTGTTTATAAAGAAAGATTATGATGTACTTTTCCATTGTTGTTGGATCCTAATTTACACATCAAGTCTTCAATATTTAACAGTCTCAGCCAGATTCTGATCTCACTCAATATAAGTGAAAAAATTAATTACATCTATGTTTTGCTTTAGTTATTATCTATTTAAGTATTAGGTTCTAACATAGTTATGGTCTTCCAATTCACATTGGGGAGCCAGCTACAGAAGAGGCATATCTCACATCAGTATGAGATTATCTGTGTAAAAAAAATAATTGCTTGTCATGGGAAGAAAATACTCATGGTCTGACCCATATTCAGTATACAGAGTTGCTGAAATTGATGAGGACAATTCAAGGCACAGAGCAGCACTTAACAGGACTTATCCTCAATAGCATGAATTGGCAGAGCTCCACTGACATCAATGGAGCTATTGCCAGATTACATCAGCTGAAGATCTGGACCAGTGTGTAAAAGGGGAGAGAATTAAATGGTTTGCATTAGATCACTGGCCTTGGACCTGCTCAAACGAATCTTGCTTGATTGTTGTGACAGATCAAAGATTTCAAGAGAGTCTGCAATGCACACATAACCATTTGTCTTCTGAAATGAAGAGAGAACAGGAATTATCTGATACGTGCCATTCCTATATTTCCATAGAGAAAAACAGTAATAAGGAACTGATAAAACTTAAACAAGCAATTATTTTTCTCCAATATCATGACTGCAATACAACAGATATAAGAGATTCAGCTCCTGAATACTTGAAAATACATAGAACAATTATTGTAAAAGAAGTGTCCTTTATGTAAGAGTGTGTTGGCTTTTGTTTACTGCATGTTGATCTTGTGAAACAATATTCTTGTGGTAACATTCATCTCAGAAGATCAAAAGAGACTTTAGTACAGATGTGGCCTTGGATTTATTTTTTTTTTTTTTTTAATGTTCTCCAGAACATTTCTGTGAAAATGTTTCTGGATCAACATATTACAGACTCGTCTATGCTGCCTTCAGACTTCTTGAAAGCTAAACACTACCAGTTAATTACAACAATCTATGCATACACCCTGCTGAAACAAAGCTGCTTTGGCATGTCAGGAGAGAGCAGTTCTATGGAAAATTAAGGTTTTCCACCAGTGGGAGAAAGAACTGTTTAGCCAAAAGCAGCTGCAATCAGCTCTTCCTGAAAGGTCTTTGGATCTTTAGGCAGAGCTAGACTTCCCCTCATAAGACCATGCTGGGAAGACATATTGCTAGCAGAATGAGTGGGAGGTTTTCCTCTTTCAGACTGACTGGGGCAAGTCTGTGAAATTTAAGCCCATGGAGTTTTGCTACTAACCTAATATTCATGGCTACACCACCACCTGCATATTCAGTCTCTCTCCACTCTTTTCCACTCTTCCCAACAGTTTAACTATGTTTTCCAAGGATAAATATAACTAGTTTGTGATTGACAAAGATTTTGTAATGAAAGCTAGAGGTTTTCTACTGCCATGGTGGAAAATAGAGGAGTTCACGTAACACTGGGTGACAGTTTTGCCCACAGTAACTATTTGGTCAAGTCTTTCAGCACTCACAGCTATCTCAAAACATTTTTCCTTTCAGAAAACTGGGAATTAGAAAGGGAAGGACAGGATAGATTCTCATTTTATGTCGGATTTCTTTTCCTCTGAAAAGAACTAATCTGATTACTGTGAGCCACTTTCTTCATAACTTTAAGCTACTTCCAGTCTGCTAATCCAGAATGTTTACACACATTGGCAAGACAATACAGAAGGAGAAATAATGACTTAAGGCATAGCCACACTGCCAGTAGGGTGATGAAAAGGAAGGAATTTAATAAATGCCAAATATTTCAAGGACAGTTCCCTGGCCACATGTGGGGCTTTTATTGTGTGTGTACATTTTTATGTGTATGTCTGTGTTTCCTGATTGGAAATATTAGCATTATGTAGTTGTTCATCTTGAATAATTTTAAAATTCCATCTCTACAGATGCTTAAGGAACATAAAAACTACAAAATATCTGAACTAAGGTTCCTGTTCAGTGCCTTCTGACAATAACCACAAACCTCCACCATATATCCTTCCATCTCTCTTTTCATTCATTGATATATTCAGCAGAATCATTAAGACCTCAAGCACAAGAAAACGTTGTCTGATTATGTATAAATATAATTCTGTAATATCAGTTCTCCATTTTCATCTTCTTATAGCTTTGGATATCACAGATCATTGTTTTGTTGGTTTCTTCTCTTAGGTAGTATACCATCAGTTCTTCAAGTCCAGATTAGTATCTTTTTTAAAAAAAAGTAAATGTGTTTGTGAAGCACTCGGCAAGTTTTTGACCACTAAATAAATAGCTTCCTGTCTGGCAATAATCCCACAAAACTGTATATGAAAATGTATTTCTTGTTGCTATTAGCAAAAAATGGCAGCCTCCAGGGTTAATGTAGCTATCTGCTTTGAGAAATTCTCAGTTTTGCATTTTTTTTCTTTCCTTTTTTTTTTTTAAGATATTGTTTGGAATTCCATATTTAGCCCACATGATCTGATTAAATAGATCTTTTCTCCATCTGTTGAAGTTAGCAATCAAAATAATTGCTATTTTCTCTCCAATTTAGCAAGATTTCTGATAGAATGCAGCCTTAAACTTTGAAATAAAGCAAAGTTCTGGAACCTGAAGACTGCTGTATGTGCACCTGAGTATGATAATAAATGCTAAAATATCATTAAACTCATATCATAATGAAACACAACACCTATGACATTAAAGCAAAACCCTTCCATTTTGTAGTGTCACTTTTTTAATCTCTTAGACAAGATAGAACGGATTTCTCACAGAAAACTGATATACTGGTTGTAGAATGGATGACTTTTCAGTTAGCAGGTTCACATCTTCACTTGAAGTTTTCTTCTCAAAATGCTTACCTTATGAATTTTATTTAGTTAGTTTATATTACCATTTTATTTTTCTTTAACATTAGAGATTCAACTGTCCTCTTCAGTGTGCACTGGATTTAAATTATGCAGTCCTACGAAAATGCAAATATAAGCACACTGTAAACTATCAATGCCTTTAATACATTTTACCTTTTTATTTCCTTAACAATACATTAGACAGCATCAATATTGTCACTGAACTTTCTATAGCCTCCTGACAACATTTTGAGTGCTACCCCCTAGTGGATATTCAAAGTTAATGAACAGATTAATTAACATTAATAAAACATTGCATTGTGAAGCCATCAGCAGCTCAGCAGTTTGTGTGATTGATGTACCAGTGGCAAAACTCTATGCACTCTGGCAGGAAGATCACTGCAGTTACACAGGAGCACAATTTTCTTGCCAAACTACAAAAAAAATATGTGATTTAGGGCTTTTTGTTCTTTTGCAAGTTGCATTTCCACAGTAACATAAAGAAGCATATGGACACAGATGGGGGGCAAATAACCATTTACCAGAAAAACTGAAATTTTCCAAGTTTAATTTTACCCATATCAACTTTCTGAATTATTTATGCTAAAATAAAGCGTACCATAAGCTCTTCCACAGGCCTGTGACTCTTTAAAGTTTAAAGATTAAAATTTAAAATTTTAATTAGATCTTCCTTGTTTTTTAACTTCTAAAATTATTTCTTGGGTCTAATGTTTTTAACACACATCAGTGACCATGTGGATGGAATCCAATAGACCCAGCTATTGTCACCTATCTTCCTCAAGCCAGAAAATTTGGTTCCCTAAACAAGGAACAGAGAGGAGCCTTTTTCCAGGGCACTGTTACAGCACTGGAGAGACCAACTAGGCTTACTGTAAAACTTCTGAATAACCTGTGGCAGCAGACCCTGACTGTGTAAGAAACACATGAAAACTTGCCTATAGATCTAAATTGTTCCTCTAAGCAGAATTTTTTAAATTCCTAAAAAAACCCTAAACATCACTAAATTTAGATGGTTTGAGTACTCCCTGAAGTTTTAAATGCCATTAAAATCTGATCATTTAAGGCTTAGTTAAGGGATCAGTTCACTAGAATTTGAACCATCTTGCCATAGCTTACTCAATGCAACTTGTTCTGAAAAATGGAGCCTTGTCCCATTCGTTTTCATTCACAATATTGCTTTACAGATCTTCCAGATCTTCCTCTTGGCTTATATTTTTTTTTCACCTCTCTCTGTCTCTCAGAACAACCATTACTTACGTGTTTTCAGTTTCATCGCCTATTCCTACTCTACCATCTTTCATTTATCACTGAGAGATTAAATTTCCCTTCAGTCAGCCCAGGCGCCTGTATTCTTTCACTTCCTCAGCAGGTTTCTCATCGAACAACTTCATTCCTTCACTCATGCAGTCCATAATATTTATATTTGGAAATAATTAACTTGATACCCTACAGAAAATATTATCCATCAAGCTGCTACATATTATGCATTGGTTTTCTTCTCTTCCTGTTTTTCTGGTTTTATACCTAGGTTTAAAGCTCCCTGGAGCAGTTACCATCATTTCTGGTTGTATTAGGAGAGTAGCCACCATAGTCAGTCCCAAGAATGGAACTCCTTAGCATTCCTGAAATGCAAATACAGATTGCAATAACAAGAATAACTAAAATATAATAACACTAATAATAATATTTACATAAAATCTCTGGTGTTCAAATCATGATTAAATTATACCACTATATATGCTAGGAAAAATATGCTGCTTTACTCCATTTCATTACCTAAACTCATTATGACCTTTCTTAAGTGTACAAAAAAAAGGGAACACAATTTCAAAGACCAAATGTTACCAAAAATGTCCTTATAAGAGAGAAGTCTACTACTTTTGAAACTTATGTTCTAGCCAGTTGTTCTGCTCAGGTATGAGTAATCTTTTCATAGGCATCTACTAGAAATCCTCTTTTCACTTTTGGCTGTCTAATTGAGGACCCTGGTGAACTGGCTACTCAAATGTCATCAAAGTAATTGGTTACAAAACTAACTGATCAGACACAGCAATGCAACCTAATTAAATTCATTCAAGAACCAGGAGTTCACACCCTGTATAAGACTTTTATTGTTATAGAGCCCTATTTTCACTGACAGAAAACACTTAGAATATGAGGATGTTAGCTAAGCTCTTTGGTTTGCTGCCTTCTACTTAAAAATTTTAGTAAAAAAAAACCTGTTTCCAGAAACAACAGATGAATCAGGTTAGAGATCATTCATTGTCCAATAGATTTTTTAAAAAATATGATGTATTATTCAACTGTGATGCAAGACTGCTTCTTTAAATCGCCATTATAGATTACTTCAGTAAAATCTACATTACATGACATTTGCAAACTCTTTATGGTATTGGATTTGGACAACACATGGAGGGAGAGCTTTGGAGAATGTTTTTGTTTCGTTGGGGGATTTCTTGTTTGGTTGGTTAGGGTTTTTTTGCTGAGTTGTGGGTAGAAACATTGTTATATAAGAGGAAGGTTTAACTGACCCACAAGCTAGGTTGTAAATCCTTAGAGATATACTTTGTGATGATTTTTCTTAGGTGGCTGGAGGTAGTCATTATTGCCCACCTGTCAAACTGATGTCTCGCGAGCAAATTTTGTTGCTTTCTGAAAGTCAGGCTCAGTAAGTTTGAAAAATAATTTTGTATGTCATTTGTTTGCACCGCTGAAGAGGTTTAAGTGTATCCTCAAACCCTCTATCAACTAGCTAGTGTTAAGATGCAGCTTAGTGTGAGCGCAAGAACAAAGGCAGAAGATGGCACACAAGGCACTACCACTTTCAGCCTAGGGAGATACAGTGCAGCACATCTGCACTCACTGTAGGACTGAGGATGCAAGCTTTGCCTTTTAGGCCGTAAACACTCTCAGGCAGCAGCTGCCTTGTGTGTGCTGTATTTAGGAAGCCAAATTTCAGCTGGTGTTTTGAAAATGCCATGCCTGCAATCCTGCCTCTTTATAGCAATTCAGCACAGAGAACCTTGAGCTAATATGAAGCTGTGGGATGTCAAAGAGAAGTGCAGCTAGGCAAAAACACTAACTTGTGTTCTGGAAACGATGTAAACTATGATAACGCAGCACTGCGACGGGGCTACAAAGCCTTCTGAGAAACAGTATTGAGCTGACCTGGCTGCATGCTTTTTTTGGTACTACAGCAGATACGTTCTTGCCATTTTGGGGAAATCTCTTCGTCCTTTCCTTCCTCATTCAAGTCAGACATACCTGTGTCTTATGTTACTGTTTCTGGAATGCTGTATGCTAATAGATATGCCATAAAACTTTGCCTAACACACTACTATTTAGCTGAATGTCTTCTGAAATAACATATTCTCTTGACTACTATCAAAATGAGAGCTCTTGTGCTTGCATGATTTTGTGATACCAGAACGTATGTTCCTTGATAAAATGGTGGATACATAAGTTATAGTGAAGGATACATGCTAACAGCTGGAAAAGCTGAACATCGTAACAAAATTTTTATCCTTTTTTATGTTCAGTGCAGGTGTTCCATTTCTCTTCACTGAATTGCTGCCTTGGTCAAGCCTCCCACTCTCTACAGTTCCTCTTGTCTGTCTTTCTCAGCTGCATTTTATTGGACACTAGCTGTCAAAGAGCAAGGAAACTGGCTCTAAATTGCCTTAAATTTAGCATGATATGAAATTGGCAAATGTAAACAAGGTACTTGACAGAATTCACTTCTTGGAAAAGATACACAATGACTGTAATTTCAAAGCTCTTGTTAAGTAGGTAAAACTTGGCATAAACTCAAAATACCAGAAGTAGGCCTTCATTCTTCACCAGACATTCATCAGCATTCCATTCAATTACAATGCTTCTGTGGTGGCTTTTTTACACTTGGAACCATTTCTGTGCTGTTTCTGATGATCCTAATTATTCATAAGGGTAGTGATCTCATCTTAAATGTATTGTAATATAAAGGAGACAATTTGATTTGAATGAAATAACTCCTTCAACTAAACAGAAAACAATGAATCTTAGGGTTCATGTGGCCTCCTGACCTCTCATGTTCAAGGGTAAAGTTATGTGAAGAATGCTTAGTTGAGAGGAGTTCCTTCTTCAGGGAGACTTCCCTCTTGCATCCACACCTTAAGAATAATCTAAATTAGTCAATAAATATCATAAGGCATCTACTAGCAGGTTTTAGAAGTTTTTTGATGTTGTTACAAGCATGGTGAAAACATGTGTGTGTCTTCTACATGGTCTAATGTAAGACATAATTAAATCTGTATATATGTATGTTTGTCAGTGTAAAAGCTGTGATTTCTTACTGGATCGGTTTCAGTACTGCTTTAGCACAGAATGTAGCTTTTTTCTTGATATGTCATCATTTTCCCATGACACAGGGATGTTTTTCTCCTTTTGTGACAACTGCCAAGCTTTCTTATATAATTCAAACCTACCCTGGAAAGATGAAGATAGAGGTATGAAAAAAAACAGAAAACATTAACTTCTACAGTGCTAATCAACTTACATTGCATTACTATGAAGTATATATAGGTGCAGCAAGTTCGTATACAGATACTTATTTGCCTAGCCCACTCCTACAGTTCTTCAGTTAAAAGCCAGCTCTTCGATGGTGAAGTGAGACATTCCTCTTCTGTTTTAGCTGACTTTACTGCAAAGACTATTGCAGAAGTGATATAATCAACTTGCTTCAAAGAAGAACAAAAATGTTGCTGTCTTTGATTTCTTTGATCCAATTCCTAAGTGGAAAAAAAAAAAAAAAAAAAGTGTACCAACTGTGAAAGGGAAATTTGAAAATAATGGTACCTAAATTTGAAAAAAAATGTGAAAATAAGGAGTTGCAATAATGTTTTAAACTGTGTGAAGGCAAAAAATGCAAGTCTAGAGAAAAATATCTCTGATAGCCAATATGTCTTTCTTCAGTCAGAAGTCAGTGTTAACATTCCTGGTATTTCTGCAGTGATATCTCTACCTGCGGTAGACAGAATAAATGAATCAGAGTAGCTGAGACTCCTTCTTATTATTACCAACATAAAAGGCTCCTTACCTTTTAAAAGGTAAGTTTTATTATCTTTTTTATTTATTACTAAGATGACACCTACACTATAAAAAAATTAACCAGGGCACAACTTTCTTTTGTTGCAAATGGCTGAATTCTGATAAACTTTTGAGTAAGGAATACTGTGAAACTCTAGGAACACCAGCTTCACTGCCACCCCACTATCAGATATGACAAATGCATCTTTAAAATAATGGCAAGGAATATCAAAGCCAAAGAATCTGACAAAGCAACCATCTATTGTCTGCCAGCTTAAACAATGTAGCAACAGAATTTAATCTTCAGCACAAAGAAGTTTGGAAACATCCATTCACATTTTATTGAGCTGTTTTATAGTTTATGTGGTATTGAAGTAGAACTCACTGTCACACTGAGGTAATAGAAGAAATATTTCAAACGACTTGTCTAAAAGAGCTTGGTATTAATTTTTCTATGCCACTCCTGTAGTGTCAAAATGATATTTTATTGTATTGTTCTGCACAGGAGGTCTAACTGAGATATTTTAAACTTGGAAAATGGTAAGAATATTTTGTCAAGTCATTGGGGAAAAAAGGTAGGGATTTTTTTCACATTGCAGGTATTTTGTAGTGGTTTAGTGAAATACTTTTTTACTAATTGTTTGAAAATATTAGAACATAAAGTCTCAAAAAAAAAAAGTCTGATTTTAATAAGCTGTAATGAAAGAATTGTTGTCAGGCTCTAAGAACCAGTTTTGGTTAATTACAATTGAGTTACAGAAACAAAATTTCTTTTATCATAATCAAATTTCAGGACATGATTTGAAAAAATACTGAACAGTATTTCAAATTATACACTCATGAACTAAATCCTGCTAATGTACTACTGATGTTATCAGTCAATGAATTAGAGATGTCTGCTGTGGCAAGAGGTAGAGTGACAACATGCTCTCTCTTCTGTCATATGGTGGGAAAATAAGTTCTTCAAGATGGTGTTAGTGCATCAGGAGATGAGAGATATGGTTCCTCGTTAGCCACTCGTTAAGGACATCTCCAAAACCCATCTATTTAAATGCAAAGGAAAATTGGAAATCATATTAATCTAACAATTTTTTTCTGAGGTATATAATAGATGTGGGAATTTTTTTCCCATAGAGTGACATAACTTGATAGTGACCTGTGGCATAATAATTATGAATATGATAAGAAATAGCCGGCAAAATGAGAGATTCCTGAACATGTAATTTATTTAATTACACCACTCTGTAGACAGTAATCTTGTCACTGTCTAGAACCTACCCATGGTTTGATATTTGTTTGTTTGGGTTTTTTTCTTTTGTTCTGTTTTGATTTTTAATCTAAGGTCTTTGAACAATACTTATAATAGAATTACAATATTTTTTATTCATTTACTAACCTTTACTTCTGTATAGAATACAGTATATTCACAGTTCTAAAACAGTAACAGTCCACTTCTGCAGCTCAAGGGCACTTTTCCTCCATGTCATTTTAAAAGCTAATGAACTATTTCCAATAGTCATTAAATTGAGTTAGAACCAGTGTTATAACCAAAGTTACAAAACAGTCTTATTGATTTGAAAGAGGAAACAATGGAAGGCAATAAAAGCATACAACAACTTGTCTCTCCTAGTAATGGCTCATTTAATGAAGCCAAACCAAGAATAACACTCATGCCAGACACATCCATCCCACTGATAATCCCCAGCAGTGCTCTATCTACAATTCTGGATTTAAGTTTCTGGGGAAAAAAAAATCACAGTAGTCCGTCTGTAATGCTTTATTGCAAGACATAAATGGTGCCTGCATAAGAAAGGCATCACTACGTGAATGCAAATGATTCCGTTTCTTTTGTCCTCAGTAGTTAGATAATTGTAGAAAAACTTTTAATTGCTTCAAAAAATAATCCCTGAAACACAGTGTATATATACATACATACATACATACATATATATATATCTATCTCACATATTGACAATGTCTTATGGCTGCCAGAAAGATACATCTTCTCTCATACTGTCTGTGATACAGACTGACATCTGCACAGGAATATATGAGGAAGCTGTTTATACATTTCATCAGCATTCTTTCAGTAATCCACACTGCTATTGAACATCTGGAATCTAAAAATATACATTGTGAATTTCTGGAAACTGCCCTGGTCTCATTGACTGGAAAAAAAAAAATTGCTTATTTTTTACCATGCCTTAAGGCACGTGTTGCTGACCCTCTCCTGTGGCTCAGTCCTGCTTTTGCTGACTGCCTAGCAGTGCTTTTGTACCAGTTACAGTGTATGTCTATCATTCCCTCCTGTCTACCAGGAGAGAGGTAACTTCATCCAAACTAACAAACGCCAAGTACTTATGCCATATATGTATGAACTTGTCCTAAAGAGAAATCAAAATGAAATATGCACGAGCACACCTAACCTTCTAGGGAGGCAATTCAGTTGAAAATAGCTGCTTCAGTGCCTATTGTGCAAAGTCATTATTTGAGAAATATTTCCTTTTTTTTTTTTTTTTTTTTTTTTCCTTGGCTCTCAACCAGAGGGTTCTTTGAGGGGACACACACAAACACATTGAAGGGAAAATAAATAAATAAAGAGAAGTAGGCTTTTACAAGTTTCTTGAAATGTTACTTATTTTCACGTAGTTTGAACATAATAGTAATCTCGGTTGTGTTTCTTCTTTTTCAGAAGTTTCAGAAAGCTGCACAAGAAAAGGTCACTATCAAAGGAGAGATAAACATTGTATATATGGGAACAGGACTACTTCTTAAAAAGCAATGTATGTTTAACCCCTCACATTCAACTTCTGTATTTAGGACATAGGCCTTCTCCTGGTCCTGCCCTGTGTATTAGCAGGGAAGCATCTGTTCAAGAGAAAGCTTTTGCAACTTCATCTTCCATGCCTATAAAACTCAATAATGCTTGAAATTTAAACCCTTTTAATAAAAGTTAAGGAAAGTACTACTTTAGGAGGTGCTAAGAAATCTTATTTAGAGGACATTGCTACTTTCTGTTAAATGCTAGCTGTAAAGACTGCAATAGATAACAGAATAAAGCCTATGGATATTGTAACATGTTTGCTAAAAAAAAAAGAGCCTGTGCTAGGGGGGTTTTGATGGTTCTGTGATATTCCCTGAATGAACAAAATCCCATCCAATGGAAAAGAGAAAATAATAAAGCTTTCAAAACATTTTTCTATTTCCCCATTTTCTAAATATGACAGTACTGAATTTATAGTACATTTTGTATTAAAAACCTCATTTTTTCTTAATTTTTTGCTTTGAAGATCCCCAAAGCAGGGAAACATGAAGATAAAGAATAAACAAAGTTAATCATTAATTAAACAGTGTTCAGATTTAATTTACCCAGAGTTAATGACTTGTTTTCCAATTACCTTCATGCAAGTTTTCCATCACTGTCAGACAACAAAGCATGACTCTTCAAAATAACTGTGTGTAAACTCACAGCAAGACCTCAGTGGAGCACACATAGGGAAAAAAACAAACAGGTCTAACCTTATTAAAGGAGAGCAGAACTTCATTATCCTTCAGGTTGGAACAAAATATTTATCACCAGCCTTAAATGTGACCTTATCTTTCCGTATTTACAAATTATTTTTTCCAGAACGGTGTACTTACACCGTCACAGGTTTTTCTATTTCAGATCATGGCACCATTCTTCTGAAGATGTTTTAACACTGTTTTTCACAGTCAGCTTTTACCTCCTCACAAGCCTTTTCTGAGATTTAATCATCCCAAATATTCTGTATGCCAGAAAATACTTTTCTAGTCTGAGAACTGGGAATGATAAAAATAGGAAACAAGAGCTAGACGTTGTATTTGATTTCTGCAGGTGCTGAATGTGGTCCACAAGTACCAGAAAGCTCTAGCAGTCTGTGAACAATATATTTCATGAGATCTATTGCAGCCATGCTAGTCATTAAATAAATGAGTAAAAGTATCAAACAAATGTTAAGAATAGAAAAGAGTAAGTGTACCTGGAAGTGACTGTTGAGTGTTCCAGCAAGTGAAACATCCTGACTTTTTTTTTTTTTTTTAATCTATTACAAAGTAGAAACAAAGAACTTCTGAAGGGTTTTAAAGAAGCCCTAGAAATATAATTCAAAAGTTGCCACAGTTCAGAGTCACTTACAGGGCTATATAAGACCGGGTAGAAGTACTTTCTCAAGGTCATCACATATTTATCCTCTTTGAGGTACACAGCTTGAACAGATGTATATTATTTTGGAAGTAATGCACTCACACAGAAATATTAGTGCTTAAAACATTCTCTCTCACTTTGTGACTGAAAATTATAGAAAAGTACCTAACCATCCGCAGATGGGTAATCTGCTTGATCCCCATGACAGATTGTATAGTCTGTTTTCAAATACTCTTTTCTTTGTCCCTTTATATATTTCACTGATGAATTTCCTCACTTTCTTCAGAAAACTAGTCTATAAGTTACTAAATCTCAGCTTTCTAGACATAGTTGATAACTGTGTAAGATATATAGATATTAGTTTTATAACATGTTTTATTTACATTGTTTCCAGTGGTCTGGAAAATGAATCATAAAGGTACTTCATTTATCAGCAAAGTATAATCTATATATAATACAAATATTTATTTATTTATACATATGTACATGTATGCGCACACACAGAGCCAGTGTTTTGCTTACTAGTTTGATTTAGTCAATTTAGTTTAGTTTTTGTTGCTTCAGTTTAACTTAGTAAATTTTTCCATCAAAATAATTCAAGATGTGCTTCATTGGTAATGAAACTTCCAAAGACTTTGGTCATGAAAAATTATCGCCATTTTCCAAATATTTGTTGTTTTATTTTATTAAGTAATCCTTCAAATTATGTTGAAGGCTAAGTCCACAGGTTTTCCAGATTTCTGGGTTTAAGAGCAAATCTCTATGCTTAGTCTTTTGGCAGGGGTATTCTTTCACAAAACAGAGCAAAAGAAAAGCATATAGGAGAGAAAGGAAAAGAAAGAATGAAAATAGTGGGACAGACATTAGCAAAAGATAAAAATACAAGCAGTTCCTGCAAGGTAATATGGGGCATCTAAATAATGCAGAGATAGAAAAGTTAAATATTTTCTAAATATTTTGCTCTCAGAAGAGTATTTAGCATTTGAGAATTGTTTGTTGGTTTTTTTTTAAATTAGGTGTCCACCAAAAGGGTTAAAGTGCTTTGTCTTATACCCTGCTGAGACTGATGTCTGCGCAGAAATGATTGAGAAGGACTTTTAGAAAACTGTATTTGCAAATAGCATTAACTATGTTCTTACTGGAGGCAACCTAGATCTGCTGCAGAAGTGAGGAGAATTGCAAAGGCATCTCTCCATTTTCTGCCCAAAAACATTCTGTCACTTGTAAAATCCCCCCAATTACAAAAGAAGCTGCAAACTGCATATTCATGACATCAGTAAAGTAAATTAGAAATAAGATAATATTGTGTTTCTTTTTTATTGAGGTTTCACTTGAATGGTGTGATGATATGTTATTAGTAAGGCGGTAGGTAAGAAGTAATTAGGTCTTCTAGCCAACATCAAACACAGCAACAAGATCTTACATCTTACTACTAACCTTGGAATACTGCATGAAATCTTTCTTCATTTGCTTTATAGTCTTAGAACATTACATAAGCCTTTTTAGAAGATGAAAGCTGGCTTTCTTACTGCAGAGTTTTTGTAGCTAAAACAATCTATGTGTTACAGGTAAAAAATGAGGAGAACCCTTTCCTGAAACACACCCTTTTCTTTTTTTTGCTAGAAAAGGAAAGGAAAAGTTTTTATTTGAAGTGGATATATGCCTTGCTATAAATGTACATTGCATCTATAATTGTATTTCAAACCCTGTGTTCTACTGTTTAGTGAAACTATTGAGCAAAAAATCAACAGAAAAAAAAAGAAAATAAAAAAAAAAACAAGGAAAATGGGGACATGATGAACGAGAAAATGGAAAGGAAATCTTTTGTTATTGAGACTGGAATGAAATACTGAAAGAAATTTTTGTAGCATTGAAAAAACTATTTGTGGGCCTACAAGAAGTATCATGGAATGGTCAGGATTGGAAGTGACCTCTGGAAGTCACCTAGTCCAACCCCTTGCTAAAGCAGCTTCACCTAGACAAGGCTGCACAGAATTAAGTCCAGGTGGGTTTTGAATGTCTCCAGAGAAGGAGAAGCTGGGATTTTGTAGCTCTCAGGCTAGAACACAATGCTAACATCAGGAGTTCTGGGTACCAATCTCTGCTCCTTAGACTATTCCTACATTGAGGTAATTGAGAAAGAAAATCAATTAAAGATTGGGGAGATCCAGTGAGAAGTAGTCTCATTCTTCTCTGCTTGTTCTCCATTTGAGTCTTAGTCTCAGGTTCTTGGTTGCATAGTGACTCCAGGTCAGTCTGAAGGATACAAGATACCTATCTTCCTCCTGTACACTCATCCAAACTATTCTGTAAATGAGTGTCTGGGAAAGACTTTTATAAAGTAGGAAAGAGTTATTTGGACCTTTTCAGAGTGAGTGAGGCTTGGGTCCTCATATCTTCTGTGTCTTCAGCTATGTCTTCAGCTACTACTACTACTACAATAAAGAAAGTTTTATTATTCTGGGAAGGACAGCAAACTGTCCACCAACTCAGTACCACACCTTTCTTCAGGAGGAGATTTCATGGTGAATGAAAATGCTTCCCTGGAAGCCCTCATTTTATCTACTCTGCTTTTCTTTGGGAAAGTCTCAGAGAGCTTTCTTTGCACCAGTTTTGTTTTTCAGGCTCATTGACACACTGTGCGCATAACCTAGGATGCTTCGGTGTTTACCACAGATTCAAGATTCTGGTGGGGAACAAGTGTGGGATCTCAAGTCTGGGAAGAGTAGATGGTCTCAAATCTCCCAGTTTTGACATTTCACCTAGAGTACCTGATAGATCATGGTGAGAAGAAGAACTTCCAGAGTGCAGTTTAGCTTATTCTTACATAAACCAGCAAAACAGTTTTGGTAAAATATTATTTAAGAATTCCCATTTCTTACTATAGATAGCAAAGGGAACCTTGAGTGACTTGCTAAGATTTAGACACCTAACATTAAGACAGATGGATCCTGCAAGCCCTAAAATTTTCCTGTTGCTGTTGTTGATTTTTAAGATATGTCGAATTTCAGTCAAGCTAGACCATACTTTTTAAGCCTTTTATGACCTGCTGGCTTTGTGTTCTAGTTCTACAGCATTTGTCAGTATTATTATAGCTGGCCAGGGCCTGTGAAAGCCCATTTGCCTTTTTTTTTTCCCTCCCCTGTTATAATTCGTATCAAAACTGTATTTTTAGTGGGAAAAATTATTTTATTATGTTCTATATAGTAATACAGTATAATTAAACCCTTCAGGAAACATTTAGAAGCTAAATAAGATAAATTTTTTATAAGATAAATCCTGGACAACTAATTCCTTTGGGCTATATCATTCACACAAAACCTACTGTTCCAAATTAAACTATCCTTCATCAGCATTAATTAGGTAGTAACTTCACTCAGCAACACACTAGAAGATCAAAAGGGCTATTGGTGTTTCTGACAGCACTGAGAGATTAAAACTACTGGTGGTCTAAAGCAGGAAGCTTCATTTAGGCAGTTAAGAATACTTTCTTTAATCTGTCCATTTGTGATATTTCTATACTCCTTCTTCCCTCATTACCAAGGTATCAGGCTGCTTCAAATTCTCCATACAATTTATTCAGTCAGCATGGTTGTGAGGTAGGAAACTCAGAGGAGCAATTAAAGGAGGCTTAGAGTGCTGTGTTAAAGGTATGTAGGCAGCTGAAGATGAAGGTAAGTGCCTAGTGGGATTTTGAAAACCACTTATGGGTTAGAATTGCAGAAGGACTTTGTGTCTGAGAGACTGGATGTCTAGCTGTTATTTTAGATACTGCTAGCCAAAATCAACTTGAAAGCACTGTTTTTTTCGAGTTTTTGAGGTAGATACTACTTTTTCTTTCTCTGCTTTTCTTTCTCTGCTCTGCTTCCCTCCTCTTTTGCCTTGCTTTGCCTTTCCTTGCCTTGCCTTCTTTTCCCTTCCAGAAGTAATCTCTCCATGTTTCCTACTCTAGCCATCACTTCATAGAGAACAGCTCAACCACTTGCTCCTCAGCAGCAGCAGTTCAACTCAACTGACTTTCCAGTGATATTCCCTGGGCCACAGCTGTAGCACTGACTCTATACATTATGCGTTTCTTACCCTCCATAAACCCGAGCTACATCTGATACTGGGTGGCTCAGAACAATCTCATTCTTAAACCTCCTAAGGTTTTGCAAGTGTTTCAAGTATTTGATGCCAGGCATCAGTAGGATTTCTCAAATTTTCTGAACTTTGGTTAATTCATTCAGCTTTTAAGTTACATTTTTATTTATGGTGGTATATTTGCTTCAGGGAAATGCTGCTGTGCATAATCTCACAAGTACAAATAAAAAGTAAAAATAATTAAAATATTTAAATGATATCAATGATGATGAGAATATCTTGTGGATTATTTAACCTGTTTCATTGCAAAATTTCTATCACCTGGTTTTCCCTGTTCTATCCATTTTTCTTTTTTCAGTGCTTAGTTGAAATTAAAGTATCTTCTTTTTATCCTTGTCTGGCTGCTTGGAAGTGGATGGCATTTGATAATGACTTCATTTAGGTGATAACTAAATTGGTAATACCATTGTGAATTCTCTGATCAACTCATGGTGCTTGTGAATCAAAGAAGTGATCACAGTCAAGAAATTAGTTTTATTTTAAGAAAATTAAAGACAGGTTCTGAAAGTTCAAATGCAGTCTTAAATCCCACGGGTAAGGTGCTGATTAACCAGTATGTCTGGCTGACAATTCCATAAGAAAAACCTATACAAATCTAATATTACAAGTACTATACTATAAAAGTTAATAATTATTTCTCAAATGAAAAGTAATGGAAATAAAATTAAAAGTATTCACTTCTTCATGTAGTATTAATTCAGGATTACTGGGTCATATATATGCATGCCATAACAGGTTTTCACACTGAGAGAAAATTTGTTGCTAATTATAGAATATACACACAAAAAAATGGTCTTAATTACAGAAACTAATAAGGGTGCAAAATCAAATGTTCGAAGTCAAGGAAACGTTTTAATCAAGCTTGCTCTGCATCACTTTTTTAAAATATTGTAGGTATACTGGAACTCACTAGACAATCCCATTCCATAACTCTTAACATCTTGCAATTGGGTAATCATAATAATAACAAATAATTATAGGTACTATTAAGATGTTAAGAAATTTAAAAAAAAAAAAAAAAAAAAAAAAGAAGACTTGAAATAGGTTTCAAAAGTATTCATAAGGGGAAAACCAATTCTGTCTTCCTGGGAATAATTTCTCTTCTGCCACTGAGGAACATAGAAGTGTGACCTTGAAAAAGTAAAAGTTTAGTTGTCAAAAAAATGTGTTCTTTTAGGAAAAGGGACTGTAAAGTTTATTGTTAGTAATTTTACATCATGTCCTATCACTATTGTGTTGCATTGGTATTTGTTATGGTAAAAGAAAATTCTCATCCCACTACTGACTTTCAAGTCATATTAAAGAATACTAGCTAACTCAACATGGTGCAAGACTAACAAGACATGACTGAAAATTAATGTTATGATAAGACTTTCATATCACATTAGCCACTACTTCATGTTCTGTTGGCACTCAACACTGCCACTCAGTATTCATTTTTACAACACTTTTCTATTAGATGGCAAAATAAGCCTGCAAAACTAGGAATAATTTGGCTGGCAAGCAAGCACTCCCTTAAGTTATCATGGTGTATAACCCACAAACGCAAGAACTTAAGGTAAAGGAACTTGATCACTGCAAAGTCCAGATTCTAACAACCTGTTCTTTAATATTTCATACCTAAAATGGTGCTTTGGAACAAAAGTTCCCTTTTTTTAGCAAGGGAAAAGCTCATATCTCAGAACCAATTTTTCATAAGTCTGATGTGAAGTAGAAGGTGAAGAGGAAATAACCAGAGAAGGATCTGTTTTAATTCCTTCATATTCTGCCCCACCTTCTGAGGTATGTGTATCAAGCCAGAATGTACCAATTCAAAAGCATCCTTAAATTTCAGCACATAGGTATTATTAGGATATGACGACTCTCATGGTGATGCCAGTATCATCTTTTAAGTAACAACTCCATGATAAGACCCATTCAGAGCTTAAAGGAGACAGGCTTCCACAGTCTGTTGTGTTCAATGTGGTTTTATGAGCAAAAAGGGAAATACATCTTATGGACATTACTCTTAGTATAACTGAAATCCTAACGGTCTAATCAAAGAACCATTATTAATTCAGATAGAGTTATGTGGTCCAAACAGTAATGGAGTCTGTTATAAAACATGTTATAAAACAAAATTTTATTGAGGCAGTAGGAAAGATGAGCAGCACCGCTCCCATACAGTGACTCACCTGACCACTGACAGCAAAAACGGCATCGTAAGTGATGCCAGAGCTCTGGTGGACATCTAGGGACACGTGGTGTCCAGGGCCTATGTCAGCAACAACCAGTCATGCGAATGACTTTTGAATGCACACAAAAGTCATGTCACCCCTTGGCTCCAGCAATGGCAGTGTGATTTGAGAGGATCATACTCACATGGCTAATGTGGGCAGTATCCTGCCTATGCTGTTAGTGTTGCTAAGAGGGCAAGGTGTTGAGTCTGTCTATGCTACCAGTGCTGGTCAAGAGCGGTCTGTCAGTAGTCTGTATATGCTGCCATTATTGGACAAGGGGAAGGGTATCAGGAGGCAGGTGTCAAATTATTAAAAGATAAAGAAAGCAAAAAGAGCCCCAAAAATCTACTGTAGAAAAAAAAGTAATAATAAGGTGGCACTGAGGAGTGGGTGGCAGTCAGATGATTATAACACAGTAGGAGAGGAATTTCTAGTGTGAAACTTGCTCAATATTCGAGTAACAATATCTTCTGCAGGTCCTGACTGTAGTTCACCTGAATGTTGAATGAACGTGCTCCAAGAAATATGCTTGCAGCAAAAAAATGTCAGCTAAATGGCCTAATTCTTCCTGAGAAATAGACTTTGGACAGAAAGAAAAAGAGTCAGGGCAAGTGGGTCATGCAGCCCACAGAAGAGAACAGGAGCGTAGTTAAGACATGTCTCACTGATGGTTTTGTCTCTGTAACCCAGTGATACATTGCCATTGCTACTACCAGGACATGAGTGAGTCTGCAAGGACTCAGGACTGAAGTTTCTTAGGCTTACTTTGTTTAACTTTTTCTTGATCTTTTCTGATGCTTAGGTTGCTATAAAAGCCATGCTGTTTTTACTTTTCCCCACCCCACTCCCACCCTCACCCCATTTTTTTGTGTTACAACCATAGTTTATACCCAGACAGAAGTCAAGTAGCTGTTCTGTGTAAATTAGGTATTGATGACTGCAACATAATGATTCAGTATACAGAAATACAGTCCTATTTGACAGCAGAGACCTCGAGAATTCAGGACACAAGGCGGTAGAGTACAGAAATACAGCAATGGGAAGGTAAGGAACAAAACAGAGGATGAGACTGAAGACCACAAGTTTATCAACAGCTCACCAAAGGTCAGTTATAGAAATGAGACCAGGAGCTGCACATCAGTGAAGGAAGAACAATGCAAAAACCACATGCAAATAGACCCTGGTGAACCCCCCAAGAAAGGAGAAAGGAGAAGAGAAAGAAACTGGTGAAGAACATAGAAAACTCACCACCTGCTTCAACCATCCCCATGTTTGCTGGGGAAGACTGTTGCTGTCTGCCTCATGATTGAAAAAGACATCATAAGGGTAAGCATAACACCAGAAAAAAGGGTAGATAACAAGAATGTGCAATACACGCCCGTTCCAACCTGATGGAGTTTGTGTTTAATTGTTTTTTTTCAAAAATAGTATTATCTTCTTTAGGTTTATTTATTTATTCTAATTAAAAAAAAACCAACAAACCACACACACACACAAAAAACAAAAACCAAAAAAACAAAAAACAACAACAAAAAACTGGACTAATAATCATTCTTTGACTAAACTCCTGAGATTTCAATTATACTAATAATTAATTATTGACTTTATATTTCAGGTGTGTTCTTTATGCTCTTATGAAGATTTTGAGTGTATCAAGCTAAGCATCCTGCCTAAGCCATACAGCTTGTGAAGAGTTATGTCATGAGTGAAAGATGGAGAAGCTGAATCTTCTACTATGCTGTCTTCCCAGCAAATCTATGTGCTGGCAGACTACATCTATTCTGAGTAGGTAACCCTCAGCTATTAGGTCATACAGAGTGCTTGAAGCTACTCTTTTTTCCTTTGGCATTTTAACTGGGGAAGATTCATGAGACCATAGACTGGTATGGTGGAATCAAGGTATCAGGAACAGAAAATGAAAAGCATCTCACAGACGTCATAATAAGACAGTCTAGATATGGCTGTACTTACTAGTCTGCTGATTTTTTTTCAAGATAAATTGAATTAAATATTGTAATTATTGCTAAGTAAGTGTAATGTGCACTTTTCTTTGTTCTTTCTTGGATTCTGCCTTTATTCCTTCCTTCTTCAACAGAAGAAATTAATCAGCCCCACAAAAACACTAAATAGAGCATTATCAGCTTGCGATTCTAAGGCTGTAAGCATTTACAACACCATTTCCCATGTCTACTAGATATTTATCTTGTACTTAAAATATTTTGCATCTTCAAATGTGCAGTTACATTATTAAAAGCTATTCTTGTCATCACGTACATATTTAATCCAGAGCCTCACTGGAAAACCAGAGTAAAATTAGCACATTTCCTACTGATTTCCTTGGGAATCAGTAAATGCCATACATATTTTTGAATGATGGCAAGAGGTGACACAGCTGAATATATTTGAATAATTAACTAAATGTTTTGAAAAAATGTGACAGATAATACCTTTACATCTATTAACTGTCCAGTGCTGTAGCTTTTTGATTCAGGGTGATTGCCACTTCATACTGTTGCCATTACAATGTTAAGAAATGTAAGTTAATTTTCCATAGTTAAAGGCCCATAAAACAATGCAACTTATTGTTTAATTTCTTGCCATGTTCCTTCCTAAGTGTTCACCTCATTAAGATTACTGTTGCAGTTTATAATCATAAAGTCATTCTTAATTCTAAATTTTCCTTTAAAGCTGCTGCTGAGAAACTGTCACTGCATTATCTTTGAAACATTTCTCATCTATCAAATTGATTATTGCTGCAGTATGATGGAAGTGAGATACATAGGATTTTTTAATTCCTTGTTGGATTTAAGTTTTTTCTTCTGCTTATTTTGACTTTGACAGCTGTTAATTTCACAGCTTTAAATCTCATTCATCATGCATTTGCTATTTACTAGGGTGTGAACCAGTTCTGGGACCGCCTATCACAATTTGGTTGTGTTAAGTGGATGATGATAAATAAATAGATTGAAAGAAATTTCATTAGACTTCAGACTGTATCTGTTAGCACTTTTTTTCTGCTATTTACATGCTTGCGGTAGAAAGGAAGGAAAAAAGTAACCAACAATAAAAAATACAGAAATCAATTTTATATCTTGTTGATTCTTCACAAGTGCCCAACACTGGCAGCAACCATGCTGAACTGCTTTGATTTCACTATAAATGAAATAGACTTATTAAGAGTCGCTTACATTCTTATAAAAGCATTCATTTTCCTTTACGTACAAAGAAGATTCAGGATCTTCCTCTAAACTAAAGGGGTTAATTGATGATGCTTTAATTGTAAAAACCTGTTTTGTACAGTTCTAAATTGCATCTAAACCTGGTCTGTTGCTGATAAATTTCTCTAAATAGCTGCTTGTCCACATGTAAGCAATCAAACATGTTTTTTCCAGTACAGACAGTGCTTACAGGATTCTGTTTTATCTCTCACTAATGCTCAAACAAACATCAGAGTCTTCCTGGTCTATCAAGCCCAATGACTTCTGTTGCTGAGCTATATAGCTACAAAACTAAATGCAAAAATTTGTCTCTTTTCTACAGTATTAGACTGAAGCTGTCAGACATTTCTAGTACTCACATGAACACCCAGATGTATTTGAAGAGATCTAGATGGCAACAGGCTCATTAGCTCTCAGGAATATTATGTTCCCTTTCAAGTGAAGGAACAGTACTTACAGTTAAGGCAATTTGACCTTGACCATAGGATCAAGGAAAAATATGGGTTGGAGGGGATGTCTGGGTGTCATCTAGTCCAAGGTCCTGGTGAAAACAGGAGTTAACGTCAAAGTTTGATCAGGACCTTGTTCAGTTCAGTTCTGAAAAGCTCCAAGAGTTTAACATCTTCTCTGGGCAACCTGTTGCAATGTTTAACCATCTCCACTGGGAAGAGGGGTTCTCTTCTGTATGTCTGATATGAATTTCCTTTTTTTCAAGTAGCATCTCATTTCTTTCTCTTTCTATGAGAAAGAGCATTTCTCTCTCAGAAAACTCTTCCATACAAAACCCTTGGAGCGTGGTGGCAAACTGCAGTTAGACTCCCCTGGGACTTTCCCTTCTTCAGCCTAAACAAATCTTACTTCCTCAGTTTATGTACATCATATGCTTCAGTCTCCCAGCCAGCTTAGCAGCCCTTTGCCTGATTATCTCCATTCTGTAAAAATCTCTTTTGTACTGTGGACTCAAAACTGGAGGAGCCCAGTGTTGCTGGTACAGTCTTAGCAGTGCTGAGAAGTGTGAGTAATAAATTTCCTCAGTGTTCTGGCTTCAGCCTTGCAGCCTGATGTGCAGACTGGTATGAAGTTAGCCCTTGTCACTGCTGACTCATTTCCAAGATGCTGTCCCCTGGGAACCCCAGGCCCTTTTCTACAGAGCTACTTTTTTTATCCAGGAAGTCTCTAGCTTATAATGAAACATAGTTTCTCATGTCTCAGGTGCAGAACTTTGAATTTGCCTTTGCTGAGCTTCATGAGAATTTTGGTGGCCCATTTGTGCAGCCCATCAAAATATCTCTGAATGGCAATCCTGTCCTCAGTG
The DNA here is from genome assembly GCF_023634085.1 of Falco cherrug. Taxonomy (NCBI): domain Eukaryota; kingdom Metazoa; phylum Chordata; class Aves; order Falconiformes; family Falconidae; genus Falco; species Falco cherrug. The sequence continues at coordinate 99,951,000 of NC_073698.1, forward strand.
TGCCCCCAGTGTTTTTATTTCAGTCTGCAGAGGGTGCATTCTGGTCCATCATCCATATCACTGATGATGCCTTTAAACAGTATCAGTCCTTTACTGTCACTTGAGGAACTCTTCTTGAAACAAGTGATCCAGTGGACTCTTCACTGTTGACCCCTATCTTTTCAGACTGATGATCCAGTTAGTTTTCCACTCTATAAATCTACATCTCTAATTTTACAAGGATGTTATGGGTAGATCATGTCAAAAGCCTGGCTAAAGATAAAGTAAACAAAAATCCACTATTCTCACTCACAGAGACAGTAACTTCAGCTGTCAAGATCAGTCAGAGTGGGGCTGCCCCACAGAGGAAGATGAGCTGGGAGCCACAGGCATCCACTGTACTGGCAGGGCAATGCCACCACTGACAGGGCATCCTCTGACAGTACCCCAGTAGGGCTGATACACAGACAGGACCTTTCCATCGCCCAGCAATTATCAAAATGGACAAAGTGAGGAGTCATGTCCTGAGCCCAGTGATCACTGCATTGATGGGGAGGCCTTAGATCCAGCTATGGAGTCAAATAGGAAGGTCAGGGTAAGGACCATTGAGGTACTTGGTGGAAAAATATGTACCTGCAATGCAGCTTAGGGAAGGAACAAAGGATAGGATCTAAGCTTAAGTACAGCTCCAAAGCAAAGTGAGAGGCATCACCTCATGAGCCATGTCCCAGCTTTTTCTGCTCCAGCTCTTTCCAAACTGAATGATCCCATGACACTCAGCTGGGCTGTCACAGAGCTGTTGTGAGTGTGGGCAGCTAGACCCCAAAGGTAATGGGCAGGCAAAGCCGATCAGTGCATTCAGGGCTGTGATGCTCAGGATCTTAAATTTGCTGAAAAGGTTGAGGTCTTCTGAAAGCCTAGAGCTTTGGTCCGCTAGTTGCTTTCCTCACTTTTCACAGGCTTTTAACATCTTCATTATCTGCTTTGGACCCAGATGCCATTGACTATCACATTCTCAACCAGTTCTCCTCTCTTTCTGGGTACCAAGTCAGGGAGAGCTTGTCCTTTAGTCTGCTCATGCAAAATCTGCATCAAAACAGAACACTATTTCACTGGATTGTTTGTGTCATGCTATCTTGCCCTCTCAGCAGATGTTATGGTTGCTGAAGTCCTCTATGAGAGCCAAGGACTGTAATTGTGAGACTCTTTCCAGTTGCTTTAAAAAAGCTTTGTTTACTTCCTCTTCTTGATTGGAGTGTCTGCAGCAGATGCCCGCCATGCATGGCTCCCCCAGACCACTTTGTAGGTTTCTTAGCTGACCCTCACAAATAAACTCTCCAAAGGACTGTTGCCCATTCAGAACAAATGTCCATGAATTTTAGCTTCACATTTGTTTAGTTCATTCCCACTCCTCACTTTCCTTGCCATTCTTTCCTTTAGAATCTATAATCATCTGTTGCAGCTTTCCAGTCACGCAAACTACCCCGTCACATCTCTAATTCCAGTGATGCATCTGAGACTTCATACAGACTTAGTCTCCTGCTCACATTCCTCTCATTTATTTCCTAGGATCTATGCGCTTCTCTGCATCCAGCCTTCTTACAAGGAGTATGAGAATCTTGTCCATTTCCCCGGTGCATGCACACTTTGTGTCAACCCTCGTATCTGAAAATTCTACAGTCCCTCTATAAATAACAAAAACTGGATTGTTTTGATTTTTATTGTACTCTTTCTGTGTTATGTGTTATGTGTGTGAAAGCGAGCAAGTGAATAAAAATGGGATGTTCTTACATAAAAGAAGAAAATAGTTTTAACCTAAATTTTACTTGAAAACTAGTTTGAAAACTGCATCTGCCTCCCTTGTGAGGAAGCCTGAATTTCCCACTTTACTAAAACACTCACTATAGAAAGAAAAGACCTGGAAACCATGGGTTTACTTTAATGCTTTATTTAATAGACTTTCTCACTAGCTCTTGAAGTGTTGGGGGAAATATCTGACATTGTGTGAAAGATGAGGTGGAAGTGCACTTAAACATCCAATTAAAAAGGGCTGCTGACAACACTAAGGAATTTTAGGCATCAATGAAGCTAAAAGCTCATGAGATAACTATTCCTATAGCATATTCCCAAGAGCAGAAATTAATGTTGGCTGCTCTTCTGATACCCTAGACTGAGACTGTTGTCAGGCATGTTTCTTTAAGAGACCTGTGTAGAAAACCATAAATAAACAAGAATTATTTTCTCTCCATGTCCACTGAGTGGGCAACTCTAGGATATGGTTGGACATTTCAGGTGCAGTGGACAACCTATGTCTTTATGAAACTATAAGAACTGTTGAGTGATCCAAATGCCAGACAAGCTGTAGTTATTGTTGTGAATGCATTATGGAGAGATATGTATCAAGTCTGGATGTGGCACTTTTAGGTCTGGAATAATACTCAGGAAATATAAGCATGTTGGCTTGGGAACAGTGGGAGTAAAAGCTGAAATTCAGAGAAATTATCTGTTCTTGTTTTATACCATATTAATATTCTTGAAAATTAATGACTGAAGTCCAAGATGAGTTTGATTTCATGCTGTGCCGTATCTAAACTTTTTGAGAAGAAGTAAAAATACTTTTTGTCTTACTGGAAAAATATTTTCCAGAAATAAACCATTATCTTTGAGTTTTAAGTCAAAGTCTGTTTCCAAGAATATTTGTAATACATTAGATATTTAAATCACAGTCTTCATCATACTTAATGGTTAAATTATTAAAATGTAATTACATTATATAATGGTTCCCAAATGTAAATTAAGAAGAAACAGAATTGATTAAAGATGTCTGACTTTCATAGCATTTTTATCCTGCAGGTGTGCTTTTCAAGAGACTGAACTGTGAAAATCATGAAATAGCTGATAGTTTGCTTTGAAAACTGACCCAACTGTATCTGGTTGGTTCTGCAAATACTTACAATTGACTAATGAAATTTATCAGTTGGCACAAGAACAGAAGTACTGTATATTGCATTGTTCATAGCCTGTTGGATAATCCAGGTCATACAGAATAAACACCAATATTTTAAATATATGAAAAAAAGATCACTGAGATTGAACTGCTAGTTATCAAGGTTCAAATATCTGAGGATAAAAAGCTTGTTGCATTTAATTTGCTTTTAGAGTAATCCAAGTTCACTAACTTCATTGGATTATATTTTTTACACTTCTAAAGTTGTGTAAGAAAGAGGATATTTATGCCTCTTACATTTATTCTTTGTATGATTTTTTTCCAGTTGCAAAAAGGGCTGAAAATTGATTCTTTATGTTAATGCCACTGTCTCACAATAAAAAAAACCACTTGTCAGTTTAAAGCCACCAAGCAGTAGAAAAGTATAGGAAAGCACTTTTAAACTCTGAAAATTGAATCATAGTTAAATCCAACTGCATAATTTTCTAATGCTTAAAAAGAAATTCAGAAACAAAATCAGTGTAAAGAAAAGAAGGACAAAAAAGAAAAAAAACTTGAACAGTTTGCTAGTCACATTATTTACAGTTTCAATGCATAACTTTTTTATTAGTTTATATATATATGTATGGTGTAACTTCTCTATTAGTGTTTTATATGCATATATATATGTATATATATGGTGCATATTCATGTGTGTTCTCTTTAATTTTGCTGTAAGAAGATATTCATACATTTTCATTAATGGGGCTATTGGCAATCACTGGGGTAATGTGGACAAAAGACTGAATTGGCAGGTTAAATGAAAAGTGTTTAGCAGAAAAAGTCATCATCACCCTAAGTGAATAGGCTATGGCTACTAAACAAGCTGGTTAAAACTGCTTGCAAAATAAATTATCATTATTGTTGTTGTTGTTGTTGTTATTATTGTTGTTATTATTATTACTACTACTACTACTATTACTATTACTGTTACTATTACTACTACTACTACAACCATTTTGTTATGTGTTGGAACTCTACTGAGAATTATCGAAATGAAGCACTGTGACCTTTAGCTAGTTAGCTTTAGTGAGGCTCTACCTGGCAAGAAGTGCTTAAGTCCATATGTCTGACAACTAGGTGCCTGAGATACCTTCACTTATTTGCCAGTCAAAAATTGCACACCCGAAATAAGAAATTTTCCTGAAAAAAAAAGGAATATTGGAATTTATTGATGTCTGATTTTTTTTTTAAACCAAAATAGATTTTGTCAAAGAAAATAGGAAGTTCTGTTGAAAAGTTTTTAACCACTGCAGCTTAAAATCACGGCTTTCTTATAAATGAATGAATGAATGAATGAGTGAATGAATATCCCACAAATTCGCAGAGAAAAACTCAAAGAAGATACCCTTGAAGCTGACTAATTTTGAGGTGCTTTTGCATGAGCCTGTATGAGCAGGACCAAAAATCGGGGATAAAGACATATGTGGAGTAACAATAAGGACTTTATTCTAGAAAAGGCTGTTCAAGTTTTTCAGCAGTGCCTGTGGTTCCAGTAATCCCAATGTGCTTCTCTTCTTCTGGTGTAACTGCTTTAGAGTTAGGTCTCTGTTCTCTGTTTCTTTTAATCTGATCCCAGAAACATTTTGCTCAAATGTCTTTCTTGAAGAAGAAAGACTGCTTGGGACTCAGTCTCAGGCTTTGAAGAAACACAAATTGAAAGAAAGTGTTAAAAGTCCAATCATGCAGCAGCAACATCCTCTGAAAATCAGTAATACACAGTGACAAGAGGGCTAAGGAACTTGGAGGAAACTTTGTGTGTATGACTTCTGCATTTCATCTCTCCGTTGCAGCCAACCCCACACTGCTGTTCAATAACTGTCATTGTATTAGTGTCAAATGGGGCTCCAAGGGCAGTGTCTCACTGTTAACCAGGATCCAGAAGTATCCTACATGTGTGGAAAAGCGATGGTGTGCCAAACTTTTATTGAAATAGATGTCACAGTAATTACAGTAATGAGAAGTGTGATTTTTCTGCTAGAGGAAATATAATCAAAATCTGAACTTTCTTTGTGGTTTGGTTTTTTTTTGGTTTTTTTTTTCATTAAATAAGCCTGACAGTAGGAAGAAAAAAAAAAAAAAAAAAAAAAGAATGACCAGGCAGGATGGCACTGGGGATGAGATCTTGTCCCTACTATAAATTTATTCTGTGGAGTTTTGCTTTATCTTTCTGGATTTCTATGTTGCCAAATAAGAGAACTGCTATTTAAGACCTTGATCACTATGGGAAGGTCAAGCTAATCAGCTAGAGTATTTATAAAGAATAAAGGGTCAAGTTTTCTGCTGATTTAGCATGACTGACTGCTGAGAGTTGGCCTCCAAAATGTATATTCCCATGCATTTTCTTGCAATATTAATAGAGGATTGCAATGTAAAATTGAGGAGAGGCAGTATCAAATGACCTAATTTTTCAATTATTTATTGCTGTGGGATTCTTTGACAGCAGACTGGGAATGTGTGGGATTAATATAGGGAGCAGACGCACCACCCCACCCCACACCCCCCAAGTTATTTTCCATGATACATGTTATTGCAATTCGCAACAGAGCCATCACAATGGTAATCCATAACACACAATGTGCTACTGGTGAAGCCCATGCCTGGAGGCTGCATCGATAGCTTGTTACATGAGCCTTTGTTGCTCACTCACCCTGCTAGCGGGAAAATGAGAACTGTGGGGTGAATCCTAACAGCTTCTGTCAGGCCTATAAGGACGAGTGTTTGTATGTCTGCATTGGCTTCTCATTTATCCTTACTATCACTACCTATTCATCTCCCTCTTGGCTTTGAAGGTGAAATCCCTTATTCTCCTTCATCAGAGTTGACAGCAGCACCAAAGCTTTTTCTCCTGTGTTACAAAACTCTCCTTTCCAGAATACGGAAACATTATTTCCTCAGGAAAAACATAAAACTTTGTCTAGGAATGCCATTAACATACAGTGTTTTTCAAGATTATAAGGTATTTAATTCTTTGTCTTTTCTGCTGATTTGTGAACATAAATGTTCACAATGTTTATCCGGAAAATTTACAAAAGAAAAGAAATTACTTCTGATTGATGAATTCTCACTTATTCAAAGCTAGAGCAAATTTTGTTCATTGCATTGCTATCTTTTTACAAGGTTTGGACTTCACACATTTTTAAGAACTGCTCTATTTCTAGGAAGAACTAAGGCAAGCCTAACAGCCTGCAGTATACAGATGATCAGACTGGATGAAAACTGTGGTTCCCTTTTGCCCTTTGACTTTATGAATCAACATACTCTGGGAGGAATTGCTTACATTTCTGAGACATGGAGTCTTCTGCTTGACATCTCTTGTAAAACTGGATGTTTGAGCCATAGGACATACAGTGTGGGTCCTTCCCAAACTCTTCCACATGTCATTCAGTTTGGCTGAAAATTGCTTGTTGAGTTTCTGTGTTGCTCTTAGCAGTGGTACAGCTGAGCAACAAATTACTTGACCTGCCTGTAATGACTTTGTTAATTACCTTTGTTAATATTAGGAAGTAAATGAAAATGTGACTTAGTTACCTGACTAGGTTTATTTGTGACAACATTTTCTCACCAGAGATGCTTACATCTAATGCAGTTGATAAGTCAGATTTATTTCAAAGGGAAATAAAACCAAAGAAAACTGCTTTCACTTCAAGATTTCTACAAAGTGACTGATATCAGTATATTGTCTGTACAACACAATGCAATACAATGAGAATAAAAAGGTTCCTGACAATTTTTTTTAGCACAATCAAGAAGGATGTGGAAAATCTTTATCCAAATAGATCCTTCATGATGGTTCCACTGAAAAATTATAGGCTTGTATATTCTGGATACAAGCATAGCCAAAGACTTCACTTTTGTGTTAAGAGATTACTAGTGCAACTGCACAAGTTGCAGCACTTACCCCCAGCAATAGTGGTACACCTTCTTACAGCAATCATATATTCTCTGTCCATTGAGCCAGCAAAAAGTTCTCACATAAAAGAAGTTTGCTGGGTATAAAACCTCTAGAAGCCATTCCTACAGAGAAAAAAAGAATACCCATACTGACATTACTCAGAAGAGTACAGACAGCTCTCTTTTGTATTCCTTAAGGCTCATAATTCTTCAAAAGGAGAAGGGAAGAGTGAAACAATCCACTATGAATTCACCTAGAGTCTGAATTTCCTTATTCCGAGACTGCAATTTTGACTGCTGTGATGCTTCAGTCAGTCCTTCACATATTCCTAACTACATGCAGTTCATGGCTTTTCATGAGAGTGTGGTGCTTAAAAATGCAGCAATGCTTAGAAGCTGGGACAGAAAGCTTATTCCATGGCTTCAATCATGCAAATGATCAGAATATGTGATGAAAACTGTAGCTTTTAACCTCAAAAATAACAGAAACACAGACCATAAGATTATCAGTAATAAAATAACTTTTGGATGAAAAATATTGGAATATGAACACCTTTCAATTAGTAACATTGTAATTGTAGATGCAAACTATACTATCGCATTAATACAATTAAAAACCTTTTTATTCACTTTTATGAATACAACTAAAATGTTATTCTTAAACCAGTATTGAGTCACAGGGATGTAAGGTTGGAGGAAAGAAAGAAAGAAACACTAGGATGATTTTTTTTTTTTTCCTACTGGAATTGTATTTTTAATGTTTAATAGGGTACAGGATTAACAATCTTCCTTGTCTTTCACACACCAGCAAGCACTATCTAGGAATAGCATTTGTTTTTCAGATTAAACATGTATTTCCTTAAGTTTGTCTTCTAATAGCTCTTTATACTTGTGGATGTTCTTATTTTTCTCTGTTCTGTGTCAGGCTATAACTATGTTTCTCTGTCGCCTTCACTTAAACACCCAAGACATATTTGAGTTTTTTAGAGGAGCTTTTGAAAGATACATGTCCATATACACTGATTCTCAAAAGATTAATGGGATTTGGGCAGAAAGCATCAAGTCTTCATTCTCTACTTTTGAGGCAATTCTTCCAGCACATCTAATCTGTATTAGAATTTTTCACTGGACTAATTATCTTTCAGCAACACATAATATGCAATTAAAGTGATATTCCATGTTCATATGAATCATAATTATCTTCTATCTATTATGTCCCTATGACTATGTGCTTATGCATATACTTATCATCATTGGAAAGGATGCTTTTAACTGTTAGATGTCCATTTTATCACTGTGTCAGTGTGACCATTAGGAGTCATTTATAATTACTCCCACATAGAAGTAATTGCATTAATGCATTTTGCAATGGTTTTTTTCAGAAGAAAAATCACATCTATTTTACCACATGAACCTTAATATTAATTTGTTAATTTGTTTTACCATTCCAGACTGTCTTTCTCAAACAACATTGATCTTTTAGCTTCATTGCAGTTTAGTAGCAGCTGCATGCTGCTAACCACCTTCTCTTCTACATATTCACAGACTTATTGAACAAATTCCAATTAAATTTCAATCCTTCTGTCAGTAGCATGGTCCAGATTGGCAAACTTATTTAACTTTTACTCATCAATACAGCAAGACCAAGTGGGCTGATATTTGTATTTTCAGCTCTTCATGCAGGCTTCTCATGAGTTTTCACACTCGCATAGACCCCCACCCCATGTGTGACTGTTTCCACAATGTGAACACGGATATTATCTTTCTTGTCCTTTAGGTTATTCAACCTTTAAACTCTCAGTCTGATGCCACCTGTTCAAAAGACATCTAGAATGGGACAGGTCCAGATTAAGACATCTAAGCATAGTGTCTATGTGATAGCTGTGTCTAAATTCCTATTATAGCCAGTGAAGATCAAAGGGTCATCTCAGCTACCTAGACGCAGGAGGTAGCTTAGAACAAAACACTGGTAGATTCATCTAAAAACATTGAAGGTTGCACCAAATGCCATTTGTGTGTGGCTGAATAACCTGAGTCTGGAGAGCCGAAAGCTGGATGTGCTACTTCACATGTGGTTATATAAGTACTGAGAAAAATGGGATAGTCACTTTCCACCATCTGCTGGCTGTGCTCCTGTTTCTAAGCCCAGAACATCCATGATATTGTTCACCTTCATCGCTGCCAAGGCACACCATCGGATCACGTTCAATCTGCTGCCTGCCATTCCCTGGGCCTTTCCCACAAAGCTGCTCCCCTGCCCCTCCAACACCAGCCTGCACCACCAGAGAGGGATAGTTTTTCCCATGTGCAGGGCTTTTCAACTCTCCTTGATTTTCCCAATATTCCTTTTGCCACATACCTCCAGCCTGTCAGGATCACCTGAAATAATAGCCTTGACCTCAAAAGTATTGACTTGTGCACCCTCCCAAACTTGTTGAAGGTCCACCCCCAGTCCTTTTCCAGGCTGTTGGTAAAGATGAAGCAAAGGAGATCCCAGGATAGGCTCCTGAGATACTTGAAACTGGCCTCCAGGTAGACTACGCATGTTTAACCACTGCCCAGCCAGTAGTGGCTGGATAGATAATCCAGCCATATTTTCCCCTACCTAGTAATCCAGCTATCTAGATTATAACAGATGATATAAATTTAGATTATAACATCCCATACAAAGATTTTGTTGGAGATCGTGTTATAAGACTTGCCAAAGACAAGGCAGACAATATTCACTGCTTTCTCCTTTCCCACAGATCCAGTGATTTCATGCTAGAAGACAATCAATTTGTCAAGGAGGATTTACCCATGATTATTCTATGCTAGGTGTACCCGTTCACCTTTTCCTCTTTCACATGACTGACTGCATGATTCTCTGTTTCTGTTTCCTAAACATTACTAATGGATGTACCAGCATTTTAATAAACTAATTCCACCAGACATTGTGGACAGTCAAGTCCCCTTTTACTACAAATAAGCCTCACCACCTTCCTGGTACTTGAAAATAGTAGCTTCCAAAGTAGTTAAACTCCTGACATTCAAACTTGTTGAATCACAAAAAATTATTTGAAATCAAACTTTCATTTATCTGGATTTGTTATCTTTGTGGAGTTCAAGGTAAACAGTAAATCTGAAATTACTTCCTCTCTCACCCTACCTCCAAATAAAAAAAGGTTTCCTTCTAGCAAACCATTAAGCACTTCATTGCTCAAATAGGGCTGGAAACAGAAATATAATAACGTAGAATTTTCCAAGCATTTTCCAGGATTTTTTTCTGCAATACCTGAGGGTTTTTCTTGCTGAGAAGGGCTCTCTAATCCTTCTCTGACCTTCTTATTTCAGTTACTTTCTCCTCACTCTTAAAAAAACCCAACCCTTGTGGCTGTGAGATCTCCCTTTTTGTTTTTTGGACTGCTTTATTTTTCCTTCTTTCCCTTCTTACACAACCCTTTTTTCAATGTAGATGAAAATGTCAGTACCCAGACTGAGGATCACTAAGCTACAAGTGATCCTCCACAGATTGAAGTGGAGGTGTCACATTATATATAAAGGAGAGGTTTGATTGCACAGCCCTTACAGTTAGTGATGCTGTGGTTGAGAGCATCTGGGTGAGGATTTAGGGGGATGGAAAACAAAAGACATGTTGTAATGGGTGTTTACTACTGATCACTAAACCAGAATGTAAGCATATATGAGTTATTCTTTAGGCAATTAGGAGGAACCTCAGGACTGGTAGCCCTTGTCCATATCAGAGATTTCAACTTCCCAGAGATTAGCTGGGAATATCATACTGCTGTGATGAGCAGGTCTTGGAAATTCTTGAAGTCTGTAGAAATAAAACAGGTACTCAATAAGCCAACTAGGAAAGTTGTCCTCCTGGATTTGCTATTTGTGAATGGAGAAGGACACGTCGGGGATGTGAATGGTAGGTGGCTGTCTTGGCCACAGTGATCATGAAATAGTTGTGCTTAACATTTTTGGTGTAATTAGAAAAAAGGTCAGATTTCAGGAGAGCAAACTTCAAGCTATTCAGGGAGTTATTTAGCAGAGCACACTGGGAGATGGCTTTTGAGAGCTTGGGAGTCCGCAGGTGCTGGTCACTCTTTAAGAACATTGCATTTAAAGAATAATGCTTTTAGAAACAGGAGCAGCAATTCCACTCTGTCATAAGTCAAGCAACCATGGCAGAAGGCCAGCTTGGCTGAACAGGGAACTCCTCATGGAGCTCAGGAGGAAAAAGAAATTGTATCACTTCTGGAAGCAAGGCCAGGCTTTGCAGGAGGATTACAGAGCTGTGGTTCATTTACGCAGGGAGAAGACAAGAAAGGCCAAATCTCATTTAGAGTTGAAACTGTCCAACGTTGTGTCAGATAACAAGAAAGACTTTTTTTGAAGTATGTTAATATCAAGAGGAGATTTGAATAAAACATTGGACCAATACTTATTGAAGATGGTCATCTGACTAATAGGGATGAAGAACAAGCAGAGGAATTCAACAGCATTCAACATACTTTTTGCCTCAGTCTTTGGTAATACTGGTAGAGCTTGGGCTGCCTGGTGCCCTGAGTCAGGGGACCATGAGTGTGGGAGCAGTGACTTTCCATTTGTGGACACTGAAATTGTCAGGGATCAGCTGTTTCAGAAGAATGATCACAAGTCCACAGAGCCTGGTGGGATTCACTGCAGAGTTCTGAAGGAGTCAGAGGATGTTATGGCAGGATGCTTCTTGACCATCTACCAAAGGTCTTGGGAGTCTGGGGAGGTCCCTCCTGACTGGAATCCAGCCAGTGTTATTCCAATGCACAAAAAACATGTGAGGGAAGACCCAGGGAACTACAGACCTGTTAGTCTGACCTCAGTTCATGAGAAAATTATGGTCAAGGTTTTGCTGGGTACTACTGAAAGGCATTTAAAGAATAATGCAAGCGTCAAGCACAGTGAACGTGTGTTCACAGAGGGATAGTGGATGAAGGGAAGGGGATGGACACAGTTTTCCTGGATTTTAGTGAGGTATTTGATACTGTCCCTCACAGCATCCTTCTGGACAAGGTGTCCAGCTGTGTGATGAGCAGGTTCATGGTGTGCTGAGTTAAGAACTGGCTGAAGAGCAAAGCTCAAAGGGTTGTAGTGAATGGGGTTACATTTGGCTGGTGACCAGTCACCAGCAGTGTTCCTCAGGGATCAGTTCCAGGGCCAGTTCTCTTCAATATTTCTATCAATGATGTGGACACAAGAGTTGAATTCACCATTAGCAAGTTTGCTAATGATACCAAACTGGGAGGTGCTGTTCACTCTCTTGAGGGACAAGATGCCTTGCAGAGGGATCCAGATTGATTGGGCCATTGGACAATGATTAACAAGTCCAAATGCCAATTCCGTACCTGTGACAGAGTAATGCTGGGCACAGACATAAACTGGGGGAGGAGTGGCTGGAGAGCTGCCCTGCAGAAAGGGATCTGGGGGTGCTGGTGGACAGCAGGATCAATAGGAGTCAGCAGTGGCCCCAGCAGCCAAGAGGGCAACCCACATCCTGGGAGGCATCAAACACAGTATAACCAGCTGGTCAGAAGAGGCGATTATCCTGCTGTATTCAGTGTTGGTTTGGCCTCACCTTGAGTACTGGGTGCAGTTTTGGAGCACAACAAATTAAGAAGACTGTGAAGATCTTTAAATGAGTCAAGCAGAGGGCAACAAAGCTGGTGAAAGGGCTGGAAGGCATGTCCTATGAGAAGAGGCTAAGGACTTTGGAGCTGTCTAGTTTGGAGAGAGGGAGGCTGAGGGGTGACCTTGTTGCTCCCTGCAGCTTCTTGTGGAGGAGAAGCGGAGGGGGAGATGCTGATCTCTTCTCCCTTGGGATCCAGTGATAGGATGCATAGGAATGGGTCAAAGTTGCATCAGGTGAGGTTTAGGCTGGACATAAGGAAGCATTTCTTTACCGAGAGGGTGATCAAATACTGCAACAGGTTTCCTAGAGAGGTAGTTGATGCCCCAGGCCTGCCAGTGTTTAAGAGGCATTTGGACAATGCCTTTAACAACTTGCTTTAACTTTTGGTCAGCCCTGAAGTGGTCAGGCAGCTGGACTAAATAATCCTTTTAGGTCCCTTCCAACTGAAGTATACTGTTCTAGTCCACAAATGAAGTGTTTAGGGCTTAGTTTCATGATGTCATTTCTCAAATTGTTACAACACTTTATGCATCATATTTCATAAGAAAAAATTGTACAATTCTCATATTCTTGGATATTAGTCTTATATTCCTTATGTTACTATCATCACTTCCTAGAGACCATTCATTACCTTTAAAAAGTATATACAGGAGAGGTATTGTTTAAAATAAGTATCCCAATTCCCTCTTTTATTAATTCCCAGAATCTTTTGTCAGTTTTGAATGTCTGCTCTATACCAGCTACTTAAACAATTCTTTGAAGTACTTGGCTGGGATGCAATGTCCTCATTTCTCAAAAGAGCATATTCTACAAGTTAAGAGTAGTTGATCTCACTGTTTTGAAGCATAGCATTCTTGGCAGTGTGTCAATATGCATCATGAGCAATTTCTTGAATTTCAAGGGTATATCCCTGACAAAACACTCTGTACAGCCCCGGAAGCCAGGTAATCATATATTATAAATTATGTGTGCTGTCCCTGTCTTCTGGTTGGTTCATTTTCTTTTATCATCTGTCTCTGCAGCTTTCTGCATCCTCTGTCATCTGTGGACTCTTTTAAAGCTTTTTACAATGCTTTACCTCAGGACAGGGATAGACAATGCTACACAGATACCTGAAGAAAATAATTCTAGAAAAGAATTTACCATTGTCAAGGATTTAATACATAGAAAGAGCAGGAGTGTATAATCTAGACACTATTTATCTTATTTCTTTTTTGCCTAGCCAGAAAGTTTTTCAGACTTTTGCCTGCTGTGTCTGTATGCTCACAATTAATGGGAAAGGTCACAATCTGTCAGAACCAGGAAAACCTCTTCTATAACTTTGCAGATCTTTATGAAGACAACAAACATAAGCAGCTTGTTTTGTTTGTCGTGTGACATGGCAAGCATCATTTACCAGTGACATCTTATTTCATGAACTGCAAGCCTCAGTCATCATTGAACATCATTCAACAATCAGGGTAAGCTAAGCAATGTCCTGCACACCAACATTAGAACTTTCCAGAATAAAAACAAGTAAGCTGCGATAAAAAACTTCTTCACTGGTCAAGAATAGATGTCTTTTAATCTGAACACTAGTACCAAAATTTCTGTCCTTTGCCTGCCTTGTGGTACTTCTATCACACCATCAGGAAGAAGCAAAATTGAAAAGTATGGCTCACCATTAGTAACCTCACTTTCTTTCTTGGAAGTATCTTTCTGGATAAACTGAGACATTTTTGCAGTTCTTGGGGCCAATACTATAAACAAGAATAATACTGGAAACATTTCTAAAGAAGTCAGTACATCCCTGTAGTGTGCAATTCTGAACTTTTAATAAAAGTTTTAATGACTTTATGTGAGACACCATCTCAGACTTACTTTTAAATAAGGGCATGAAATTCATGCTTGGAAAAAAGTAATGTTTACTGATACTACATATTAGGAGCCTTGCAGAAAATATTGGGGTTGAAGAGCTAGACACACAGAGCAAGCCATGTCAGCCATACTAGATCTTGTAGTTAAGACTTGAGAAACATATAATGAGTCACCACAGTATAATCCTACATATAGAACAATGTAAGAGATTGTGCTAGAATACCCTGGTTACACACTGTTCCTAGATATCATTCCTAGATATGTGCAGTAGGTTTGCTCTGGTGAACGTTAAGAGATAACATTCCTACCTGACAAAAAAAAGACTTAAAATTCTGTTTGTTACACTACATATGAGAACCCACTACGTAGGGAAGATTAAATTTCCCATGAATGGGCTCAGCACAGCATTTCATGGCTGTCCACCTGAGGACCATCTGATGCTGCATGAAAACAGGGTTCCCATCATGTGAAGGATGGAAGATTTACTTACTATCTTTATTTATTTTCCTATTTTTATCTTGTTATTAGTTTATTACCATACTTGCCGTTGTACTTCTTTTATTTGGATCTGAAAAGAGCTCTGCACCTCCATCCTTCTGGTACAGAACATGCTCAAAGATGTTTGATAGAAAATTACTGAATAAATGATATAACAGATGCAGCCTATCAAACCTTTCGCTGTTCTTGTTATGTACATACTGACTGACTGCTTCTTCTTTGTTACTGCAAAATTTTCTTATGAGGGAGAAGATACTTTTGTTTTATAACATTTGTGAAAGATCAATCCTAACAATTAAGATGACACTGCCACTTCAAATTTAGGTGCCTAAAATTTTATAATTTAATTGCCTAAATAAAAAGCAGGCAAAATTTGTCATTCAGGTCCTAAGTTCCTTTATAAATAGCGTGAACTGTAGTAACATAACAAATAGCCCTTTAGCATCTTGGTCATGCCATAATAGTTGGATATGTTCAGTGCTTGTGTATAGACAAAGCTGAAGTACTGTGCTTTATCAAATGAGTTATGATATCCTCTGCATAGTACTTGAACAGGGACCTGTCTTGAAAAGAGCTCTAATATTTCAGAGTGGGCTGTGACGATCCAATTAGCATAACATTAGGATAGTTTTAATATTCAGTTGCACAGATAGATGTAGCAATGAAGGTTTAAACTTGTGGAGTAGATAGCCTTTAAAAGGTTCATCTGACTGGAAAGGTCTTGATTACAACATTCAGTGACTGGTCATGGTGTCCACAGGGATAGACACTTAAAAAATATATTGAAAATTAAATAAAAAGATAAGTGAAGAATGGAGTTTTCTGCTTCTATTGGAATTTGGAGAGCACTCAGTGAGGGGTACAGCTATCTATTTATCTTGATTTACTGAAACATTAAAAAAACCCACAGTATACTATTCAGGTAATCATGAACATAAGTCCAGCTCTTATCAACAAACTTGGATTAGTGCAAGACATGGCTTAAATATAAAGTTTAGAAATACCCAGGAATCTATTTTCTGCATGAATGTTCCTAAACAATTTAAAAACTTGCATATCAACAATCACCAAAATATCAGTCACTGGGAGGAGTATTATTACCTACAGAAATTTCTTTTAAAATGACCGAGTTATATAAAAATCAGAGTAAAGCATATCTTGGCTGTTTTAAAAAGGTCTTAAACTCATTCAGAGTGTTGTCCTGGTTTCAGCTGGGTTAGAGTTAATTTTCTTCTTAGTAGCTGGTGCAGCGCTGTGCTTTGGATTTGGTGTGAGAACAATGTTGATAGCACACTGATGGTTTTGGTTGTTGCTGGGTGATGTTTATACTAAGTCAAGGACTTTTCAGTTTCTCAGGCCCTGCTAGTGAGAGGGCTGGAGGGACACGGGAAATTGGGAGGGTACACAGCCAGGGCTGCTGACTAGCTAAAGGGATATTTCATAACATATGACATCATGCTGAGTATATAAACTGCGGGAAGAAGAAGGAAGGTGGGGAACATTCAGCATTACAGTGTTTTTCTTCCCAAGTCACTATTACACGTGCTGGAGCCCAGCTTTCCTAGAGGTGACTGAACACCTGCCTGCCCATGGGAAGCAGTGAATGATTTCACTTGTTTTGCCTTGCTTGCCTGTGTGGCTTTTGAATTACTCATTAAATTGTTCTTAACTCTCAAGTTTTACATTTGTTTCTATTTCTCCTGCCCATCCCTCTGGGTGAGGGGGAGTGAGCAAGCTGCTGTGTGGTACTCAGTTACCACCTGGTGTTAATCCACAATCAGCGCTACTGATCACTATTATGAAATAAACCTTGTTTTGTACATGATAGTGAATAAGAATAGCAAATACTTTATTAAGAAAACGTATAATGTTTTAAGGTAATAAGGGAGTGTAAATGAACATTTAGTTTAACATAGTCTTTTACTGCCAGTGTTTTACTAAGTGCATTCATTAATCAGTACTTAAATTTAACAGCACAACTGATAGCAAGAAGACTGGGAGCATCGGACAGGTGGAAGCTTTTTTGGTGTGGTGACTGCAAACTGCCTTTGATATTTGCTTTCAGAGAGACAATCAGTGAATCTCCAACATGGATAAAGTCAGCTGTGAAACTGCAGAGTCAAGCATCTTAGAAGAAACAAGAATCACGTAGATCCAGTTCAACACTTCCCAGCAACGTGGGCAAAACTGAAATTTGCCTTCCCACGGTGGAGACTGCATTTCATACAAAACAAAAGCAGGGTCTGACAAAGCACCTTGGCTGGAAAAGGAATGACAGAGTCATAAAGGCCCATTTGAACTTCTACCTTCAAAGGAATGGCAGAAGCAGAATGAAGAATGATGTTTCTGTGGAGGCCATGTCTCCCGGCAGCTTCTGCAGCAGTAACAATATAGACCCTGGCAAAGACAAAGAAATCAGCAGGGCCATGGTGCAAAACATTGTCCCTAGGTAACTTTGATTGTGCCTACATTCACCATCAACTAAAGTGGTCTTGGGAGAGACCTTCTGTCAGCAGTATCCAGCTGTGACACACAGACTCCCTTGCAAACAGTGTATAATCCCAGAAGGCTGAACCTGGAAAGAAGATCAAATTTAATGTAATAAATTTAATGTAATAAACTCCCACTTTTTCAACTTTTCATATGAAGCATCAACTTTGGTTTAAGAGATTGTGTGACAGACAGAATCAAAGTACATTTCTGAAATGAAAACCCAGAGGTGTGGTCTGTCCAGCCCACTTTCCACTCATTTAAATAAACTGCAAGTAGTATGGCTCTTCTAAGACCAACTGCTCCAATGCTAACTGTTGAAGAAAGTCTTAAATTGTAGGATTTAAAAACATTTATAAGTAAATACTTTTTTTTTTTTTTTGCTTCTCAGTTTTGCCCATGAAAATCTCACTGTAGAATTATTTTGTAAATTTGTCAAATAAATCTACACTCTGATCTAATGTCCATAGTTTCGAGTTTGCTTGACCTTTATTAAACAGCTTCCTTTCACATCACAGGGCAAAGGTGATGAGGAAGAAGGTAATGAGCTAGGCTGTCATTCTGCCAAATAGAAAAGTAAGAAAGAAATTAGATGAAAAGCTGCTCAAGCATTAAAGGTTCTAAAGGTTTTATTGTCATTCATTTAACTCGTAACAAACAATTTAATATAGTTTGACATGACCTGTACATTTGTTCTTTGCTAACTCTGAACACATTAACATAGTCTGTTTGTAAGGCTGAGTGACTTCCAAAAACATACTTGAAGTAGAAATTATACACTGAAGTAGAACTTGTTCATCTTAATTTTGATTTATTTTTGTCCATTGCTTACTTAACACTCTGTTTTCTCATACTTACAGACCAATAATATCCACCAGGAATATTGGAATATGTGATACATGAGGACATATTACATCCTTCCTTTTAACTGAAAAGATCAGAAAGCACAGTAATTCTTTCAAATCCCCAAACAAAATTTACAATGGAGTTTGGTGTTCAGGGTTTTTCTTGTTGTTGTTTTGGTTTTTTGTTGTTGTTGTTTTGTTTGCTCCCCAAATACATATGAAACACTTGGATCCTTAGAAATTGCTTAGATACATCACTGCGGTGGGACCAAGCCCCTTTATCACTCCCCTTCTGAGCAGAACAGGATGGGAGAAAATAAGATGAAAAAACCGTGTGGGTCAAGATAAAGGCAGTTATATAAAGCACAAGAGAGATTGCACATGGAAGCAAAGGAAGACAAAATATGTTATTCTCTACTTCCCATCAACAGACAATGTCCAGCCACTTCCTGGGAGGTAGGGCTTCAGTATGTGTAGCAGTTGCTCCAGAAGAAAAACATCAAAAATAATGAATGCCCTCTTCCTCCTTCTTTGTTTTAGCTCTATGGCTGAGAAGATGTCACATGGTACAAAATATCCCTCTGGTCAGTTTGGGTCAGCTGTCCTGGCTATGCCCCCTCCCAGGATCTTGCCCACCTCCAGCTTACTGGTTAGGGGAGAATGTTGGAGAGACAGCTTTGAAGCTGTGTGAGCACTGCTCAAGAGAAGCCAAAACTGGTGTGTTATCAACACCTCTCTAGCTACTGAAACAAAGCACAGCACTATGAGGGCCAGCCAGACCCAAACCAATCACTTTTGAAAGTTCATAGAATCATGGTATGGTTTGGGTTGGAAGGCACTTTTAAAGGTCATCCAATCTAACCCCCCTGTAATAAGCACAGACACCTTCAACTAGATGAGGTTTCTCAGAGCCCATCCAGCCTGACCTTGAATGTTTCCAGGAATAGGGCATCTACTACCTCTCTAGGAAACCTGTTCCAGTGTTTCACTACCCTCACTGTAAAAAAAAAAAAATAATTCCTTATATCTAGTCTGAATCTACCCTCTTAGTTTAAAACCATTACCCCTTGTCCTATTGCAACAGGCCCTACTAAGAAGTCTGCCCCCATCTTTCTTTTAACTCTCCTTTAAGTGTTGAAAGGCCACAATAAGGTCACAGTGAAAGCCTAAAATAACTGAATGTTTTGAATAGGTGGTTTATTTTAGATCACTTAAAGAATCACCACAAAGATATGAGTGAAATGGTTTTAATATTCATTTTGTGGGAGTGTGACACAAATCTCAATGGCAAGGTTCACTTTATTACTTATATGGATGGAACATGAAGAAAAATCAAATTAAAATCAAGTTAGACTTAAACCAAAATGTTTTACACAGGGATCAAAGACATACAAGGGTAAGGGAGACCCTCCTGTTGAATCATGACATTGAGTGGACCTCCTTGTTTTCTAAACTCAATACAGTTTAGGTGTGGCTAGATCCAGTCTTAGCCTCAGATTTGGTCAATGGTTTTACATCTAATAGAGAAATGTAAAGGGTAAGGAAATCCTCCTGTTGAGTCAAATGTTCAGTATAGACCCCCCTTGCTCTCTAAAATCATAACAGAGTTTAGGTGTGGTTAGGTCCAATCTTTGTCTCAGACTTGGGCAATGGTTTATATCTAAAGGAATGTAAAGGGTAAGAAAAATCCTTCCACTGAGTCACAAGATTCAGAGCAGATCTCCTTGCTTTCTAAACTCTTCATAGAGTTAAGTGCAGCTGGATCCAATCCTACTCTCAGACTTCGACAATGGATTATATGTCAGGATATATGGAGAGTGAGGGTTTATTCACAGTTTATGGTTGATTGAAAAACTGTAGCAGCTCTGAATCATCAATTAATTTAACAATTACAAAGTGATTTAATATGATTTACTTCAGTTATAACAGTAATTTAATGATGGATCCAAAATGATAACACTTATGCAATATTGGTTATGAGGTATCTAAACCAATACATGCACGCAGGGACACAAACACGAAGGGATAGGTGTATAGATATGTATGTACGAATGTACAAAGGTATACACCTACTAAAA
Source organism: Falco cherrug (assembly GCF_023634085.1). Classification (NCBI taxonomy): domain Eukaryota; kingdom Metazoa; phylum Chordata; class Aves; order Falconiformes; family Falconidae; genus Falco; species Falco cherrug. The sequence goes on from NC_073698.1 coordinate 99,971,283, forward strand.
GTTCCCCTCAAGTTCAGTGAAATATACCCAATACCTTCTGCATTCCTCAGTGGTTGAAAGGTTGAGCCTCAAGGAGCAGAGGTATAAGTCCAGGGGTATAAGCCTCTGTTTTCAGCTTTAAGCAACATCCCCCCCTTGTATCATAAACTCAGCAGTTCATGAGCTTTGAGCAGTGTCTCACTCAGAGGGAGATGCTGGTTGCAGTCACCTGTGGTCCAGGAGAGCTCAAAGGGTCTCATGTAGGACCACTGTTTATACAGTCACTAGATGATTGACTTTAGTCATCCATAAATTTCCATTCTGGCCACAATCCAGGACAGTAATTTTTCAAAATCCCAGTAAAAATGGTACCATACCACTCAGGCTATGACTCACATCAGGAATGTTCCAAGGCCATCAGGGGATGACTGATTCTTCCCATTTTCATTCCCCACCTTGGCCAGGCAACAGAGGCTCCTGATACAGTCAGTGCCATTCTCTACCTTAGCCGTGCAAGAGTTACTCACACGGCCAAAGCAGGCATAACTGCCCAACTCACTGCACAAAGGGCAAGACCCAACAGGGGTACCCGAGCTCACAGAGTAGCCCAGAGGAGCGAGGGGAAATACACCACCACATTAAGCTCAGAGTTTAAGCTCTCCTTGCTTAAATTTTAAGGATTGGATAGGCCTAAACCAATTAAAGATTTTAGATGTCATCAGGTCTCATGATTAATAGGAGGCATTAGTTTGGTTCAACCTGCCCATGAAAATGAGTGCCACCTGCACACTCTCCTTCCCCTGGGAAATCATGTTGCAGTAAGCTGGTTTTTTTTTTCTCTGATCAGTTACAGTTTAATTTTGGGGTGGCTGATCATACTATTGAGCCTAACTATTTACTGTTTAAATAGTGGCATTAACTTCAGAAAAAATATTTATAGACTGAAGTCTCGCTCAATGCCAGGAAATATACCAAAATCCATTACCTGCAAATGGGTAAGCCATGCAAATTGAATTAATAATCTTATGTTGAGGAAATAATGATAAAAATTCAAATATGAATTTGAATTACATAAGAATGAGTTCTGAATAACCCATTTAACTGAATAGACTCAGTGATTCAAAGACATTAGTATCAGAGTAAAAGTTGGAGACCATTCCTTGGATATTTCCTGGTGAATGCAAGTCTTTTCCAAATGATTTTCAAACTACTTAATGTTTAACATTTTATATAGAATGACAACTTGATATCACAGAAATATAGAAGAATAATTTTTTTGCAGTCTAGCAAGAGAATTTTCCCTCATCTAGTTAAATTAAAAGAAAAGAGATTAAAGTAAAAAAAAAAAAAAAGTCCTTTGTTTAATAATGGAATCCAAATAAAAGATCTGCTTTGGGAATTTCATAGTCTGACATTCTTTCTCTGTGAAAGATTAGAGAAATACAGCAGAATGAACACGTGACATTATTAGTCAGCATTAAAATAAAATTGTGCCAAAAACAGATTAAATTAAATTATGTTCCTTTCACAAAGCAAACATGGCAGCTATTAAAGATTTCAAATTAAGCATTTTACAGTCTTTATGCTAAATCAAATATATATAAACTTGACAAGACTGAGTTTATTCATTTCAATTTCTTTTTCCTAGATGAGTAATCACTAATTTTGAGTAATATTTTTGCAAAATGCTCTCACTTACTTTAACTAAGCTACACTTACTTTTTCTTTAGAATAATAAGATGTTAATTTCCACTGCATATTTAGCCTCCATTCGTGTGTAGATTTTATGTTAAAAACAGATATAGCTAAAGGCATGATATACTTCCTATGTTTTCTATCAAAATCATTAAATATAATTTAAATGAACTGAATTAATGAATTTCTATATGCTGTGTAATTTATTTTAAATATGATCTTATGATTTCTAAATATACTTCTTTTATTTAATGGCAATGAGTCATAAATTTTCTCAAATGGAAATTATTGTTTCCTTTCCCTACAAAAAACAAGCTCAGTGTGTTTTAGTGTTTTGTTAAAAACAGATTATTTTTCTTCTTTTTCTTTTTCTCCTTTTTTTTTTGTCTTTATTTCCTTTTTGGCCAATAAACAAACTTACAGAAAAATTCTTGGAGGTTAATATAAACTGGAAGCTATTAAATTCCTGCAGTGTGAAAATCTTTGTTGTCATATAAGGCAGTAACTGTGACAATTATACACAAAGAGTTAATGAGATGGTCCCTCTGAAAAGAACCACAATAATTCAATAGTTATGGAGCTGGAAAATAGGAAATTCCTTCCATTGCTTGTATAGTGTACTCAAAAAGTTCCAGAAGGTCACTGTCCATTAAAATTAAACTTACAATATCTGATGAAATGACTTCAGAAATGACAAAAACTTCCACCAATGAGAACATTAATTGTCAGAAATGGTTTGCATGGGAGGCAAACAAAAGCATGCAAACTGAAGATGGAGTGCAACCTTTATTGAATAGATAATATGTTTGATTATGCTGTACTACAGCATAAGAATAAAGCTATGGACGTTTTCCTTTTCTGTTTCAGGTAAATACTTCTTTTTTTTCCCTCCATTTAAGAACTTTCCCAAAGAAAAGTGATGCTTCGAAGAATGGCCAACTATACTACTTTTAGATACACAGTACAGTGCCCCCGGAGTCGTAAATTTTAGTGAGTTCACTTGAAGGAATCATATGAACCTCAAAAAAGAAAGGCTGAGATGGTAAGCTGTTTAAAATTTATATCTAAAATTTGCACTGAGATCCTGTGTTATAGTGGAAACCAACATTAACTGCACATTCTTTCCAATATATCATTAATTCAAATATGCATGAAGTTCAGACTGGAAGGTTAAACTTGAGAGTTTCAGATATATCTGACATATACTTCATGTATTCAGTTTTTGTGCAGTCCAAGGTAAATGCTTACAGGAATATAAACAGAGAGAAAAAAATATGGGTCTTTAGGTGTCTTCTTCTAAGATACAAATCTCACTGCAATGTCTCATAACATTTTGGACCTGTCAAAAAAAAAAAAAAAAAAGAGAAGAAATTAATTTTAAAAACATAATTAATGCATATTAATATTTATTTAATTACAGCTGTCCAGATTTTTACTAAGAACTACTATTTTTCCATTGTACTTTGATGTTGTTTTTTGGAAATTGCAAGCATTTAAAATACATCATACTGAAGCTGTGGCCATGCATTATTCAGAATAAGTGTGTCAGACATCTATAAAGCTAGCTAGATAATTAAATAAAGAACACTTCAATGTCCTACAAACTCACGTGCCATTTCCATAATTCACTTGATGTTTGCTTTCTGCTCACCCATGAGATATCTTCTCCAGGTAAGCTGGACAATGAAAAGTTAATGCTAAAAGCATTGCAAAAATTGAAACCAGTTGTTTGTATATGTATAGTATAAAGCACACACAAATTGATGTAAACATATATCAGACTGGTACTGGCAAATTACCATTGCCATTCTCAGCAGTGGCCCTGACTCACTCCATTACTCAAGAAGTACGGGTAAATCCAAGCCTAATCTCTGGTTTGAAAATCGGCATTCCTTCTTGACAGAGGATCAGATTTCTTTCCCAGCCTGTCACCCCCTATTGCGATCCCCATGTAACATATAATGGAAGTACAGAATAGTTTGGAAGCTAACCACAAAAGAAAATATGTCACCTAAGTCTTTCTGAACACCTGAAAATCAAATCTTACAACACCTACAATATCACATAAGCAATTTGCCATCCTTTGACCAAACATTAAATGATACATTACAGCTAACCTTTACATTCCTCCAAGAAAGTTGTGCAGGGATGTTTAATTACCTCATAAAATGTGGACTGAGCTGTAAAATGGAGAGAACGTATAGGGGAAAGCAAACGTTAATAGTGGGAATCTCAGTTACTATACAGGAAGTCTGTAAAGTGAACAATGTGATTTATCCGAGCTAATGCAGCGGAGATTTTGCAGATATATGATTGCTGCCCTCCTGCAGTCTCACATTAAGCATTTCAGTGTGGGGAACAACAGGCTGTCCAGGTAAGACACGAGAACTCTTAAAGTTTTCATTACAGCACTGCATCTGGTAACATCCACAGCACAGAAGACTCGTCAATTTAAATATCATAATATTCCAGTCTAAAAACAACTGAACAGTAAGGTTTTCATTAATGAGAAAGATAATGATTAAGTGATTTCTTTGATGCCAATATTTCAAGCAATAGATACCTATCTGTCTCCTATAAGTGGTAATATTGAAGGCAACTCTGTTACCTCAGACTTAGAGTCAATAACTTAAAGAACATTGCAATGAAATATCCCAGGCTTACAAACAGAAATAATTATTAACCCTGAGATATGTTTCTGCAACAAGTAATGTACATGACAGATTAATGTCTGGCAGGTTTTTGATCACACAACCTCTGATTTTTATTAGTGCTAGTGCTCTCTTGCTCAGATGTTATCCATTTTGATAGATTTATACATCTCAAAGAAAATACTCCTTCAGTTTCTTTATTGAAAGAAAATGGAAGTCAGATAAAAGACATTACAGCTATTGAATCTCTGGAGTTTGGCAGAAATTACACAGCATCTTCTGAATACTAAGATCCCAGTACAAATAGCACTTCAAGGTAATAGTATTTGGAGGTCTGGGAGTGTCAGGTACTGAAAATTGTAATTACTCTAGATAATGTGGGTGATTAAATGAAGGTTTCTCTGGAGTGGATTCCAAAAATCTATTAAGGCTCTGGTATAGCGGAGAAGATAATGAATGGATATCATATATATTTTTTTATATTATGTTAGATTATCTGTATTCAGTTTTGCCTTTATACTTTTCCCAAGTGATACTCAGACACTTGTGGGATTTTTTCTTTATGTTCTCAGAAGTCACTATCACCTATTTAGTATTTGTGGTCACACTAGCAAGAATGGACATAAAGTTTGGTACGTTTACTCATTCATGACATAAAGTACCATTCACTTCCACTTACACAATGCTTGAAAAAAATGTCATTAACCTGAGGAATATTTCATTCAGTACAGGCACAAGACTGCAGAGCTTTTTTCTTTTTTTTGGAGGGGGACAGCTTTCCATAAATTCTGATTTTATTAACTGGGGTTTTTTCCATCTCCTATTGAAATCAACAGAAATGTTTGAAGAACTGGCCTTTATTTTTTTCATTTTTTTTTAATAAATTAAAGATTACATTTGAAATTTATGCAGCTTCCAAAACAACACTGTAAAATACTAACTAACATAATGGATTATTTCCCCCGCCCCCGCCCTGGCTCAGAAAATTCAGGCTGAGTGCTGTTATTTACTTTAAACTGGAGTCAGATGCTCTGTGTTGGGTGCCTGATATATTACAATTCCTAGGCAGCAGAGTCTACCCAACTGGCCAAGTCAAAATTTTCTTAGTAGGCAGTAACCCTGCCTATACACTCAGTAAGGAAAATTAGGTACCTCCAGGGAGCAATTCAGAAAGCCTAGGCAAGTTATCAGTCTTTCTCTACTGACTATAGAAAAATGCACTACTCACAGTGATTCAGTGATTCTGCATTCAGAATGAAACCTTCACTAAAGCAAAGATAGAGCCTGTAGTCCTGTCCATTCTGTTGGAAAAAAGTACAGGTATTCATAAGTGTTTGTAGTCGTTAAGTTTTGTTCTGCAATATATAAAATTAAAATGATAAAATGAGATGAAGATAGGATTTATCCTCCAGAACATATTTTTCGTAAGTGTACTTCCTGGCTAATACTCTCAAACAGTCTTAAATAAATAAAGATTTCATTAATGATCCATTGCCGATTGGTCTCTCAATTAAAACTGTTCCACATGGTATTTGTGCAGAATGCCTCTTTGATTACAAAGTGATTTGAAAACATGGTAGGAGACACTCTTCACAGCTGTGCTCCATAAGCACAACACAGGATCTTGTACATTTAAAATAAGTCTATAACATAAACAGTATATATCATGAAAGCAGGTGTAACAAACAAGATTTCATATTCAAATGTTAAAGCCCTAGTGATGGATATCGTTAGGTTAAGTGATAAGAAGCTCCTCTGCACATACAATGACAGCAGAAGAGACAGTGACAACTGCGTAAGCAATTGAATTAATAACCTGACCTGGCTGCTCTCAAGCTTACCACAGAAGGGCCACCAGACTGTTAAGGGCTCATCTCCACAAAGACAGAGGGGCACAGAGTCAGGGTGAAAGGCAAAGGAACCCAAACTACTGGAACTCAAAAAATCCGGACTTCATTCAGGACTTTCCCAGGGCCATCAGATCCATTGTTCAGGTATGAAACCCACCAAGATGATGGGAGCAACCCTCTGAGTCACCTATTTGGACAGAGGGATGGTTATTGCCTATGGGTGTGTGGCACAATATGGGATGCAGGGAAAGATAATTTTGGGATTGCAGAAGAGTTGTTATGGGATGTATCCAAGAGGAACCAAAGGTGGGCAAAGGGAAGGATCTAGGTGATATGGGGCAGGAACAATTGTGGGAAAATGAAGGGATAAAGGAGTAAGTGTCCAGTCATGTGCAAGCAGGGGCTGGTTGGTACAATCTGGCAATGCCCTGCACCTGATCACTGTAGCGTGTCCTGTCCCCTCATTAAGCTATTACATAAAAATAGCTCTTCAGCTTTTTTTCCAGTAAAAGGCCCTTCACTCTGTCTGCATATGTGTTTCTGGAGGTCTGAGTGCCAGCAGCTGGAGTCAGATGATAGGTACAGAGGGCCTGTGTGTCCATGGCGGCAGCGCCTGGAAAGACTTGAATGAGTGAAACCCAGCGTCAGGCACTGGGGTGGGACCAGGGGTCAGCCACATGCACTGGTGACACAGCATCTGGAGCATGTATGGTTGTGCAAGTGAGTGTGAGAGTGCTATTGAGTAGGTGAGGTGACCTGGGCTCCAGGTGTGTTTCTAAGGGTGAGACCATGGGGGCAAAGTCTGCTGTTGCAGATCAGGGGAGTCCCAGCCAGCTACTCGTGTGGGGGGGTGTTTTTGTGTGGGTGTGGGTATGGCAGGCTGAGGCAGTCTCTATCAGCAGGGTGGAGTTTGTCTGTCCGCCAGGTGCCAACCACTGGGAAGACTGGGATGCAGGTGCAGCTACTGGGCATACCAGGTGCCTCAGCCTAACTACTGGAGGGATCTATATTGTAAATATACAGAAAAACACACAGACACAGACACCTACACACAGACACACAGACACACACAGAGACACAGACTCTCTCTCTCTCTCACTCCAGCTGAGCATGGTGAAGATGTACTAGTGAGACTCACTCCTGGACTTTCATCCTGCTAGACAGAAAGGGCAGCAGGATGAGGCCACTGGTACCTCTTGTGTTTGTATGCGTGCTCTGTAAGTGCATCTCTCTTATTTTTGTGGCCAGCCCTGTATATGTGTGTATATGTTGCATACAGAGTGAGCTGCCTATCAGTAATACACAATCAGCCTTGCTGCTGGAGAGACCAGGTATTGAATTGGACTAGAAGGAACTAGAGACTGACACCGGCGGCCCAGCAGATGTGAGAGGAGGAATTTCCTGCGTTCCCGAAGCCTGCCAGATCAGGTAGTCTTAACAGATGTTAATTGCAGTCAGAGCTGCTTCTGCATATTTTACTTCTGCAGTGGTAGCAGACTGCAAAATCCAAATTAGAGAATCCCTACCCACAAAGTGACATGAAAATTTCTTAAAGAGAGATGAACTGGACTCTGAGCCCTTATGCAGGCAATACAGACTAGAGCATTCAATTGGTTCAAGCCTGTTCCTCTCAGCTTCACAAACTCTAGGGAGGGAATACAGAATCCCTCTTTCAATTTACTAGGCATAGCTTCAGAAAGCCCCATAACACTATTAACAAAATTTAGACTGAGAATTTTGCCACCAGTGTTCCAGCTGCCTTTTCCCTTCTCTCATCTGGTGCAGACCATCTGTGCATGAATGTTCACAGTAAAAATGTAGGGAAGAAAATGCAGAAGTGGCAATGCAGAGAAGGAAGGGCAAATGTTAGTCACTGCAGAGCATCATTACAGTGGTCTGCCAGCTGCACGGTAATGCTATCATATAGCTGATGACAGCGTAATTCAGAAAAACCTGGTTACATGTCATGGTTTAACCCTACCTGGCAACTCAGCCCCACACAGCCACTCGCTCATTCCCCCTCAGTGGGATGGGGAGAAAATCAGAAGGGTAAAAGTGAGAAAACTCATGGGTTGAGATAAAGACAGTTTAATAAGTAAAGCAAAAAGCAGTGCAGGCAAGTAAAGCAAAACAAGAAAAATCATTCATCACTTCCCATCAGCAGGCAGGTGTTCAGCCGTCTCTGGGAAAGCCCGGCTCCATCACGCCTAGCGAATACTTGGGAAGACAAATGCCAAAACTGCAAACTTCATCCCCTTTCCTTCTTCTTCCTCCAGCTTTATATTTGAGCATGATGTCATAAAGTATGGAATATCCCTTTGGTCAGCTGGGGTCAACTGTCCCAGCTGTGCCACCTCCCAGATCCTTGTGCCCCCTCAGCCCACTCGCTGGTGGGATGAAGTGAGGAGCAGAAAAAGCCTTGGCGCTGTGCAAGCGCTGCTCAGCAGTAACTGAAACATCCCTGTGTTATCAACAGTTTTCAGCACAAATCAGAAACATAACCCCATACTAGCTGCTATGAAGAAAATTAACCCTATCCCAGCCAAAACCAGCACACTGTAAAAGCATTCAAAGACTTCATTAAGCTAATAGATGCCCTGAGGAATTCTCTTCTAGGTGCAGCAGAAGGAGCACTGAAGTCCTTGTGCACTGCAGAAAGAAGGGGCGCATGTCAGAGCAGTTGAATTTGGGGTATTACCCAGTCACCAGGTGTTTCGTGCTCAGACACTGGGCTGTGGGGAGGATGGGGGGAGTCCTCAGGAGACTGAAATTGGGTCCTGTGCAGTAGCCAGGGTAGGGGGAGCCCCAGGGGGAAGCTGGGCAGGGATAGTCAGTACTGGACTGGTGGTGCCCTCAGGGCCCTGGCATGCTGGTGTAACGTCATGACTGCTAAGATAAGTAGCACATTATGAACTAAATCATGAGTCATATAATTTATATGGATACAGAAATGAATGAAAATATTTTTTACATCTAGAGAAATCTGCATTTCTTTCTCATTTTTTTTTTATAATGAATAATGCAGCAGAAAAGATTCTAATTATAGAATGCTTTTAATTTGGATGGATTTCATACATTTTCCCATCTTATTAACCCTGGCGCTCCTTTCTTGATGTAGGAGGGTAATTTACATTCATTCCTTTGTTTAATTGTGCCACTTACACAACAGGTGCTCTCTGTGGTAGTTCATATCATGTGCAGATCAATGCTGTGGCACTGTTAAACACTTCTGTGTTGAAATTCTTAATCATATACACTGCCTTCTTACATTAAAATGCAGGAAGCAGGAAGTCTTCCTACAAAGGTTGATAGGATCTGGTCATGCAATATTCTCCTTCTTCCAGCTCATGAATAATCTTTAATTAGATAACATCTCAGGATGCACAAAAAGCTAGGACTATACCACAAATAATGAACAAGTGAACACTTCTGAAATGTGCAATCCAGAAAGACAATAGCCCCTCAAACCCTTGAGCCTTGTTTTCCACAGGGAAGAAGTCATGACAAGACAGCTGGAAGTGAACTTTTTCTTGGATGACCAAAAATCTTGGGAATGCATCATCCCCAGCCATTGCTGAGTTACTGCAGCCTTTGATGCCAGTCTTCCCTTTATCCATCTCTTTGGTGTGCCCCACACCACTGCAAATAGTCATATTGGTTACTCTGTGACTAATTATTTGCATGAAATTATTGTTTGACTTTGTCTGACGATGTTTGATTACTGTTGGACAATAATGATCACAATGTTACAGGAGAAAGTAATAGTTAAGCTAAGGTATAGTAGTCCAAGCATAAAACTACTGTACATCAAGGAGTGAATGGTCCCCATAACAGTTTACCTGAATAGGTGCAGGTCTGTGCTGTGTAGTATACATTAGTTGACTGTTGGTTGAACTTAACTGATTAATTGTAATCAAAATTTGTAAACAAATGTATGCAGCTCGCTCTTGGCCCCTGGCCTTGATGCCACCTGCTTGTATCTTCTTATCTTGAAGCTAAGCAGTATGTTTACATAAAATGTTCCTCTGCTTGGCAGTAGAAATTATGAATAGAGCTGTTTACCAATAAGAAAATTCCCTAAAACCTCTAAAGATGACAGTGCTGGCAAACCTCGGCACAGAAAGAATAAACATAGCATGCCATGCCCTGACTACTAGGATATTTTCCAACGTGGTAGAACTCGGGACTCCCACCATTTGAAATGATGTAAGATTATCTATTCTATCCCTTTTCCTTCTCCTGTTACATCCAATAAGTGGCATTTTAATCAATGTCTGACAGACCCTGGGTGCCTTTCCTACTGGAATCCATAGCAAGCACTTGCATCACATTGCCTGAATATGCAAGTCCAGTACCAGTGCCAGAAGCTGCCTCCAAGACTCAGTGGTGTGGGGATAAAGTGTGGCTAGAAATGGGTGATAATCTTTCCAGTGTATGTTCACTGCAGAAATTGAAACAATTATAGATTATCTTCATGGACTGTAGTTATAGAAGTAGGCAAGAACTGCCTAACGCTGCAAACACTAATTTTCTATTTCTATGTAGAAATTCATTCATGGAAGGAAGACCTGCTATAAAGAAGCTTCTCTTCCTTTCCCTGCCCACCCCCATCCCAGTATATTATGCGTTACAGTACAGTGTTTCTCAGATAAAATAAGGGGGGGTGGGGGGGGGTAATCAGACCACATCTGTGCTAGTGAGTGAAAATGCTACTGAGTCAATTAGGCTTAGTGGCCCTGAGTAAGTCACACCAATATTATCACATTCTCTTATTTTCAAAAACAACAAAAAAAAAGTGGCCACATGTAAATTGCATATTTGAAAGAACCTCTCATACACATTAATTCCTTATTTCTATTTAGAAATTGTTAGGGATTCTGATACTTTATCAGAGGATCACATTAAGGCTGAAGTTGGGACCTCTGGAGGTTGTTGTGCACAACCTCTCTCCTCAAGCAGGGCCATCCAGAACCAGTTGCCCAGGATAAGTTCCAGACAGGTTTTGAGTATGTCCAAGGATGGAGACTCCACAACCCCTCTGGGAATCCTGTGCCAGCGCTCAGTCACCCTCACGTTACAAAAAAGTGCTTCCTAATGTTCAGAGGGAACCTCCTGTGTTTCAGTGTGTGCCCATTGCCTCTTACCCTGTCACTGGGCACCACCAAAAAGAGCCTGGCTCCATCTTCTTTACATCCCACCTTCAGATCCTACCTTCTTTACATCCTGCCTAGCTCCTCCAGGCTGAACAGCACACAATCTCCCAGCCTTGCCTCGTAGGAGAGATGCCCTGGTCCCTCGATCATCTTTGTAGCCCTTTGCTGGGCTCTCTCCAGTATGTCCATGTCTCTGTTGTACTGGGGAGCCCAGCACTGGACACAGTACTGTCTAGGTGTGGCCTCACCAGTGCTCAGCAGAGGGGAAGGATCACTGCTGGCCATGCTTTATCTAATGCAGCCTGGGGTACCATTAGCCTTCTTTGCAGCAAGGACACATTGCTGGGTTATGTCCAGCTTGGTGTCCACCAGGTTCCCCAAGGCTTTTTCTGCCAAGGTGCCTTCCAGCTGGGTTACCCCCGGCATACATTGGTGCATGGGGCTGTTCCTCCCCAGGTGCAGGGCTCTGCACCTCTTGTTGAACTTCATGAGGTCCCTGTTGGTCCCCTTCTTCAGCCTGTCAAGGTCCCTCTGGATGGCAGCACAGCCCCCTGGCATGTCAGCCACTTCTCCCAGTTTGGCATATACTCTGCCCTCTCCTCCAGAATAAGAATGAAGACATTTAGCAGGACTGGACCCAGCAATGATCCCTTGGTTGTACCACTAGTCACTAGCCTTCAGCTAGGTCAGTACCCTCTGGGCCTGGTCATTCATCCAGTTTTCTACCCACCTCACTGTCTGCTTCCCCAGCCTATGTATCATCAGCGCCTGTATGAAAAACAGATGGGCAACAGTGTCAAAGGCCTTACTAAACTCCAGGTAGACAACATCCACCACTTCTCCCTCACCTACAAAGCTAGTCATTTTTATTAGAAGGTAAACAGGTTGGTAAAGCCTGATGCCCCTTGCTGAATTCATGCTGTCTACTCCTCATACATTTTTTATCTTACATGTCATTATTATTTATTTATTCTGCCTAGTATTTATTTACATGTGTCTATTATTTATTTATTAGGGCCAACGTACACCAATTTTAAAATTTAACAAGACAGCACTGATTTTTTTTTTTATTATTTTTTTTTTAATCACTGTAACTACGTAATTGTGCTGTTAGAAACAGTGGGCCAGGACCTCTTATGTCATATCATATCCCTGCAGTACACAAAGGGAAATGAAGTGAGCAGTGGGAAAGCACCTGACCAAATATTCCAGCTATGAACAAGTGTTGAGAGTTTTCTCCAAACAATCCTCCATATGATAACATGATTTTTATCTTCACATTAATTTTGAGTGATTTTGTTTGCAGCCAAAACTGAGCAGCACCATTTTTTTAACCTTTTTAACCTTGTAAAATAATCTTGGGTTTTGACGAGGCCTAATAATAACTTCAAAAAGTGAGCAAAGCAGCAAACATTTTACTCAGAACATACAAATAATAATATTTGCTTCATCAATAAACTCTTTTCAGGTGAAACTAAAAATTAATTGATTTAGATGCTTCTAAGTACTATCAAAGGGAAACTTGTAATTCTGGTGTGTCTTATGGGGAAAATATTCTGTTACTGTAGTCTTTAATTCAACACTATATTTATTATTTTTCAAAGAAATGGTTGCCAAATTGTTTATCAAAGTCAGTATGATACGGAAAGATTAAAAATAAAAGTCATTTAGAGACAGATCTGGTAGTGTTATTTTCTCCCCTTGAGCGGCCCACTGATTTCAAAATCAGTATGTCATAAGAACAATCAAAGATTTCAGTAGCCACAGGTCATATTTTTTAAGTTAATCTAAGATTTATTTCAGAGCTTTGTCAAGTTGCTAATTGGTTCTGCTGTTTCTTGTTTGGTGAGGTTTTTTTTTTTCTCTCTTTTCCCTGTTCATGAAGCTGCTTCTTCATTTGCAGACAGATTTTTTCCGAGGTGTACTGCCAATGGGGCATGAAATATTCCCAGGAAGAAGGCTAGAGAGCAGGAATGCAGAGCCAAAGAGATGCTAAGGAGGAAGAACCCCACAAAGATTATTAACATTCTCCACAGAACAGCTTTCTGTAGTTGATTCAGGGTGTAAATGGGAGTTTAACATAGGATTTTACCAAATTCAGCCAAACATTCTTGAGCACAACACATGCAAAAAAACCATTGAGGCAGGTTCACATGTAAATGTTTATTAGCGGGGACAACAGCTAATAGCATACAACAACTCTAATAGCTTAAGTTACTTCTGGGGAAGAATTAAAAAGGGTAAGCAAGAGAGGAAAGGGGGAAAAAAATGGGCAAGTGTAGAGGAATGAAGGCAGTGGGTTGATTAGCATTGATAACATGCAGCTGTGGCCTTGCCTTAGTGGCAGTGGGTTGATTGACATGGATGATGTGCAGCTGTAGCTCATTCCTGATAAGTGGGTAAATAGCCCTGAGGACTGTGGAGGAGGGGGTTGGATGGAGGTGGAATAGTGTGGTTTGGCCTCTGGGGGAAGGAGAGGCAACACAGATGGTAGAATGTGACTGAAGGTAAAGCCTTGTTGTAGTCTACTAGTTTGATTGTGCTGCAACAGGCAAGAGCAAAGGCAAGGGATAATGCAGTATATCATCGGTGGCTGGCCTGGAAAAACAGTGACGGGGCCCTGGGCAAGGCTCCCCCTCAGGTTGGGGGTTCTCTCCAGGGCAAGAGGTGAGGAGGAGCATGACAACAATGGTGATATGCTAATGATGGTTTCTTTGCCTTGCCTTTAGCCCTTAGTGCTATATACTTTTTGTCATGACCTTTTTCTAACTCTCTGATATCTGTTTCTCTTTGTGGTGCTGCTAGCATATGTTGGCACATAGCAATCAGATGTGAGCATTGCATATTGATTGCCTATTACTTTTCTGTGCACATGTATTATTGGATAATGTTGGTCAAGCATTTAAAGGACTATTGCCTATTTTATTGTGTGTTGTTTGGTTTTCTCTGTATAGAAAGCCGGATAAAAAATCACAAATACCTAAAATGTGCAAAACAAGAGGAAAGAATAAGGGTGTAAAGAAGAGTGATTGTCACACCAGTGGCAGCCGCTTCCCATGACAACCCACTGTACCAACACTATCAGGGTTGGCAGGTGCAAACCCGTGAGGCCAACAGCTTGAGAAAAACATGGGAACAAAAGGAAAAATAATACCACAGAGGCTCCAGTAAAGCACTTCTACAGCAGCACAGGTGAAAAGTTACAGAGCTGCCAATAGTATGCCCTTAGCATTACTAAGGCACCTCAGGCACTGTGCAACAGTACTTGTTATTCTATAATCATGTTCATGATTGTATTTTGTAGTAAAGAGAATTTTTGTGTTCACTCTGCCTTCTAGAATTTCCTTTTTTAAGGTAAAAGCTCTTATTTGGCATTCTCTGTTAAAGCCATAATTTTGCAAGTTCTGCGTCATAATAATATGAAACTATAGAGAATTAGCAACTATTTGTTTCAGTCAGGGAACTAATTATAATTCAACTTCACATTAATGAAATCTATGGAATGGGTATCACCTGTATGTGCCCAGAATATTAAATATTACTTAGGCGTAGCATTCTTAGTATTGGCTTAAGTTTTCCTCTTAAATTGGCTGTGGATTCAAGTGGTATATTTATCTAATGTGCTGAAAGGAATAATATAAACATGACAGCTTTTGCACTGCTCTAAATATTAATGCGAGAATAATCACAGTAACCAAACATCTTTCTCAGAGGCTTTCAAAAAAGACTTGCAAGGCAATTAATAAGGGTTAATTTGTTAAGTCCAAAGAATACTTTGAAATGCAGGCAACTGTTCACTTTAAGAAATTGATTGGGATTTTTCCTTCAAGTGTGTAATGAGAAAACATCAACATTTGCAGTTCAGTTGTTTAAGAAGTTAAAACAACAACAAGAGGCTACAGTTCTGAAACTGTTTTCTTTGCTTGCTTTACCAGACCCATTTTTAACAACTTCTGTTTAGGTTTGCGTTGCATCTCTGTTGATGTTCAATGTGATGAGGAAGAAACTTAACATCAGCTGTCAATGCCAGGTTTTCCTTTAAGTATCAATGGCCATACACATTTTAAACTGATCTAATACAACTCATGTCACCTAAATTCATACACAAAAATTTTCTTAACAGAACTGTAACACTGAATTTTCATTCCTTGTTATTCAGACTCTACATATGCATCATAAGCTTTAATTTGAAACATAAGTTGTGTATTTTTTGTTTGAACCAGGCGTCTGTTGCCTATTGATCATGTATGTTTGTGTTCTCTTCAGATATGTCCTTTATACCAGTAACAGTGGAAATACAGACCTCATGACCCTGACATTTGTTTTCTGCAACACATGATAGTAAAACATTTTGTGGACTCTACAGAAACAGTTCCCATTGATTTACTCCCATTTGGTGGGTGTTTCTTGGATGGCAAAGCGCACCAGGCCATTTCAGATGTCTGTTGACCATGTTGAGGTTATGAGTCAGGTCTGGGGCAGGACTTACAGGCAGTGCACTATGTGTGGATGATGAATTAGGTTTATGTGTTATTTCACTTGTATTATTTTAATACATGTAACGTATTACATCTAAAGGTGTGTTTAAAGCCATTTTTCACTTTCTTTCCTTTTACCCCTACCTTTCTGTACTGGGAGTAATTATGGGGAATAAGTAGCTTTGTAAAAGAGCATCACTATTATAAATCTTATCAAGACATGAAAAAATCCCTTCCTGTACAAAAGGTGTGTATCAGAGTAAGAGATTGCCAGAGCTGGGGTTTGGGTACATCATTAGCCTGCAGCCTTGGTCATCGGGTCCAAGAACACATGACAAATTAATCATGTCAGATTTTAATGGAGAGAAAAAAAGACTAGTCTTCAAAATTGTGAATAAAACTTGAAGACAAAAAAACAGCAAAATTGATACAGGTCAAAACTGTAGTTCTCGGACAGCTAACTGCTCTGTTCTTTGTATCATATTAATGTCATGACCTAAAGGATTACCCGGCTTGTGGGTTTTTCAAGATTGTGACTGTGGGTTTGTCAGATTCTGTAATACTCAAGGATACAGAAACTTTTGTCCTCTCAATTTCTCAACTTTAGTAAAGATTACAAAAAATGCCACACAACTCACCACTAGCAAATATACTACCACAAAAATTACTACTAAAAGTATAAATATGGTTAATAAACTGAATATATTTTATCAAGTTTTTATAAGCTACTATTAGCAATCAATAATAGTAACAATCAATTGTATAGCAACAATTAATGTAACAGCAACATCCAAGTATGTACATTGTATTACAGGTTACTATGGACATCACTAGTGAAGTAAATTTATCAACAATATTACAGCAGATATACTTATGATAGATTACTTATATGTATATATATATAATACCATTATAATACAAATTAGATTTCAGAAGAGACCAAATCATCTCAAGGAGTGGGAAAAACCGGTCCCACAGGGGCGTACTCAACCATACCAGAGGTGGGAGAAGAAACAGAACCAACTCTAGAAGTGTGAGCCCAGAAGGGCACTAGTAGAATAACAAACAGCATTTCACTTTAAAATGATCCACATCACAGACTTTGGAGTCAATCAGGAGTCCCCAGAAAGGGTTTAAGATCTCATAGAAATTTTTTGCAGAGAGCTCAACCTATTTGGCAAAGGAAAAGTGCATACAGCATGGGAAGTTCTCAGAGAGAGGGGCTCCATTTTGGACAAAAATTAGTTATTTTTATATCATTGTTATGTAAGAGGGCATAGAACATCGCGGCTTCAAGCAGCCAATAGGTGGTGTTAATTTCACAAGGGGCAGCAAATAAATAATGGTGTTTTCTCTTTTTACATCCATTTTTGCTTTTCTGGACTCTTCCTGCTCCTGCAGTTAAAATAGCCTGTGGCAGTTTCCGATTCTTAATTTCTCATGATGTTTTTTCCCGCTTTTCCAGACTATTTATCACCTTTTCAGATGTTAGATTACCTTTACAGTTGTTTTTGCATTTATCAATATCATCTCAGGTTGTCATCGGTTTCCAGTTACCCAGGTTTGCTTCTGATGCCAGCCGTGCTTCCCAAGGATGCTTCTGGTTCACAGACTAACAATTCCCAGGCTGACAGAGGTTTTTGAGCAGACAACTTCTGGTCAGTAATTTTCCCCTTCTAACCAGGTCACCTTTCTGGCTGCTCACATCAATTGCTAACTCCAAAGATCCTTGTCCCACCTCTGTTCTCTCTTTTAAGGCTGTGATTCTTACTGAAGTCTTTGTGGTGTAGTTAGTGACAACAGAACAGGCTTGAACCATCTCATACAGTATTCTCTAAGCTACTGTGCTTTATAACCCTCTTTGAAAATGAAAGAGGCAATTTTCCAACTAACCGCAAATAGAAGTGTAATATTCCTGCAAAGCATGCCCATTTTCTCAATCCTCCTAACCTAATCTCCTTCCCAGGAAGAATTAAGACAATGGGAAATGTGGAGAAAAGACAACTCTTCTTCCACTTGTAAAAATGCTGGACTAGAACGAGTCCTTGGCAGATTCTCTTCCAAAGACACCTGATGGTAAAACTCAGAACAGTCTAGGAAATGTATCTGAATTTTGCCAGTGCTGAGAAATACTAGAAGGGCACACAACAGGGTGAGAATAATCATGTCAATATGTGTAGAAAGATTTGAAAAAATAATTTTCTTATCAGTCCAGGAATGCAGGACTGATTGTCACACACAGATATAGCACACTCCAATAAAGTGCTCAGGAGAAAAATGTGGATGATTCTGTGAACTGGAATGACTTTTTTTCCTTTTCTCTTTTCCTTGTATAAAAGTAGATCTATCGCGCATGTTCTCATGAGAATCAATCATCCCTCATGGTGCTTCCTTATGTGAATATAAGTTTCCCATCCATATGTCTCAGCTTTCTCGAGTGTGATGCTGAAAATAAGTAAAAACTAAAACTCATGAAAAATGCATGTCTTTTGCTTTTCTATAGGCTTATAAATACATGTACTGATTTCACCTTTGAAAATCCGTTACACAACCTTCACCTTCTACAAAGATGATTTCAAGGACTCGGTGTTCTAGCATATTGTCTTTTGGGTAACTGACTTTTGGACTAAAAGCCTTCCTAAAATGCTTTGAGATTTTCAAAAAAAGGATGTTTTATAATGGGCAATCAAAAGTCACTGTTCCATGTGTTTTAAAGCACTTCAATAAGGCTTTGATTGATGTCTAGAATCACAGTTAGTTTTTGATGGAATGCTGTGGCTTGTATTTCTCTATTTTGTTTTTTGCAGATGTTCTCACTAGTTTGTACAGAGGTCTTTATTGTTTATACCCAGTGTTGATATAATGTGTGAAATAATTTTAACATTTGGGCTGTAAATTAACACTATTTATCTAGTTTAATATTTTATAGCATAAGCATGAATTTATATCCTGAAAGTCCATACTTCTCTGAGCCTGTGTTACTTCCAGGACCATCTTCAGTATCATATTAAAGGAAATGAATGTCATGTGAGAGACTAGAAGAATAAAGTCAGATCTGGATCCCTTTTTGCACTACTTTAAAAGAAGGGGGGAAAAAACCAAGTTTTTCATCTTGTACTGCATACGTAAGAAACTGAATACTGAACTATGTGGCAGTGCAGTGTTTTCTCTCATTGTCATATCTTCTTATTATGTTCTATGTCAGTGTAGGTGTGGCAAATATTAACTGTAGAAAAACTGGAGTTTCATCTATTCAATTAGTCTCTTGAAAGAGTCCACACATATTTAGTAATATAGTACAATTATTCTTCAGTTCTTAGTCCCAGAACTTCTATCCATTCACACTCTTCTGGCAACTTCATCTAAAATATGACGGCTGGTATGTGTGGGATGGTGGTGATGAAATTTTCAATACAGTTATTTTGCTCTTTTTCCATCTTTTCTCAATGAAAAGACCAACCTAATAGACTAGGTACAGATTGATCTTGGTTTTAACAAATTTTGTATAAGAACAGTAAAAATTCTTGTGAGCAGCCCAGATATCCCACTTAATGTTCTTTCCTATTCTTTGAAGATTCTGTATCTTCTGGAGGGAAGAATGGAAGATGCTGGGCGGAAGCATGAGATGAATGTATTTTTTTAGAGACTCTGGATTCAAGCCACGCTCTATCAGGCATTAAACATGTAATGATTACAAAAATGTAATAGAATAATGAAAATAAACTCTAAAAAACTATTAAAGAAAACTAAAAGAAACACAGGACAGTAAGGTTGAGGTTGGAAGGGACCTCTGGAGGTTGTTGTGCACAACCTCTCTCCTCAAGCAGGGCCATCCAGAACCAGCTAGATGTCACCATCTGGGCCCAGGACAGAAATTGTAAGACTCAGAAATACCCTAAAAACTCCCAGTGTATATTAAATATATATTTTTTTGATTGAAGTGTTTTCTATAAAAAATGTCCTCTGAGGTCAGATAATGAGCATTTCATACCTAAGGCATTTTTATGGGGTTGCTTTCTTATATACCATTGTCTCATCAGCTTCACTTCTCGCTTCTTGATAAGAGTTTGGTAAGATGTGTATTAATTAGGAAGTTTCCTTGTGAGTTTCTGTACAGGTTTTTCGGAGGTCTCTGTTTTGCTTTTAGCCTCTGTTAAGTTCAGTGTTACTCCCCCATATATAAACCAAGCTTTGTGAATTCATATTCTGTGGACAGTGTTACTCTACAATATACTTTCACACAAGAGAACTGGTAAGCAACAAAAAAATGAATTTGTGCCCAAAGCAGAGAGTTCTAATATGGCATCACCATCATGTTGAGTTCTTCATAGTTGAGGGTGACAGTGCTGGCATGCATCAGTTAAGCCTGGTAGACTTATATATATAGTTAGGTTAATAAACCTGGGCAATGTAGAAACTGCTTCTCTCTCAAGCCAGGGAATTAATTTTTTTTTTTCTGCGCAGTAGCTCGCCATATGGTAGCTGACTGACTATTCATATAATCTACTTATACCACCCTGTGGTTCACAATAGCTGGGTTTAATCACCATTATATCAGAAACTGTATGGTCAGCAAGTTTCATGCCCTCATTCCTGTATAATCTGACATACCACTTCGGTCTAAGCATGGCACAAAAATAACTCGTATAATTTCTCCAGGCGAAAGTGATGACTTCATTACAGTCTCCAGGTTTGTAGGCCTTCATGAAATCAAACTCGTTTCATAGGCCTGTATAAAGGGACCAGTTCAGACTACAGAACTGTAAATTCCCTTGTTCTTGGATAAAAACTGTGTTCAAGAACAGATGTATCTAATTCATATTTGATGATGGAAGCATATTTGAACATTTCAGTTATGAAAGTTTCCTCCCACTGCTGCTATGTCAGCACATTATCATGAATTTTTCAGAAACTTTCAACGAGTGCTGAATCAATCCTTTTATTCTACTCAAACTCTGTTTGCAATGGTTGACTGTTGTCCAGCATTTCCTGCCTTTTATAAGAAAATTTCTACAGCAGGCAATGTTTAAATTCTATTATTTTAGCATACAACCCACAGAGAAAATGCAGAAAAATCACAAGCCAACATCAGTGGATGAGCCTCTGCAGAGGTAGCCAGAGATGTTTTGAAGGACTTCTGAGGAAAGAAACCTGGAAGTAAGGCAAACGGAAATTAAGGGAATGTGTGAAGTGAAGCCAGAGCTATGGGAGGACAGTGGTTTGTGTTTGATGAACTCTTTGTCCCCCCAACAACATTCACAGCTGTTGGTACTTAAGATTCTCATTGCAAGTCATGCCTCATTTCTTTGGCACATTAGTCCTTCAGAACTCAAAGCAACAACATGAAAACAAATTTTTGTGTATTTCACTCATTTCATAATGGTGAGTAGTTTGCTTAATTTTCCTAATTTGAGGGTTTATGTTTGCATATGTCTTCAGCAAGGTTTTGTAGAACGTACTGAGAGGTATGTTATTGATTTCTTTCCATTGCATAACCTCTACACATTGATATTAGAACGTTTATAATTTCAATTATTTGTACCCATAAAGCTGTTATCTTGAAATGTACAAATTGTACATTGCTTCTCATCTTTCAAGCTAGTAAATCAAATCCTTCCCTTCACAATTTCATTTGGGAAGAGAAGTTAATCAGTAGTCCAATAAAATCTACATTAGCTTATTTCAAATTCAATCTGAATGGAAAGAAAAAAACCCAAAACTCTGCTGAAAAAAATCACTTTATCAATCAGATTAATGTCAATTACTCCAGTAAACCAGTAGCTGTACTGGGCAGAATGCCGTTGAACCAATCATTAGGCAATTATTAAATATGAAATTACCAGTGCTCAGTTTTTATGGTGTCTTTTGGGGTTGGTTTTTTGCTTGTTTTGTTGGGGGTTTTTTTGTTGTTCGTTTTGGTTTTGTTTTTTTTTTTTAATGATTCCTGCTTAATATGAAATAGAATATTTTTTATTCTTTTGCAAATGTGAAGATACAGACACATGGATCTAAACCCAGTCCTCATTGTAAAACCTCACTGTTTTCCTTTGGCTATAGGGATTACTTTATTTAGGTCTGCATAGCTGCTTGATGCCAGAAGTATAAAATAAAATCGAAGGGCATACAGGTTTATACACAAATACTCTGCAGAGTGAAACTCAGATTTGGGTGACCTTAAGGTATTTTTGAAGTTTAAAGGTGGAAACACAGCTTTCAGCTGATCCACGTCCATATAATTCCATCTTGCCTTTATTTTAATTTTCTCTAAAATCAGTCCTACAAGACATCCCATAACTCAGTGCTATTTAACCTTTCTGCTATGCTGACACACATGGAGGATCCCCTTCACCACTACATGAATTCATAAAAGCACTCTCTAACTTAATTCTTTCTCAAGACTGACTAGTGCAGTGGTGCCTAACAGAAACTAATCAGGAAACACTTCTTACAATTTACTTTCATTTGATTGTTGTTGTTGGGGGTTTTTTCACTCCATTTCATTTTGTTGACTACCTAATTTGCTGCTTGGATTTATTTGTAGAAATAATCATCACAGTATTCTTAATTTCTTCCAATATTCCTGTAGTTCTCCATTTTTTTCTCTACAATTCCCTGTAAATGTTACTCCTGAAAAAACAAAGGAATTCAGGGTTTTAAAAAATATAGTAAAATTTTAATTATAGCTTATTTTATGTTAAACATATTATAAACATATAACGTATATTAAAAGCATTGGTTTAATGGGCAATGTTTCATTAGCTCAAACTGGTAACTGAAATGATAACTTTTAGAATTAAGCTACAAGTGCTTTAAAAAATAAGCCATTAATTAAAATGTGCATGTACAAAACTTTTTTTTTCTTTCTTCTTAACTGTGGATAGATATAATATACTTAAAAGGCAGTTATAATGAAGTACTAGACAAATGTGAATGCTTGCTTAATATCTCAAGGATAAAAATTAACTTACAAGATAGAGAATGGCTTTTGCTGGTTTTCTTGGTTGTTCGGTTCTTTTTTTGCCCCTGTACTTCAGAAAATAAAATTGTCAAGAAACTTAGTTATAATTATCAAGATTAGCAGAGACCTTTTTGAATTTGCTGTGCTGATTTCTATTGTTTTGGTTGAACTGGTCTATACAATATTGCATACCTTTCATGTTAACAGATCTAAGTGAAAAACAGTTTTGGATGCAGGCATAGATAAGACATGGATGGACAGGTAGGTAACCTGTTTAATAAGCTTTGGTTAAGCAAGAACAAGTCCTTTGAACAAGTTTATTTAGACTAGACTGTTTCCCTTTGGATACTGTCATGTCTGTTGGCCTGAGTTTAATCTCTTGGCAGCTTTGGGGCCTGTGAGAGTGCTTTTACCTAGCCAACGATCTGCCTCTAGAAAACCGCAGTCAGTGGTGAATATAGGCAATAAACTTAACAAGCATTTATGAACTTTGACTTCTCAAATGCAAAAATAAGAATACAATTTAAAAATATTGATGTATTAGGTGATAAAAATGAATTAATAATGTTTTTTCTATATTTTGTTTATTTGATCACAATTATTGTAATTAGAAGAATATATCTACTAACTTTACATATATTTAAATGGTATTGAAGGGATTATGTTAGTAAGATAGGTAAATATGCTAGTTTTGATTCTTTCAACAATTCTTAACAGGTGCTTTTGTAGTTAATGGATTTTAAAAAGCACATCAACATTAGAGAAATGGCAGAGAAAAAATACAGTTCTTATCCAATAGGCTTAGTAGTTCATGTCAGATGACTGTTCAGAAATTTGACATTAAACTTTTACTTTTGATCATGTAAAGTGAACTGCAGATCAATTAGAAAGCAAGGTCTAAAGGTACAATATGTCTTGAGAAAAATCAATGGCTCCACTTTGTTCTATTTTAAAGATAAGATGAAAATTTGGAACAGTCAGTGCACGTTATTGTTACTAACTCCTAGCACTGGGGAGTCCAAAGACATGCTAAATGGGTATTTAAGTGCGATAAAAGGTTGAAGTCAGACCTTCTCACCTCCTTTTACAGACAACCATTGCAAAAGAAAGACCTTACTATTTATTGATAAAAGGCTTAACTTGTTTATAATCATAAATGGATATATTCATAGCATAGCTACACCAGAGCCTATGTACCTCACCCCTTAACCGAAATGCCAATCTAATACACAGAGTACCCAGAGCTATATGCTGCAGTGGAAGTCAGAATTTAGAAAACAGAATGATATTTTTAAAGGTTTTCCACAATACTGAGGAAATCAATCCATCAGCTTTATGCTTTAATTCAAGTAGCATAGATTTTCAGTCAATCTCTGAAGAAGACAATTCACCATGGCCATATGCTGTTGCCAAGTGCTTTCTGAGAACTCTCCTTTGTGATCAAAATAATCTGACTGAGACAAAGGCAATATATGTGTGTTACACTTACAATTAATTGACTTCTATATTTGGATTTTTCAGTTATTCCATTGTAAAAACGACTGGCCCAAGAAATGCCAGTGCCTGCACCCGTTCTCTAATACTTGACAGGGATAAGCATTATACTAGAGAAAGACATTTTTTGTTTATCAAATTCCTTTCCACTTTTGCTAATAACATATACCTTTTCTCTATTCCCATTTATTTAGGAAAATTTTAGAAAACTACAGAAAATCGTCAGTTCATGGTTGTCCACCATCAAAACAACAGTAATGGAAAAGCAAGATAAGATAAATTTTTGAGAGTGAAAGATGACATAAAGATGGGGGGGAAAGAAAAAAAAATGCTTGAACAACTCAATCCATCCTTTCCTATTTGGACTTAGAACCTTAAAGATTCATGCTTAACTTTGCGGAACTACTTGAAAAAGAGCTTCCATATAAGATTATGTGAAAACCTAAATGTTTAGGTTAGTCTCAATTCTCACAAACTCATGGATCAGACCTTAAACCTGAAGACCCATCACAATTTCAAGACTGCCTGTAATGCACATAGGTGTCCTGTGCACGTATACCTGAATTAACAATGAAAAAAGAGAGAGTAATGATGAAGCCAGCTGACAAAGTCAGCTTAATCCAATTCTATGGATCCTGTACAGTATCTCATTCTACTTAAGAGAGCTTTCTGAAAGTAATGAAGTCACCTTCTGGACTGTTTTCTTCTAGGTATTCAATATTGTTTCTAAAAGAAAAATAAAAAATTTCAGGCACAATTTGTCACCCAAATTTTGTCTGACAAGCATTTGTTCATTACAGTCCTGCTAAATAGTAGTTTTATGAATTCTATAGTTCATTCATTAAACAACTGTCCCACTGTTAAAATAATGATATAGAGGGACTAGAATATCTAAAACTCCAACTGTTTTGTCTCCCATTCCCTGAAAGTTGGTAAGGTCTAGAAAGACACCTCTTGGCCTGATCTTCTGACTGTCTTATATGTTGCCCCTCTGAAGTTAAGTAGGAACATGAGGACTGAGACTTTTCTGACTAACAGTAAAGCTTTTCATCACTGCTATCTGTAAAACAGTTCCAAAACAATTATCTGGAAGAGATCTTTGACTTTACTTCCACAGAGAGTATCATACTTTGACTATCTAAATATAAAGGATGACAACTGAGAAATTTGAGTTACTGTACAGCTATACCTTTATTTTTTTTTAATGTTAAAGCCTCTGGGGATGTTTTCTTCTCTGAATGTGTATTAGTTTTTATCTGATCATATGACTAAATACTCTTCAAAGCATTGAAATGTTGCTATGACCTTCACAGTTAATTTTCTTGCATTGTATCCTTTACAAGATCATAAATGTACCGGCATTTAAAAATAAGCAATAAAAGCCCACATGTGTCAAAATAACTAAATCAAGTGCTATTCTGTATGTATGTTTAAAGAGGGAGATTTTTTTTAAAAAAAAATAAAAAAATGGGGAAGCCACAAAGAGCCCAGGCAGGATAATAGAAGATAGCACTGGATTTCTCCAAGGAATTACTGTTCAAATTCACTGGTACATTCAGTGAAAGTATCTAGTTTAGTCACATACTACCATGATATCTTACATCTAACATCTAGATCCTCTCAAGATTAGAATCATGTCATAAATCATTGATTATGTACCTCATATTGAATATTAGTTAAGAAACATGGGGATCATTCAGAGTAGAAAAATAAAATAAAAATGTATCTTTTGTCATGGGCCATAAATATCATTTCCATGAATTCAGCATGAGCTGTTGTTATGGCCAAAGTCTTTGAGTTGTTTATTTCAAAGGACTCTGACAGACAGTTAAGAAGATCCCAAGTGCTTGGCAATGCACTCATAAGAAAACAGATGCCCAAAACCAACACTGTAACTGACATGTCCAACACCACAAGCATCTTTCGGTGTAACAAGATTTATGACCTTCCTGGGGCTCATAGAAGACACATTGGTAAATGATTAAATAGGGACTGTAAGTGACTAGAAACACCAAAAAAAAGGTAAGTCTGAAGACTATCTGAATAGAATAGTTTCAGTTGGAAGGGACCTACAGTGATCATCTAGTCCAATTGCCTGATCAGCTTGGGGCTGCCTAAAAGTTAAAGCACGTTGCTAAGGGCATTGTCCAAAATGCCTCTTACTCCCAATGCACTCGTATTAATCCAGGCTGCTTTACAGCCAAGAATGTAATATTTCTGAATACAGAAGAGAACCTGACAGTAGCACAATGAGAAAGCTCATCTAGAAAGTGAGAGCTGTACACTATGTGCATACATTAGTAAATTAAACATGCTCAAGGCTATTCTCTGGCATTGAGATCAGCTAGTGCCAAGTGACCTGCTTCCACACTCCTAAACCCTCGTAATGCTCTAAAGCTGGGTGGCTGACTGCAAATGGCTTATAGTGATAGTGTCTGACCTATGCTGTTTGTGAACTGTCACAAAGGAATGTTTTATTCAATTTTACTTAAAATATGCTGTGCACTTCTGGGTAGGGCATTCTCCACAGTGGAAAGAACTGTAGGTTAAAATCTCTTTGGTGGTGATAGGAATGCTGTAGCTGTCAGCCTGAGAACTTGGTGGTGCAACAGCTCCCCAAAGCTGTAGCCAGAAACTGGTCCCAGAAAGTGAATATAACAGAAATTGGGTTTGCTTCACTTTAGGAAAAAATATGTAGCTGGAACAGTTCTAAAGAATGGCAGTGAAGGAGACAATCTTTATTTGTAAAAGCAGTTATTTGCAAAAGCTACTTTAAAGTCTGTTTTAAAGACTAAGAAAGTGTTTACAGCTGAGAATTAAAATTCTGGGTAACAACAAAAGATAAAAGTGCACCAGAGCTTTTATAAATCTTCTTTATATTTATACTTTCATTTTTCCAAAGTAATTCCTTACAATTCTGTTGCTTGTAGACTTCTCCAAGGCCTGTGATGATGCAGAACATGACTCAATAAGGTTGTTCATTGTTTATGTGCATTTTACACAGGAACACAGTTTTCTTTAATCATTTTTTCTCTCATCCTAAAATGGAAGGTGACAAAAAAAGCTAGAGAACAGCAACAATTGGAACATCGCTTGTCAAAAAAGAACCAAAAGCAAGAAAGAAACAAAAAGAAAATAGACGGGTCTTTGTAGCAACTATGAATAGAGATCTTAAAGAAAAAATAGTTGCTATAATATAACAACATTGATAAATCCCTTATTTGAAAATACAAGGAAATAGAATTTCTTAATGGTAGTACTCCGATCTTTCTATGACTTTAAAACACTGCTAGCACATATTTTGCTTTTCCTACTAACAAGAAAGGAATGGAGTGAGGGAAAAAAAAACAGTATAAAATGCACAGCAGTTAATCTTCCTAATTAACCGATGTGCCATATCCAAGTAAAAACATGAAAATCTGTCTTAATGTTTGTTTCCATTCAATATGTGTTGGCTTCAACAGATTCTCAAATTCAAAAAACTCAGCAAGAAGAGAAAAAATACACTCAGAAATCAAGTATCTTTGTTTTAGAAACACAGACTCTGCATCCTCCTGAGATGTCTTTGGCCTGAGGGTAAGTGGAAAACATGAAATCTTGCCTGAAACTACAGCTTGTGAATATTTCTCTCACAAATGTTCTTTTAAACTGGAGTCCAAAAGATTTCAGTTTACAACAATCATGGAAAACTTGCTTCCTACAGGAAGCTAATTTTATAAATCACATGAGAAAGGACAAAATATTTTCAGTAGAATGTTGTACACAACCTTTGAAATAGGTTTGGCATTCAGGAAATAAAACTTCAGCTCTTTGCCTATTCTCTGATCACCAAAACTGTTCAATACAGTTACTTAAATTTACAGACCAAAATTTAAAGACCGAATAGTAAATAATATCTACTTTTATTTCAGCTATCTTCTATACAGAGTGAAATAACAATATTGGTTGACCAACCTGCAGGACAACTGAGATATAATTATAGCTGTAAATACTTTTATCATTCAGTGATATTCTTTCAATTCAGAGGCAACATTTTTTATGTAGCGAACTCAAATTAAAAAAAAATATACTTGTCATACACTTTTATAGTCAGAAATCTTTATATTTTTTAAATAGCTTACATCTTAAAATTCCTTTGTCTAACATGAAAGTCTCCCTTTGATATGATTTGGATTATCTCAGTTTTGGCTAGTCTAGTCACATGTATTTCTTCTGTGATCCAAATACAATTTTTTATTGTATTTTAATATCCAAAAAAATAGCTTTTTAAAAAATCTGTTAGTTTTGAAGAAGCAGCATTTCATGAAATTAATGGATTTCTCTTAATTCACCACAATTTTACAGCTTCCAAATTGGGAAAATGCAACCCTCTGGCAAATTCTCCCTGAAAACAGTTGTTGCAGGAGTTTGTTACCTATGTTCAGCTTCAAAGGTCCTACAAAGTTAAAGAAATAGGACCTGTTTAAAATTTTAAATACAATAAATATACTCAGGATAATAATAAGTAAAAGCCAAAACCAGTATGTACACACTGATCTAATCATAAAATTGCGTTTCCTGGTTTATTTACTCTGTGAAAATAGTAACTGTTTACTGGTTTAAAGACATTTTAAGTAGCAGAAGTATTCACACACACTTAGTCAATCCACCTGATGGGAAACCACTCTCCCTAGAAGTACCTTCTCCTCCAGACTAGATCAACAGGTTATGGTAATTCCTAACACCTCAAATTCTGGGATTAAATTTGAAATCTAAAGATCCCAGACTACAATGATGACAGAAGTTATACTGAAAACCACATCAGGCCCACTTAGTTAGTTCATGTTCTTTTCCAGATTCTTTGCTGGAAAGGAATAGTATTAGAAACTAATATCTATCCAATTTGTGATCCCACAATTGTGACCTTTGGATGAATATATTAATAATTATACACATAGATAGATAGATAGATAGACATAAATGATCTTAAAGGTCTTTTCCAACCTAAATGGTTCAATGAGTCCATGATTCTGTGAATAGTGTGCTGCCTGTATTTATTTCACTTGAACACTTGGATTTCACCTGAATAAAATAATGAATTCCAACTGATAAACTTGAGTGGCTTAAGAGTTTGCTTTTTGTAAAAGGACTACAAGACACTTCCACAGTTTTCTTTTTTATGACTTGACCCTTAAAGTTTTAAAGAGTTGCATATTTCATATTTAAATAACTAGACTTTGAAAGTGACCTTCATTTTTCCACCTAATGCTCTGCTGTAGAGTCTTCTTTAACTTTAGAGGGAACAATACCCAATTCATTTCAGTGAAACACACTTTTGTAAGTGGACCCCATAAACTAAGGAAAAACTTTGGAAATGGGAGGGAAAGATCAAAGATGATTAAACTATCTTAGTGTACATTGAGGACATATTTCCAGTTGTTCAACTATGAAAGGGTAGATTTCCACAGACCCTATCACAAAGAAAATCTGAGAAGTCAACAGAGGAATTTTGGTCCAGCTAAGGAGGACAATATGCAGAACTCTTCAAATGTCAGAAGTTATATACTACACCACTAACTCTCAGTGTCTTTCTTAAAAGTAATATTTAAATAATAATTTTCTCAGGCCCTTTTCTCAAACCGTCTAGAACACCTTAAAATACTTTACCACCACCTAGGTAGTCTGACATTCATTACTCTACAGAAGGTGTTCAGTCCAGAAATTACATATTCCAAATTTGCCAAATCTCTCATATTCAGAAAAAAAGCAAGGGAAAATATCACTAACATCTTTCCAAAGAGTAAAGTAACATTATAACTAGTTTCTAGAGCCAGAAAGCTCTTCACATGTGTAATATTCAGGTGCTAGTAGCACAGTGGTGTATAACTTCATAGCCATAGAGACTAAATAACTACAGTGACTATGATTTATTGAATTTCAGAATCCAGTGATCAATTTTCCATTTGCAGCTAATTCAGCTGAAATGGTCTCTATTTTCACCTCCATCTGACTCAGCCAGACACAAAGAATAGAGATACTTATTTTCTGCTGCAGGATCCTTAACTCTTGCTATCGGAGATGCTGAAATCATTGCAAATGCAGAAGAAGGGAATTTGTCCACACCCAAGACCCTATCTTACACTACTAATATAAATTTATTCCACAGAAGTATTTATATTGTTTACAACACCCCACAGATGACATACTAAATATGACAGAAAAAAAATGCCTTAGCAACTTTTCAATACTCCTTAGAATACTGAAAACCTGTGCTTTTACAGCATGTTGATGATAGCACATGTAGCACACTGTAGGCTGACATAAGGGTTTTTTGGGCACATCCTAAGCAAACACGAGTGCAGATGCAGTCTGCTTTCAATCTCTTTCACCATGAACCTTAGGAGTCTGACTTGAATAATGCCATACCTGAGCTAGTGGTGATGAATCTGCATTTATATATCCGAAGTCAGTGCTTTGAAATACACATTACAGTTGTTTCTAAAGAGGACTTGATTCTGCTCACAAAGCTCTATATATAAATATATGTTCTCTATATAAATATATATTATGCCATGTATCTTTTCTCCTTGTTTCTTGTCATAAGCTAAGTGAGCAGAAAACTAACTTTTCCAAATCTCACATAAGAAGAGGATTAAAAATACAGGATTCTTACAGTTGTCTTAAGCAAAAAGTTCAAAAAAAGGTTCAAGGGCTCTAAACAAATTTAAAAGGTACAAATCCAAATTTTGTTAATTTTGAAAAAAAAAAAAAAAAAACAAAAAAAACCAACACCACAAAACCAGTGTGTTGCTTAAGTAAACTTTAAAAAAAAAGTATCTGAAAAAGTAATACAAAAAGGATAACAAATGAAGCAGGATAACAACCATAACAATTATTAATTTAGATTCACAGAAGTTGCTCTGCAGAGGAACAAAACTTTGTTGCATGTTCAAATCAGGGAATACCTTTCAAAATGTAATATTGTTACTTAATATACCTGATGAATGGTTGGACCCTCGTATGTGGGAAAAACATGAATCACTTAATCAGAAAATACAATGAAGTTTCATGTATAATTCAGCCAAATTGAAATATAGGCAAATATACACAAAGATCAGAGAATATCAGAAGGAAATTAATGAGCAGCCAATAGTATTATGACAACTACCAACAGTCAAGTAATAGAGCCATTGACAATTGTAGAATACAGCTAAAGGTTGATTTTCAGATACAATGTACATTCATTAGCACAGTGTACAACATGAATTATAATAGGTAAACTTCAGTGACTTTTTATAGCAAGTCAGTAAATTATAAAATAAATAAGGGGTAGGATTGGTTTTTTTTAAATGCGAAAAAGGGAGGAAAAGAAAAATCCTGTAATGTTTATGCATAACATGGTTTTGAACACTACACATTTGTAGCTTTGTTTAGGTTTGTACATGTATGTGAAGACTGTGATTCTCTCCAATGAAAGACAGATTTATATTTTAGCTATATAAATAATATTGGTTTAAAACTGTATACATATCAGAAAGAGGAACCCAGAATTTTACTACACTTAATACATCTGTACAATTCTCTCTTCCCCAGACTTTCTCAACTGGCCTCCTACTGGGAAAAGAAGGAGAAGTAGCTTAGGTTTCTGGTTATATGTCAACTTACATGGAAAGAAGCATCTTCTGGCTACCCATGGCAGATTTTTATTCCCAATATTAACCGTTTGATCCAAACCTCCACTACTTTTTGCATGGATTTTTTTTTTTTTTTTTCTACAAGCAGAGTGCTGTGCACAGCCAAAGTATCACTGTCTAAAGGCTGCCTCTCAGCTCTTGTATATTTTTTTTTTGCATCCCAAGAGTTCATATTGCTTGCAGACTGAGGATTTCTCAGATTATTGCATCTGAATGGCCCACATTGCAAAAGAATGATGCCTAGGAAGTAATAGAGAGCTACTAAGATGTCGATAAGATTTCTTTGTCCTGGTGAGCCAGTGTTTTTATGGACAGTCTGCTACACAGACTTTAAACTCTGGTGTCAGACATACTGGGTAGTGTACTTCACCTGTGAAGGTTGGCTGCTACAGTATGTTTCTTTCTGAAGCGTGAAAGATTGATGAGGTCTGAAAATGTTATTTCTCCATCAAGTGAAAGCTCTGCCATCACCCTTCATGGATGAAACCGTCAATGATGCCTTTTCTTTCAAGTAATTTGAAAGTGTTTAATTTTTCAGTGTGTGCTTTCAAAGAGGGAAAATAATGTTGGCAGTGGTGAGGATTATTAAACTTACCATCAGAATGCATCCTATTATGTACGTGATGCATATACTATCTTTGCTTCCAGTACATCTCTGTTTTCTTACTATACAAGAGGGAGGTTTTGGATGCATATTGGGTTATAGATTTAAGAATGAAATTACAAAAAATTATAACAAAATACTACTTTTTTTTATTTGATGTATTAGGATATCATCAGCCACACTATTTAGGCCCAGACCAATTTTTGCTAGTGTTAAAGGGTAATTAACACACTGCTGACCATGTTCTCATAGCTCAGTCTTTTTTTGTCTTTTAATCAGCCTTCTCACTCTGTTCTCAGTGCTTTTTCCCAATTGTATCACCTCAAGCAGAGCAGAAAGATTGTGCTCAAAACCCTGTTTCCAGTTTCTTTCTATGCTTTCTAGTTTCTTCTTCTCTCTTCTTCCCCAAACCAATTCTAAGCACATCTTTAAAATTAATTAATCTCAGAGGCTAAATAGTTTAGTTTAAATGTTCAGCCATTCACTGAAGTGGATATGACTTCTTGCCAATAAGACTTGAATGCATTGATGCTATATTTAGTCCCTTTGCCTTAGAAAAATCCCCTAATGTCCTGTATTTCTTAAAACTGCACACTTGCTTCTTGATTTTTGAAATACTAATTGCTTTATACATAGTCTTAGGAACTCAAGAAGCCATTAAACAAAAGAAAGTACATATTCCACTCAGTGTTTCTGACTGCAGGCTTCTCTGTTTAACTCCCTTCCTGTATTTCATGGAAAAGGCAAACATTGCAGAGTCACACATTTTTCAAGGGTAAAGCTCCATGCAGTTCTATGCAATGTTTTCATTCATGGAAAGGATTTTCAATGCATAGAAATTCTAGGTGAAGCAATATAATTAGTGTATAGACAAGTTTTACAAGTACTGATCGTCTAAACCTGAGGGTCTTGCCAGCAGAACTGAAAATGTGTGTGTTACCGAAATCTCGGAATGAAGAACTTATCGACACCAATGTGATGTAGATAAGCAGACACTTCTTTATTAACAGCCGGGTGCGTGAGCGAGTCCTCTCACGATCAACGCACACCAAGCTTCAAAATCAGATACCATATATAAAACTTATTCATACATATTCATTAAGTATTCATACATAATCATAATATTTCCCATAAATCATTAACATATTCTCCTCCCATATCCGGTTCTGCGCAGTAGAGCTTAGAAAGGTCTAGAAATGGGTCTGGGGTACGATTTGGGTAGGTGGTATATGAGTCGGTGGTCGCGATCTCCCCCTGCCGGAATTACCTTTTACTAAAGTTCACAGTTTCTTGGCAGGCACCTACAAGCTGTTCCAGTCGACTCTCCCCAGTTCCCATTAATCTCATATTCTGACATTTCAATACACCTCTGCGTACAGAAGACTGGTTAAATACAATGGAACCTTTCAACCCTAGAGTTATTACAATAGTTCCAGGCCCTTCTTCTAGCCTTGGTACAAGACGTACAAAAGATTCCATAACGACTCTTATCGCGTAGATGCAAGTTTCCTATAAATTTTTTTCCTTAGCCTTCTATATTTTAATTCTATTAAATAATTTTATAAAATCAATTAATTAATCAAATAAAATCAATCAATTTTAACTTATTAACTAATCGGTAACATGTGCAACTTATTTGGCACCTACAATGCAACACTTTAAAAAACAGGTCAAAGTAGACCAATAATCTCTGTTCTAGAGAAACCTGATTAAGTTTTTTTGTGCTGATGGAGAGCTATTACTTAGGGTTTGTCAGTAAACTTACTCAGAGATGGCATCTTTCTCTTCATCATGATCCATTGGGAAGTGTAGGAATGTCAAAAGCTAGCAGTGACTGGGTTAGCCAACTATTGGGAAACACATTGTCCTGTATGTAGTTAGAACCTGCTTTCTATTTTTTCTGTTGGCTTTATATGCACTCAAATAAACCAGACAAAAAGCCTCTTTTGCACAAAATTTATTTTCCTCCCAAGTTACTTTCTGCAGATGTTCTGGGCTTCCTTCTACAGCAGGTACAGCATCTCAAAAAGACACATTAAAAATACACAGATAAATAGATTAGATAGATAGATAGATAGATAGATGATAGATAGATAGATAGATAGATAGATAGATAGATAGATAGATAGATAGATAGATAGATAGATAGATAGATAGATAGATAGATAGATAGATAGATAGATAGATATGGGGGTGGGTGGTATAGGGAGAGAAGAACAGCAAGGCAAACAGTGAGAGGGAGACAGAGACACAGAGAGAAAGCTAATAAAACACAGAGAAGGATCTAGTACTTCTCTGCTATTTTTGCCAAGACATAACTCCCCTTAAAGGAACAACAGTGAGGTAATGCTTAGCAATGTCTCTGATGAATTGAAGACTTGTCCTGTTATCTTTGGATCACTTCTTCTCACAGCTTGTTGCTGTTGTATCTCTGGAAAACACCATCATCCCTCTTCAAAATTTACCTGTTCAAGAGCATATAGTGACTATTATTGAACATACTGACTTTTAGAGAGAAATGAATAGTTGCTCAAAGCCCTGATGAACAGAATTTAAAAATGTAAAACCTGTACAAAATTATTCTTTATTTCTGGACATCCCATGAGTGATTTGAAAAAAAATAGGTCTTTGCTAAATTTACCAAAAATACAAAAGTTGAAAAGGTCAACAGATTCAAACTTAAAACTCTGAACTAATAACAGAAAATAAACCTGCCTTTCCACAGGACTCCCTTGTAGTTCCGTCAAAGTATATTAAATACTTAGTAATGCATAATGATACCCCATGCATGAATATGTGCTGGCTTATCTGCTTTTCTGCTTGTTATTTTTTCACAAGTTGATTTACTGACCTAAGTAATAATTTTGCTTCCTATGTCCAATGAACCCACAAATTGCCGATATGTTTGGATATTTGCTGTTTATACTAGAGAGCACAGCAATGCAATGTACACCGTCTGTGTCTTGCTAAACCACAGGTTTTTCAAGATTCTTCTTTCTTTTTGAAGAATAAATCTTTCCTTAGTGCCACAGCAGATCTTCCTATAAAATGAGTTAATAGAGCAATATACAATATTTTGTTGGTCTCCAGCGGCTACCTGCAGGTCAGAACTGCAGTGGAAGATATTAATGTTGCAGGCTTTTTCCCATGACTATAACTTATTTTCTTAGAAAATAACATAAAAACAGGAGCTTCCCCTCAAGCATAGTGTACTCTCTGCAAAAACACCTCACCATTCATTTGGCTAAAGAAGAATTGACCAAAATTTACTATCTCTGTGCCCTCTAAGCAATTCAGAGAGTAGAGATCAAAAAAGACAGCCATGGACCTACAAGTGAGAACAACTCAATGGAAACACAGAAATCTTGTGAAACAAGAGACCCCCATACTTTTAGATTGCAGCAGAGAGGTTTGTTCTTTTGATGAGAACACCGGTGCTGTATGTACATCATGTAAGCTCCAGGAAAATTCGAAAGTCAAATACTATTTTCCTACAGCTGACAATAGGAAGAAATTGTTAGACAGGCCTAACAGAATGCATTTCTGTGAGGTGGAAGGAAACAGTTTGAGAAAGGAAGACAACTGCAGGAAAAAGACAATGATCAGTGGTGAACAAGCACCTGAATTTGTTTGTACACCAAATAATACTCTGTTCTTAAATATATACATTTCAGCCTCAGGAATTCTGGCTATTAATCAAACTCTCAGACACTAAGACCTAGAAATGTTCTTTGTATTAACTCCTCCCAGTGAAACTGCATTGGATTAACGGCAAATTATTCTTTTGTCTGTGCTATCTCCAGTCTACAATGAAGGTAATTTCATTTTGCTTTTGCTGATATTAGAAACTTTCTTTCAATTAATTATATATTCATATATATATATAATTGAATATATATATTATATTCAATTTTAGGAAAAGTGTGTTTTGATTTAGTAGGCATAGTTTGCTTATAGATTCTCAAGGAGAGAAGAAGGAAAAGGTACACAATGGGAAATTCAAAGCACTCAGTCTTACAAAGACACATGTTTACTGAGCTCCTTCATGAAGAGTTACCATTTCCCCAAGTCTCTCTCTCACTCTTTTAAAATGGTACTACACTTATATGTGCATATGATTTCCTTCATAATGTGTAAAAAAATAGTCAGCAGATTGTTTCTAGGAAATTCTAAGCCTAGACTATAGAATAAAAGAAAATAAACAAGCAAACAAAGAAACAAAAAGAACTAGGTGAGCCTGGCTAGGCAAGAGGTACAACAGTCAATTATGGACTAATGAAATGCAAATTACACCCCCAGTATCATTATAACCAATTAGCAGTAAAGTGAATGACAGCTATACTGACCTTTCTGGATGGATTTAAGTCAGATATATTCTTTAATTTGTTTACATACTTACATAAATCAACACATTTGCATTTCAATTAAATATGTACATACATAAACATATATCTCCAGGACAAAAGTTATAGCTATTTAATCTTTCACCTTGTTTAGCTTGAGACAGTGCATTTTAGAAAAGGAGCTGATTCTTTTCTCTAGCATGTATATTTGAATTATGCCACATGCAAAAGTTTTAGCAATATGTATACCCAAGCTATATTTCAAAAACATTTCTCAGTTTGCCATAATATCTTTTGGTAGGATATCTGGAAGTACTTTAGAAGGTAAGCCTGACACCTTCTTTTCTAGGATAAAAAAGAAAAAGGAAAACAAAGAAAGAAGGGGAAAAAAAATAAGATGGTTCTAGACATGGAATTCAAATTTCTGAGTCCTAAAATAGCTTTAATTCACTAATCCCAAGTGGATTCCCAAAGGTACACACCACCACAGGAAGCTTTCACCTCAGACCCCAGATCAACACACTGTATGAAAAACTTTCTTAAGTATTGATACAGCAATAAAGACTGTCAGGCAAAACCAGAGAGCACAGAGGACATCAAAATGAAAAGTAAATAGTGGTTTCTCCAGGTAGTGAGACAAAACATCTTTCCAAGTCTAAACTAGAAAGCAGTAGACTTATAGCATCAGATTTTATTTGAGGGACACAAATCCTTTTATTTTGTGTTCTTGGAGAATCCCTAGCATTCCAGGTGGTGGTTGTGAGCCTTTTGCTTTTAATTTAACACGATACATTGCAGCCTACTGCAGCCAAAATTTAACAATACAGGCTGTAATTTTCTTCTTTATGACATTTGATGGTATCTAAGCAGTGAAGAGGAAAGCACAGACTGTAGTTTGAATCCATCTGTATTGGTAACAAAGGGTGACAATTTAATTTATCATCCTTTGTATAGGCACTCAGATTCAGCTTTTAATTACCTTGAGACATGTTATCTTCACATGTTTTGCCTCTTTTGGTGCACAAAGTAGTTGCTACAAAAAAGAAACAGGAACGTGAAGTAAATGAGGATCTTTGCCTCGACCACTGCAGAAGTTGGATTTGTGCAGTGAATGAGCTAGGACACTGCAGAAGGGGAGAGGATCTTTGCCTAGGTAATGTAGATGTTCAGTTTAGGTCTATCCCTGTGATGTCGGGCAAGTCATGTGTCATGAATCCTGATTTAGGATCCTACCTACTACACCAATTTGTCACAGACGAGTGATTTGTTGTTGCTCAAAGAATAACCATTAAAGGTATTAGCAAAAGTAGTTTTAATAGAATTTGT
This sequence comes from Falco cherrug, assembly GCF_023634085.1. Classification (NCBI taxonomy): domain Eukaryota; kingdom Metazoa; phylum Chordata; class Aves; order Falconiformes; family Falconidae; genus Falco; species Falco cherrug. The sequence continues at coordinate 100,009,487 of NC_073698.1, forward strand.
AGAAGTGTGACTTAGCAAAGTTTGATGGCAAGATTCACTTACTGCATGGGTGAAACATAAAAATGGAAATCAAATTAGAATCAAGCTCGAATGATTTACACATAGACACACAAAAGGGTATGGGAGACAGTCCCGTTGAGTCATGAGGTTCAGAGTAGACTCCCTTCCTTTGTAAACTCCTGATGGAGCTTAGGTGTGGCTAGGTCTAATCTTAGTCTCAGACTCAAAAAAAAAAAAAAAAGTTTATGTCTAATGGAAGAAATATAAAGAGTAAGGAAATCTTCCCATTGATTCATGAGGCTCAGAGTTGACCCTCTTGCTTTCTAAACTCCTGACAGAGCTTAGGTAAGGTTAGGTACAATTTAGGCTCAGACTTGAACAATGGTTATATCTAAAGAAACTAACTACATGGATTTAATTAGTATTAATTTAGCATGCTATCAGTCAGTTACCGAGGATCTGTTGTGAATAAGGGATCTCTCCACCTTGGCTGAGGAAGGATCTTCTTGTCTCAGGTAAGGAATATCAAACCATGAGAGGCATCCCAGCTCAAGGCAAGAGTCACTGGCATGCAGTCCAGTTGAAATTTAGAGAAAGCTTGAACTGGACTCATCCAAAGATTTGTCATTGCTAAAATGATCTCCCTACCCTGAGGAGCAACCTTGAGAGGTGTCCCAGCTAAGGGGAGATCACTGCAATGCAGCCATGCTGCCTAGAAAGGAGAGCTCAAAGAAGTCTCATTGAGGCTGTCATATTTATGGCATAATGTGGTTGGCTCATAGTCAAGTTGCATACAATGGGAGGGTATGCATGAGACTCCTCGTAACCACAAATTTATTCCATGATAAATGAGTCTTGGAAAAAACCCTCAGTATTGATGTGTTAATCACATGATCAATGTTCCAAGCCCATAGGCATCGATGCTCACTGGGTCACTCTGCTCCTTTGTGGGTTTCCTGGAGCAATTCTTGGCACAGTTACAGCTCAGGCCTTTACCTCCTTTGGAGCCTGTACCAGACTACTGCTAGTTTGATTGAAAGGGTTGAGTGCAACCTCCACACCATGTAAATTAACATTTTCTCACATGCACACTAACTATGTATTTCTCATGTTCTGAATACCACTGAGAACTGAGGATCCAATTAGCAAGTATGCTGAATGCTTAGTAGCTACAACTGTCATCTAGTAGGGCTTTATTCTGGGAAGGGCAAGAGCCAAAAGAATCAGCTAAAAATCAGAAACTGGACATTTAAACTTACCGAACAGCTTTGGTGTTAATATTTTTGAGTCTTTATTTTTTATTACTTCTATCTCCATATCCATTGTGAAAGTGACTTCAGTAAAAGGACATGAAGCTGTGAAATTTCATAGTGACATCACAGTAGAGAAGTCTATGAGATAATTATTAATTCTATCTTTAATATCTGAACAGTATGAAATAAAATAGGACAGGGGCTATACATGGGGTGATAAAGATGCAAAGGGGCTTGGAATAACTGCTTTGAGATATATTCCTACAGGAAAAATGCAGAAGCTTTAAAAAAATAAAATCTGAAATTAAACTTCCCTGAATACACTTTGAATAAAGTTTCATATTTCAAATGGTGAGACCCTGTGATAAGAACTGTTGTGACTCCAATTCTACATTCCAGGTTAAGAGTTTTGGTTCTTTTTTGTGGAGTTATGTTTCATCATATGAATAATGAAGAGGCAGAGAAGAGGAATGCCAGAAGTTCCCATGTTCTGTTTCACTGCTGTCTGTTCCAAACCTATAGAATAACGTCTATGGAACAAAGTAAAAACACCAATGAATGTATTCCACTCTCTATAGGGAGTAATGGTATAGTGTAAACTTTCTGAACTTAGAAAGTCTGCAGCCTCAGTATTTCCAGGGGTTTTTTTTGTCATTGGCATTCCAGCCTTACTAAGTTCAAAATTGGCTTTTAAAGCATTAGTTTTAAAATGTAGTGCAGCATAAGTTTTGAGTAACTTTTCTGTGTAACATACATCCCAAGCTGTTTTTCACAATTTTATGCCAGACATAAGTGAGTCAACATTTTTGATGTTGTATGCTTCTTGTTACTGGCATATGTCAGTAGAAGAAACAGTTCTATGTGTCTTTGGTGTTTATTTCTGCACGTCCTTCAATAATACATAAAAAAGACATGTTTTTTTTCCAATGCCTTGGATAAAATATAGCTGTTGGAAATGTTGTGGTAATGTAATGGTTAATCATAACCTTTAGTGCATGAGACATGAACATTCCCACTAGAAAGGCTTTACTGATTTCAGGATGTAATGTAACCCCTGGGTCTAAGCAGTGTTGCTGAAATGTCCCGATTAATCTGGAATAACTTTAACAGTATAGGGAACCCAACACAAACCAAAGTAAACCCCCACCACAGCCAGACTCCATCTGCAGTTTTAGTAGAATCTCAAATCTAGATTAAGAATCCTAACCTGTGCTTTATGGTGAAAATACAAAAGCATGTATATGTGAACTTGGTGCCTAACCTCAAATATTTGTCAATGGAAATACATGTTTCAAGTCAGTTGCCTCAGCTGTATTTCATGGCATTTTCAATATCCTACACTACCTTGACAACTTCCAGCTACTGCACAGAAGGGCACGGATCACTTATATATGCTGTATCTGAAAACTCCATGCCTCCTACACCTGTACATATAAAAAAATGTATGTATAAACCAATATGACTGAAAGTAGGACATAAATATTTACCCTACTTATCTAAAAAGTACATATACGAAGATTTATATACAGTTGCAGATGAATGGGATTCATCATAAAGACAGCTGTTTCCTTCATCTCTGCTGGGCAACTTCCCTTCAATTTTTTTGTTTGTTTGTTTCTTCTTTGAAACAATAGAACTGAATCCTTTATTCCAAGCTATTAGTTATGAAGCAGTTCTGCACTGGTCAGACTCCTGCAAAAGGCAAATCTTCAGTAAGTCTTTTGCTTTACCTGCTATCTATGTGATCTATATGATCAAGTAAAATTCATAGCATTTGGTTTTAAGACATCTTTCAACCCCAAGCATTTTCTAGGCTGTGTATCCAGAGAGGTCAGCAAATTTGGCACGAGTAGTGAAGCTGTGAGTTATACAGTTCATACCAAACCTGCAGCAATAAAATCTTTATACTGCAGAACTGCATATTCTGTAGAAAAGGTTCCACATATTACAAAGTAAAGCTATTATAGAAATGCTTCAGAGAGTTTTTAGAAGTGTTATTGGTGCTGTTCTCTGAATACAGTAATCTGTAAAACTAGTCTGCCTTACACAAAATTTATCCAGAGCTACAGGCCTTCAAGGAAGAAAGAAATATAAATTAGTTTTTCTCTACACCATGTTGTTCAGATCTCTTGAGCTGATATTTATGAATGTTGTTGGCATAGAGCAAACTTGTCTGCATCCAATTCAAGGACAGCCTTGATATGCCTGAGGTGCTATGCAGCTTCTCCTCCCCACTTTGTCCCCGCCCCAACTGTCTTGTATCAGGCCAATTATCTGACATGGGCTTATGTGGTAAGAGTGGTAATGGTAGGAATACAAAAAAGGACTGGAGTTGGAAAAGCAGGCATACTTGTCAATGCTGCACAGCACTGCATTTTTTTATTATTATTATTTTTAGTTATTTTCAGAGAGACTTGGAAAGAAGTTACAATAGACACTACAGGCAAAAATCACCAGCTGACTGTGGCCAGGGTAGGAAACCAAAAGGTGAGGCCTATGGAGAGTTCTGTCACTTCCTTTCACTCTGTCTCCTTGGGAATGAGAAGTTACAATTGAGGGAATCAGTTACAAAACTTGTCTTTATACACATTGATGGAGTAAGCACATACATATGCATTTCAACATATGTTTCAATACATTCTTTCTGCTGCTGATGTTAATGGTGGTTTTCAAATTATTTCTGCATTGTGTGTGTGTATGTTAGCAAGGAATACTTGTCTGATCATTTCTATGGGTTTTTAAAATGAGTTCTAAAATGCACTAGTATCCAGAAAGCTGTATCAAGTTCTAGGCAAGTATCAACCAAGTTATGGCGTAGAGAATACTTAGATAAATCTACTCAAAATATTAATATATCCAAAATGCTATTATGTCAAGGTAATTATTATGATTATCCTGAAGCAAGCTGAGATGCTCAGGGTCTCTAGAAATTTAGGGGTTCTAGAAGAAACTGAGTGACAGGCTGTGCTAGTAGGGAAGTGCAGCACATCATGATGATCCCAAGACGGACTGGAGCTTTGGCATGTGCTAAGGTGTTAGCATGAGTGTCAAAGCTGGCTGGACTTGGCTGTGACTTAGCAAGATGGGTCATATCATCCTCCTGCTCTGAGCACCCCACAGTCCCCCCCTACCCAAGCACTGCAAGTCCTGCCTAACACAAAAGTTGAATCTGGAACCCTCACTTTATCACTTTTATTACTTTATTACCTTTAAAGTATTTCTAATTCAGGAAAAACACTGAAAAAAAAATGCTCACTTAGGGTGAACTGAAAGAAAGTTTACCTTTTATAAAATTCTGTGAGCTTGCACACAAACACTTGTATTGCATATGCAACATACATACGCATAGGACTGAAGAGCCTTATTAGAAACATCTCTGCATGACAGCATGTGGCATGTGGAATTAAGACCTTAAGCATTTTCTGTATCTATATGGCTGTTGTTCAAGTTTAATTGCAGTTGCAAAGGGAAAATAACTCCACCTTAAGCTTTCAGACTGAATCTGAAAGTTAGAGAGGTGATATATGGTTTTCCTTCTCAAGTCTCATGTTTATACAGAAAAACTAAAGCAAACATGATGAAAATCACAAGTAGAGGCTTCTTTTGCTGATGACATTTTACACTGTGTAATTGCTTTAGACAGGTATATAAAACAAGACAGAGCTGGAATTTGTTACACAGGATTGTGCATCTACAACATTTTTCAAAGTCTTTGATATTTAGGACAGACTTTATATAGGACGTGACCTCATAAGAACTCCTTTCATTACAATCCATTCTTAGTTTAGAAAGAAGTGCACTACTGAAGTGGCTCAGTTATAAAGACCAATTTAAAATAATTCATGAAAGCCATATTTCTAAAATAATGATTTTTTTGTCTGTCAAAGCAGACCTTTTAGGGATCTTTGATGTAGATGTTAATATTTATAGCTCTATATGTTTGTATAGCACCTACCATTCTGGGTCATGTGCTAGCTGAAACATCAAGGTGCTACTGCAATATAAAAATGTAATATCAGAAATCATGTAAACCCCTGTGGCATGTGAAGACTCAAAAGAAAGATGAGGCATAGCTCAAAATAAGGTCAGACAGAAATAATAGTGGTTAGAACTGATCTATAACACTTCTTCACCATTTATTAAAGGAGGCCTGTCCTTCAGCTGTCAGACTGGCCCTTGGAGTCCTCAGCATTTTCTCAAAGATCTGTTTGAGACCCAGAAGCAAGGGAGGGCAGGGAAGAAAAAAGAAAAAAAGAAAACAACTAACCAAGCTAGCGAACAAATAACAACAATAATAAATACTATTATTTCTATCTGCCATTAAAGAGTGACTCTATTTGAATTTGAAATGAAGCTTTAAATGGTAAATAGTGGAGGCACTTTTACCACAGAATACTTTATTGAAAGGTTTGCTCACTTCTCCACTTCTTCAGATCACCAGAGTAAATGATATGGTCCGCACTAGCTGTATCAGAAATAACAAATCTGATTGTTAAACTTTTCAGTGAAATTCCATGGCCTATATGGTGCAGGTGCTCAGGTTAGGTGATCAAGTGCCCTCTTTCATCTTCAGCTCCAACTACAGTGAATAGTACATCTGCAGCCAAGATATATGTGACTACTAAACCAAACTGCACTAAGAGGTGTAACTTGTGGCTACTTTTTATCAGAGCGTGTTAGTCACTCACAGCTCAATACTTTCTGAGGAGACAGCATCATTCTGCTTGCAATTTCTATGTTGTTAAAATCCACACCACCCCAAAAGATGAGTGGAGAGATTTGAGAAGCATTAAATCTGTAAGTCAGTGGGATGGGTATCTTCAGAACAGATACACAGTACAGTCATGGATAGCAGTCTTTAAATAAGCTAAACCAACTATTAAATATACTATTTTACTCTTGTTCTTGTGGAATTCCTGTTCAGTTTCTGTTACTCTCCCATTTTCACCACATTTTCTTTTCCCTTTAATTAACAAGTTTTACTCCCAAGTTAGGGTAATATTAATGCTTTCTGTCACTGTTATTCGCTTTTTCCTTTGAGGGGTGAGCTTAAAGAATTTGATTTAAATTGCATTTTAGCTTTTTCCTTATCCTGTAAACTACTGCAATCTATCACTATGACTGTTTGTTGATCTTGCAATGACAATTATGCCTTTATTCAATACTCTGTCTCTTCCAAACGTCATTTAAGAAAGAATAGGTAAATCTACTCAGCTCGATCCTTAAGCTAGGGCAGGAATAGCCAAAATGTATAGGTATCCATACATCTTTGTGTAAGAGAGGCAGCGGAGGAAAGGAGATGAAGAGGGAGGAAGCTGAGGTTCTTTGACCTAAGCCTGAATGATGAGTCTCATACATATTGCTTTCAAAGGAGGGAAACATAAGTTCTTTATGATTCTCAGAGATGCCACACCCTGAGTTATGGGAGCATTTGTTGGGTAGCTCTATGAAACATGGTATTAAACTGAAGCATTTCACTGTAATGATCAGGGGGATTTGTGCTGCTTCCTCTCACCTACTGCATTAATGGTTCCTACTACTTAGTACATAAGTTGAAAGGAGTTTCCCCTGAGACTGATTTTCTGGTTTTATGCTAAAAGCTGTGTGCTATTGCTTCCTTAACAACAGAGAAATGGTTAACCCATCTGAAGGACTCATGAGTAATTTTCCTGCTATCCCATGCCAGAGGGATTTGTTCTTTCTGACATCTTGGGAGTGGGCTGGAAGAAAAGCAGAAGCTTCCAACCCATAAACGTTGGACAAAACTATCCTGAACTACCGTTAATCCTTGTAGTTTTCTTGGTAAATAAATATAGGTAGGGTCTACCTTAGCAATCAATCAAAATAACTTTGTATGAGGCACTTTCTGCCTCAGGATGGAGTTTTGTGAGGTGTTGTAGTTGTTAGCATGTTAGCAATATATTAAGAAGAGAGGGAGATGACCACTAACATTATGTACCTAAAATAATTGTTTTTCTTACGCCCAAAAAAGAACTTGGAAAAACCATAGTCATTGTGACAGCGATTCAATAAAATTAATTACTGAACAGGGCACACTCCCACTATTCATTACCAATTTCATTTTTTATTTCTTAGTGGGAGGGTTCATAGCCCAAATGAAAAAGGAAGACAAACAGAATTCAGCAAATAGAATGAGGCACAAGTTAGTATACTGAAAACTGATGAGGGATTGCCTCCTCAGTAAAAAAATCACTTTGACTGTAATTTATTCATGAAAAGACTCAGCAGTCAACTTTGGACATTTCTATTTATATTTCAGTTATGAGATGTTTCTTCCATTTGATTATCTGCTCATTCAACCAACATACCTAAACATACCTGGGAGACATTTTCTTTTCAGACTCTTGCATCCTGACAAAGTGAAATGTTTCATCCTTCTCTGAAAATATAATACAGAAAATCATCAAGAAATGAAGCAAAGGTAACAATAAACCAAATCTCTCTATGATACAGCAATTCTATATAGTTTTACGTTTTTTTTCTCACAGGTCTGATTTGTTACGTTTTCTAGTATGTATTCATCTTTTTTATCCAATCCCTCTTACTGTAAGACGAGGGCCACACCCAAGAAAAGACGGGGTTTGTTTTATTATTGGATGAATAACTAAAAAATAAAAAATGAAACCTGAAGGATTCACTTTAGCTTCTTGCCCTGCTAGACTGGCACATGGTCATGAAAGCAACCCTAAAGGGGAAAACCAGGAAGAGTAGAACAAAGGCAATAACTGCAGAGCAGTTGGGCCTACATCCCTTTTTCAGACTCTGGTAGAATAAGAAGTAAGGCAGAAGAGTCCTATAGGGTGGACAGTCAGGCAGAATATGTGAGTACATCCTTCGGAGAATATCCCAACAAATTTAGGAAGCATTCAGTAGGGACAGCTTCTTCTATATCTGCTCTGCACCACACAAGGAAAATGCATAACTTCCAGGTAAAAAAAGGTTTAACTGCAAAGGGATAGTGCAGAGAGGCAGATCTAGAGGCTAGTTATCAGGCTTTGTAGAAGTGATTCCTAATTTTTTTTGCTTTTACAGGTTCAGTATTACACTTTTCTATGCATGTCTGGACACAGTTCAAAAACAGAAATCTTTTTCTCCGTTTCTACTTTTAAGTTTCAGAGTTATGTAAGGGTTATGATCTCTGGCTTGAAAACTGGTACTGTACAGCTTTTCCTAGCGGCTGCCCTGGTAGCCAGTGTCCAGTCCAAGGGAAAACAAAACAAGAAAAGTCCCCCAAATGTCCCCTGAAATTTCACTGTTGTGCTTTCCATTTGAACTTTCAGTGCCTGATGGCTCTGAATCAAATCTCCATAACAAACTGAAATGTTATTCATATTTCTTTCACCATTGTTCTTGAAAGGACTCCATCTGTACAAACTTTCAGAAGTAAAAAATTCATTATGATAGCCTTACACAGCAGACAACATAGATCTGAAGAGCATACTGAAATGTAAGGGGGGCAGCCTTTGTCTATATTCTTTGTTCCATTCCCCTGATAATTTGTCATTTTGGTAGAATTGTAAAGAAAGGGGTACCTTTAAAAAAACACCAAAACTAGTTGTGTGGAAATAACATAGACCAATATACATGTGAATGTGCAGAAATGCCTTTTGTAGGTAGTTGGGAATGACATAAATCAGATCATTACTTGGCTGGGCATTATAACCAAAAAAAAAAAAAAAAAAAAAAAAAAGGTGATGTTCCCTTTTAGTTGTATCTGTACCAAATAAATAACAGGCAAATAACAACTCTTGCAGGTAGAAACTTGATATCTTACTATGTAAATGTACAGAATAGCAAGACACCAAAATATTTTGAGTGATTAATAGAACATATTTTTGTATGAAAATGCTTTTGATACCACTGAAGCAGTTCCACTAGGTAACTCATTACATATATAACCACATATTTATTTTTTTGATCCAATGTTCTATGACCATAGGAATTTAGCATACAAAAAAAGAGAACACAAAGGTGTTTCAGATCTTAATCATTCATTTATGCAAGTACCAGGAAAAAAACCCAACCCACCAAAATTAAAAGTAGTCAAGTACAAGTAATAGTTTGAACAATTACTACTAAAATCTAGCTGTCTTAAAATGTTATCATTATTATTAATAATAATAATAGTTTTCACCTTTGAAGCAGGTTTTCTGCCAAGTGAAACTGTAAGCTGGTGGTTTTAATTAAGATCTCCCAGTCACTGCTTAAGATTTTGCATATACCATGGATTAACATAAGAAACCCTAAAAATTAACAGGTCAACTATGAATGTTAAAATTTTGAAGTAACTCAGACAAAAAAGTTGATTTCTTTTTGTTTCTGCAGTTTCCTTAATGCCTTTAAGTGCCTGATATACAATGAGTTTACATACTTTTATTCTAGTGGTATTCTAGATATATATCTCTATAACTAGGTTTCAGGCATCCATTCTGTCTGACACAGAGGACAATAATATCCCAATATGGATTTTCTTCTTTCTTTTTGTTTTTTAACTATTCTTTATTCTATGTGCAGCAGCACCACTTGCTGTCCAGAACATTAAATAACTTTAGAAAGGTGGGGGATTTTTCCCCTTCTTTAACATCCTGTAAGCTGATATTCAAGTGTGATGAGAAATCCCAGACAAAAAAACCTGAAAAAAAACTATAGAATTCCTTTTACACAATACTTTTTTATATTACTTTACTTGTAATGGCAAGAGATTTAAAAAAAAAAAAAAAGCAGGTTCTAGGTTTCAGTTAAGTATATATTTTCAAACAGGTTTCACTAAACGTATGTGAAGTTTAAATAGTGTTGGTAGTTAAAAAGTTATATTGCAAGGTAGTAGTATCCAGAAAAAAGTGTAACCTTGAAGCTCCTTAGCTTTAAATAGTGGCTTATCTCCACAAAAACAACTCCAACAGTAACATTCTTATGTTTTTACAAGAAAGCCACACATTTATGTGGAAACTTTGCAATCATATATCTATACCAATTTACCAGTTTTACCAGTTCTGAGTCAAAGGATTTGTAAATGGTTAAAGCATGACTCTAAAGTGTATCTTCCAAAAAGGCACACATTTCTACAGGTAGAAAAGGTAACATTCCACATTCTGCTCCACATTTCTGTCCAGGAACTAATTACAATCAATGATACTCGCAACCTGAGATGATGTTTTTGGGTTGGTTGGTTTTTGGGTTGGTTTTGGTTGGTTTTTGTTTTTTTGGTTTTTGGTGGGGTTTTTTGGTATGAAAATAAAATCTTTGAAATTTAGGGGAATAGACTGTTTGGCGGGGGGGATGTTTTTCAGTGTGTTTTGATTTTGGGGGAGGAAAATGAGGTCTGATAAAATAGAAATAAATCCTTGAGTAATTTCTAACTATGGCTGCATTAACATTATGACAGCACATAAGATTAGATATGTAGATGAACCATTGCTTCAGAGTCCAACATCCGCTCTACAGGCATTTGGGGGAGTTTTGTTGTGAGAAAGTTCTAGGCAGGATGTGTGTCCTTTAGCATCTGGCACAACTGCTGCCAGGACACAATTTCCCCTACATCCACACACAACTTTGTCCATAGACTCTGAGACAGCCCTGTTGTGTGAACCAAAGCACAGTGATGGGGCAGAATCAAAAGGTCTCCTTTAAAACTGTTCTCTTATAATAATGCAAACTAAACATTATTGCAGACATAGTGTCTGTGGCTTTTCTTGGCTTAGTTGTTCAAGACCATTTTAAAGACAGCAAAATTGAATACTCTTTCAGAGTCATTATTGTTAGGGTAGGGTTTTTTCAAATGTATCACATGTTCAACTAAGAGATTGTTTAAAGTTTATAGCTTTATCTTGTGTAATGACATTAGTAATCACGCAAATCTAAATTAATATCCCACAGCTATATCTACTATTCCATTGCTACTCTTCACACATTTACTAGAACAATTAATACTTTTTGCTCCTATTTTGCTCTGAAGCATGAAGTTCAGTCAGCTGTGCTTTTTCAAGCATTCCAGAAGTATGGTTTGTACATCTTCTTTCTGGTGCATTTTATCAGTAGTGATTTATATTTATTACCAAGTCATCAATAAAAATGTTGAACAGAACCATGCCCAATATGGATCTCCGTGGAACACCATATAAAAGAAAATTCAGTAATAACTCGCCTATCCATTAGATAACTCATGATCTACTTGTTGTGTGATTCAATCCTTTCATTAGAGTGTCATATGGTATTAAATCAAATACTTTATGTAATTTCAGCTCTATTTACCAAATCCATAATCTTATCAAGGCCGACAGTGAAATCAGATTTGCTTGACAAGATTTATATTCCAGTAAATCATGTTGACTACAAATAATTTTATTCTCAACATTTAATTCACTGTGGTTTAAATTTTGTATCAGTTTATCTCCAATATTGTCCAGGATTTATCCAAAGACCTTTCTGGACAATTCCCAGTGCTTTTGTATGGAACTGGTCCAGACTTGCTGGTTTGGATTTGTATATAAGTTGTGGCTTTACACTCAAAGTTTGATACGTAAAGAGATTTGGTGAAAAAAAAAAAAAAGGCACAAAGTCCATTTGTGCAGAAGAAAGTTAGCAGAGAAATGAACTGCTGGCTGCTTTTTCCAGAGCTTTCTTCTCTCCTTAACTGCTAGCTGCTCTGTAGCACAGAGTGCAATCAGATTTCAGGATTACTGTAATTCAAAAGCCAATTAGAGAATTTGGTCATTTGAGGCATTTCAAGACACCATCATTTTCAACTGTCTACATATGGCTGCTGTTCTAAATTCCATTCTCCTTGGGGATCAAGCTGAGGAAGACACAGTTCACAACCAATATTTCTTAGAACATCTTCCATTTATTAAAATGTTATTATTAATAGAATCCAGCTGTTACTATAATTCATAATCACTAACATAAGATTCTAATTAATTTGGCTGAAAAAAAAATATGAATATAATTCTCCTTGATATACAATCTTATACACTGCCCAAATCAGCTGTAACACTGTCAAAGCCTTGGCATAGACCTACTTAGACTTCCACAGCCAGCAGCCGCTCTAATGCTGTGCTATTCTAAGCAATACTATCATAAGCAATAAAACTGAACAAAAAGTGGAGGTTTTCCATCAAGATCAGAAGGTCTGCTTTTTTAATAAACCACAACACAAAAGACCCATCAGAAAAAATCATACATCCTAAAAGCAGAAAGATGAAAGTAAGGTTATAGCACATCATATGTCTTCTGCTTTTCTGTTAACTTACCAGGAAAACAAGCTATAGCCATATATATCACAGAGTCATAGAATGGTTTGGGTTGGAAAGGACCTTAAAGATCATCTAGTCCCAACCCTTCTGCCACGGGCAGCGACACCTGCTACTAGACCAGGTTTCTCAAAACTCCATCCTGCCTGGCCTTGAATGCTTCCAGCGACAGGGCATCCACAACTTCTCTGGGCAACCTGTTCCAGTGTCTCACCACCTGCACTGTAACAATTTCTTCCTAATATCTAATCTAAATCTACCGTCTTTTAGTTTAAAGTCATTAGCCCTTGTCCTATCACTACAGGTCCTACTAAAACGTCCACTCTCATCTTTCTTATAAGTCCCCTTTAAGTATTGAAAAGCCACTATAATGTCTTCCTGGAGCCTGGATCTCTTCTCCAGGCTGAACAATTGCAACTGTCCCAGCCTGTCTTCATAGAAGAGGTGCTCGATCCCTCTGATCATCTTCATGGTCCTCTGGACTCACTCCCTGGGGCCCTGGAGATGAATGCAGTAAAAGTGGAGTAGAAGGGAAGAATCACCTCCTTTGCTGTCCATTCTTTTGTTTTATTTTTGATTGGTTTGGTTTGCTGTTTTTCTATATGATATATGTTCATTAATAAAGGTTTTTTTTGTGTCCCTGCCTATTTTCCATGATCATCTTGATCCTGTAGAACACTACTTGTTTTAAAACTGTGCACACGGACTCCTCTAATACAGATTACCAACTTTTGCCTTGTGTCTCGAACACCTTTCTCAAGTGCTTGAATACCTTATCCAGGTACTAGACACACAATGAAATGTCATTATCAATGCTGTGCAGTCACTACATGTACCAATTAGACATCTCAGATGCTATGTTGAATATTTTATGGTTTGAATATTCTCACAGTATACTGTGCTTCACATGGGCACACATATCCTGGTGAGATGCACCGAGGTTGAACTTTGTTTCAGTTTTCCCAGCCCTGCATAACTCAGTTGCAAGATGTTAACTACATGAGCTTCTCAGTCCTTTTCCAGAGTGTATCTGACATTAACTTTCTAACACAATTGAATCATAGCTGAGGAGGTGGGACTTCTTGCTTTCCCTGTATGCAAAACTAATACTAAAACTAAACACTTTGAAAGTGAACTTCTGCCTTCACTGTAGCGTTTGACTGAAATGATAATGGAAAGAATAGTGTAATTCCAAGTATAGTACTTAGATGTTCACTCTTGCAACCAGATGGTGATTAAACGTGATGTGAGTAATATTTATCATTGAGGTATTTCTTATTTCTATGCATTGTGCAATAAACTAATGAATGCTTTAGATATTTCTGCTAGATAGCTACATTTCCCCCACTGTGCTGATGAAGAATTTGTGTAAGTAAGGCCAAAAGAATTGGCCATGGTCACAGAACAAACCCATAACAGAATCACAAAAAAAGTTGTTCCTGAAAGATCTTTAGACCTCTAGTAAGACGATAAAATCCCTGCATGACAAATGGGCTCCCAGTTGAACTAACTTCTTCACAGAAGCTCATTTTATTTATATTTATATTCCATGGGTTTTTTTATCTTCAGCTTGTCCTCTTCATCTTGTAAGCCTTTACCTGTGTAAGACCATTGTTGCTCTTCTTAAACATGATATCACAGACATAGAACTGTTGGAAAGTTAGGAACTGAAACTAGCAAACCTAGGCTTTGCACAAGCTGTAGTTGAGAAAATTAATTATTGCTCAGTGAATTCTTTTGAGCTACATGAAAATGCATGCAAATTGCCAGGTTACTACCAGATAGGCCAAACCCCAGGACTGTAATGTTATGGTTATAATGTGTGTGGACTTAGAAACCTTCACAAGTCCATCAGTGGCAGCACAGTTACTAGCAGTGCTTGTATGACCTAACATTGTCAGGCTCAGTGCATGTATTCCTCTGTATGTGGTATGTGCATAGATAGAAGCTGGTGCTAGTTCTGAAAAATGAGTTTAAAAATGAGTTTAAAAATGAGCTAGCAAAATATTATAATTTATGCTTTAGAGAGGGAAACATTTCTGAATACGTACATAAATTTTCAGACCTTTTTTTTTTTTTTTTTGCACTTTTGCTTAGGTAGGCGTCGTGGTTTAACCCCAGCCGGTGACTAAGCCCCATGCAGCTGCTCACTCACTCACCCCCCAGTGGGATGGGGGAGAGGACTGAGAGAGTGAAAGTGAGAAAACTTGTGGGCTGAGATAAAAACAATTTAATAGGTAAAGCAAAAGCTGTGCAAGCAAGCAAAGCAAAACAAGGAATTGATTCACTGCTTTCCATCAGCAGGCAGGTGTTCAGCCATCTCCAGGAAAACAGGGCTCCATCATGCACAATTGTTATTTGGAAAAGCAAACTCTAATTCTGAACATCCCTCCCTTACTTCTCATTTCCTCAGCATGACATTTAATGGTATGGAATATCCCTCTGGCTAGTTCGGGTCAGCTGTCCTGGCTGTTTCCCCTCCCAGTTTCCCGTGCCTCTCTAGCCCTCTCGCTGGCAGAGCCTGAGAAACTGAAAAGTCCTTGACATAGTATAAACATCACCCAGCAACAACTAACAACATCAGTGTGCTACCAACATTGTTCTCACACCAAACTCAAAGCACTGCACTAGCTAGTAACAAGAAAATTAACTCTATACTAGCTGAAATCTACAGGACAGTAGGTGAACACTGGATAAGTAGCATCTTTTAATTTCTGCACAATTTATTTACTCACACTTGCAACTTAGTTGCTTTTCAAATTTTAATTTAAACACTAAAGGCTGACATAGCTAGAATACATTAAGACTCTGGGGTAAAAGGTAAAAAGAGCTGTCAGGGTTATATAGCAACTCTGGAAGTTGTGGTCTTTTCTCTATACTAAAAAAGAAAACCCATGCAAGGTTAACATTAAGAATTTCATTTAAGCCTTCACATTCAGAAAGTTCGTGTTTAAGACTGATTAGCTTGGAACTGTAAACTAATTTATGTAGATGCTGCTGAAGTTTCCTATTTCTCCAGTTTCTAACCACCCCAAGTGTTACATTGCGGTAGTCAGAATGATTCACTTTGTTCCTAGTTAATAGAAAATAATTTTTTTAACATTATTTTTTGCGCATTTAAAATAATCTTATACGATTGTCATATAAAAGCGGTTATTTCTGCAAGGAGTTACATGTGACCAAGTGTCTCAAGAACCAGATGCAGCATAGCTTATCATCTGAGCATATGTCTAAACTGGTGGATGCAGCTTAGTATGCCAAACTGCAAAAAAAACTTTCTTAGCCATCACACTGTCTGCACATCAGCAGTAGTGCTGTTTGTGTGCACACCGGAGCTTCTGAACAGAATGTGTTCACTTCTTCCTGAAATCTCACCCTGCAAGACCTTAGGTCAGCCCTGCATTTTGGAGGAATTGGTTTTAAGCATATTGGATGTTAAACATGCATTCCTTTGTGCCTCACCAGCTCCAGCCTCTCTAATTCACATATTACCCTCAATTCATGTGCCTCTCACACAAGTCCCCCCACATGTTCTTTTTGAAAGGCTATAGCAATTTCAGTCTTTCAACATCACGAGGGTGACACCACCAGTTAAGAAAAAATTCCATCTTAGCGTCCATTTGTGCCAAAATAAAATTAGAATTATTTAAATGCCAATTTTGCACTTATGTTACACAATGTAAAGAAATAATTTTTGGTGTGTGTATTTAGTTTCAAGAATCTTCTACTTCTGTGCTGAAGGTTAATTTTTAATCAGTGTTGAGTAGTTTAGTTGGGTTTATATATAAATTGTTATTGGGAGTACAGTATTTTATTAATTAATCATATATCATAAAATAAGAAAATTATAGTCATATAATAAGAAGAATGGCACTTGTTATTACTAAATGTCTCAGTATTATCTCTCAGGTATCTAATCAGTCTGAAAATTTGTTTATTATAGTGCACCCTACCTACCCTGTCATTAAGATTAGCTCTTTGTAGACTTGCCTACTGAAAGTGCAAAGATAAAAATAAAAATAAGTCAGAGGGAAGAGCTGTTTTGAACTTCAATTGCAAAAATATTCTATATGGTTATTAAATGTCTATATTTATAGACTGTGGCCCTTTTTTGTGTGTTTTGACTGGTTTTTTTTCATGGTGGATTAGCTTTTAGTCCGTCACACAGAACCAGAAAAAGAATACCTCATATCCAGTCAGTGGTGTAGGAGCTCTTTGATTATATGTATGTATTTTGTTGACATAATGGAGGTAGATGAAGAGGAGTGCCTGTAGCTAGGGCTTCTTAACTGACCTGTATTTTAAGGTCAGAAGGCCAATGGGAGCTGTGCCAGCTGATCATATTAGTTCAACTATATTTATCTTCTGCTTGCCAACATACAAATCCATTTATGCAGAATGATTATAAAGAATTTATATATAGCCCTATACATACAACCGTATATTGGCTAGCTAGGCCACATCTATACGGTCTAGAATATAATAGTTAAATAGAAATTATTCAGTTCATCTTGAAATGAGATTCTTTGTGTAATATGACAATAATTTAAAAAACTCCCAGGTGGAAATCTGGAATTCAAAAATTATCTATCTAGCTGAAATTGACAGATATTAACATTGACAAAGTTCTTTCAAAATGCCTATGCACAAATTAAAATTTAGCTTTTGCATTAATGGGTTAATCTGAATAATGCTTTTGCTTCAAAATAATGCTGCTATATTTTAGGTGTTTCAGATTTTAATTTTCAGTTGGAATTTTGTATATCAAAAGAACAATGCTCTGTTCAAGGAAAGATCAAAGAGTTTACCATGAGGGAGCTCAATATCCTGTAGTAATCTCTCAGAAAGAGGCACTTAAGCCCATTTTAAAGGGCACAGAAGTCAATAGACTCTTAACAAAGTCATTGAACTTTGGATAAGGGCATACAAATAAAATTTTGATCAGCCTAGTCACTGCAACTCTTCCCACCAATTAAGAATTCTCCTCGATATTCTGCTATATGAACTGTGACCAAGTTTAAATTTTCCATTGTGTTTGTAGCATGTGAAATAAGTCATAACTGAAATGGTGTCAGGCCATAGTGTTTAATGAGAATCTGCAAGAGTCTTCTGTATTCTGATTAGTGTTAGATATCTGCACCCTGCATCAGGCTTAACTGTATTGCACAAAGTCTCAGGTGTGGAAAACATTTACATTTTTAGCTTTAGTTTCAGTTAGTCTGGAAAAATTGCTTTTATAGAAATCTGGAGTCTTATTAGTTCTCAAATTATGCCGCACTGAAATAATATTATGCAGGAAACTCATGTCCTCGAGTTTCTTGTCTTCATAAAAAGAACTTGAATTTTGACAGAGGAGTTAATTTATGTTACTATAAATCTATGGAAATCTACACAAATCTGACTAATTTACAAAGTTTTGAAAAATCACATTTAGTGTGCTTAATAAAGGTTGGCTTTATCTCATTCATACATTTGAAAGAGTTCATTCACACTGTGTAGGTTTCACCTTTTGTCCAAGTATGACTTTTTGTGCGGTGGTCTTAAAGATCTGGAATCCAGTGGCAGACAAAACAACTAGAACTAATGTTCCTACCATGTTTTCACAGCAGCCATCA
Source organism: Falco cherrug (assembly GCF_023634085.1). Lineage (NCBI taxonomy): Eukaryota > Metazoa > Chordata > Aves > Falconiformes > Falconidae > Falco > Falco cherrug. The sequence continues at coordinate 100,027,625 of NC_073698.1, forward strand.
TTCTGCTATGAGCATATGAGGAAGAAGAGGCTATTGATTTGAATAACAAGATGACAAGATGCAGGTCTGAAACCAAATAAACCAATAGAAAAACGGAGACAGTAGTCAATGTGACAAAGAACATATACCTGAATGGAGGCAGCTTGATCATAAGTGTCTTGAGGAAAGAACTAGGAAAAGATTTGGAAAAACTGAATGAAAACACTGGGAATTAATCAGGTAAAGGTAAATTGAAAGAGGATAGAGTTAGAAATTACGACAAACAGAGAAAAGATGACTGCAGAACCAGCAATAACTGAGGACAGGTTTTAAAGACTTGTGGAAATCTGAAGAAAGAGAGATTAAAAAGGAATGTAGAAATTAGTCTAAGACTAGAAGGTAGTAAGAAAAAAGGATATTTAAAGGTAAGGTCAGGTGGAACACATAGAGAGAGAAAATGGATTTAAGTGAGAAGAACTGAGAAAATAGGCGTGACTTCAGGGACAGACTGGATGAGGAATGACGTGTCAGTCATAGAAAACTAGTACAGGAGAGGCAAAGAGCCAAGGACTGATATAAAAAAGTATGAAATGGAAAGCAAAACTGATCATATGATCATAACAAGGTTGGAAGCTGTAATGGAGAAGATACTAAAGTTTCACCCACATAGACTGGAAGGAACACAAGGAATCATCTATGAGGCAAAAAAGCATATAGAAATTTCCAACAATATTATCCCATGATGACATGACTTGTCTGCATGAGTTCAGTGCTGAATTTAATTCATTGATAGAGCTTCTGTAGTGTATTTTATAGACTTGGTACAAACATACTTATTTTTGGTATTTGTGCTGGTGTCAATACTGGAGTACACTGATTAGCTTTAAGACTGAAGTGACTAGGTTATTGACACCATTTGGTATCTGTTTGACACATTGGTGTCTTTGGCATCTGAAGTGCCCTAAGGTATCCAAGAAATCCACAGTGGGCTAGTAGACAGGATATAGGACCTGTGTGAGACTTGCTCCTACTCTGAAACAGCATCTGAAGACCAGTCAAGATACCCTGGAGCATATTAAATGGAACCTATCATCAATATTTGACACATACTGGATCTCAGCTTGGACACCAAGTCTTACTAAGGCAAAAAGTTAGTGTGAAAACAAAGACAATTAAAATCAATTAATGATTTGAATACAGAACATGTTATATACTGCTCTACCATTTATATAATAAAAAACCATTCTGTGAAATTATTAAAAGTACTAGCTCTGGGCATTATAAGAAAAAGGCCTTACGCAAAGGGCCAAGGCCTAATTTTATACAGGTTTTAATGTAATTGGTGAATAAGACTTGAAAAACTCATGGAACAATCAGGAAGAAACAGAAATTAAAACTGCTTATTAGTGAGCCATTACCCTTCCTGGGCCCTGTGTGAAGCAGATTCTGTACAAATGTGACTGTGTAAATAAGGCAGGGATGCAATAAAGAGAGCTGCACAGACAAGTTGCTTTCTGGCATCTGTTATTTCTGAGTTTCCTCTGCTTTTTAATTTTGTGAAAAATAATGGCTTTTGATTCCTTCCATGATTATTTTATACCATTGCATATACATAATGCTTCCTTTGACCACTACAGTAAGAAATGTAACAGGAATTTGTCTCAAACCAAGATGGAATGGGGAATAGTATTGTGTGAAATTCACCTTATCTAGCTGATTACTTTTATAACAAAGAAATACACTGCACTCCTATACTACCCAAGAACAAAGATGTCACTCCAATACATTGAGCTTGGGTTAGTCCTTTCTTACCACATCAAAGGAAGAAACCCATTTATTTAATTTTATTGTCAATTGATAAAACATGTTTCCAGGCCTTTAGAACTATAGAGGAAAACAAAACAAAACAAAATAAGCCAAAACAAAAGCAACAAAAAAAACCACAAGAACATAGAGGTTTCAGGAATGAGCTCTGCCAAAAAGAAGAAAGGAACAAGGAACAGTGAGTACCTACTTCTTCTAAACAGGCACTGCAGGACTGTCAGACAGAAAGAGATGTGCGTGGACTGCTAAAATACACAGACTCAGCACAGAAAACTCCTGTGGTTATATCCTATCACATGTACCCGCATAACAATGCTGGCTTAACTAAATAAACAAATTACTCTGCAGGCAAAGGCTTCTCTCTCATCTGAAAAATCTGCAGTTATCTCTGAAATTAAACATCTTAAAATTCTATGGAATTTTTTGTTTGTTTGGTTGGTTGGGGTTTTGTTTTGTTCAATCAGCTTAGACCAGGAGCTGACTGACAACCATTTTTGTAATTATGAGAAAGCTAAGGGGAGTATGTGAGGAACATACATATAGTTCCTCAGTGGCAATAATACTAAGTGCATGCAGATTTACAGCATTATTCTTGAGGTTCAGGAGTTCACAAATAGCAAAAAGCCAAGTAAATATGAAACAGAGTTCATTTAAATGAAGTATTTCTCATCCTGTTTATTCAAGGCTTGTTGACTTTGATTGAACTTACATCCAGCTGCACAAGATCCTAGGAAACAAAGTGTGTCATCAGTTTCCTCCTGCTTGTCAGCATCATGATTAAATACAAGTCATTTTGCAGAAACCAGATTTCGAAGGAGTGTAGCAGGTCAAACATTCTTTCCAAGGAAGTACACAGCTCACTTGCTAAGTGGGTGACAAGCAAATAGTATTTGCTCTAATACAGGCAAAAAAAGTCATATATGTTCAAAGACTAGAGTGTGCTTAGAGGTTGGAGGCGGTCACCTGTGGAGCAGTGACCCTGATCAGGGCTTTGGGCTGTGTGATGGATAACTCCATGCATGTAAACACAAGAGAAACTAATGGGGAAAAAATGAGGTTACTTACCGCTGACTTTGTGCTGGTGTCCCCATGAATGGAAAGCCTAAACCCTTGCCTCATTTCAAAGCTCAGAAAATTGTGAGCATCCAGGGAAACTTCAAAAAGAGAGAAGAGACCAACTGAAAGGTTGCAGAGTACATCGCATGGAGGCAAATCCTTGCAGTTTTCCCATTTAATGAAGTTCAAAGTATTTCTTTTCTCAGCTTGTTTATTGTTAGACTCATCTCTAAAAATTCACAGCCAAAGTTATCAAAGTTAAAATGTGTTTTGAAGTGTTTTGAAAAAGTCAAACTGTGAGCTATGATACTTTGGTTTTTTCTGCTAAAAGAATCAAAATTACATAATACAGACAAGTGATCACTACAACAGTGAACAGATCATCTTTTGGAAACAAAGTGTGCAGCAAGCAGCAGTCACCTTGGGAAACATAAAATGCATTCTTTGGCACTCTTTTAGCTTAGAATACTGAACTTCACATGACCTCATTGAATGGTTAGGGTGTCAATAGCTCACACAATACTGTATTATTAGTCATTGTAATTTTATTAACACCTTCATAGTTAGGCTAAAGTCTAATACCAGTGGTTTATGCTTATGTTTATGATTTCATTTTGTCTGGTCAAAATAAACACTGTTTTGTACCACATTTCAGGCTTGCAACTGTCCAGAATTTCTTGTCTTATTCCAGTTAATGGACTGCTTTAATGCTATTTTACCTTTTTTATTTTTTTTCCTTTCTCTCCAGAATAACTATGCTCTTTCCATTTAAGCTAGCATTTTTCCATTTTAAGATGGTCCTTTTCTCTTTCTCAGGTTTATAGAAAGCAAGTTGAAAACTGGAAGGGACATGACAGAGCTCAATCTTTAAAAGATATGAAAACTTTAGTAGCCAGTAAACACTGTTTCCTTTACATATTACTCTTCCTATTGAAGTAACACATTTTTGTGGGGCACATTACGAGTGATGATGGCAGAGACTCTCTGGTTTTCTTCTGGCTATGTCTTCCTGAGACCACAGGTAGGCACTGTCACTCCAAATGCATATTGGGCTGTTCCAGGAGACACTGCTTTGGTCATCAATAAAATTATATTTACAGGTTCAAGTGCCTCATTGAGGATGATACTGTAACATATAAAACTGGTTTTATACTTGGTCCTGTAATTCCTTGAATCATAGAGTGATACAGTCTTCTTCCAGAAGGACATAATTAATGTCTCCCAGTCCTGCATATATATTCAGATCTTGGAACTTCTAATTTATACTCATATTTATTGTATATTTTATATATAATATTTAATATAATAATATATATTAAATTATATATTTTTATATAAGTTTTATTTCTGCTTATTATCCAAACTAAAGAGATTGCATAGAAGAGGAATCAAAGATCAGGTTGTAGGCAAGACACAGCAGAAGAAATGATAGTGAGAGCTGACCACAGAACAAGATCAGAGTGGCTTAAGTAACAACAAAACCTGTAAATTAGTGTAAGGGTTAACTCTAGGCTGCCCAGAAACATGATGATAAATTAAGTACATCTACCTGTAGTATATCTATTAATTCAGGGGTTTGTTAGCAAGTGCACAGCAAGAGATGAGCTCTCCCCTGGAAAATTTTTCTGGCACAACTCAGACTGAGGTTCCCACCTGCAGTGGCAACAAGACCTTCACACCCTTCCAACTCAGCAGCTAAATCTTGAGGACAGCTAGCCTTTAAGAGGCCAGCCACTTATTAATATTTTTTAACATCTTGAAAATCAATACAATTTCAGTCTTCAGACTCTTGTTTCTATTATGTTTAAAACATTATACTACTTCTTTAATTCTTTCAGACAGTTACATCACTCCAAATAATTCCTAATATTCTATGACTAATATATTTAGTCGAGTTATTTTAAAGTCAATTGTCTGTAATACTTTGGCTTCTCTTGGTTGAGGATTTGGCTTTCTTTTGTTCTCAGCTCATATCTTGGTGTCAGTATGGGTTTCTTACTTTAAATCACCTTTACAATGGGAATTAAGCCTTAATGCTATAAATTTAATTAAAGAATGCACTCCCAAAATCTTATCATTATGAATTAAAAACTTATGTTATTTTCCTTTTTATGGTGATCACTGCAGTAATTCTAAATTTTCATTTTCGTTTTTGCAAGAACTGCTAAGGAAAGAAAATCAGCTCTCTAAAAATCACTGAGAAGGGAGAGGCAAAAAATAACCTTTCTTCCTAGCTCCATCTTTTCATGAATACACCAGAGATGGGTCTGCACAGTTCTGAAAAATTTCCTTCCTTGCACAATTTCAGCTGGCTTGAATGGTAAAATTTATCTGTTGCTTTCTTCTCTCCAGTAACTTTAATTTGCAAAAGAGTTGACCTTGCCTGTAGTTTGGTTACAGCCCATTGCATCTGTGACACAGCCTATGTTCAGAATTTGCATAGGCTAATTGCATTCCTGGATCTCCACACTCCCAGGTATTCGCTCTCTGAATTTGTAAAAACAAGCTTTTTTGCTCTAGTTTTGGATTTCTTTAATTTAGTAGAGACTTACAAATGTACCTGAATCAGAAACGTACATAACGTTTGCATAATGATTTGCCTGCTGTATCTGTGAGCACTAGTATTCCACGTCAGATGTTCTGACATTTGTATACTTTAGCTTATTGTTGCCACAAAGGGAGTTTCTTTTAGTAGCTAGGGATGTTTGAGGAACTGTTGGGGAATTATCAAATCCCAATTATTCCTTTGTCATCTGGTAACTTTCTGAGTATTGTTTTGTTCATCTGTTTCATTTGTTCTACTATGCCGGATGGCTGAGTTCATACAAAATGTATTTTTTTGTTGTTGAACCCTGAACATTTTTGAATGTTCCCAGAACAGCTGTCAGTTTCGATCTTAGCTGGGACTATCTGGAGAGTAAAAAGCCTTTTCCACCATAACTGCAGCTGTGGTTTGCTCAGTGGTCCACTGCAAAAGAAATGTTCTTAACTTATTTCAGAGCACTGAGGGAGGGAACCTACAATTACAAGTCAAAATGGATTTCCTTTAAGGTTTTCTACTGATGGATCTACAACATAAATTTGAAAGCATTCTGTCATTATTCATACCTCTGAGAACCTGAGGGGACTTTTTCTTTAAACTTGATGGTTTGCTCGGAGAACCATTCAGGCATACCTTTGCACATATACTTTTCAAGTCAGAAGCCCAAGACAGAAAGCTTTTGAAAAGATTTTTAGATGCCCTCCAGTGAAACTGTCATCAGCATAATACCTCATTTTCCTGTCTAAACAGGTTTGATACTATCTGTATAGGAATCTTCCTTCAAACAGCAGTAACGCAAGCATTGTTTGTATTTTACCTAAAAAGTAGATTTACCAGGTCTTTTTACTTTCCTTAGCTATCATCTTCAAACATACAAGGTCACGATTTAACTAATTTGTCTTTTTCTCTGTCTTTAAATCAGGTGTAACATTCTCATGTGGTTCCTTCATGAACATTTCTAGAATACAGCCTTCTTCTAAGGTTTATAAAATTTTGTTTAAAGTTTTCCCAACCCTTGTTTTACCAGCTGATCTGCCATATATTTTTAGTAGAACACAGTACCACGAGCTTTTAACTCTTTCATCATGGAATGCTTCTTCAGTTTAGTAAGGTCACAAATATACTGCAAGAAAGGAATACATTTATAGAAGTAACTAATCAGAAGTGTGCTCGTGATCATCCTGTGTTGACAAGAATTACGTGACTGAACTACATTTCCAAGCACAGTCGGAAAACAAAGTAAGCATTCAACTGCTATGAAAATATTCAAGGGCAGGTGATGGAAAGCAATTCTTTCGTGAGCTGAGGGTGGGACAGCTGAGTAATGGATGCTTCAAGTGCTTCCAGATGTGTGGGTGAAACTGTGTGGCTGTCAAATCCAGTATGTCTTCCTGAATGCAGTAACTGAAGCCGTTATAGAACATTAGTTTGCAGGCACATCTGTGGGTAAGGGTAGTGATCTGAAGTACTGGTTCACTCTTCTCCATCTTCCATTTCATAGCAAAAAACTGCATGGCTATGTGGCTGTTATGCTACACAGTCTGGTTTGGACCAGTCAGAAATGCAAAATGTTTTGTGTAAGTGTGTTGGTTTTGGCTGGGATACAATTAATTTTCTTCATGATAGGTTGTATGGTACTGTGTTTTGGATTTGTGACCAAACCCAGTGCTGATATTACAGGGATGTTTTCCTTATTGCTGAGCAGCACTTGCACAGTGCCAAGGCCTTTTCTGCTACTCAAAACTGCCCACCAGCAAGGAGGCTGGGGGTGCACCAGAAGATGGGGGGGGCACAGCTGGAACAGCTGACCCCAACTGTCCAAAGGGATATCCCACACCATATGATGTCAGGCTCAGCATATAAAGATAGGGGGAGGACAAGGAAGGGGGTGAAGTTCAGAGCTATGGCATTTCTCTTCCCGAGTAACTGTTATGCATGATGGAGCCTGGATTTCTTGAAGATGTCTGAACACCTGCCTGCTGATGGGGAGCAATGAATGATTTTTTTGCTTTGCTTGTGTGTGTAGCTTGTGCTTTACCTATTAAACTGTCTTTATCTCAACCCATGAACTTTCTAACTTTCACCCTTCTGATTCTCCTCCCCATTCCATCAGGGGGGAGTGAGCAAGTGGCTGCATGGGGCTTAGTTGCCAGCTGGGATTAAACCTTGACAGTAAGTGTTCCTCTCACACTAAGAAAACTTATTTTTCACACTGGTCAATAAGAATAAAGCCTTAATTTGAAGTCTAAACTTCCATATTTGTCCTAGGATCTACCTGCAGCTGAAGTAATTTAGAGCATATGTATTCCTCTCCTTCCCTAATAATTTAATATGCTTTTCCTGTAACCCATGCAGACGTTCTACAGAGGCAGTGCCATTGGGAATTAATTCTCAATAGTACCTATCAACATCCAAAAATAATGTACTGTCGGTTGAGTGCGAGTTGTTTTACCATGAAAGCACAGTGAAACAACTCTCATTCAATCACTGCTACATTATTTTTTACATTCAACCACCAGTACATTTATCTTTTATGGGATTGAAGTTATGTCCACCTTTACAAGGTGGCATACCCAAAATACCTCTTCACTGTCAGCTGCACTTTTTGCTGAATTACACTTAAGACCTGTTTGTTTTGGTGACCCTGGTAGATTTTTCAATTCCTCTGGCATGTTCTACTTTACTTCTGTGGCTAAGCCTCATGAACTTTATCAATTTCATCTGTACTTGTTTCATTTGACCATGGAAATGGAACCGATATTCAGAAATCCCCTGATTAAACAAGTAAAATATGTACTCAATACCCACGGAAGCAAAGATATAACTTTGCTAGCACCTTCAGCCAGTTGAATGGAGGAAAAAATCATTGCTTGTATGTAGGGGTGAAAGCCACTGATCTATGAGATCTAAACCCATATTTAGATCAGGCACCTTAGCCATGGCTGTAACACATCTAGGTGTGACTTGGTTCAGTTTTCAGTAATCAGCTGTAAAACACCGTGAACTGTCTGCTTTTCCTACTGGGTAAACTCTAAAATTAGTGACTGAAATACATTCTCAAACTATTTTTTTACAAGTTGCTAAATCAGGTTGTGTGACAGAAGCAAGGCTGCTGCAGCACCATGCCCCTGGGTCCCACCAGCAGTGGGGCTGAGCATGTATTGCCATAACCCAGGGTCCCATCGCTGAGCATGTATTGCCAGCTGGTACATGTGCACAGGCTATGCAGCACATACATGGATGCATGGCCAGCCACACAGAGCAACACAGGTAGGTACACTCACCCGGACCTGAACACATCAAATGTCTCTTTCTGTTTCCCTTGCTGGCTGATCAGGATGAAAATCTGTTAATGGAAAACAAATGCATGTATATACATGTGTACAATAGGGGCTTTTCCAGCAGCAGAACCTGAAACAGTCTACACAATAACTCTCGCTGGTATCCCAAGTCACTGGCACCTGTACATACAAACTTTCCCAGCTGCAGTCCCACTCCAGCTGCTGGCACAGCCCCCCTTACACACACAAGTGCACCCCCACACATGAACCCACACCCTGCATGCCTCGAGTCTCTCTGGTGCTGGCTCCTGTCCCACAGCCCTGACCCTGCACCAGGGTGGGTATTCAGCCTTCCCACACCCCAGCACATGGGACAGGGAGATCTCATCCAGGAAAACCATTCAAAACAGAGTTTAATGAGGGGACAGCAGAGGCTGTGCTGGCTGGCACAGGCACAGCCAGGCACATGGACTGACCAGCCCCTGCCCACACCCTGCTGGCCCTTTTTATCCCCTTTCCTTCTGTTTTCGCTCACTTGTTCCTCCAGAAACCACCTTGATCTCTCCATCTCTTGCCTTCACTTTTTACCCTAAACACCATACAATGACCCAGGGTTGTGCCCCTTCTTTACAAACACCACTGGTCACATATAGCCATACCGTGACAGTGGGTGCTTCCTGCTAGCACCCCACCACCTGTCCCAATAAGTTTCACAGTTGTGTCTCCTCCTTCCATACTCCTTCTGTCTTTGGTGGTTGCCTACAAGCATTCTGCCTGAACACTGAACACATGTTGGGTAACCCAAGTTGGCTACATTTTTTCTATGTCAGAGTTTTATGTGTGTAGTTTTGGAGCTTTTCTAACACCTCAGGAACACTAGCATACCTTCAAAGTGACCGTGAGAGAGAAAATGCAAAACTGCACTTACAGAGATGTTGGTGTGATGGACTGGTATTTTTCTCTAGGAGACCACTGGTGCTTAGGGAACTAAACTTCTGAGGAAAACTGCAAAGCTTATTTTGTTGATGATATCACTGCGCACAATTATTCACTAGCCCATATTCTCTGCAGTAATGCTTGTGTCTGGTTCAGATCATTTGAGCAACTGTTAGTATTAAGGAGCTAGGAGAGCAGTAAACTTCTTTTCACATTTTGATAGTACTTCTGCAGCAAGGGCTCTCAATTTCTCATTCTTAAGGGGAAGAGAACCATAAATTTTATTATGCCACTGCCTCTTCAAAGTGAAAAAGGAAGTCAAGTACTTAATCAAGACATGAAGGAGTAGTTCTTCCTTTCCGTTTTGTGAGAAGGGCTGTTAACAAATAAGTTAACATATAGAGAATTTCAGGAGCCCCAGGCATATCCTTGAAATTTCACATATATTGCTATGACCAATAGCTTATATCTGAGTGCTACATTATTTTTTTCAGTGTCTTTGCAGTGGGTTTTTAAAGCCTCTAGTGTAAATAGCAGGGTAGGAACTCAACAAGTACTGATGAAGTGTCAAATGAAGCAAGTTAATCAAACCATCAGTATCAACAATAACATGAAAACTGGGACAAGGCTTTAACAAGTACCACTTGTACAGCTATCAGATCATTTTTCTTCATAGACTCTGCACTTTAGTTTGAACATCCAAAATCTGGATACTAGTCATAAATGTAACTGGAGGCTTAACAAATCTGTTAAAAAAGGAGAGAAGCTGATGAGTAGGACTCATCTTCTGAGTACTGTAATCAGATAAATTATTCTGTGATGAGGAAATGTGTTTAAGATTAAAGGAATGAGGAAAAGGAAGAGCGCTAAGACTACAGATGTGATGAGTCTTTGTCTATCAGCTAGGAAATGTTCACGTCATCTAACAAGAGTGCCTAGATTGCCAATAGCACCTTAACAAGCTATATGAGTGGTACAAACACCACATAAGGATCACAGTATAGCAGAGATTAGTAATGAATATTAAAGTAACTTCAAATATGCTGAGCGTCTCAAAGATCGTAGCATTAGCAGCAGAATACATTGCCTCTCACTGTTCAGTTTTCTCTATTACAAACATCTGGTGAGTGACTGTGGGGTAGAAGCACACCACAAGACCAGTGTCTCAGTTTCACCATACTGCATTGGAGACTGCAAAACAGAGCACTGTCTTGTGGGTGAACTTTTGGCATCTGTAAATTTTTGGAGTAAGACGAGGACATGTTTTAGTGAGGTAGCCTCAGGTAACATGCTGCGCTCTGCAGAGTGGCATAACATTTTGTAACTTTCACATATGTTAGATAAATCACGTTAAAACAAATTTTATCAACTGATTCATTTGCTAAAAATGCAATACTTTTGGGCTTAAGCTTAAAATATGTAGTCCTTTTCCTGTAGTTCAGCCAACTGGTTCTGGTTACAATGACCCTGCAAGAACTGGTGATGCAATTTGTGATTCACAGTAATGCAGCTAATTAACATGCATTGCTTTGCAAGGCTTGTGCTTTCCAGCGGCTTTGTGCTCTACTGCAGTACTTCAAGTATATGGCAAATGTATTTCCTTGTATCTCAATGGTTTAAAGCCTTGGTTATAGTTGTTGGCATTAATATGACAATCACAAAATGACAAATGCTTCCACTCCAAGGTTTTCATAACTCACAAAGCAGTAATAACTGAATGGTATAGTCTGGGAAGACAAAGTAGAGGAAATGAGAGGAGAGCATAGGAAACGTATGGTCGAACATATAAAAAGACCCCACCAAAACCACAGCTCTGTTCCACTGCAAACATGGAAGTCTGTCTCAGAAATTATATGAAGGTAAAAACTTATTTCATTGCCTAGCATAAGAAAAGAAAACAAACTCAAATCTGTGAGCAATGTAACAAGAAAAGTAGGTCATGAATAGCTGAAGTACAGACATATTTGGTCATGTAATACAGCTGCTAAATAATGCAAAAAAAAACCCAAAAAACCCAAAAAAAACCCAAAAACCTCAATAAATATTATCAATGTGTATTAACACACCCACAATTCTCAATTTTTGAGTGCACTTAAAGGAACCAATACATCAGGAAGAAAAAACTGTCTCGGAAAGACATTGTTGTAAGGATTTTGGCTTAGATCAAAACATGCTCATGACTACCTCATTAGTTGCTATCAGTTTAGTGAAATTTGACTTGTCTTTAATTTTGATTTTGTTATCAAAGCTATTATACAGACTTCTTTTGAATAGCGCTGAACAAATTATGAGCTATATCTCACTATTAAAAACACTACAGATTACTTCTCACAAGGACAGATTCCAAGCTCAAAATAACTCCATCAGAAAAAAGATGAAAGCTGGCAAGTTGCAATGTCACCTTAGGAAACAATCAAAAAAAGTTATTCATTAGCACCCTTTTATCTCACCATAACCGATTTATATACTCATAAATCACAGCTATACATGATACATATACATGGTGGACATGCTGGGTCATGGATCTGCTGAAAAGGACATGAGGGTCTTAGTATACAGCAGGCTGAACATAATCTAGTAGTATGCTTTGGCAGAGAAGGCGGCCAACAGTATCCCAGGTCGCATTAAAAGAAGTGCAGCACTCCTTACTCAGCAAGTCTAGATACTGCCTAGAGTTTTGGGCTACGCAACACAGCAAAGACACACAGGCAAACTGGAGTTTGGGGGGGAAGCAGGGCGGGTGGGGGTTGTGGGGAGGGGCAAGGTCAAGGGAACTGAAGCACGACTTGCCCTGTGAGGAGCCCCTGTGCAAACTGGACTAGGTCAGCCTGGAGAAGGGGCAGTTTGGGGGCATCTAACAGATCTCCAGCATCTACGAGGGGTCATCAAGGAGGCAGAGTAGGCTACTGGGAGGGTCAGAGTCAACAGGCACAACATATTACAGAAAGAAAGGTTCGGGATGGGTATAAAGAGAAACTTGACTGTGAGGCAGTAAAGCAGGTTGTTCCAAGAGGCTATTCCCACCCCTGTTCTTGGAGGGTTTCAAACCCCTATTAGATGAAGTCTTGAGCAGCCTGGTCTGATCCCAAGAGCTAGCCCTGCTTTGGGCAAGGCACATCCTTAGGCCCCTCTCAGCCTCAGTTATCCTGTGGTTCTGTGATTCTATATAAACATGTACTGGTTTGGGCTGGAATAGAGTTTATTTTCTTCACAGGAGGTCATACAGTGTTGTGTTTTGAATTTGTGACCAAACCCAGTGCTGATAACACAGGGATGTTTCAGCCATTGCTGAGCAGCACTTGCACAGTGCCAAGGCCTTTTCTGCTCCTCACCCCACCCCAGCAGGCTGGGGGAGCACAAAGAGCTGGGAGGGGGCACAGCTGGGACAGCTGACCCCAACTGTCCAAAGGGATATCCCACACTGTATGACGTCAAGCTCAGCATATAAAGATGGGGGAAGGAGAAGGAAGGAGGTGAAGTTCAGAGCTATGGCATTTGTCTTCCTGAGTAACTGTTATGCATGATGGAGCCTGGATTTCTGGGAGATGGCTGAACTCCTGCCTGCTTGTGGGGAGCAATGAATGAATTCCTTGTTTTGCTTTGCTTGTGTGTGTAGCTTGTGCTTTACCTATTAAATTGTCTTTATCTCAACCCATGAACTTTCTAACTTTCACCCTTCTGATTCTCCTCCCCATCCCATTAGGGGGAAGTGAGCAAGTGGCTGTGTGGGGCTGAGCTGTGCAATGAATTCAGGGTATTATATTCTATTGCTTAACCTTATTTCATGACCTCTTCCTTGTAACTATTTTTATTTCATCTAAAAAAGTCTTTATAAAACTGTCTATATGAGAAATACTGGGTTATTTTGCCTACTCAGAACAGTCTCTGGTCTCAATCATATTCAAGGCCTGCCACTTTCTAAGGCTGCTTATACAATCCTACAGTTAAAGGACTTTTTCCTCATAAAACTGAGTACTCTTTTCATTAGACTTTAGAGTCTCTTTCTCTGGAGTTTTATGTTTTGCTTTCCTATTGATGTCTGTCAGAAGCACCACTATATACAGGCAACATGAGCCAGGAGAAAGGCAAGGGGTGACTTGATCCTTATCTAGGAAGTACCTGTACAGAAAACAAAATCTGGGCAATGTATTTTCCCAAGAGAAGTTAAAGCCAGAGAGTAGTTAACTTAACATAGTTGTTAAAATAATAATAATCATAAACCTTTTGCTCTAGGAAGCTCACATATTTGGGTAATCAATCAATAGTTTATCTTATTTCTAACAGAAACATGGACTTCACCAGTCTGTGGCTTTGTAAACAAATGCATGAAAACTGTGAAAGAATGCTGATGTGGAGAGCTGAACTTGCTGCTGCGCATTCAAGCACCTTGGTGTCTTAGCCTTAAGGATTTCATCTTTCACACAAACTATACAGTTATTTCTTCAGGACAGGGTTATTCCCCCCAAAATCAATAACTTCCTCTGGAAATTGGTCTTCACATAGACTAAAAGAAGATAACCTAAGGTAAAGTACATTGATGAGACATGATTGTTGTGAAGCTGAATGTTAAGGACATTGCTTTATCTGTACAAGCTTTTTACCTCAACAGCATCCTGACAATTGAGCTTAATAGGGTAGTTTAGAACCTGTAGTTCCAGAGTAAAAGAAAGAATATCTTAATTAAAGACATATAGAATCCCCTCAACCTTATAAAGGATTCATTTTTTTAACTGGCAAACACTTTTTAATGTGCACCTTGATTTTCTGTTTGAAAAGCTGTATATCATTGTAACAGTCTGTCAAAAAAAAGGATTAATTATGGTGGAACGACATTATGTGAAATTGCCTTACAGGAAAAAATTATGTTGGTTTTTTTTTTTAATAAGATTACTTCGGACAATTGCATTTGTTTAGATAAAGTTATTTAGTTACTTGATGCCAGAGGCTGTGCACGGGTTTTTTGGTGGGTTTTTTTTTCCCCTTTGCTGTAAACAAGGATTTATGAATTTATCTAAACAACAATTCAAATTTAGGATACTTTATTAAGCACATATTTAGGGAAGAAAACACACACACACCCCCCTTTAAATTAATCAGATGTAATTACAAAGACACTGAGGAATTAAAAAAAAAATAGAAGAGACTTTCTAGATTACAAGATGTAGCCACCAGCTGATTGAATTCACCATTTTTGTTTTCAAAACTCAGGAGATTTTATCCTAACACTCCATATGTGGTTTTGCCTTTCTCCCTCTCCATCAGCTACATAACATCATAGAGAGGTTGTTTAGAATTTTATTATCCTATTTGTCAGGCATCCTTTTAATTTCCAAATTAAATGTATTCCTGACAAGCTTATTTCATTTATTCCTGCATCAATAACACCTGGTTGCTTAAATGACTGTTTTCTCTTACTGTTGTTAAATATATAGTGAAATACAGCAATCATGTCCTTTTCTGATTCATGTTTGCTAGACTGAACCAAGATCTTTCAAGATGTATCTTTTCTTTACAGGGCAGAATTAGCTATATCTTTACAGCCATGTCAGCCACTAATTAACCCACACTAACATGCTAAACAAATGCACAGTTTCTGGGACAAAAAGTGCCATTTCTACAAGGTGCCATTCTGTCATCCTCATATGATGTATGGAAGAGCGAGGGAGAAATTTAATAGCAAAATGTATCATAGGTGGTATTATTAGGACCAACTTTGTTCTTTTTCCAAGGTCAGTGAAGAAAGTAGTAAAGAGGATTGGCTCTAAAACTAAAATATCAGAAAATTTTTTTGAATCTACTCAAAACCCAAGAAATTCCCTCTCAGAACAAATTTTTTTTCACATTTTTCTAGTTCTCTGTCTTTCTCAGTTTAACTAAGAATTGCCAACTGTTACAAGATCACCTACTGTACCTGAAGACCAGACAGATCAGGTTTTCTATATTCCAAGAGAAAATCTTCTGTCTTACTGAAGACACATTTGCATTTTACTTTTGTAATAATAGTTTATTTCATTCTATACTCTCTTTATCTTTATATCTTTGAATAAAGTATCAATGTGTGTGTTAAGTTCTCCCATTACTCTCTGTTAAGATCAGAGGGGGGAAGTATTTTCCTAAACACATGCATTTAGTGTTATTTGAGATGCCCTAACATATCTGAAACATCTAAAAGAGGCTGACAAATAATTCCCAAGTCCTAAAGGCTTCTGAAATAGAAGATAAAAAACAGGCAGGGTACTCCAAAGCATCTCAAACAGCATCGGGTGATTATGATAAAGTAACTGCATTTCACCTTTGTCAGGGTAGTAACTGGGGCATGTAATAGAGGGCAATTTAGCTGTCTAAATATTGGAGTCTATTTTATAATAACCAAATCAACACTGAATCTGAAGTTGGATATCATCCTCAAAAACTTACCCACTGAATTTATTAAGTACTCTATCAAATTATTTTTAAACTAATACACGGAGTATTTTGTTCACATGCATTTATTCCTTTGAATTATTAAAAGATAATCCTAAAAAAAAGAAAGAAAAACAGAAGAAAAAACAGATATTACCATTCCTAGTTCCATTGTCTAGACATTTTGAGGAAGACAGTTGCTTTTTTTTTTTTTTTTTCCTTCCATTATACTTTAAAATAAGCAAAAGAAATTGTATTTTAATTTTGTCTCTGGTAGATGGTGAAGGCGCTATAGGAAGATCCGGCTGTAGAAAATAATTTTGGCTGCAGAAATCTCAAGATGATTCTTTTCAGATTAAAAGAAATGATAAAAATAGGCCCATAATAAACATTTGCAATTCCAAAAAGGTCACCCTTTAGAAACAATGAAAACTAGATTGAAGCTCTCAAGGACTATATATAAGGTTTATTACTTCCTTATTCAGAAGTGACAAATATGAATCTTACACTGAAGTTTAAAATCTGACAAATAAGGCTTCAGAGCTGGAACTATGAACAACCATTTCAGACCGGTCAGTAGGAAAAAGCACGAAGGCAGGGTTAAAAGGGCTTGTCAGCAAATTAAGACTTGATAGGCAGATCTGGCATAATATTTGTGCTTGCTTCTTTGTTTTCCCAGATAATAAACAAAAGAGAACAGGAGAAATGGATTATTATGCAGTTTGTGCTACAGATGAAAATCTCATAGTGACTGCAAGCTAAATTAATACTTACTTTCACTCACAGAAAAGGTGGAACAGTGAGGTGAAATCCTACAGCAATAGATTCAAACATGTAACAGATTATCTTCTGGCGGTCAAATAACCAGAAAAGAAAGTAGAGGATAAATAGAGGGGGCATGTTATTATTCTAATGAGACATTTATTTCCTAAATATAATATTATTTTACATTTACTCTGTTTTTTAAATTTACGTTATGAGAAGGTTTTACGAAGTGTCACAGCTTATGTATGTTTACCACAGCTTTTAAACAGTAATAACCTAACATAAGAGCTATGTCAGATACTGGCTTATAGCAGACATCTAGGGAAGACTACAGGACCAGAAAAATGTTACTCCCTTAAATCAATTTCTACTTCAAAGCTCTCCTTGAACTTCTGTTTCTCCCTTCTTATTTCTCTTCATAGCACTAGAAGATAATCAGGCTGGAAGGACAAGTGTTCCAGACACAGCGGCCTTGGGGGCCTCCTGCTGAGGTAACTCCAGTTTGTCCATGTCTATCCTTTGTTGGGGGCCCAAAATTGAACACATGATTTACATGTGGTCTGAGGAGTGCTATGTAGAGGGAGATAATCCCTTCCCTTTATCTTTGATCTAGGCCCCCGCCCACACAGCCCAGGAGCTGTTGGGCACCTTTGCTGCCAGGACACACCATGGGCATACATTCAACTCACTGCCCACAAGCACCCCAGGGCTTGTCCTGCACTGCAGTTCTTTGGCCCACACATCCCCAGCCCATGCTGTTACAGGAGCTTGTGCCTCCCTGAGTCAGGACTCAACATTTTTCTGTGTTGAATTCCATGAGGTCATGCAGGCCCCCTCTTCCTCCATCCTTTGGATGGCAGCCCTGCCCTCCAGCATGTAGACTGTCTGCCCACTTTGGTGTCATCTGCAAATTAAAAAGGCATGCACACCATTGCCTCCTGCAGATAAATTTGTGGAGTCGTTTGTTTGAACCAAAACCAATTTTAAATAGATCGTTCTTCATTTCAAGCAACTCTGAATTGCTTGCTGGTTAAGTGAGTCTGTTGCATCAACAACATTTAGAAGCTGAAGGAAGCTATGCCCTGTGAAGACAGAATCTTCAGATTAGTGTTACATCACTCATGATGCTTAGAAGCTGTTTAAAACTACCACCTTGTTTCTATTCTGTGTTTATTCAGCTTTTGCTATGTAACAGTCATAGCATATGGCTTTCAAGAAGTTACTGAAGTAGAAAAAAGAAGTCTTCAAAGAATAGAAGTGGATTTCACAAGAAAATAGAATAGTTGGCTGAAGAGTGAATTACAAGCTTACTCAGAAAGGCCTTTATAGCCAAAATCATAAATTACATGTCCAAGAAAAAAGAATGAGCACAGACACTTAGCTTGCAGAAATTATAATAATCTCTACCCTTCTTTTTTTCTCCATTTTTTTATTATCTAGACAAGTAGGATACATTGCATAATTAAAAGTATACTGGTTTTGTAAAACTTACAGACTCCTGACTGTACTAGAGTTGTTAAACTTTGCCTTAAGACCTTTTCCATTATGATTAATTTTCTAATTACTGGCACTCTTGATGCACTTTCTGACTACTGTTAAAAAATTCATGGTATGTTTTTTCCTACCTTGACTTTATCAATTTTATTATTTAGGAACAGATTTTCTTAATTTTTCACTTTGATAGGGATGTGATCAGATCTTGCAAAACCAAGTTATGTTTTCATGAGACTATCTGTGAGTTAAACATACTTTAGGGTTAAAAATTACAAGAAATGGCAGAGTATTTAATATACCAAAAGTCATCTTTTAAGATGGTGAACTTGACAAATGTCACAGACTGAGTCTTCACTGTACCTTTTGAATGTTTACAAGTAGGAAACTGAATTAAATCACCACAAAATTAAAAAAGTAATTCTGTTCTTAAGAGGAGGGGTGGGGTGGGGTGGGGGGTGGGGGTAGGAGGGCGGGGGGGGTGGCTGGTGTGGGAAGAATGTAATAATGACATACAAATAAAACAACATAAGATTTATGCTGTGCAGAAGAGACACATGTAGATCTCACAAAAATCTCAGTCACAGAGAAACAATTAACTGGAGCAATAGTAAATGGGTTTTATTTTTCACTGGATTTACTTTCATGAAATGATTGCATTTTCTCCATATTTAAGGATGATTTTGAAAAAATTAAAGGCAAAAATACTGAATAAATTTCTGGAGAGCTTGCATTTTAATAACGTCTTCCCATGACATTCAATTTTAAGAGTAACAACTGCTAATTTAAACTTGCTTCTACAGTATCCATGCACACTGTCTTCAGTTCAATATTCAGCTGAGTTTCCTCTATAAAATTGCCCATACTTTTCATGTTTTCTAAAACCCATGTCTTTCTAAAAATTTACATGTAGTCACACTGTTCCCCCCTATTAATAAAGCTGAGGACAGCAGGACGCTTTCAGCCCCGATGACATTGCTACTACAAGCATCTGTAATTAGGAATGTTGCCTTTTTTCCCATTTTCAGTTAACCTCTAGGTCTAAAATAACCCATCAAAATTTGTTTGTTTAACTACATATGCTTGACGTCAGATTACTGGATTTCTGTTTCCAAAGCTGTTTGTTGTTTTTTTTTTTTTTTCTTTCTGGAGCACACATACACATCTAGTCTCCAGTGGTAAGATATCATCCTTTACACACTTAGTTCTTGCTACAAGATGTCTGCTTCAGGCTTTCCTTTTCTACAAAATTCTATAAAGATTGGCCAAAACCAAGGATTTGAACAATTTTTAGCTCTTTTCAGTGAAGGTTGTCCCTCAAATGTGGTAATGACTTCATTCTCAATCTCCATCCTTCCTGTGCTGCTGTGTAGAACAGTAACGCAATGCCGAATAAATGGGGAATAAGAGAATCAGAACTATAACTTAACAGGCTAAAAGACATGGTAAACTCATATAGCAGGAATATTAAGAAAGACACCTTTTGTTTAAAACAGAAGGCAAAAAAAGAGATGCATTGACAGGCACGTAAAGGACATACACACTACCTTTGAGGCCCAGAATGTGAATTGAGATAGATTTCTTGCAAATATCTAGAAAATGCTGAAAGCATTTACAGCATTTACATTTTAGTTTTAGTGAAAAGGTGTCGTCATGTGCATATTAATAATGACCCAGATGTAGTAATTGCTGATCTTACTTTAGATTAGGTAGGGGACCTCTTGCAGTCCTTTCCAGCCTGTGTTCTATAACTTCATGAATCTCCTCAGTAAAAACAGAGATAAACTACTAATGTTGGCTTTCACCCATGTTTCTGTCTTTAACAACTCCAATTCACATACTGTAGCCACTGTTTTTTATTCAAATAAGGTATACCTATTTTTCCCTGTTAACTTTCCTTCCAAGATCTAACTCAACCTGCCACTTGACAATTCTTATTTTAAGCTTACATTAGAAGAAATTGTTTTTTATTAGTCCCTCTATTAGTATATTAACCTCTATGTTTACTTCTAATGTATTTCTGGTGATGTTTATTCATCCATAAAGTTTATGGCCTTTCCCTATAAAGATTTTCTTTATCCTAGAGATAAAATAAATACCAAAGACAGGATAAAATATCTGAGAATGAAGGAAAAAGGAAATTTAACATAATTTTATTATTGCTTTCCATAAACTCCCTTTCTTTGGTTTATAACAGGTTTTGTTCTTGGTTTTCTCTTCTTGGGGTAGGGTGGAAGGATCTGCAAGATTCCTACAATCATAGAATCACAAAATCATAGGATAGTTTGGCTTGGAAGGTACCATTAAAGGTCACCTAGTCCAACCCTGCTGCAATGAGCACAGACACCTTCAACTAGATCAGGTTGCTCAGAGCCCCATCCAGCCTGAACTTAAATGTTTCCAGGGATGCCCCACCTCGCTGGGCAACCTGTTCCAGTGTTTCGCCACCCTCATTGTAAAAAGTTTCTTCTTTATATCTAGTCTGAATCTATCCTCTCTTAGTTTAAAACCATTACCCCTTGTCCTAGCCCCGCAGGCCCTACTAAAATGTTCGTCCCCATCTTTCTTATAAGCCCCTTTTTAGTACTGGAAGGCTGCTATAAGGTCTCCCTGGAACCTTCTTTTCCCCATGATGAACAGCCCCAAGTGTCTCAGCCTTTCTTCAGAGATGAGGTGTTCCATCCCTCTGATCATTTTTGTGGCCACACTCTGCACTTGTTCCAACACTTCCGCGTCTTTCTGGTACTGAGGACTTCAGAGCTGAATGCGGTGCTTCAGGTGGGGTCTCGCAAGAGTGGATTATTAGGAATATTAGGTGGGTATGTGTGATGTCATGTACTTGCCAACATTTCACATGAACTCATTCGCATAACCCTGACTTCCTTCTCCATTTTTTTTTTTTTCATTGCAGTTTCACAACAGTCCTGCTCCTGGAAATCAGGAGCTTGTCTGTTTGCAGGGTGGGGGGTTGGGGGCGGTCAGGCATTTGGCATATATAAAACATATAGTTTATCTAGGACAGGAGTGCTTGATGTTCACACCCTCATGCCCGATGCATTAGTTCCATCATCATGCCAGGTAACCAAACGGGGAAAGTGCAGTTTGGTATTCTGTGTTTTCAGGTGTCATGTCTTTGCCCTGCAAGAGTGTTGGTTTCTTCCACCGCAGTCAGTGGAAAAGATGTTACTAAACACAAATAATACCAAATACTAGCAAGTTTGGCAGGTCTTTAGTGTCTCATTCAAAAGGCATAAAGACAAAAGTGTTTAAAAATATCTTTTGTTTTACCTAAGATTACTCTATTTGTTAAAATAATAGGTAGCCTTTGCTAATTCTCTGTGTGGCTGCTTTAAGAATATCATTGTGCTTCATTTATTAAACACCATATCCTGCAGAAAAAGGCTATTTACAGAATCGTAGATTTTATTTCAAAAGCAGAGAAAGAAAAAAATCCTAGTAAATCTTGACACTAACGATAAGTCCATTGCCTGAAGTGTATCCATTAACCATTGATTTTCCATATTGAACTTCTGGGACTACATGAATGAAATAGAATTTGTGAAAATTGAGGGATCTAAGAAAATCAGTTGAGGGATCTAAGAAAATAGAGGCACTTCAAGACACACATGAAGTTGAAGAAAACAAGTAAGTTCCACTTGCTACCAACTTTTTTGTGGGTTTTTATTTTATAATACAGTACAAAAATCCTGTAAGTTTTAAATAGACTGATATGTGTCTGGGCAGATCTTAAATGGATTCTTTTATTAAGAGATTGTATGACAGTTTTCCTTTTTGAGATTACGCTTATATCATAACAGCAGACTGTACCTTAGTACTATTCAGGGCAGGGCCGGGGAGCACGTTGGGAGGAAAACAGAAAAGTATATACCATAAAACTTCTAAAGTGTTAAGAGTTTTTGGATGAGTATAAGAAAATGTTATGTTCAGCAAAGGAATGAAACCCTAAAATATTTCATTTTCAATAAGTAATTCTTACTTACAGTTTGCACATAGTCAATTGAAACTAACTGCATCTTTTTTACTACATCTTCCTATTATTTACAGGTTTTACATGCTTGCTAGAACTTCATTAAGTTATCACTAAAGTTATTGATATCATTATGTGTATGTCTGGTTAATTCTACCTTCAGTTACTGCATTTTCCAACAACACAGAATGTAGTTTTCTCATCATTGAAGCCTAGGTTGGGAATATTGCAATTTGGGTTAAAAAAAAAAATAATCAACAACATACTTTTGCCAGTATTGATCTTTGCAAGTAATGTCATCTATATGGCAAATGTAAGCATATCTCCTTTTGCCTACCACTTCCAGCTAGAGAAAGAAGAGACTATTGTGTAGTAAGGAGAGAAACATTAATTCCATCTAAAATACCTAGTATTAATGGGCTACTTACTGGGGAAAATCTATGATCAAAATAATTCCAGGACAGAAGATAAATAAACAGTTTGGTGGTATGGATAAGGAAGTTAAGTTCAGGACATATTCTACTATTTCTTTTCTTTGATTAATCAATCATTATGATACAAGCAAATGTACCAGATACACTTTATAATCCTTTCCTGTGGAATTTTAAAACAGACATAGATATTACTTTTTGTTTTTTTTCCAGATATTTTTTCCTGCAATAAATACAGATTTTTAAGAGGAATAAAAATCTTGTAAGTAGTTGGATGTCTTTAATATGTAATTTTAAAAGAATCCTGTATGAATCCTTACTGGTCTTACATGGAGATAGATATCAAGGGAATTTGATATTGCATTTAAAAAAAAAAAACAACAAAAACTTAAAATGTTTATATTTTTTTCTGTGTTACAAATGATTTCTACATGACAGAAGTTTCTTTTTTTAAATTATTTCAGATGTAAGTATTGACAAGCTTATACAATCTCAGGTGAAATCCCAGTGCTACTGAAGTCAATGTCTTTCAATGAATGCATGAGGTCTTGCAATCCTTCGTTCATAGTTTGGTCAACCAGAAACTCCGCCACAGCAGCTGGAATGCAGATGTTTCCTGCATCAGAAAATCAAAAAATAAAGAGCTCTGCACTGCTATGTCTGCACTGTTTAATAAATGCTACATTCAAACACTTGGGAATAACTTCCTATATATAGCAGAATTGATCTGGAAATAGCTCTATGGTATCCCTAAAAACATCTCAGCCATAAAACTGACTGCACAGAACTGCATACACTAACCAAGGCCAGACTTGGGCTTACTCATTAGTCCTGTTTGGTGCCTCTATGCATACAACCTGTATATATGCTCCATAGACCAATAGGGGCAGTCTAGATAAGGCAACAGCTATTATCTTATAAAGCCCATGGCATCAGTGAGTCAGTAGAACTCTCTCATGCCTTTACATTACTTCTTTATAATTGTGTAGCAAATTACTATTCCTGAGGGAAGTCAGTAATATTATAGCACAAGTCTTTTAAATATTAAGTAATGAGACTGTTGCTATTATAAATAAAAAAAACACAACTAAATTAATCATAATTATTTTAGTCTCTCACGCACAAATATCAAAATACACTAAAAAGGAAACTGCAATTAAAATGTACTAGCTCCAAGACTGTATGGTATCTGTTTCAGGAAAGATTCTGATTTGAAAAGGGCTCACTGCAAGACCCCGGCAACACTTTATAGCTTTAGCAAGTGTGTTAATTCCCTTCACACAGAAAATCTCAACTATGCAGGATGACTGTTACCCATACAAACACCAGAGCTAAGATGGAAGTGAATGTCCATGGCACAAAGAATGAGATGCTGGGGCCATAAATAGCATTTTGAAAGGACCTCAACAGAAGCAATCCCAGCCCCTGAGAGGATTATATCTTGGAGGCTTATATTGCTAAGTAGTGGTAGCATCTCCATGAAAACACTGTGAGATAGGAGAGGGGCAGCCTTTGACACTGAATTCCTTTGTGGCACTCATTTATTTGTTACTCCTTTAAATATGTCAGACTCACTCACTATACATATAAGAATGTAGGGGTTTTTTAGATGGTATTATTGATATATCCAATAAACCTATTAATCACTGTTTTGCACAGAGTTGTGAATAATGCTGTTCCTTTGGGGCTTCCAGCCTGCAGGTGACTGTGTAGGGTACATGTTGAAAGATGGCCTTGGCAGGTTGTTCCTGCATCAAAATGACTGGGAAGGAAATTAGTAAGGAAATTAATGAAGATTCCTCTTCTACAGTCTACTTTTTGGATATTTCAACAATATCCAATGCTGACCTTGCAGCTGTGCATTACCTGGGGGACACCCACCACCACACTCATGGGCAAAACCTGATGGTGAGTTTCAGGTCCCAAAAACTATTAGCCACACCAATGGGGCACTCTGCCTGGGCTAATTGCTCCATCTTCTCAGAGCATGTAGGTGCCAGTGCCCTATCTGTAAATGGATAATTATAGCCATAATGCAGCTCCCTTCTCCTTTCTCTTTTCAGTCACCAAACAAAACAGACTCAGACAGTCATGGAGAAACCTAGGAAATGGTATGCTGAACAAGACAAAAAACCTGTATCCTATTTGTAACAGTGACCATCATTAGAAGATTCAGACAAACTGTTAAAATTGATAGCTATGCAAATATAGAGCAATCCAAGACTTAGATCACATGCAGCTCTCTGCAACTGAGAGCCTTCAGCTCTGAACCAGGAGCTTTAATAACCTTTCCAATGTTGTGATTAGTTACAATAGGGATTGATAGTTTTGGTTTCAGTAGGAACATTCTGTCTCTGAATCTTCCCAAATATTGGTGTAGAGGTGTTCTGCAGCTGCAACACAACAATATGTATAATATTGTGTACTTGCCTTTTTTTTGAACTGAATATTTTTAGTTAAATTGAATCACTTCTTCCTAGTTTTATAAAACATAAATTCCTTGGTAGATTTTTCACTTTTTTTTTTTACTTTATTATTATTCCTATTAATTATCTCCTAAGGTAAATCATCATAGATTTTTCAGTCTCTTTTTGTATGTATGTTTTTCTAGGCCTTTTCATTTTCTCTAAGCAACTTGCTTCTGAGGCAAAGGTATCGTGATATGGCTATAAAATATTCTGAACTAGGCATCCCTGATTTATACAAAATATTCCTAGAATCATAGAATAGCTTGGGTTTGAATGGACCATTAAAGGTTACCTAGTCCCCCCCCCCCCCCCCCTGCAATGAGCAGGGACATCTTCAACTAGATCACGTTGCTCAGAGCCCCATCCAGCCTGAACTTAAATGTTTCCAGGGATGGGGCATCTGCCACCTCTCTGGGCAACTTCTTCCAGTGTTTCACCACTCTCATTGCAAAAAATGTCTTCCTTATATCTAGTCTGAATCTACCCTCTCTTACTTTAAAACCATTACCCCCTGTCCTATCACAAGTGCTCAGCTTATTCTTTCTGTAATATAACCCTAAATTTACTTTTGGGCCACAATTGCACAATGAAGTGAAATCTTTGCAGAGCTATCAGTAATAATATTCCATCCTTTTCTGAATCGATACGGCAAGTTTTAAATCTTTCAAAGAATATTAGTAGTTTTATTTTCTACATACTACTATGTGTGCGTCAATATACATTCTTTGGGGATCCCATTTCTCTTTATTTTCTAATCTTGATTTTGACCGTATGTGTATGGTATTTAGTACAATCTAATCCTAATATCAGCTGGTTCTCATAGGGCTATGATAACACAGAGCTTAGATCTGTTTTTTCCAAAATGAATTTCAACCTGTTTGCAAGTTAAAACCATTTCAATTTATTTCCAAGTAGCAGTATTATTGTACTTGTATATTTTATTTTAATGTTTCTGTACCTTAAAATTAAGAAACTGTAATGTAAATAAAATTTATCTCATAATGTCAACTGTAAGATGATTATTGTCTTAGATTATGACAAAATTCAACAAGACACTTTAGATACAATGAACTTTAATCTCTATGAGTCTAGTCTCGTGTCTTCAGGAAACGTTGTCTAGACTGAAGTTGGACATGCTCTTACTGCTTTGCTTAGCCTAAGTGTAAGGTATTTTAAAAAGAACGTGTTCTCACCTCTCTTCCTTATTCCATCTCAATATTTATCTTAAAACCAGACAGCGTTGGTGGTATAATGAGCAAGATGAAAAGAAACCTGGCATTAAGATCTTGTAGGGGAAGTCAAATTAACATCAATCTTCAGCTTACCCAAGGGGAAGACTACATATACTTTAGGACGGACACCTTCATCTTCCTGGTTGTTCTTAATGACTGACAACAGGTAGCACCCTAACTATGAGGTTCTTTCTTCATCCAACTAGCAAGGGTTAAAACCATGAAAAAGCAGGAGTAGGAAAGGAGGTGTTGTGTGAAAGTATTTGTGGGGTATTACAAAATGAGAGGCTATTTAAGAGTTTTGTATTATTTGAGTGAGAAAGGAATTCAGGTAAGTTTCCTGTGGCTGAAGGGGTCAGTTTAGTTCTCTATGTTACTTTTCATAAGCTAAGTAAAAAAAGTACTGTGAGATGGCACAGTGCAAAATATGGGTGTCGGATTGGTTAGCAATATAAGGAGAAAAGTGAGGCGTAACTGTGGTGCCCCAAGGTAAGTTACCGAAATAAGAAGCTGGCACAAGTCAGAACAACAGGCCAGCTTAGCAAATGCTGAGCCTTGCTGCTCAATAAAACATAAAATTTGCCAGTAGTGAATGGAGGTCTCTGTGGGAGGGGGAAAACAGCTAGTGAGCCTCAACGGTGCATTCCATGTGGAAGAGACCACACATTGTTATAAATGTGGGTGTACTCTCAGAATCAGATATCACCCTGTCTTATACCTTCCTAGAGTTTTCTTCTTCTGCTTTATTGAAAATATTCTTTGGTACCTTTTCAATTAATACTTCCAAGTCATAGAAGTTTAATTAATTTAGTACAACAGAATATGTTTTAATATCAGGTTCATGGCTAGGGCTATCCAACTAAGGTTTTTATAGTGTTGCCTTTCAGTTAAAATCTCTTCTATGTTTCTGCCACTTGATTGATGACAGAAAGCAACACTGGCATGATTATATTCTCATCTTTTAACACTTTCTTGAATTGCCTATCAGTATTCCCATTATTTTGGCTAGAGCTGGTGTGCAGGGTAGGTGACGTATAATCAGATTCACCTATAGAATCACAGAATCAGTGCATGTCTGAGGCTGGAAGGCACCTCTGCAGACAGTCTTGTCCCACCACCTGCTGAGAGCAAGGTCAGCTAAAGCAGGTTGCTCAAGGCCATGTCCACTCAAGTTTTTAATATTTCCAATTATGAAGACTCTATAATGCATTCAGG
Organism: Falco cherrug; assembly: GCF_023634085.1. Lineage (NCBI taxonomy): Eukaryota > Metazoa > Chordata > Aves > Falconiformes > Falconidae > Falco > Falco cherrug. The sequence goes on from NC_073698.1 coordinate 100,055,235, forward strand.
TGACCTGTTCCAGTGTTTCACCACCCTTATAGTAAAAAAAACCAAAACACACAAACAAACCAAACAAACAAACCAAAAAAAAACAAACCAAAACAAAACAAAACAAAACTTCCACAGGTTTCTATTGTTTATTGCAAGTTCTGTGACACTGAATTCCAGAGAAGCAAAGGGAGCACTATGGCAAATATGGAAAAGCATTGCTGTTGAAAAAGCTGTTGCTATCAGGTCAGGAAGGAGCTAATGGCTGTTTCACAATCTATATAATATTTGTCTTATTTTTCAGGCAATACAGAGTGCTTGCTTGAAGATTCATTCAACTTAAGACTCAAATCAATGGGAACTACAGACAGTAGAAAATCAAGGAACAGGAATAATCAAAGATGACCTCAGAATAGAAATGACCCAAAATAGGTACATCTGAAACATACATGGTAAGATTCTGAAATACTTTGTGGTTTTATTCCAATGTCTGTTTCACAAAGCTGGCAATATATACCTAGAGCAATATGCACTAGTATATTAGACTTTCCTATTAAAAATTGATTCAAAATGTTTATTTCCTGCCTGGCTCACTCAGCTGTTACCTAAAATATCTTGGTAAATAAATTAAGAGAACAGTTTGTAAATTTTGTATGCATGGATGTACAAGATAATGAAAAAAGGTAAGGTACTTTATTGGTTTTCACATAAGCTTTATCTACATTTAAGTATCTTTACCAGTATAGTAATAGCATAAAGCCACCTCTATCCTGTGGATTCTGAGACTGTAATGGAAAAAGATCTATTTTGTTGATGTAGTTTAAATCAGTTTTTTGAATGCTAATTTCAAAAAGCAGTTTAAATTGTCTAGTCCTGTTTTTGTGAGTGTGACTTCATTTACAGAAGAGCATTTTGTTCACTATATTGTTTTTTATTCAGATGCAGTCTCTGGACTTATCATACTTCACAATGAGAGTAACATATGAGTAGCCATATCATCAGCTATGCAGTTTGATATAACCGCAGAAAGCTGTAAAGTCCTGTGCAACTGAGGTGCATTCTGTCAGATACTCCTACCTGCAACCTTAACTCAAGTAAATGCTAACCTAATTATACCTCTGACTAAATTAAAACTGACTAAGGAACTCAAAAAGTGGTACTAAGTAGATGTGATTATTGGCTGACTTCTAAAGTGTACCAGAGAAAATTAGACAGTCTTTTCCCTTTTTTACCTTAACACAATGCATAAATAAATTCTGCAAAAGTAGTCCTTCTTAAACAGAGTGTTAGTTAGCTCTTCTTTGATATAAGTACGTAAAAATGTATTAAAATTTGCTGAAAAAAAATCTACCATCTCTAAGTAAATTAGGCTGACTTTACTTGTAGGGACTAAATTGGTATAATCTAATATCCAATCCACATTCTTTCAGATTGCTCTTGAGTTTCTATCTGCCTGCACAGGATAGGATTTTCCAAAGCTTGCAAGGAGTATTAAAGTTTGGAGCAAGATGGATTAGAGACGAAGTGTACAAAAAAGCAGTAGACACTGCTAAGATTGCAACGTTTACAAAGTAGCATTCAACCACTATTTGAGCTGAATAATGGAACTCTGATTAACACTTATTGTTAAGTCATACATATGGAAATAACTTAGAACACTAATATGTTTCAGTGGAGCTTAGTCAGTTGAAAAAATGGGATCTGAGGATCTGATCCCTTATATTGAAGGCTAATATAGGTGAAGTTATTTATTTTAGTTACTTAGTTTACTCCTTGTATTTTAACAGGAACTTGTCGGTCGTGAGGTTCTAAAAATAACCCATGGTTCAAGAGGACAAGAAAGAAAAGAAAAATGTCCTGAAGGTGAAGTCAGAGAAGAACAAAAGCAAAATAGCACAAGTGTTAGCACAAATAATGGGGAAAGCTCTTAAAAAGTCATACACATCACATTAAAAAAATAAATAAATTGTGCAACATGGGTGTCTTACAAAGTTTTGGTTAAATGTCCCAAAGTCAGCTGGGATTGAGTTCAGTACTCTTTGGATATTTACTTAGATTTTCCTAATTTTTTTCAAGCTATTTCCAAAGGGATATTACAATCTCAGTATACATAAATAGTAATAAGGATAAAGCAACACCATAGTTTAACTCCAGACAATAACCAAGCACCACGCAGCTACTTGCTCACTCCCCCCACAGTGGAATGGGTGAGAGAATCGAAAGGGAGACAGTGAGAAAATTCATGAGTTGAGATGAAGAAAAGTAACTCTACCCCAGGCAAAACCAGCACATTCTCCACCCCTTATTCCATACCATTTATGTCATGCTTAGGTACCACACTATCCAATACAACCAATTTAACCACCACCCTGCTTCCCATCCCTGAATATAATACACAGGTATCATTCCTTTACTCTATGGACTACCCAGTAAAATATCCATAAACTTTCTTTAAAATGTCCACAAAATGTCCACTGAGTTCATTTAGTCCATGACTTTTAGCTCCATCTGTTATAGTTGTCACTCAGGACAGGACAAGTAGTGTGGAGTTTTGTGGAGTTACTGGGTACCAACTCCAGCTCAGGTCACTGCTGCACTTGCACTACTTCTTGTAAGGCTTGTCCTCCATTGATTCAGGTGGTTCCTGCTCTAGTAATTCCTAAAACATACAACTCAAACAATGGGTTACAACAATGTAAAGGTATTTCCATTAGTCTCTACCCCTGGTCCCTCTGGACCTGTCCATAGGGTTTAACAGTGCAATGAATTCCTCCCCTTGCCCCTGCTCCGGCGTGGGCTTATCCACAAACCGCAGTCCCTTAGAGGTGCATCTGCTCCAAGTGAAGCCTTATCTATGAGCCACGGTCTTTCCAGGGGTATATCTGCTGTGGCATAGACTTATCCACAGCCACAATTGCTTTGAGGTGCACCTATTCCAACATGGCCTTATCCATGGGTCATAATGCTTTCAGAGAAACACATACTCCTTATCATGAAACAGCACAGCCTTAATCATGACTGCAGTCTCTCCAGGGCTGTGCCTGCTCTGTTGTGGGCTTCTCCATGGCCACATGGTTGTGCATAGCCATTGATGCTTCAAGGTTTACCTTATTTACAGCCACAGATGCATTGGGATGTACCTTCTCCAGAATGGACTTCTCCTTGGGCTACAATCCTTTCAGAGAAATACCTACTGCAGCACAAACTTAACCACAGCTACAGACACTTCAAGGTGTACCTGCTTTGGTGCAGACTTATTCACAACTACAGATGCTTCAGAGTGTCCTGCTCCCATGTGGTCTCACCCACAGAGTTCCTTTGACTCGAGTTCACACTGGAGTTCCAGCCTGTCCAGTACCAGCACAGACAGAGCAGCAATGCCCTGGCCATCTGCCAGCCCACACGTATCGCCATTGCTGTTATCAAAATATTCTCAGGCACAGCACAGTAAGATGATAAGCAGTACGGCAGTACAGCAAGCAGTGAAAGCAAAAACAGCTACTAATGAGCACTAGACTCTAATACACAGTAAGGCAAGCAAGCCCCATGGCAAGAACAGGAGCCTGCCAATTAACAGCTATACAGCAGTAACAGCTATAAATTCGATTTGGTATATTTTAATCAAATCTGTTATTATCTTGAACCTTTCAAACACCACGTTGGGTGCCAAAACCAGCTGTTGTGGTGGCAGCTCAGCACCATGCAGCCACTCATTTGCTCCATCACAGTGGGATGGGGGAGAGAATCAGAACGATAAAAGTGAGAAAGCTTGTGGGTTGAGGTAAAGACAGTTTAATAAGTAAAGCACAAGCTGTGCACTCAAGCAAAGCAAAACAAGGAATTAATTCACTGATCCCCATCAGTAGGCAGGTGTTCAGCCATCTCCAGAAAAGCCCGACTCCATCACACCTAACGGAAACTTGCAAAGATACTTGTGTCCCTGTCCACACACACACACACGTTTTCATCTTTCCCCAACTTTACATGCTGGGCATGACATCATATGTTACGGAATATCCCTTTGGTCAGTTGGGGTCACCTGTCCTGTCTGTGTCCCCTCCCAGCTTCTTGTTTACCCCCAGCCTGCTCACTGGTGAAGTAGCGGGGAGAGGGAGAAAAGGCCTTGGCGCTGTGCAAGCGCTGCTCAGCAATAAGCATCCCTGAATCATCAACACTGTTTCCAGCACAAATCCAAAACATAGCCCCATGCTAGCTACTATGAAGAAAATTAACTCTGTCTTAGACAAAAGCACCACATACAGCACTGGCCAAATCAGGATGTTCCATCCTTCTCCCAGTAGGGACTATGAGTAAGCATAAAGCCGTATGGTTAAGAACTAATTTGTTTTACGGTTCAAGGGGAGCTGAGTTCATTAAGCTCCTTTATCATGTTTCTATTCCTATGTATATTTTAAAAGTATTTCTGTTAAGGAATACCAGCATGAAAACAAAAGGAAAGCAAACTCTTCTTCAAAGTGCAACAAACCCTTACTTACCTACTGTATACATGTGTTTCCATTTGATAAATACTGTTTAGAGCAAGAGAAATTGCAGGCTGCAAAAATCTTTCTGTGTGGCACAGAAGAGAGGGGCTGCAAAGGCAGTTTTCAAGTCCTTATCTGCAAAGGGAAAGAGATGATTGCCTTAACCTTTGTTATCAGTATGAGACCTGCTTTAATGCTCATAAGGCTCAAAAAGACTTATGAAGTGGTGAAAGGCTGAGCTAGATGGGCTGCGTCTTACTGGCAAGCGGCTGGCTCTTCAACAGTGCAGCCTGCGCTGGGGTAGCGCACATCCAAACGCGGTGAAACACTGCCTCTCACAGGTGTGGGCTCAAAACCCGTTTTCTTTCCTTTGGGAGTTCACATTCAAAAGGCACGGCTAGCACCGACGTGTGAAACTCACAAACAAATGAAGGAATTAGCCATTCTCTTATTTCTCATCCAAATACTGTCATACTAAAAAGAAGCTAAGTTCCCCTTTCCTGACTCCTGAACACTGACTGTGATGACTGTTGACCCACCTAAAGAGGTTCACCAAGAATCAACCAGGATCTGCAGAAGAGTGGACTATTTTGGCTTTGCTTGAAGTGTTAGGTTTTGGGGGTTTTGTTTGTTTGTTTTTTTCTTGATAAACCCCCACATAGTAGAATAGTACAGTAAAAATTAAAGAGAACCTGCACCAATTTTCCACTTCAGTTTGTAAAGTTTTCAGAACTTCTTTTCTGTCAAAAAATCCACACATATGAAGTTTCATTCAGAATTTCTTTGCATGTTCTGAAATCTTAAAGTTTTTATATACACCAGTAAACTGACTGTGCAAATTTTCACTTTTGTACCTTCTTTGGTATACCTATAATTTTTTTAACTTTTACAGAGCTTATGCAATATATTTAGGCTCCCGTCTTGCAATATTGCACATGTAGAAATATTAACAAGGTTGGAGACCTATTTAATGCCTGAATAGTTTTAGATTAATTCTCCATTCTCAATAAATGATTCTAAGGTTACACATAAGTACCAAATTTCAAAGTTCAGGAATTAAGAAAAAAGAAGAAATTTGTGTGTTTTTAAAAAATGATCTTTCATAAAATGTAGCTTCTGATTTATTCTTTACTACTGCTTTCTCTGTTAAAGATTTCTATTCCTTTTAACTTATGCTGCTGCTATAAGATCAGCAAATATATATGCCCGGGGCATTATATTTTAAGAACACATACTTATGTACACATAAGTACATACTACTTTGGCAAAAAAATACAAGACTTGTTTCTATGAATGCCTCATCTGAAGAGGGAGTCAGCAGTACTATATGCTCAGAAAGACCACCTAAAATATCTTACTTTTTCAAGGCTTTCCAAATGCTGAAAATATGAATTAACTCTTAGAAACTTCCACAAAATGCAGAGATAAAAGCCAGCCCATGGAACTATGAAAAATGGGAGCTAGAAAATTAGGATCAGAAATCAGAAATTGGAATGAGAAAAGAGGAAAATCCTCTCACCCCTGTGAACCTTTTGTCTCTTCCAATATATCTGTTCTAGACTAATTCACATACAATATATATAGCACTTTTATAGACCTTTTCTGTGCATTTTATTACAGTTAGAAAATTTAAAGTTATAAGGAAGTACTTCCTCCACCCACCCCCACCACCCACCCCCACCTCACCCCCGTATCTTTAAATAAAAGCCCTTGTTCTTTCCTCTGATATGAGAGAGTGGGCAGATGTGACACACACATTTCTTGAAATGCACTATCTTCATGCACTTAAGAGCCCCTTTGAGTGAATTCACCACTCAGAAAAAAAAAGAAAACAAAAAACAGAATGCCTTGAGGTAACTGATAGCTGATTGCAAGGGGAATTACCCACTCGCAAACCTGCAAAAGGTTTAGAAAGTTTGGTTTAGATCAGATCATCTAGCTCTGTTAAGACAGGGAGTGAATGTAAGTGGTGTATTTCTACAGTCAGTTGGCAAACGTCTGGGGTGAGGATACAAAACATCAAAATGCAGCCTTACGTCAGCTGGTATCTATGTCCCTATACACTAATCTGCCTGTTCCTACAAAAGTGCTTCACATACGTTTACTCCTTCCTAGTTTACTACTTACTCTTTCCAATTTCCTGTTTATATTCTATGTCAATTCAAGAGAGATATATATTTAAAAAAATAATAAAAATAATCTATATTATGGGCAGATAATGGAAGAAGTACATTGAAGGCATTTCTTTTTTTAGACACAGCTGTGCCTGTTGACAACATTCTCTGAATACAGGCTGGGAACATACAAAACCGTCTAGTCTTACTGGCTTATATCCAAGGCCCAAGGTACACTATGGTAGATACTGACAAACCATTTTAGATGAAGCATTGCTCATTAAGAAATGCTTAAGAAGAGATGTTTTCTACTTTTTAATGAATAAATAAAGAAGTAAAATTTGTCATATGGCCTAGACTTGGCAATATACTTGGCACCTCTGTTTACATCTCAGTCTGGCTCAAAATCCCAATGGTATCCGAACTCCATTTTTCATGTAAAGGAAAAATCAGTTTATAGGAAGTCTTTACTGAAAACATCCTATATCTGCAAACTAGCAGCATACAGATTTATAATTCCTTCAGATATTTTTCCCTAAGGCATCTATATCCACTTCTCTCAGTACCCCAGAACAGACCCTTGTTAAGCTTCCCTACAGACCTGCACATCACCAGTTCTCTTGGCTCTCTTTTTGACAAGTTTGAGATATTTCAAAACAATACATAATCTGTTTTTTGATTATGTACAGAGAGAAATAGGAAAATAAAGATATAGGAGCATGAATTATTTATCACAATTAATAAGAACCTTTTTTTACTTTACTATTAACTGAATTTGTCTTAAAATATCATTTTTCTGAATACTAACTTATAGGTCATCATTATCTCTTCTTAGCTTATGAGAAAATTTTTACTTGATTATGCTTCAGCCAAATTTTATTCATATATTTTCTAAAGGATGAAACTTTATCATGGTGAAAACGAGTAGGTATGTTTTGATGCATTGTACATTCCTTTTAGGCTCTCAGCAATGGCTACCAAAAACTACTCAGAAATCTTTTGAATTACACACAAATTTCTTATTAACTTCTATATCTTGAATTTCTGTTCACATACGAAGTATTGTCTATCTGCAGATATTTAATTACTAACTCATGAACCAACTTGCACAGATTCTTGTTTCTCTTACTATCTCTTTGTAAGAATGGAAAAAATAGGTACTCATCTTAGTAAAAGAGTTAATATCTTCCTCAGTTTTTCAAACCAGTGAAGCCACGTCGAAGTCCCATGCCATTGGTAGCATTTTTCAGAACATCTGGATTGTCGTAGTTCCTAAGATCATTCATAGGAAAATAACAGTATTTAAAACATGTATAATAAAATTTTATTTTAGACCTGGTTTTATTTATTGTTTTCATGTTGAAGAAACTCTATTTCCAGGTATTTCTATGTAATTACAGATATAGATACAGACATAGACGTAGATATGGATACATATGCATGTGCAAAGAGAGAGGGAGAGAAACTATTAAATCAATATGGATTTCAGAGGTCATAGGAAATTCTAATAATATGAACCTTGTATTTCAAACAGGAAAATACAAAGTATGTTCAGACCGTCACTACAGATAGGCTTTCGTAGAAGAGGAATTGTTATTCATCCACTACACCTGTCATACCAAGTAAATTTTATCCTTCCATTTTTCAAAGATTCCAGGTTTCCATGCACACCTCAGAAATAAAACCAATCATGGATGAATCATTTGCTCCTGTACTACAGACTTGTGTAGAACTCCAGCAGCTCTGTATTTTTGAGATACATTATTCTAAAACATTAGCCATGTGTATACTGCTTTAGCATTTTCATTTCTGATTTTGTTAAGAGTTCTTTTCTGTTCAGTGGTTGTTTTCTTTTTTACTTCATTTTTTCTATATTGATCTGCCCTTTTAGTTTTCATCTGCAACAGAAATAGCTAGTTCTTTACGACCATGAAAAATGCCCAACTTCCCATGTTTGCATCTAGAATCACACTCAGAGGAATTTGAGTTATCTTTAGCTAAATTGCTAAATATATCAATGTTTAGGCACCACCAAGTAATCTCCCTTTTTGCAGAGTCCAGTCAAAAAAAGAAAACATGGTCTGCTAAAGCAGACAATGGAAAATTAGTGGGACTATTCTGCATGGATAAATAAGCATTCTTTATGATACCGATTCTTGCAAGTAGTAAACCATTTCTGCATCCCTAATCTTATCTCCCACAAGAAGACTTGGTCTAGAGGCTGAGGTAGAAAGCGGCTTCTGTTTCATGTCTCCTACAGTCAGACTGGCTGCACCCACACTGCACATCATTGCCCTGAGTGGTAACCCCTGTGACTTTATAACAAAATTACTGCATTGCATGCACTTTTCTGGTTTCTGAGCTGAAGACCAATAGTGTCGTATTGCATATGGCACAGATAGTATACTTTGCATGCTCTGGGATGTAGGATGAAGGTATTTGTGGCTATTTGAAGGTACAGGCCTGCTGAGAGATTGATAGGTGATTAGATGAGGAAGCAGTACTTGCTGCAGTCTCTTTGTTGTCGTGTGTCACTGGCTATAGCCTGCTGCAGACATCACCCGGGCAGGTGATACCTGGCTGAATCTGCACACGTCAGACTGCCCAGATTAATCTGGAATGATCTGGATAACAAAAGTAACTTTTTTTCTTTTTTTTTTTTTTTTTTCTGTAGTATTCTTGACAGGGGCCAGAAGGTGATGAAAACCACAGTAGTGCTGATTGTCTTGAGGCCTTTTGATTAATATATGTGACTTGTTCTGACAAATTGAAAGAAAAAAAGCCATTGAAGAGTTAAAAAAATATCCCTTCTGTAAGGTTAGCAAAGGTATTGGTTGAGTAGTGTTTCCAGGAGAACCTGGGAACAGGGGGACATTTGTACAATGTTGATAACATGAAGGTTCCAAGAGTGCCAACTAATCTAACAGTATAGATCTACTTTTATGACAATATCTGCAGGGAAGGATGTATATGCTCCAGTTCTATTAATATGTGTATTACACCAAGCAAGTTAGAATCATAGAATCATTTAGGTTGGAAAAGACCCTTAAGACCTTCAAGTCCAACCTTAAACTCAACACTGTCAAGTCCACCACTAAATCATGTCCCTAAGCACCACTTCTACACATCTAAATACCTCCAGGGTTGGTGACTCAACCACTTTCCTCGGCAGCCTGTTCCAGTGCTTGACAAGCCTTTTGGTGAAGAATTTTTTCCTAATATCCAATCTAAACATCCCATGCTCCACAGCTCCTCCCAGGCCCTTTGAGTGGAAGTCAGTAGTAGATTTATGACTCTTGGAACTGTAGGAAACTAGAAAACAATCCAACCCTATGGGTCTTATAGGGACTTTGGGTTTTTTTCCCTTTTTCTGGTGTCTGTGTCTGTCAACACACTAATATCTATTGCTATACTGTATTGTCAAGAAAAGCTAATTTCAGTAATTTCTGGTTTATTTTGTACTGATTTTTTTTTTTGGAAAATGTTCCTGCTCCCAGAAACCCTATCACATCTAAGGATAGGATCCATCTTTTACTCAACAACTCATTTCTTTCTCATTCGTCAGTGCCATAGCCCAAGTTTATATTTCAAAAAGATTCAGTTTTGTATGGCTCTGCACTCAAGCATTCATGAGGCAGAAAGCTGTTCTTGTTTATGTGAGAACTTCAGCTGATGTACACTGCATTTGGAGGTTTTGCTGATGCTGACTTGATTAACATGCAAATAGCTCTTGATATCTGTGTTCAAATTAACATTCCTATCACCTTTATCCCTCAAGATAACTTTTTCTCCTGGCTAAGCATCAAAAGTGGATGTCAGTATTTCCCAAGATTTTAAATTTAAAAAGACAGGGGCCATATTTACTAATAATTTACCCATTTCTAAAGCAAATCCCCGGCAGATCAAGCTCCATCTGGTGTAGTTATTAAATACATTTTGCCTGCTCTATAATCACATTGAAATTCCACTGCTCCACTGACAGGCTTGCATTTCTCTATTGCTACACCTCCACCATACAGGAATGGGTCACGCCAGTAATACTGCTGGTTTTCTGTCCTTCTCTTTCCCTCTGGAAACACTCAATTGAGAGGAAAACAATCATTGCTAAATCCAGATTTCTTTGAAACCCGACATTTGAAATTTCATTTCTCCATTTAACTCCCCTCCCCACCCCCCACCCCCACCCACCTCTCAAAAAAGAATGTATCAGAAAACAAAATGACTGTCAGTCTCCACAGCTCAGACTTTTTGTGGCCACTACAGTTCGTTTCTCCCTCTCACCTCCAGCTAGCTGCCACTGCTCTTTTTGGACAGCTACCACAGCCTGCAAGCATATTTGACTTCCCCTGGGTACCGATTTCCCCTCTGATGCTGTGGCTCCTCCTGCTGACTGCATCCTCATTTCTCTTCCAAAGCTGCAGAATCTCTCTGTCAGATATAAAGGCATCTAGCCCTTAGAATTCAAACCTGATAAATGGTGCCTTTGACAATTGACCATTGCAGCCACTAGAGTTGTTTTTATCACAAGAAATAGAATGCATCAATCTGTATTTGTTAACTCTATAGGAGAGAAACACAAATAGCTATAGTAATGTTTTTTATAGGTTATTTCAGTGTATTGGTAAGATTTGCAGTATATTTTTATATTCTATGACTCTTGCTACCCCCTTTCTAATAACCTAAATCACATACCTAATTTCTCTGATTTCTCTACTTTTTCTGTATGTCCTTTCTCCAAAAAGAGATTGTTAAAAGCCTTTTAAACTTAACACTTCTGATCCATCACTTTGTAACAGGGTCATATTTCATTTGGAAACATTCAGCTCTTGCTTCCCAAGGCTTTCAGCTCATTTTCATCAGGGCAATAAGAGTGGTTGTGATCACATGTATAAAGGACGTGCCTATACCACCTTGTCTGAAGCATCGTGTCAATGTATCCAAGCTAATGTTAAACAACCTACTCTAGTTTCAGTGATTTTAAAGTGACTGCAGAATTGTTACCTGAGTGCTTACTGAGATTTTAGTGCAAAGTTATCACAGATATGTCTAAGTTACCCTTCCATCATAATCAACCCACAGCAGTAACTGTAGCAGTGATCTAAACATGAAAGTGATAGAGTTACATATGCATTGCTAGCTGATTATCCATAAGTGCATATATTACTGTAGCAAGATAAAATAACATTCCCTACAAAGAGAATGTCTGTGGGGGTGTGTGTAGATTTGCAGATTACTCTCTCCCAGCATTTGCCTCCATTTAAACTGTAAGTACATCATAGAATCATGGAATCGTAGAATCGTTGAGGTTGGAAAAGACCTTTAAGATCAAGTCCAACCATTAACCTAGTACTGCCAAGTCCATCACTAAACCGTATCATGGAAAAAGTCTTTTAATATGTATATATGTTCTCAGTCAAGCTCTTTTTGGTTCCAAAAAGCTGAGTATTTCTTTATTTCAAAATTACAGTTAGATACAAGTGATCTCGGACACACAGACACTTATATTTACTGACTTGATGCCTGTAACTCAAATCTAGCAGTTAGGGTGTGAACACTAGTAAAACTGAAGGAACCACTGAATACTTGCCTAAAGTCCTCAGGTTGTGCCATGACTTATTTGGAAGCTTGTGATGCGTTTGAAGTCTCAGTCTTTACTATACGGTTGCTTCTGTAGTGTGACTGTTGCCTGAAGTAAAGCTAGCTTGATGAGAGCCACACAGGCTACCTTCAGTGTGGTGTGATCCAAACGGTGATAGAATCTGAAACACATTATAAAATGAAGCTTTTCTGAAACAGGAGGGAAAACGAGCAACATATGTCAACTCACCCGCAACTAGGAATATGAGAGTGGCTTAGTTCCTTTCCATTATTTTTGGTGACTAATGTATTTTCCCTAGAATGTACCTTATGTTTTCAGTATTAGTTCATAGTGATATAAATCACAACACTGATTGTATCTGTTAAAATTATTCTGAATATGCTTTAAGTTCAAGAGGTTTGAAACTCTCTACTAAAGAATAAAGAGGAACACATGGTGGAATTTCTTTCTTTGTCTACAGAACATTAATCTTGAACTTTTGTCTACTGGATGAGTTGAATTCAAATTTGTCCAAAGCATCCATCAAAACATATAAACTTTCATATGCGTTGATTCACAACAGAATCCCAATGCAAAGTAGAAACATGAGATCTTACAGACACACACAAATGCATGCATATATGCTTTAACTTGTATAATTCACAGAGGACTGACTCCTGCTAAATTTTGTTTGTAATAACTTTGGATGTAATCGGGTACATTTCAGTATTGCACTCCTCAGAGGAGTGTAGGCTTATCCCATGGAAGGAATTAAAAGAAATGTCAAGTTTTAAATTCAAAATTCAAATTTCAATCTATTAAAAACAATTTGAAGATGCATCTAATCTAAATTAGCTACTCCTGGCAATACAAACTAGCTTCATTTGCTATCCTTGCTGCACTTATTCCTATGTACAAAGGGTTCTATTTTTACTTTTTTTAAGAGGAGAGTGAATGCCATAATATTCTCTTTGTGGGCAAGCAAGTGCTCTTAGTTCATCAGTATTTGAACAATGATCAAATTATTCTGAACATGTCTAAGGAAAACCCTTCTTCTTCATGACCTCTTGTACTGAACTGAAGCTTTAAATCACATACCAAAATGAAAATGTGAAATGAAAATTTAAATGAAAAATCAAAACACAAAGTATTTCTTCCCTTTTTCTGTTCTTTTACCTTACTTGTGCGGTTGTTTTTTTTCTTCAAAATATAGTGTTTGTTTCCTGAGAGAAGCTGATAAATCACAGAAGCTTTTCCATCTGGAAAGATTTTACTGTTCCAAATCTCCAGACTCACATTGGTCTTAATTCTCCAGTAAATTAAAGGCATGAAGCCATTTTAACAGAGACTGTAGGATTATTTCAGTCAAGGGGGAATCTCATGATGATGGAGAGCTGCCATAGTAAAGTATTTGCTTCACCATACCCTATAGAAAATGTGCATGTGAAAAAGGTTGCAATTCTGACTTCCCTGATTTTCAGCACCTGGTGGCTGCTAAGATGCATTGTTAAAGCCATTGTCTGAGGGCACAAACTGTAAATTCACAAAAGCTGTTGTAACTTATTACAAGCACTAACATTTGTGTGACCATAAAAGTAATTCAAAAGCCCCCGCACACACCACCCACCCACTACCCCTTCAACTATTGCAACTCTTCTTTGGACATACTCTGCAATGAAGTATAATGCCGAAACAAGATGGTATTGGGGTGAAAGATAGCTCTTCACTGCAGCCTGAGTCTTTCAAAGCAAGGACAAAAAGAAACAGAAAAGCAGGTGAAAGGTTTTGAGTTCCTGAGCTCTGGCTAGTACTATGACATAAAGTAATGATTCCATGCTTTATAATTCCACTACTGAAATTATTTCTGCTATGCTTTTAATGAAAATTAAACTAAATCATTACAGGCACAGCAAAACATTTTCTTCTGTCTTTTGCAAATCCTTATCTATTTCTTTCTCCTGTAAAGGGATAGGTGTGGAATCTTCCTTATAAAAACTAATTGGGAGAAAAAATCTGTAAAACAATTAATTAGATAGAGAGTATATTCCATCATATATTTAACACAATCAGCTTTTTAAAGACATCTTTTAATGGAAATCTGTTAGAGAGCCACTTACTGAGCATTAAAACTCAAAATGAGCCTTCACTGCACTGTCGCTACCTGGTATGTATTGTCACTTCTGGAAAGATTTCTGGGGTTTCCATCCTTGCATTTCTTTAAACATGAATATTTCTTTCAGAAATAAAAAAGAAAAGTTAATGGGAAAATGTCCCAGCAAGTTTGTAGCTAACTATCTTAGGCACAGCTAATGATATGGGCATCGAATCACAGGTTTTACTGTGCCTTAGCATTTTGAATGTTTTCCAAGTTGTTCCAACCAATTTTGCAGCTTGCCTTTTGTAATGTCTGTGCTGTATTGCTAAAGCACAGCAGATAAGCTTCCTGGCTTACAACTGTTTCAAGCAGGTTTATGTACATATAGACATAAAGGGTGAAAGAAAGAGCAATAAAAACCCCAGTCCTGCAATTACAACTCTGATAGCAGATTCGTGGGCTTTGGCCGAGCCCATTATCTCTGAAGTCCTAGAAAGCAACAGAAATTCCAGCAGAGCACTACACAGAAGTGGAACCTGTCCATGCAGAACCAATTACAGGATAAAGGCTATACACGTTTTCAAGGAAGCATACCTAACAGTCTGCTCACCGAGTTGCTCAGTCAAAAGAGGTAGCTGCTTGCCAATTTTCTTTTCTATTACATTTTTCCAGTAAGGGAAGCTATTGATCTGAAAATCATGGATATTGGTGGACTCCAGAAGAAGAGAATGTTGATTGGTTTTGGCTTTGTTCTTTTTTCTGAGGGATAATGACGTGGTAAAATATGGGGTTTGCAGTTCATAGACCTGATGACACCACCTTTCAAACTGTTTAAAAAGATAGAAAACATTTAGAACCTACCAGATTTAATTCAATTGGATTTATTTTATTAGAGCTGATACTAGTCAGCACTTAAGATATAGTACTGCTGCAAAAATACTTTTAATATTTTGCTGAGATTTGGATATTATGCATTACAATTTACTTCAAAAATCCCAGAAACATACATAATCTTATTCTGTAGTTCTAAGAGCAAATAGATAAATAAATGCATTTAATATACATATAATAAATGTGAGTACTTCTGTTTCAGGAAATTGCTGTTAATAGAACATCTTTGTGTCTGTTTTCAGTGTCTCTGCTCCATTTCAAATCCAACCCAAGTCATTGGTACTTTTTACATTCTAAATAAATTGCAAAGCATTTCCACCTCATTTGGCAGCATTGTTTCAGGACACCAAGGCTGGAATAAGCTTAGAAATTGAACTGAATATTCACCAAAAAACCCAGTTCTTCCTTATTTGACTTGAACACCAGTTACATTGCCACACATTTGTTACTCTGGAACTGATTATATTTTGGAGCCTACTTCTTTTTCAGTTTAGTTGGGGAACTATGGTCTACTGAAGTAGTTTGTCATAGCCTTTGCATCAGACTTCTTCCAGAGGCTCATATGCACATGTAGGTGAATCATAACAGCTAGACCATGGATTTTCAGTCTGCTGACAGACCTCTGATTTAGTTCTTTGTTGTAAAAAAAGCTAGCAGAAGTTCCTAGACTCAAAACAGTATTGATTTATGTCAAGTTGCAGAGTGTGAGTCACTCAGACCAGAACCAGATAGCAATGCAGTGATAGCACCCATTACATGACCAAAGGCAGAAAAGGAGTGAGTTAGAGAGAAGATAAAGGTGTTCTTTTTCCATTTGATAGGTGTTTCTTGGCTAAACAGTTTTTAAATGTCACGTTGTTAAAACTGTTTTTCTGGAACATATCTGAACAAACATGTTTCATTAGAAAAGGTTGTGATGATTTAGCAGGTTTGATAAATTTGCCAACATGTCATTGAGGTCAAGGTATTCTGCTTAAATATAGAGAAAGAGAAAATGGAAAAAAAAACCCCACCAAACAACCAAAAAACCCGAACCAACCAAACAAACAACCCCCCCCCCCAAAACACCACAAAACACTCATCCCAAAAAATAACCAAACCCAAGAAAATCAGAAAATAGTGTTTTTTCCCAAATAAAAATAATTAATTCATTACACATTTCTTTTATTTGTAAGCATTATTTAAAGACAACATAAGAAAAATAATGGCTGTTTCACAACATGTTCTTATTTTTCTACTTATTTTTTCAAACTGCCCAGCTCCATACTAATGAATTAAAAAAGTATGCCTGCTAGTCTATGTAGGCAGGCACTTCAGCCTCTGCCTATGCCCAGGAACATGCTTCTAGGGTTCTTCCATGAACACATAGTGAGGCAAGTCTGGGGTTGCTGTTAGGGCACTGTTAGAAAGCAGTCTAGGTAGACTACCAAATCCTCTGTAAGGCCATAGTGGTCATGGCAGGATTCGTTGACAGTCACTCAGGGACCAAGCAAGCTATGAATCAGGCCCTGGAAGAAAAGCCTGAGAAAGAATGTAGCACGCTGCCTTAAAATGTCAGAACTCTTCGGGGGAGTGCTCTGAGAGTGAAAAATCACATGGATTCTTTAGAGTTCCTTTGGAAAAAAAATACTTTCTTTTCTTGTAGGCAGTTTCCCTCGTGTCCAATTCTGAAAGGTTCTGCTGAAATAGGACACTGTTTGCAAATGTCATGTTTGGGTTTTTTAACTGAAGTGGTTAGTAAAATAAAAGATATGATTGGTCTACCTTTACCTGCAAGCTGTTCTTGTATGTCACTATAAACACCTCTCCTCTTTTCTGGGCTATGACAAGGACAGTGAGGCACACACTTGGTTTTCTGATGATTACATATTTGCCCTCCACAAATACAAATTGCTTACTTGCTTTTTTAATGAGAATTCCATTGGGTTGACTCACTACTACAAGATTATTTTCTTAGAAAAACCTTGTTATATTTTACCCTCTCAGCAATGCTAGAGTAGTTGATACTATATCAAATTGACAGTGCTCAGAGGGAATTAAATATTTTGAGAGTTGAGAGAACTCTGTACAGGCCAGCAAAATGATTAACAGCTCTCCCAATCTGATCTGTTTTCTGTGGTGTTTCTTCTGGAGGTAATACTTTGATGCCAAGGGTAGACCTTCTTTGACAAGGAGTCTAAATTCACTGTTATGAATGTCTGTTCTTCTCATGTTCCTAGCCTCTCACAATGCCAAGTATCAACTATGGAGGGCAACAGATATTAGACACAGTCCTTCACAGCAGGAGAGACATGGGAGAAAAAAGTGGAAATGCAATAGGTATTACTCATTTTGTCACAATACTGAAGTGTTTTGAAGTAGCAGATTTCAGGAAAACTGGGACATTCATGTCATCCCAATCTAAATGTGTAATGATGTGCATAAAGATAAGAGCAATGGCACAAATATTAGGGTAATGTAGACATGCTGCTAGCCTGAGCTGAGTCAGCTATGACTCAGCTGTGAATGGTTCATTCATTCCATCATTTTCATGGACACAATTACTGCAATATCATCAAAACCCACACATTTAAATATACAAAATATTTGATACGCCATATGTGAAAGCTAAAATTTGAAAACAAAATCTATATAAACTACACTACATACTCCATGTCCTCTATAAAAAAGCAGATTGGGGAAAAAAAATTACAAAACAAACAATCACATTCTGGACAGTTGTTCTGAAGCATTTTTTTATATCATTTTGATCACACTCTGAATGTTGAATAAAGTAAGAAAAGCTGGATTTATGTCCTCCCCTTGTATGTCACAAATTGTCTTTGTTTTGCTTTTGCCCGCATGTGCCTTTTGGAATGGCTCTGGTAGTCACTGTTTGACTGTCAGAGAGAAGCATGGTAGAATTTTAAACTTTGTAAATTAAATATGTTTAAAGTCTGAGGGAAAGGAAAAACATGAATTTATATAATGAAGCTTTTCACTGTGTCAGTCCATTAAAACATTACAAATAACCAATTTTGTCTACCTGCTGTACCTTTTAACTATGTTTACCCATTTCCAAGGGGATATGTTAAACAAGCCCTTAGGAAAAAAAAAAAAAAAAAAGTGCTAATTAAATGAATATTGAAACCAGTAGCCAACAAGTTAGCAGTAATATGTTTCTATTTTTCTATTTCAAATGAACAATGCAATAATTAGGAAATGTAGACTATTCAACAATAAAATAAAGGAAGAGGCAAAGGGAAGAGCAAGGAAAGAGACAGGATCATGTTATATTTACTAAGCCTTGTAAGGTACTCTGATTAAAAATCACTTTCTGCATAAATCAGTACAAAAGGCAGATATCAACCAAGCTCTGCTGATGTCTGAACTGATCACTATTTTTCCCTTTCTTATGCAATTACACATTAATTTATGTTAACTGTGATTATGCACCATGGCTTTTTTGCAGTAGTGCCAGATATGTATTTGTCCTGTGTTTGTCACCGTATCTATTTTTCTAGCAAGATTTGTACAAGTTCTTTCACCTCAGAAACTGGGATCTGAAATAAACCCTTTAGTGTACTACTTGAACTGCTTCTGCTATCATATATAGCTTTTTCTTTTGGGGGAGAGGGAAAAAGGAGGGCACAACACATATTCTAAAAACCTGTTAGGATTTAGAGTTTCATATGAAGGAAAAAAAAAAAATAACAGTAACATTAATTTAAATTCTGTTTAGGCAGAACATAATGTAGATCCTCAGCATTTTGCACAGCAGAACAGGCTAGCTTAACATAGTTCAGCTAGTGTTTTCCAAACAGGAAAATATGTTAAGCTGCTGGGGGGAGGGTTAAAGTGGAATGTGTTCTCCTTGTATTTCTAGTTCTAGGGTTGAAGACAGAAAGTCAATAAAAAATTAGGACTTATTTAAACTCTTCACAGGCTAGATTTTTCTCACTGTATTTATGGTAAAAAGTAGCTGTGACATGCCGTCATTTTACAAAACCAATAAATAAATGTTCTAGAAAAGCAGCATAGGAAGACTTATCTGAAAGTTTACTTGCTTGGCTGTAATTAGCTGTAATAAGGAAACAATCCTCAATCAAAAATGTGGTATTTCTCAAGCTTCAGCATGGCCTCTGGAATCTAACTGAGGATGCTTTCAAGGGCTAAACAAAATGTTTGGGAGTGGGGAACAATTATACCCTTTCTTTTTCAGTCTTTTTCACCTCTGCTTTCCAAGAAGGAATAATATTTAAGAAAAAAAAAAAAAGACATAAAAAGGCATAGATGCATAAATATAAATGTATTTGAGTGCCTTTACTTCAGAAAAATTCACTTGGGTGACATATCTTTCTCAAAGAATCACTATCAAATTCCTCTTCAGTGTCAAATATGTTGACAACAAGCATCATCATGACTTTAATTTGTGAGTCATTCTGCCAGCTCCTGTCCAGTAAAAGCAAACTGTCCTTGAACACTGAATATTTTTTCTCCAATAAAGTGGCCGATGACCCTCCTCTCAGCACAGGGTCTCAGAAATACAAAGAAATTAAGCTTTCTTTTTGTATGACAAGATAAACTATTCTCTTGCCATCCAGAGCAATCTTCAGATAATCCAATATCCCAATCAGATCTGGTCTTACTGCTTTACAAGCCAAATGTGACCGGTTTTCCTACAGTTGTACTGATTCAATGCAGCAGTGACCACTATGCTGTTGAAGAAAAATAGCATTATCCTGAAGGAAAGTACAGGGCAGTCGAAATAGATTTCTTGATTTCAAGTGAAGGTAAGAACTTATGGAATATATGGTTTTACTCACTGCACTTAGAAGTCTTAAAGGCTACCTTCCACAGCTTGGTAGCACAGGATAAAACAAAGAACAAAAACGTGTCTAATTATTACTTCATGTTTGTGTTTCCATGTTCATTACTCTGCATTTTCAGAGTGCTAAATTTGGAAAGAAAATATTACTCAAAATTGTTTTCACTATACATGCACACACATTTTTATCTTCAGGCAGAACTCACCTTCTAGGCAAAAAATGTCAACCAATCTGAAAATGTAACATTGGTGGATTCTATAAAGTTTCCCAATTCTGGCATGTAAATGTCATTAAAGACAAGGCAGATCATAAGGGACATAAGTCATTTACTTCTTATGCTCTGTAAAATATAATCAAATATATCCTAAATATAGATTTAGTATAACATATGGTTACTATTATTTTTATACCTTCTCCAGCTGTTAAAACATGTAAAAAAGAGCAGGCATTTGTTATAGCCTCTAAGCTACTGAACCTTGTGTCTGTTTGTTGTCAGCTGTTGTTTGATTTTTTTTTTAATTTGGTCTGTAATCATTCCTTTCTTTTTCATTATTTTTTTGTAGATTCTAACTTCAGCCTCTAAAGATATAATCGGATTCAAACAGAAATGCCGCTATGTGTGGAACATAATTTTAAAAGGTTAATTGCTGTTTGCACATTGGTAGTTTAAGAAATGCACCCAGTCTCAGCCAATGTAACAGCTGTTTTTCAAGGATCAGTGAAAATATTAATCTGTGCTGAATTAGAAGGTTATATTTCCTGCCCTCGTGTAACAGCAGCAGGGAAGAAAAAAAGAAAAAGAAAAATTTCTGATCCATAACTTTTGGTTCAAATAGCTACCATCTACCTAGAGATCCTTCTAGGAATTTTTGTTTTAACCTTGAGTAAAGTAGTGGGAAATTATAAATCCTGTGACAAAAGCCCAGAAGACAAAGCAGATTGCCCATATGCCCCTTCTGTACTTTCCTTATGCCCAAGAAACTCTGCTCTGGTGATATGCATTGGAGAGAAAACCAAATAAATTGAAAGAGACCAGTAGGTAGGGCTGAAATATTATTTTACATGTTTTCATCTTATTTGGAGGCATTTCTATTAAAAAGGGAAGCATATCATAAAGTATAAAAAAATGTAATTGTCTTAGTGTGTGATAGTCTGGGCAGGTATTTATGTCTGAGTCCTTCCTGTTATAATGCAATAGCTTCTGAAGAATAAAGAAATGAGAGTCTGGAGCAGAAAGAAAACAGAACAGAGACTTTTTTTAGAGGTCTTGGTGAGCTCTGAAGAGGGACTGTGTTTAGTTTCCTTTGAGCTACAAGGCAGTAAAGTTTGCTAGGACTCTCCTGTTTCCAAGAAACTGTGTTGGTCATAAATAATACATTTATTGTAACCTAAGAAAAAGGACAAGAAAGATGGTTGGGAGCATTGATCAGTTAGCTACAGCTGCTAGTGGGAATGCAGCAAGCGCTGAGCAGCTAATCAAGGCGGATGCAGACCAGGACAAGGATCAGGTCAGGGGAGGGTCAGGTGGAGTAAACGGGGGCAGACAAGGGGAAGCAGCTCCTCTCTCAGCAGCACTGTCAGTCTAGATCAAGCTTCGTTGCCTTGACAGATCGTACGGTCCATGGTTGGTGGGTATCACCGCAAGGAGAGGCAGTGGGCAGTTTGCCAGCAGTTGCCTCCCTAGTGCAGAGAGTGGTTTTTTTTACTGCCCATTACATCTATTAGGCCAAGTTTTCTTTTTTTCACTCTTAATAAAATATTGTTACATCAACTGGTTGGCATTTGTGTGTGGGAAAAATTAGCCTACTAAGCGATATTTAACATTTAGTTTATTTTTTCCTAGATTTCCAAGTTCCTGTGTGGAGCAGTGTTTTATTAATAATCCATTTAAATCCAAATTCAGCCCTTGTTTCTGTGACCTCACAAAAAACCATTGCAATCTTATTACACTTGAAGAAAATTTTTAAAAAAGTAATAATGGTCAAGCGCAAGAACTTAGATCATTTTTAGAATTTGGATTATCTTTACAGATTTGAAAGATAATAAAGAAAGCTTGTGAAACTCTGTTTCAGATGTTTGTCGTATTTTTAGTATTTTTACTGTAAAGAGTAAAAAAAACCCAACTGCTATTGGCTGTAGGCCAAAGCAGTTAGCTAGCATTGATAATTATAAAACTAAGCAATTACTTAACAATGTTACTAGGAGCTTTGCTGGGTTGTTTCTGCTGGAAACAGAAACTCATGCCAAAAGAGCCAGATATTCCTTGGATTTAATTCAGTTCATTCACAAGAAATGTCTATACTGCTTTGTTTCTAGCAAATGGATTTCATTCATAAATGTTTATTCCTCATGGCTAGCATAAGCATAATTTGTGTTGGTGCCATAAAAGTGAAAAATTGCAATTTTGATTGTCTTACGTGATGACTAATTTATCACTCAGTATATTTTAATACAGCTTAAGATGAGCAGTGTTATTCAGCCAGTTTTGGGGGTTATATCAATCTGGAAAAAAATGTGTCCTTTAAAACTGCAGTTACCACCACCAGCACCACCACCAATTTTCTCTGCAGCACGGTATGTCCAGTAGACTTTACCTATCCTATAGCAGCTGTAAAATGTTAGAGACCCAGTAAATAGTGTACAATTCTTATAGGAAAACTATAATAAATAAACTATATATATACATAATGTTAAGTTAAATAAAATAAAAATATTTCTATTTATATATGAACAGAAAAATTCTTTGTGTTATATCATGACAATGTCATACAACCTGACAGATATTTGAGGCAAAGCTGTCTTCAATTTATTTCTTTACATAAAGCTGTTTATTCCAGCTCATTCTAAATCCTCAAATAACTTCCTGCAATATGCCTTTCCTGTTACTTCCTATCTTTCTTTTATGTAAAGGCAGAGTAAATTAAAATATTGCCTAACATTTTAAAGCTAGGCCAAAATTCTGAAACTTGTACTTAAGAGATCATTTTCAAAAATCACAAGAGGCAATTCTGAAAATAAGAGCTATCTTCAGTACCAAAGTGTAATAAGGTGCCAACAGTTCTGATCTGAAGTGTACTTCACAGTAAAATTATGATTGAAAAGCAGTAAAGATATCTAACCAGAGGTCAATCATCAAACAAAGCAAAACAGATTAACTGTTGAAAGGTAACAGTTTAGCTAACGGCTGCTTACAAGTCATCCTTAGTGTATAATTTTCATTTACATTTTGGACCAACCATGCAGAACAATATTAAAAAGAGAAGCAACTGAGCCAAACAACAGCTAAGAACTGCTGAAGACAACTTCTTTACTGTTTTGCAAAAGGGTATGTTATTGAATAATATTAATCAAAATAAAGGACCCCCTTAGTCAGGATTGAAGAGGAACGAAAAAGAGAATAAACAATTTTTACAGTTGTTCCTCTGTAAATTTCTCTAATGTGGGTCCTTCCCATGGGCTGGAAGTCTTCATGAGCCATTCTAGCACAGGTCTTTTCCATGGGGTGCAGCCCTTCAGGAAAAGGCTGCTCCAGCGGGGGTCCCCCATGGGGTCACAGATCCTGGCAAAAAACCTGCTCCTGCATGGGCTCCTCTCCATGGTGTCAAAGGTCCTGTCAGCATGGGCTCTCCCTGGGCTGCAGCTTACTTCGGGTCATATCCACCTGGTGCAGCGTGGGGTCCTCCGAGTGCTGCAGGTGGATATCTGCTCCAGTGTGGTACTCTATGGGTTGCAAGAAGATAACCTGCATCACATGGTCTTCACCACAGGCCGTAGGGGAATCTCTGTTCTGGCACCTGCAGCACCTCCTGCCCCTCCCTCTGCACTGACCTTGGTGTCTGCGGGGTTGTTTTTCCCGCATATTCTCACTCCTCTCTGCTAGCTGTGGTTGTGCAGCATTTTTATCCTGTCTTAAATATATCAGAAACGCTACCAACATTGTTGATGGCCTGGGCCTTGGCCAGCAGTGGGTCTGTCTTGGAGACGGCTGGCATCGGCTCTGTCAGACATGGGAGAAGCTTCCAGCAGCTTCCCACAGAAGCCACCTGTGTAGCCCTTTTCTCCTTTCCTCCCCAACCCCCCAAATAGGACATGAATAACACAGAACTGGAAGGGACTTCAGGAGGTCGTTAGTGCACTGTTTGCCTCAAGGAATGAACAACTATATCGATGTCATCTCCAACATCGTTAAGATGCAGTTTCTGAAGATGCTTGTAAGATTTCACAACTTCCTCAGGCAATCTATTCCATTGCTTCTGCAATCTTATAATTACAAAAAGGTTCTGTGATATCTAAACCAAATCTTACTTAATAGAATTTAAGCAAATTCCTGTTTTTTCTGTCTTCCACAGATCCAGTGAACAGACAGACATTCCTTCTGTAAAAACCCTTTTATACAGCTGGAGATTTTGTTGTATATCCCTTCTGAGTCTTTATTTTAACCAAACAGCTAAATTTAAAAAATCTTTGTTTCATATTGTTTTATATTAGAAACCTCTAAATATTAGCCTGCATATAAAAGGAAGATAATAGATCTATATATATCTGAGCAAAAGACAAATTATAGTACAGGTTACATTGATGATGATATTAATCTACGAATGTTTCAGATGGCTTATTTTCCCTGGAAATTACATACATTTCATGAAATTCAGTCACAGTAATGACAAGTGTGTTATATTCAGGAATTTATCTAACATTCCAGTAATGACAAGTGTGTTATATTCAGGAATTATCTAACATTCAAGATACATCAATAAAAGTTTGAAGTCTGTGGAGGGGGGAAAAGAAAGAAAGGAAAAAGAAAATGGTAAATAAATAGATTTGGATTACTTGGCTATGACAACCTCTCAATGAGACAGGTAATTAGAGCTGAAGAGGCAAAGCTGCTGTCATGTAGTGGCTTGACCAGTTGCAGAAATTTTATGCCTTTTAATTGGCAAACTCACTTCAGTAGCAATCTCAGTGAAGCAAGCAGTGCACATAAGCAGATGGGGAATAAAATCATAGAATCATAGAATTATTTATGTTGGAAAAGACTCCCAAGATCATAAATGCCAACTATTAACCCAACACTGCTAAGTCCACCACTAAACTATGTCCCTAACTGCCACATCTACACACCTATTAAACACCTCCAGGGTTGGTGACACCACCACTTCCCTGGGCAGCCTGTTCCAATGCTTGGCCACCCTTTCAGTGAAGAAATTTTTGCTAATACACGTGGTGGTACATACATACGTGCATAAATTCCTTTAACTCCACTCTTCTTGAGTTTCTTCTACAAAGAAGTTTAATGCCATCTCCTAAATTTACAGGGGACCTTCCTTATCTGTTTAAGGTTCCTTAAGATATGAGGACTGTTCCTTGCCAATTTCTGTCCTGAATAGAAACTGAGATTTTGTTAAACAAGGACTGAAGTTCCCTATTGTATTTCTGTGACAAAGAATCTAGTTAAGAGCTGTAATTTTGACAGTAGCTAGTGCTTCTGAAGTCAGGGAAGATATCTGAAAAGTTATAGGGTACAAAAAGGAAAGACAAAAGGAAAAAGTCAGGAAGGCATGAAAGCGATGCCACCAGTGGGTAGTTTTGGGTTTGGTTTTTTTTTTGGGGGGAGGGGGGTATTAATGTGGGTTTGGGGGGGGGGGGGAGGGTGGTAGTAAAAGGAAAAAAAGAGAAAGAAATTTAAAAATTTAAATAAGAGTTTGATTTAAAAAGTCACACATCATATCAAAGACAAATATAGATCCACTTTTGCAGCAAGAGAAATTGACATGAATTGCAGAGGGGTTTTTATCAATATAAGTAGTGCTTTTTTGTGATTCTCCTTCATGTGCCCTGACTATTCTTAGCTCTAACTTGCTTTTGCCTGTACTCACTTCCTTGGGACTAACGAACTCCTGCAATCAGCTCCCTTTGTCTCCAACTTCTTTTTCTGCTTTCCTGAATGGAGTACTATATCTTCTTGACTGAGTAGCTTCCTTTTCTTTTCTGGCAGAGAATGAGATATAAAAGGAGTTTTGCTGACTACAAATAGGAACCAGTAATCTGTCAACTTCTTCACTGCTACTCAAGGCAACAATGAAGGTTACAGGATCTTTAAAAACAAACTGATTTTTTGCCCAAGTGATAGAATTTGCATGCAGACAACAAGACCAGGAAAGACATACAAGTTACTTCTCCTCCATCACAGGCTTTACAGGTTAGTTTGCCCATTTTTCTGATAAAGTATCTATGAAAACCTACTCAGGTTCTCATATCTTGTCAATACTTATCAAGTATTAGATGAGTTAACATATTGGCATGTAGCAGAATGGAAAGTGTGAGGAACTTAAGTTTTCAATGGAATATATTGGATTAGAGAAAGGAAAAAAACATATGTAAAACCATCATTCTGCGCCAAACATTGTTTGATGTTGATTCCCATGATATTAATTTCATGGCATCAACTGGGGTAGAGGTTGAATGTTGGTATGAGCAAGCAGAGTCAGTGCTTGTGCAAAAGAGGTCTCAAGACCTGGTGGCAAAAATGAGTTACACAGCAGGAGGGGGAAGAAAGTTGCCCTCTACATGTAATCTGAGAAGCTGGTAGGATTGTATGGGCCCTGTCACCTAAGTTTCCAGCTGCTTCTGATCAAGCTTCAGGAACATCAGCACAATACTCTGCATATTTCCACTCACTTTTGGGGAAAGCATTTTTGTCATTGAGACGACACTGTGTTCTTTACACTGAGCAAGCTTATATGTGGATAATGCAGTCCCTGTATTCAAGTTAAATTTCCTGGTGTGATTTCTTTTGCCAGACCTTTAGGTTTTAAGTGTATTGAGCTCTCACATTTATTGTGAGGTTCATTTATTTAACCACTTCTTCAATTAGTAATATATTAACAGCATGATAGATTTTGTAGTTTGTGAAATCAATTTGCTTGATTTTGCTTTAGGCAGAGATCAATACTGGAATGTAATGGTATATGGATTCTCAAGAAAGCAAAACCTGAAAAAAATACTAGTCAATACTGCTAACTGTTATTCTCATATATTAAAAATTATATGCAGAGAAAATCAAACAGGATTTTGAAATAGATGATTGTATTGGGGAAAAAAATAAATATATTGTTTTCTTCATGGTGCATATCATTCTCATTATGGCATGATTCCAGACAGACCACGTCTACTAAGATATGAAATGCAATTCTTCTGAAATTATTGGTTGGTAAGAAACTATAATTTTCTAAATGTCAAGAGAGGGTTCAATGATCATGAATGAAAGAGAGGAAATAGGAAAAACTTTTCACCTTCCAAAGTGATTAGGGATTTCCGTCTCATGAAGTCACACAATATTACTTAAAATTGCTAAAATGGACTAACCTTTCAAAATAAAAGCAACTTTATATTGTTGGTACTGTTCACTTCCTGCAAAAATTCAATCCATGTCTTCTCAAGAGTATGTAATATGAAAAATTGAATGTTTCTTCTGTAATGTCAGAGTAGCATAATGCGATACACAAGAGGGCAGGAAAGGAATGGCTTCTTTTTTTCCCAAATGAACCCAAACCTTTCAGTGACAACCACTGAAAGTAAGCTAAAAAGCTTCAACTGGTTGTTTCAGTGTATATCCATAAAGTCATTAAGCATAGAACTTCTGTTTGGGTACTCTACTGAAAGGAAATGAAGTTAGGAGAATAAATAAGAATTTATGTCTAAATAACTTTGTTTAATTGAGTAACCTGGTTTCCTCAGTGATCCAGATAACGAATCCTTGACGAGAAACTTGCTATGGGAAGTGACAATATGACTTCTGAAATATCAAATCCTTTTAACCAATCTAGAACTAAGAAAAACATTATATATTTTTCCTATACAAATACAGATTTGGTCTACTGAGATTAGGAGTAGAAGCATTACATCTTTAAACCAGATAATATCAAAGGTGAGGAAGAAGAAAGCAGCACCACCTTTAATAATAATTTGTGCTGTAAGTAATGGGTATGTAATGTTTTAATCTAAATAAAAACCAAACACAAAGAAAAGTACATCCTCTCTCCTGATTGCTAATCGCAAGTTGTTACCACTGTAACTATTATGGAGACTATTTTGTGGTAGTTTCCATAGTTTACCATTATGGAACAGTATAACTTTTCTGAATAACTTGTTACCTTGGGGACATTGGGGAAGTTAAACTCTCAGTGAGAGTTGTTGGCTTTCCTTAGACTTCAGCCTTTGTGAAAACTGCATCATTTGGATCAAATATTTATATATATGTATATATGTGTGTGTGTGTATATAATATATATATTTTATATATATATATAATCACTTTAAGCATCTCTCACTAAACTGAACTATTATTTCCCAACTGCAAAAAAATTATTTTCAGTGCATTGAACAACTATTGAACACATGTCTATGTAACTAATTCTGTCACAGGGCATAACATTCATGCAGTGATTCATGCTTATGGCCTAAGAACTATGGCTGAAATAATGGTGTATTCAGAGAGAAACAATTTCTCAGTTTAACAGCTTCAAGAAGGGAGAGGGGATGAATGAGTGAATGAGTAGGGGGAGGAAGGGAGGGATTTACTGCACCCTTTGATAAAGTGCTTCACTTACCCAAGTCAGTTTTTCTTTAAAATTGTATGATATTTTCCTATTTGTTCTTGTTAACTCCAACTCCAGCCCTTCCTTCATCTTGTTATCTGACACTCTAAGGTAACAGACAGCTCTGACTTCATGACTTTGCATCATTAAATCCATATGTAACGTCAGACATTTTTGCCATGACATCACATGAATAGATCACACTAACTGGTTAACTGTGAAGACGGTACAAGTCTTTTCCTGTATTTGCTACAGTGAGTGTTTTTTTTCATTCTTTAAACCAATATTTTCCTTTTTCTCTTGCTTTGCTATTAACGGTAGATAATCTAGATCAATTATCTCATTGGAACCACAAAAGCAAAGCCATCTTTGTCCCTCAGCAAACTCTCAGACAAGCTATTGTTACAATCCATCAAGTAGAGCTGAACAGAGGGAACTGTCCTCCCATCTTAAAGTTACCAGTTTTATTCATATTTTCCTATTTACACTTTTCATTCTAACTTATTTTACAATGCAGATAGATATTTTCAGTTTAAAATATTCACCTCATTAAATGCACACTTTGCTGCAACTGAGTTTCAAACTACACACCTTTTTGTAGCCTTCCTAGCTTTATCTATTAGAGTTACTTCTGCTAGCTGCCATTTGAACAGCCACTTTTTATTCCCTATCATTTAATGAATCTTTTGTTTATTCCTTATCCTTTCTCTTTTCTTTCTTTCCCTTCCTAAGCCATGGTAATTTACCCTCTTCCTTTCTTCTAGCCTTCAGTTTTTCCTTTTGGTAACAGTGATACTTTTCTCTTCATCATAGTAGAAAAGTTCCTTATCCCTATTAAAATAAAATAAAACAAAATTAAAAAAAAATTAATCCCTTAAGGGATTCTGAAATTTATGCCTCAAGTACATCAACACAAACATTTTTTTTTCCATGAAAAACACACACTTAAGTTCAAATGGTAACTAGAAAGACTAGTCTAGAGCAGTCAGAGTTAATTAAGTGAAGCAGCAAATCATAGATGGGACAGTAAAGACACTAAAACCTTATCTCACAACCAATAAAAAGAGAAATGTTTCATTCAGCTAGATACCTTAAATCTACTTCCCTCCCTACTCAAAGAAACCCATCAAAGTTGTACTGAGTCAGGCATAGCTCACTATGAGTAAAGGTTTCTCGCTTTTCATTTTTTCCCATTATTCTACTTTTCACACCTGGGCACTTCAGTAATTTTTTAATGTTTAATAATATTGATGTTTTTTCTCCATTTGAATAATGATCTGTGTGCCACAAAATGAAGTATGATAATGTTGCTTTGTCACCTGGGGCAGTAGAGTTCACATCTCCAAAGAAAGAAATTATCATTGGACAGGAAACATAATAAAGTAAAGGTCATTCCTGAATTCCTGCAGGGCACCTGTATCTGTTACACTCATGACACTTTTGCTGAAAGTGTGTAGAGCTAATTAGTCAGAAGGAGAAGTGTAATCAATACTGATTTATGAATATTTCCCACATGTAACACTACTTGTTTGGACAGAATAAATTGTTACTTGTATCATCTGATCTCTGTGATTCTTTTGTGTTCTTTGTTCATAAAAATAATAACCCTATTTGATTAGAACTCAGAATTTCCAGCAGGCATCTGAAATGCATATTTCTGTATGTACAGATGCCTACGGCTGCTTTGAGGCTGTGAAACTCTGGGCTCAGGGGTCTTATACAAAAGGAATGAAACCAGATCAACTCCTAACTGAAGATTGCTTGTGATGTTGTGAAAATTAATGCTAGCTAGTTGCCAGTCATTCATCTGTTCTTTTACAGATTAGTTCATGTGATGTCTTGCCCCAAGCAAGCCTGAGAGTATTACAAACATCACAGTCTTGTAGGCTGGCATCCCTTTGAAAGGGAGATATTTCTAACCATTTTAATTGCCTTCCCCTTAACCTTTCCGTTTCTGTCATAGCTGTCTTGAAACATCCCAATCTTTAATCAATATTCCATGTAGTGGTACATCATTTTTATTCTGTCACCTCTTTATTGATAACTTGATTTACTTTTCTGCTTAAAGTTTGCAAGGCTTGCATTTATACCATTTTGTGACTGTGCCAACACGACCACTGATGTCTAAATGGCTTTGCCTGACTTATCACCATGGAAGAAAGATTATACTGCCAAACAGGGCAGGGGGAAAGCATCTGTAAGTAGGAGCTCAGAAGATGACTACTTCTGGCCATGCTAGAAATCTAGAGGAACCCTTACATACTTTTCCCAGGTAGCAAGTGGTAGGATGAGACGAAACGGCCTCAAGTTGTGCCAGGGGATGTTTAGATTGGATATTAGGAACTTTTTTTTTTTCACCAGAAGGGTTATCAAGCATTGGAACAAGCTGCTCAGGGAAGTGGTGGCATCACCATCCCTAGAGGTATTTAGAAGACCTGTACATGTGGTGCTTAGGGACATGGTTTGGTGGTGGAGTTGGCAGTTTTGGGTTAATGGTTGGACTTTATTATATTGAAGGTCTTTTCCAACCTAAATAATTCTGTGATTCTATGATTCTATACACCTGGCTCCTACAAAAGGATATTTTCTTTGATGCCTGCATGTTGGGTAGACAGTACTCTAAAATTTAATCAAATTCATTCAACTCCGCAGTGATAATGTTTATGTTTACTATTTCTCACATTCACTTCATCTGATCCTCTTAAAAACTTCAAGAATTTGGGGTATTGTGATCTGTATCTTTAGTCATCGATTTGGAACATAAATATCTATGAGTACAATGGTTCCTAATTTTATATTTGGAGAGCAAAAATAATCCCCCCAAAGATCTGCCATGTTATTGTTTCAGTGAAGGTGATGCAACAGTTTCCATTTTGTAGATGTCATGGCTTTGGTACACAGCAGTGCTTTCTGAAAAAAAATTTTGTGTCTTAGAATCACAGAATCATTTAGGCTGGAAAAGATCTTCAATATAATCAAGTCCAACCGTTAATGCAGGACTGCCAAGTCCATCACTAAACCATGTCACTAAGCACTGCATCTATCCTTTTTTTAAATACCTTCAGGGATGACGATTCCACCATGTTCCTGGGCAGCCTGTTCCAATGCTTGACCACCCTCTCAGCGCAGAAATTTTTCCTAATATCCAACCTAAACCTCCCCTGGCACAACTTGAGGCCATTTCCTCTCATCCTGTCACTTGTTATCTAGCAGAAGAGACCTATCCCCACCTGCCTACAGTCTTCTTTCAGGTAGTGGTAGATGGCAAGAAGGTCTCCACTGAGCCTCCTTTTCTCCAGGCCAAACAGTCCCAGTTCCCTCAGCCTCTCCTCATAAGACTGACGGTCCAGACCCTTCACCAGTTTCATTGACCATCTTCATGTTACTCTGTCAGAGGACATCTCTCCTTAACCTCTAGCAAATAATTATGAAGGCACTCTAGTTCTTCAGCACCCCTGTTTCTGTCTCCTGTAGCTACCTAAGATGTGTTTTCACATCATGAGTAATCCAAATTTATTCTTTCTTTCCATTACAGGAAGAAACTTTTATATATTAGCTGACTTGTCTGATCAACCTACTTAGTTTTCTAGTCCTTTATAGTAGAAAATTGCTTATCAGGAAGTTGCTAAGGAACTTCCTTAAGGCATTCACCTCACCATATTCAGTTATACCTTTTTATCAAAAATGATAAAGTATTTGTCCTATCCATTATGAAATGCATGACCCCTACATGGCACAAGTTCCTTCCTTGTATGGATATAATTACTCTTATTAGAATAATTTCTTGCTTGTCTTTCTTCATGTTCAGAAACTTAATGGAAAGTCCACATGCTTGATACTGGCATGACAAAGAACTGGTATTTCATCTGCTTGGGGATGTAATCCTTTTTGTTTGTTGTCCATAAGCATAACTATCTCTGAGATATTGAATGAGATGATGCTTAGCACTGAGAGGTGCTGGTCCATTATGATTCCAGTGAGAAAATTTTCCAAACTCCGTAAAGTATCATTTAAAATGGTATTACAGCTAATACTATGAAGAGAGAGAAGTGTAGATAATCTTATGGCCCTTTAGGTAGTGGGAATGCCAAGTTGTGCAGCATTGAGCAGACCTCCAATCCACTGAGCATGCTGTGCAGAGCCCATCCAGGGAAGAAAGAGGTTCTCCCATTTTGGTCATTTGAGCTACTATAGAATTTTCTTGTAATAAGTCAGCTCTACTCATTATTTCTACTGTCAAACCAAAAGGATGTTCACATGAGAACTTGTTGCTTCACTGTTAGTTAAAGGCAAGGCCCCACAGGCAGTGTAATCACCAGTAGTGTGTGGGAGCGGCCTGCAGGCTCCTCTATTACCATTAACCAGCCAAACTCATCCTGTTGCCAAGTGATGCGTGTGGCCCAACATGGGTCCTGATGGCCATGCTGTATGTGCAGCACCGTGTGGCACGGCACAGCACAGCACAGACTGCCTGCACCTGCTCAGGTTATGGTTTATGTGAATTGCTGACTCCTCTGAATACAGTGGTCCTCCAGCCAGGTCTGTTACAGATGCACACTTTTATTTTTGTTGAGTTTGGGTTTTTTAACTCTATTTCTATAGTTATTACAGGTTTCTTTATTGCTGTATTCTCTTTAATTTTATTCCATTTATTTTAAAACTTTGGTCTTGTATTTTATTCAAGGATCTTTCTTCAAAGATCTACACATGGCCATTATTCAAGAGCAAAATCAGAAAGAGAACGTGCATCTAGAGGTCTTCTTGCAAACTGTTTACTGACTTATATGTGATTATTTTTTTTACATTACTAAAAGATCCCAGAAAAATGTGTTACTTTTGCATGGAGAATATGTCTGGAAGAGATTCCTGAAAACACAAGTGGCTTTATTTCAAGATATGTAGAGTCTTAATGTAATATCTTTCCCTTCTTCAGTCCTCCTGGTTCATCAAATCAAGTCCCTTGTCACTGCAGGAACCATTTAATCTCATTTTTTTATAAGCTTAAAAACACATAAATTACTTTGATTTATAAATGCCTCTGTGACTAAAGAAACCAAAGTGTCCCTGGAACTCAATTGGACTGATGTTCTTAAATTATAAAGGTACTTCAGAATTCTCACTGCCAATTATACTTTCCCCTGTTTATATCTCAAGGTTGTGAGAGCTATAAATGAACTATCATATGCTTAATTCTAGAAACAGGTACTAATGCAGATGAGGAGAAAGATGCTAGTGGGTGGGGTGGGGTAGAAGGTAAATGTTTTCACTGCAGAATGGAATGAAATTTAGAACAGGTATACTTAAACTAGCTTTAAATTAAAATGGACAAGAAGACATAGTGAGGCAAAAGTGGTAAAGAAGAAACAAATATAGCCTGGAAGACAATTAACAGAAATATTACAGATTTAATTGAATTATTACGTGGGGGTGGGGGGGGGTGGGGGTGGTGGTGGGAAGGAATGTAGAATGTAACATCTTCACTATTAAACCCATGGGGGTTTGTTTGTTAGTTGTGTGGGTTTTTTTTTTTCATTTTTCACATGAAAGTTGGATGCAGTCGCGTTACTGAGGTCATGAGATAGCTGTATGGAACCCTGGTGGGCAGTTGCGTACAAAGTGACAATGGATGGTAAGAAAGGAGGCACAGAGACTGAGAGACTGTTGCTTTCAGTCCTTTATGAGTCCAGTTTGATAGGTAGTGGACCTTTTGTTTTACCTTTTACAGCTTGTTTTGGAGCAGTAATTTGGAATATTCTGATTTTACCTGGTAAGACTCTGTCACTGACTTCTTTTGGGGTCAACTGATCAATTGATATGTGTAGAATAAATGTAGCATGTGCCATATTGTGCAGTACAGGTATTGCATATGGACTGATACACTGTCAGTGTAACATTCTGTCTGCAAATGGAGTGTTACAAGCAAGCAAAGACTTTGGTAACAGTAGTTATAACATCAGCATTTTCCCATATTGTCTTATATGTTCCAAAAGTATCATTAAAAACTTGATTTAAGAGAAAGACTGGATAGAAACACAAATAGGTTTATGTTGTATTCTTATTTTGCCACAAGAATGACTGTAAATTGCATTCAGGCAACAAGATGTTACAAACAAAACAGAATTTCCCCTCAGCAAGAAACAAAATGGAAAACTAGACAGAATTAACATACAACTGAGCCTACAGAGGTTCAGAAAGGATTGTCATCACACTAGAAAACATTGGCTGCCTGAAAGTTGAGTATCATTTTTTTCAGGATATGACAAAGATATCATGTCTTTTAAACTCAACATTCTTTGGAAGTCATTTAACCAAAATCTTTCATTCTAGATATTTATTTAAGACTAGCTGGATTCAAGGAACATTTTTATACAGGGGAAAAATATATGGAAAAAAAACATTTATCTTGAAAATCATTGATAAATACTCATTACAAAATTCCATTACAAAATATTTCCCTTGGGAAAGAAAACTTTTAAAGTGGAAGGTAATGATTTTTGGACAGCTTGTACATCCAAAAGCAAAGAACAAGAACACTGATGTATGGAGTCCCTCTTTCAAGAATATTAGACACAGGAGTTTTGATTTATTCAAATGACTTTACTATTCCTTCTTCGGAGAATACTTTTCCATTTATGCATTAGGAACACATCACCTACCTATTCTTGGCCCCAGGTACAGTGGTAAATTACAGCAAATTTATTGCAAATCAAACAGAATCATTCATGAAAGAAATCTCTCTAGCTCACTGCACAGAAAGTCTGGCAAATTAAGGACTGTTGTGATACAGATATTTGTTTTATATTTATATGGATTTAGAAAATATTTCATTTTCTTTTTGTTTTTCTTTTTTTGTTCTTTTTAAATTTATTCTCACTTGTAATATATATGTAGTCTTTGTAACGTAGCAGTTTTTCTGTACTTCAGAATTTCAAAACATACAGGTAGTTGGATGAACTTAATGGTAAAACTCAAACCAGTCTGTCTGATTAATAAGCCTCTTTCTATATGAGATAATTACTTCTAAACACATCTGTGAAAAGAAATCTGAGGCAGAATAATTTAGGAACACATTTTTAAAACTATGAGAATAGCAACTGAATATATTATGTCCTAGTGACTCTAAGAAAATCAAAGTACAGCCTCTAAAAATGCTAAGTTACAAACAAGGGAGCACAAATAAGAGGTTACAATGGAATAACAAAGGATAATGGAAAATGCAACATGCAAAATAATCAGTGCAGAAGCAAAGATGGTCTTCAGAAACTCAACAAGTAAAGGGGATAGAATGGTAAAATATACTCGTTAGTCAATCTAAAAATACAGGAGTTGCATGTTCGAGGTTGCCTTCCTTGTTATTCTATCATTCAATAACTGTCTGTTGAGAAGCAGAAAAAAGTGAATAAAGTTGACAACGGTTCGTTCTTTCAAAAAAAGAAAAAAATCACAATCAGGATCGTATGAAACTGATAGTCAATTAGTCCTTTAAAAGCATATAGCATCAATTGAAAGTCAAACTGATACTATGAGTAGCAACAAGTTTGTACTGAGTTTTCATTGTCATTCAACTTGATTGTTGTTTCATGCTGAATAAAACACAACTTGTGTTTCAAGCCTGCTAAATGCACCACAGTAATTCATTTTAAGACCACAAATCTGTGAACTGTCAAACACTAACTCTTCATTTTTCTGATTTTCATGTAGTTAAACATGATCTATTATCTCTAAAGAAACTTTATCTTCAAATGGACATATGAAATATAGCTGGATGTAAGTTGTATGATAAAAATTGCCTGGAAAAGTAGTTAAGGCAATTTTGTCTTAGCAGCTGTAAGGAAGAGAATTTCCTCTTCCTATTTTGGCACCTTTTTTCTTTTTCTTTTTTTTTTTTTTTTTTTTTTTTTTTTTTTTTACCCATTAAACAATATATACCTTTCCAGGACACTGCAGACCTACTAAAGAATCTAGTCTGACAGCATAATTCACTCCCTGTCTACATTGCTTGGTGAATGCATCAAAACTACTAGGGCCTAGATATTAAGAGGCTTATTTAAACTTTATATATTATTGTAAGTGTGTCCACTTGTAGAAACTGCTGATTCCAGCAAGTATATTTTGGCTATAAGCAGGACAAATGTATCACTGAATTAGATCAAATTTGTGATGCACTGCCATGGCATTTTTGCATTTGAAATGGCATTGCTTTTTGATTGCCACTATGCAAAGCAGTAGAAACCAAGTGATTTTCAAAGTGAAGAAGCAGAATTCATGTAGCAATATATCTCCTGATATCTCAAGTGAAGAAACCCATCTTTGTATGAAAATAAATTTATTTACAGTGAGCTTTCTAGTTTTGTCAATTTATAGGGTCAGCGCTTTATTATTGGTTCATTTGACATATTCAGCGTAACATCAGAAAAGCTCCTGAACCAAGCAGAGTGCCATCTGAGAGCTTAAAGTAAAACACACAACCATTTCTTTTCCCTGGAAACACACTACAGAAATTAATCTGGCAAAACTGTTTGGCCATAGTTAA
This sequence comes from Falco cherrug, assembly GCF_023634085.1. Taxonomy (NCBI): domain Eukaryota; kingdom Metazoa; phylum Chordata; class Aves; order Falconiformes; family Falconidae; genus Falco; species Falco cherrug. The sequence goes on from NC_073698.1 coordinate 100,092,314, forward strand.
ACAAACAAAATCAATAGTTCCTGTATTTGACCAAAGTAATTTCCATAATTCTCTTAAATTCCTTAATGAAAGTAATCAGTGTACAATGCTTTTTAACTTTCATTATGAAATCAATGTAATATTACGGTAATATTTTTCTTCTGTTTTTAAAATAGTAGCTTTATGTTTCAATAGTTAGATTTAAAAGAAAATATATTACTAAAAACATTTCTGATTTACAAATTGCATTAAGCATTGACTTCTGTTTTTCCCAAATGCAATAAAGATTTTCAACTAAGATGTTTTTCCACTTATAATAACAAGATGACACAAAGACAAAGAATAATGAAACCAATAGGATGGATGATAACCTGGCCTGGGTATTGGAAATTACAGTTTTCTTTCTATGTAGGCTATTTGAAATTATGGTGCTCTTGCCATGTAGGATCATGATCTCTTAAATAAGCACTGTAACTCCCCATGTGGCGAAATTTAAGATTCCTCATAAAAATGCAATTATTTAATGGAAGTCATACTGAGGGAGACTGTGCCCTATTGAAACCACCGAGCATCATGTGTAACATTCTCCTGTGCTTTCTTTGCTCAACCACTTATTAAAACTCCCATTTGAATTAATAATAATAAAAAAATAATAAAAAAAGAAAGATCTTCACTGTAGAAAACATGGTTTCCTGGCCTGCAGTAGAGAAGATTACACAGTAGAGAAGATTACATGTATGGTATCCTTTGATGGCTAACTCCAGAAAACATCCATATTGTTAGGAGAAATCGTGCTGGTATGAGAAATGATGAGCATACAGTGCACACCCCGCTTCTGCTCATGGTTTCCCTGCTGCTCCCTTGACTCGAGTGAGAATATTGGACACTGACAGAGTGTGTTATGGGCAGCAGCAACACTAAATCATGACAGCTAGAGAGAGGGCAGTATGATACAAAGTGCATGTTGACCCACTCTAAGATCTCACATAGCCAGTAAATTTACAACAAAAGTTTGTTTTTTTCTGGATTGTGCTCAAAGATCAACATTCTTTGTTCAGCCCAGCATCAGGAAGAAGACTTATATGTGTCTGAGCTGTCACGTTCCACTCTGCTTCTCACTTCTCTTGCACCCAGAGCAGTTACATGAGAGAGCCTTACAAACCATGCCTTAGTAACTTTATTCTTTTTTTAAAAAAATGCCTTCTGGGGAATTTCTCTGAGGAAAACAGCACGTCCATGCATATGTCCAGGGTTTATTGTCTGAAAAAGGCCGCTTCAGCTCAGCAAGTTGTTATAACTCACATCCTGCAGAGAGAACATTTGCTGCAGACAAAATGAACCTCAAAATTACACACATAGACAGCATTATTTAAGGAGAAAAGGAAATGTGACTATACTTTGAAATCCATCTGTTTCAGCTTACATGTTAAATAACTTACAGCTCTGTGTTAAAAATGTATTCAAAACAGTTCTTAGTAACACTCTTCCCAGAAATGATAGACAGATGAAGGCACTGGGTGTTGGTTTTGTTGGTTGTTTAGTTTTGGGGTTTTTTTTAATTGTAAAACATGGAAAGAAAAGAAAAAAGAAAAGAACCTTTATGAAGCCTGTCAGTGATAACACATTTTGTTAGCTTGATATCTGTGTCCAAAAATCAAAGTCCCAGTGGATAAAGGTAAAAGTCACTTAACAGACAAAATTCCCGAGTGACTGAAAACTGGCATCTGTTCTTTATAGGTTCGTCTTTGAGAATTCTCACCAGAAAACAGCAGTTGAAAAGATTATCTTATAGCAGCACTAAATAATAGACTGTTCTGTGACATTCAAAGGTCTGGAGATCCCTGTGGAACTAATGACATTTGTACAGCAAGTCAGGCTGCTTCTGCAAAGGTGGATGGTGGGAGCAGGAAAATGATAGGTTTTTGACAGAATGTTAACCCCAAGTTGCCAGCTTTTCTGAAAGATAACTGCACAAAGAGAGCTCAAATAATACTTCTAATAAAGAGCCAGATTTTTAGATGAATTTTAAACTGATACCCTTGCATGGATTTTGATGTTCACAGCTGATGCTCTCTCACTGACACTTTGGAGAGAGGAAATAAATGACATGTTGCTGTGCTTTGATAACAGATCAGTATGGTATTTTATCCTGAAGGCATAATGCAGCGTTTTATTAAGGGCAGCTCTTTTTGCTTGTCATTGCAACATTTGAAATGGTTTCTCTGCTTCCTTTTTTTTTTTCCCCCCTGGTTGACTTACCTGAAAGTTTAAAAAGTTTCTCTGGACATATTTGAGGTAAATGCGGCTATCTTACCCATTAAGGAAGCATTGCCTTCAAATGAGATCTCTTCCTATATTTAATTCACTGCTATACTGGAAAAATATTAAGGGAGAATTAGACTGCGGGCTTTCCTCACCCAGGAGGTGATGTGACCTTTGGTGTCCTGCACTCCCTTAGTACAAGGCTGTTACACATGCCAGAAAAAATGGAGAAGACACTTCCATCTCTCTGGCTGGGAATTTAAGAGTCACAGGGAAAGAAGGACAACTGGCTTTTCTCCTGGAAGAGATAAGAACTCGGCTTCAGACCTCATTCCCAGTTGTATTTTACACCTGCATCTCTTTGGCTATGCCTCCTTACTTGGGACCTACTTTCTTCAGTGTATGATAGTGTAACTTCAGCACGAGGATTGTGAATTTACTTGCCTATGATATCCCGCAGCCCTGATGCTGGAGCCTTTCTCCTGGTCTATGGGAGTCAAATTCTTTCAGAGCAAGAAGGGTCCACTGAGGTAAAATGTCACTGGGATATCTGTAAAAGTCACTTTGCTCTGCTGCATTCTGCCACCCACAGTCTGATGCAGCTGTCTGTGTGGATCAGCACAATGATCTGCACTGTAGACTTCTTCAGGGATTTAAGTAGAATTGGGCAGCTATCTCTCTAAAGTCATATAGCAAGAGAACTCAGCAGGAAGACAAACATTATCTCCTCAACAGGGGAGCTAAATCCATGTTCGAGCACTCAGGTAATTTCTTCCTCAAGGAACTAGAGACCTAAGCACTGTTAGAAGTAGATGCTCTGGATTACTGTCTGAATCTTGAACAGAGAGCCCGGATTCCCAGCTGAGATGGGTTTCCCAGGGTTGTACTTCGCCCCATGGGCAGGTAGCTTTACCTACCTGCATCTGCTGAGCCTGTCATCTCAAAACCTGCTCTAGCTTTCTCACACTGAACACAGGTAGGCAGAGAACCTGAGATTTGCACCACAGAGGGTTTCAGAGAGGTTTTTAAATCTCCTAAGTACTAAAAATATCTCTCACTAAAATTGCACAAGAGATAAAAAGCAGGATTAATTGTGCATTGGTAAGAATTTGACACTTCAGACTTGGCCTTCACTCCAAAAAATTTTTTATTAAATACCACATACTACTTAGCTATCAGAGTAACAAGGTACGTGCAGGCAGGGGCCTGGCATTTCAACCAAACCAGTGTTTGATCTCTCCAACTATACATTCATGTTATTTATGTTAGCTAAAATACAACCTGAGAATAAAAATTCCGCTGAAGCATAATGTTATGTATATATTGAATACATGTATTTTCTCTTCCTATCTGTTTACATGTTCAAAATATTTGGTGTGGACGAACAGCTTTTAAGAGATTCTGGACTAAGTGATTTACTATGCTGAAGTTATCCATGCCCCCCTCTTCTCTCAACTGCCATATGTGAAAATGGTTTCTAATGGTATAAACTTTCTGAAAAAAACCTAAATCTTAACCTCTGTATCTTCAAGAACAGAGAGAACTAGAAAGTCAGAAATGCCTTGTGCTGCTTTGGTCTTAAAGACTCTTTTTAATGTTTCTCTCTTTTTCTTTGCAATTCCAGATTGACAGATGGAGTTCTTATGTTACTGAGATACTTAAAACTAAAACCAGTGAAAACTTATTAACATTTTAAAACAAACCAACCCCAAACCTTCTGTCTTACATTCCTGTTCCTTTATTAATAACTTAAGAAATATTTCTTTTTGCATGGAAATATATGAGAAAAAACACGCCACGTCTCCTTTTCTGTTAAACAAATACTTTTTCTGCATTGCTTCTGTTCAATAAATAGGTAATTAAATTGAAGCATAAAAGGCAGGAAAAAAATATTAATTTTTTTAAATCTTGATTCTTCTCTCCCACCAAAAAAAAGCTAGAAGCTAATATTACACAAGGCAAAGTGAAAGATAGCAAAGAGGATCCAGCCATCTTCCTTTGTACTATAACAATATTGCTTTCAAATTTCAGTGTTCAGCTATGATTTCAGCGTGCTACCTGAAAGACGGATGGTTACAGAGACAAAACTTTATTACGATTATTCTGTATCTCCAAGATTGTGACAAATCAGTTTGCTAATTTTATTTTACTGGTGGTTACCACATCCCATTAGTCTGCATTGCCTGGATTTGCCCTAAGAGTACAGAAAAAGTGGAAATGCAGAGGCTTTTTTCACTTCAGATTGCATCATCATCTTTCATAAAACAAGCAGTACTCTCCCAATTCTAATATCTCAGCACTGATTTCTATTACAGAGGTGGCTCTGCATCTTTTTTGCCTTTTTTATTTTTTCCCTCTTTGTTTTTATTAATTGGCAAATGAAGATAAGTCTTTGTGAATTTTAACCCACAAAAGTTTTAAGCAATTTGCTTTTAAACAAATTTCCTTATTCTGTGTTAACTTCCTCATTTCAATTAAGTCCTGTGAAACTGAATTCCAATGTTTAGTTGTGACAGTTTATAAAAAACAACAATTCTTAGAAGTTGCCCTAAAAAGAAAGGCCAAAAAAGCAGCATATTACACCCTGAGGTTCTTCCAAACCTCCTACCTCTCTTGATAAATACTGCATCAAAGCTTCTCCCTGTAAGACAAACAGTTCCCCTACTCTTGAATCTTGGGGATTTTGGTTTGGTTTTAACAGTTTCTCAACTGAGTCTGCCAGCAGGTCCGTGATCTATCCAGCAGGGATAAATGTGCAGCACTCAGTTTTCTCTATCTAGCTTCCCTCTCTCTGTTTTTCCATCATAGCTGGCTCTTTATGCCATCGGGCAGAAATCCCAGGTCCAGAGTCTTAATCAGGTCTGAATTTCAGATACCCTTGCTGCACCATTAAAAAACCCCTCTGAATTTCAATTCTCAAATACCTTCAGCATAAAAGACTGTACGCTCCATCTTCATCTTTTCTGCTGGACAGTTCCCCTTTATTGCCTCTAATAATTTACTCGTAGCCACATACCTCCCTTTCTAATATGCAGTATACTCTGCTAATTAACTGGGGGGGGAGGAAAAAAAAAAAGAAAAAAAAGGAGAGAGACCACTTAATTATCACTATATTCTGCATAGCTTTAAAATTAGCACTCATTTTCATTGTAGCACAACCTGATGGGCCCCACTGGGACCAGGGCCTTATTGTGCTTAGTGCTGTAGGAACAGAGAGCAAGGATCAATCTGAGCCCTAAATAGCTATTAGCTGCGACAGGCAAAAGGATTGTTCTACCTTGTTTAACAGATGAGGTACCAAAGTACAGAGATTAAACAATTTGTTCAAGGAAATCCATGGCAGAAACGAACCCAGATCTCTTAAATCTGAGCCAGATGTCCAGTTCACAAGGCCATTTGTCTTCCTTAGGTTAATTCACATTCTGCAAACATCTGTGTCTTATCTGCTGCTTCAGTGCACCCTGTCTCAGCAGAGATTTCCTATAGCCATCAATGAGAAAATCTATCATTTCTGCTCTCTTCTCCCCAGAAAACTTTGAAACTTCAGAACACTCAAAACTGTTGAGTTTTATTTAAAAAAAATGCAGACTATTCCCATTGCCAAAGCCAATGTTTCATGCCTCACAGAACAACTGGCACAAACGCAATTCATGTTCATTGCTGTAAACAAGATGTAATGGAGCAGCAAAGCAACAGCCACGACTGTCACATATTATCATTGCTCTACTTGCATATAATTAATTCCTTGTGAAAGACACCATTATAATAAAACAATTCAAAATAATCTCCGAACCAGTGTTTCTGCCCTAGAAACAACACATCACAGCCAGGAGAATGGTTTGGTCTAACAGCACTCCTCTTGTTCTGTACCAGAGCCAACAAGCTCCATATCCATCAGCACTGCAACCAGCCAACCCACAATAATGAGCTTACTGGAAACATCTATAGTGGAAACTGAACCTATCACTTCAAGATATTTTAGTAATTAAGCAAGCAAAGACTAGCACACAATGGACTGTAGAATTTTTGCGACAAGGATACTTGTGGAGTGGTCTGTATCTTCCTGTGTTAACAAATGAAGTAGTTTCTTAACTCTTCATGAGGATGGCAGCATTTTAGATACCTAAAAAAATTAAGCATTCATTACACTTCTCAATTAATCCATTTGTGTAAGTTCCAATGCAGGAAAAGAGGGGAGAAATTATAGGTAAAGGGTTCTGGCTGTCAAAATATTGAGTGCCTTCTGTATGAAGGTGGTATTTCAAACTTTTATCACAAAAAACCCAAACTAAACCAAGCCAAACCAAACCAAGTGACCAAAACATTTAACAGCTAGAAGAACTTTGCATTGTTAGATTTAATGTATGCTTTGCTCCTTATGTACGTTGTACTTTTATAAAGTACCCATCAGACAAAGCACAAAAGAAAACTTCTGCAAATAAATTACTTTCATCACGGTGCTTTTTTGCCAGGAGATGGCCATCACTCAGGCTCTGCATTGCTTAGTACTGCTGTAAGATGCCCTACACACCTCCATCAACACTTTTAGTATGCAACTACAATATGGTTTAAAGATACATTAAAAACAATCAGAAATTATTGCTGACAAAGTCTTTTGCTATGACTTGCTAACCCCCGATACTCTGAATTAATCCAATACTAGATTGAAACCTGACATTTTTCTTTAGGACAGACTAAAAAATATTTGTCTGGTGCTTGTTACTGAGGTTTTTGCCATTATCTACAATACAGTATTTGGTCTAGTCTCTTGGGCTATTTGAGAATAGAAGATTAATTCCAGATTACATCTCATATTTCAATCTTACTTCTTATTGAAGAAATCTGGAGTCTGTTAGCCAATTGATCTTACCTAGCCCAAACCAGAAAAAATTATCGATCATTGTGGTCATTCAAGTGTTTTTAAGGAAAACCTGGACTATGAGACTGTTTCCTGAATTTGTACTACCTGGCAAGTAAGCTCCTCAAAACCAGGAAGATTAATATTTTTAATTTGGTTATGTTGTTTTGCATAAAAACTTCTTCTCTGATACCTCAATATAACCAGGAGTAACATCGTGCTGAAAGTTTTCTTCTTTGACAGTGGTGGTTTAAAAAAAGCTCAGACAGAAGTAGACACATCAATTGAGTTATAGTGCTGCTTCTATGAATGGTGCTCGTTGTACTCAATGTTTCACTGAACCATCTAGACACATCCTAAAATATGTCAGAGGGCTGAGAAGTGTGCTGGGGTGTCAGAGGGTTGAGGCATGAAATACCTGATAAATAAGTCAGTTAGGTCAATCCTTTCTTTCACAAGTAACACAACAGGAGAAAGTGGTGCTTGCAGACCTGTAGGATTTTGAGTAAAAGTTCTAAATTGAAGTGTGGCAAATCAACTGCCTGAAGCATCTTGAGACCACGTGATCCAGAAGGATATTTTACTGCAAGCCATTTTGGACTGTGGCATTTAACTGGGAAAGTCCATCTGGAAGAAGTAAAATATTCAGTGGGCACAATACAAAACAGGTGCAAGCACAGCACTGTAATTTGTTTTGTCAGCCACAAGGAAGAACAGAAGGGGGACATACTTCTTCTACAATTGATGACGGAGTATCCCCCACAAAACTAAGGCATCTTAAAGAAAGATGAGAAGTATGTTCCTGCTTCCTTGTGCAAAGCCATATTAGGGATTTCCATGTAGCTCTGAAAAGAAACACTGTTTACTTAATTGTGCTGCTCAGTGTAATTAGCTTCAGTGCAACCCCAGTGACTAGAGTTAGTGTTTTGAAATCTTTCCAGTTCTCTTTAACAGCACAGACAAGAGGATGGTCTGAAAGTAAAAATGCTCTGTGGAAAGGTGAAAGTGCCTCAGGCAGAAGTTGGATTTGAACCTCCGCCTCCGTTTCTCCAGTTCATGCTGTCACTGTGATCCTCTGGGGAAAAGCCACACACACTTGTATCTCACACCTCTCCATAGCACCTGTATGAAGAAAATATTTTAAAAAGTTGTGCTCAGAGTCTGGGAGTCTAATGTATTTCTTGACCGTACACTGATGAACAAGTGCACATCTATTTCTTTTGTTCAGCCTGTATTTAACCTGGAAAGATTGGCCTAGGACATTTCAAAACTCAAAACCTAATACTGCTAAGGTCAGTGAGAGGTTTACTTCTGAATTCCACTGAGTTGAGATTTAACCTCCCAGAAGAAGCCAGCACTTTGCTTAGCGGTTGCTTTGAAGAAATCCCAAGATTAAGTGCTTTGCACCACAAATAAGAAAAAGTGCTTTTATGAAAAGGGAGAACAAGAGACAAACTACAGAGCAATGCATTTTCCTAACTTAGCAGTGTAGAAAACTCAACAATATTTTATGACTATGGAGTTATAAATTTAGAAGTACAGTGAAACTGAGTTAATTAATGAAAACACTATTACTGAATCCTCTTTGACCACATAAGGCTAGATAGTGCATCATTCATTTGGTGGTTAAAAAAATAAATAATATTTTTGCTGATTTCTACTACTCAGTCAAACATACATAAACCCTTCTTAGTGAAAATGACAATAAAACCTACTTTATGTTTTATAAAAGACTATTGAATGCTGAAAACTTTCTGGACATTAACCTTTTATTTGCTTTAATAATTTTCTTCTTTTTTAATCTTTCCCCAGTGACTATCAACTGTACCTGGAACTGGAAACAAATTTACCTCTCTTGAGAGAGGCTGTACTTAATAAAAAAGAGCTGAATAAGTAAAAATTTCTAAGCAAGCTGTCCAGATAAGGTCCACAAGGATTGCATATGCGCTGCATAACTCATCACTCAAATTTCCTTCTCACAATTTTTTATTCAGTAATAATCTCCCCTCGTTCTGGTATTTAGAAAATTTTAAAATAAAAAAATCCTAATATCATTATTGTTTATAGTAATAGCAAACCAGGTTTCTGATTCTTTCCTGCACACTGATAGACAGGGTTTCTCCTCTACATCAGATCCAGCCCAGAAACACTAGCTCACTGAGCATCTTGAGAAGTAAGACTCTGAGTCTCACATCTGTTTACAACTTCACAGAAAAGGATGATTGAATGAAAATAAAATATTCTTATTTTTTTTCAGCTTACAACTGGATTTCACTAGCCTTGTTTACAGTAGTGATGCCACTGAAGCTGAAATATGAGTTCAGTTTTAGTAATGTGGAAGTTAACGGTCCAGTAATTTCCCTGTCGCAACACCATGCATTCCAGTCTCCACAGGAAGCCAAGCATTAACCACGGAGGGCCTAACACACAAACCTACAGTGAGTAAATAAATCTGTACTTTAAAATGCGGCACATACTTCCATGTAATATCAAGAGCAATACATCTTAAATAAAAAGTGAGTGTTCATAAATGAAATGTACTATTAATTTCTTTTTCTGCTAATTTTCTCTGTAGCCATAAAACCCCTAGAAAATGCAGTCAGAGTAAGGCAAGCTCCTTCCTAAATGGACATGCATTTGTAAACATAATCTGAGAAGACTCTCTAGAAGATGAACAATGCAAAATTGCATGTAATTGCCTATGTGTAAATACATGTGAATACCAAAACTACCTAGTTCTAAAAGAATTTTATTTATTTAAATATTTATATGGGTTTAAATAGTGTTACTGATATATTTTTCTTTGAATTGACACCAATCTGGCAGTTATATGGGAAGAAAAGTCTGTTAATCTCAAACAGGATTAATCTATTAGTAAAAAACAGAACTAAAAGACCGCACCTTTTTTCTTTTTTTTCTTCCTATAACCATTCTTAATTCCTCTTGTCAACATGTGACCCTTCATGCCACATTTCCTTTCACTCAGTGTCTTACCTTAACCTAGTGATACTGTCTCTACAAATTCTTCTGCCTAAGACAAAGAAAGAAAATTAAAATGTATGTGTTAGCTGGGCTGCAGCTTCCTGAAGCCCCAGCGCTGTCCATGCTCACTCAAGGACAGGAAGAAAAATATGAACAACAAAAGCAAGTGTCTTATTTTTCAGTATATTCCTGAATTCATGTTTGTGATGATAAAGCCAAGTAATTTCACTTTCCATCCTTATTCAGCTTTTGACTTGTTCTGCCCTTCAACATACTAGTTAGTACCAAATTTTTTTGCAAGTTCTTTATTGCAGAGATTAGTACATCATGTTCAAGGGGGTCATGAAATTCTCTTCATAAAATTTACTGAAGTTCCAGCAAGATGAAAGCTTCTGCTAAGCTTGAAGTGGAAGATTCTGTATTTCATTACCATATTCCCAAATCACCCAGTTCTCTGTTATGCAGCTTCTTAAACTATCCATTCCTACCATTCACTATTTTACATTATTTTGTGAATCCATGTATATATAAAAGATCAGCCTGAAAGTAAAATCATGCCATAGATAGCCAGCTATACCTACATTAGTAAATATTGTAGGACAATAAAAGCAGTTCTGTAGAGCAAAACAGCTGATGCCGACCACTTCATGTCCACACTACCTGTGTTCCAGGCACTTCAGACTGGCTGTAGTCTGGTCTTGTGGACTAAAAACCCATTAACGCCATGTTAATTCTTTGAGTACATCTTCTGTTCATCTTAGAGTTCATCTAAAAGCAATCTATTTTGCACACTTTAAAATTTTAATATGATTGAGCCAAACTCAGTCAACAGACAGAATCAGATTTGCTGCAAAGGCACAATTCTAATCTAAACCAAAACACTAATGTAGCTGAAGCCAGTTTCTCCTCTTATTTTCCTGCATGATGTGGCTTCTTATAGTAAGTTTGGTGATTAAAGTTGTACTGCTAGCATTCTCTTAAAAAGATAATGTTGATATAAATGTAGTTATCAAGAAAATCAGTAAGTCTCAAAATCTGAGTTATTTTCTTTTTTGTTTATTAATATTTCCAATTCTATCTTCTTTCTCTCAACAGACATATTTATCCTTCATTGTTGAACATGTAAATAAAAATTCCCTAAAAAGTATGCCTTCCAAGTAAAATATATTTCAAATGAGCTAATGCTGACAATGGCCAACCTGATCTAAAATTCATTGTTAGCTTGTTTCTACAACAAGCACAGATTTCTAAGATTTAGTAAGTTTTGACAAATTTTACCTAACAAGAATTTTCAAACAAGGAAATTAAAAAATAAGGCAATTGCAAAAAAAATGGTTTAATACTGTCAAATATAATTTACAAGACAGAAACTGAAATTCTACAATTTATTTTTGTTATTTTATTTGAATTTTCCTGTTTTCCAAAGTTTTATGTTTGGGGGGTTTTAAGGTGTTTTTTTGGGGGGGACTTTAACAAGCAAAGTGTAAACTTTGACCACTGCTTTCCACCTTTATGGAGTCCCATGCATTTTGGCAGAACTATCAGAAGACCTGTTCTCCATGTAACTTCAAAACATCTTCATGTCTTCTACTTCTGAGAAACCAAGGCCTATGAATCAGACATAAGTTTTTAACAGAGCAGGGAAGTTAACTTAGTGAGTACAGAACCTGCAGGAGAGGGAGGAAAGATCTGCACCTCTTGGGTATCTAGGACTCTTAACAGGCAAAAACTGATCTGATCTAGTATTTTCCAGTCAGGTGACATTTCAGGCTTCTTTCTTTACAATCAGTTTGATATAACTCTTTAACAAGTAGGCTGCCTCAGAATTGGCTTTTCCTCCTCTACTCTTTAACAGCACGTCTATTTGTGTGCTTTTTATCTGTGTGTAGGGTCATTGAAATGCAAAAAACCCAAGAAACAACAACAAAAAATGTGCTCCACATTAATATGACTTTGACTTAATTTGACTTTGAACTGAAAAAGATTTTTAATAATGTTCATTTACACACACACATTGAAGTTTAATTTAAGAAGTCAAAACCCCCTTATATTTTGCTGATAGACTTTTCAGCATTAAAACTAGCAGCACTAGGCCTTGACTGGAGCGAATTTAAAAATAAGCAGCCCACCTCATATCTGGATGGAAATTTACATCAGAGAAGATTGCACAGCAAGAAGCACAAACGCATGCATAATTATGGGCAACTGGCTTACTGCAGATCACCTCATAACACAAAGTGTCACTGAGCCTTTCCATAATACGCAATTCTCCTTTTATGTTATGATGATTAATATTGTTGTGGGTGGTTATATGAATTGTAGAAAGATTTTTCTTGTCACTGTTGGAAACTGTGACTAATATGACTAATTTTTATGCTTAAAAGAAGTTGATCCATCTTTTAAAGAGTTCTTAATTTCTTCAGAGTTTCAATTAACCTTTGTTAAATTTAGCTTTTTAAAAACTAACCCTAGAATGCAATATATTTTCAGGTATATTGTGCATTAGTCGTTATTTAATATCAAATATATTTAAGACTTGGAATATATTATCTTAAAACATTATAGCTCTTTCTGCATCACTGAACCATGACAATAGTGCAGAAGCAATTCCTGAGTTGGCATTTTACCAAGTTCATGCTTTGATTTTTGAACATGCCACCTAATTTTAGTGATGGATGCATGTTTAGAGTTATCATGGAAAAAATAGCACAATAGAAATCACTTTCATGGATTTCCCCTCATTTTTTTAAGGTTAGAAATAAAATGCTGTTGCTTCTTTAGCACCATCACACAAGCATTTCATGAGGAATGGTCCTTTTAGGGGAGTTAACAGACTGGAGACCTCTTCCAATTCCATTAATTCTAAACAAAAAGGAATTTTCCACCCCTATTTCAGTTTGCTACCTAAGCTCAAACTTGCTTTATGCAGTCATTAAGGACTAACACAAGTACCTGGTTTTAAACAGTAGGCAGTAGAGAACTTTAGTTTAATTACTAGGGAAAATAAGGAACAAGTGGGAGAAGACAGAACAGCCATACAGTTTTATATATGGTCAGCAGTGAGTGAACAGAGATCTGGTTCAAATTGAAAGGCTGTGTAATGATAACACTATTAACCTGAGCACATGTAAACTACTTCCACGCTGCACGGGCAACGGAGAGCATAAGAACCTCATTCATCCCCAAGATATGTAGTCCTCTTTACTGCCTGTTACTACAGAATATGAAGTACACGTGCCTTACTAAGAGATTACGGGGATGAGTTGATATTTCTTTGCCCACAAACAGAGGGTTTCCACACCCATTCTTCATAAATAGCAGAAGTCCTGTCATATTGCAAAACCTCCAGTAGATATCCAGCCAGTGGAGAATTCTCATGGACAGCCATGAAGTGAGAAACAAATGCCAGTTAAGTGTGTATGACTGTACTGAGGTTCATTATGCCACATCTGGTTACTCTGAAATAGACAGTAACAGATTAAAGACAAAAGAACTTATCTTAAAATATATGTTAAGATAGTTAGTACATTAATGACTAAGCGCTGTACAAAAATAGAGAGCCAGTGCAATACATATTCTGTTTGTTAATTCACTCATTAAGTCTTTGGCCATGGTTTAAAATTCCTAAAATGCAGTGTAGATAACACAGCTGGTAATGTTTAATTAAAACATTTCTTCTGCTTTGGTGAAACTCAATTCTCTATTGAATCATATTCAGAAATGTTTCCTTAGCTGAGAAACAATCAGCAAAGGCAGAATTCCCAAGCCTGCTTCCTCTTCCCCATACCTAAGAAAACATCAGAGACTATCTCCGTTTTATTGTCAGCAAATGCCACCACAGAAACACAAGACTTCAAAGCAGAACAATCAGGGAAATTATTCTTTTTTTTTATAAGCCTTCTTCAAAAGGACATGCTCAAGTTATTGCAGAATCTTAAATCAGTCCCCAAAACACCACTGTGATGAGAATGAAAGAATAACCAAGTGCTACAAATGTTAAAATTATCAGAAAACTTCAGAAACTTGATTTGGGTAACTAACAGAACTGCAAAACCAGACTCTATTAAGTCGCTCAGATCACTGAAAGTTTTCCAAGCTTAAAATTCACTAATTGCTTACATGCACACAGAGGATTTGTTGCACAAATAGTTGAAGGTATCCCTTTGTGGAAATCTGTTGAGAGCAGAAAATACCACCTGCATGAATTGACTGTTTCCTGAATATCAGAACACTGAGTAGACAACGGGTCCTGAACATACTGCAGGACAAACTTTGATCATCCAACAGTATTTGCACACTAACAACTAGTGCAAAGTCCAACTCCTTCCAAAAATGACATGATTTGTACAAGCTATTCTTGCAGTGAAAAATTCAGTCATCTCCTGCCCACTTAATAACAATAAAAAGACCTGCAGCTCTGCTTTTGCCAAACACCTGAAAGAGTTTTGACATATTACCTTTCACAAGTACAAGCAGCATAGAGACCACCTCCCCTCCGTGTTGTGGCTCCTTAACATTACAGTAAATTACTGCTGCAAAGTGATTTACCAGCAATATTCTTCACAAAGAGAGACTAGATAGAAAGACAGATGATGCAGCAGAAGCCTAGAAAACTTAAAAACAAATCAGATATGGAGTCTTTATAAGATCAAACTCAACATATTTCAGCTCAAAATAACATTTGTGTGATAGGATTCTCAAAATCTAATGAAAAATGAGTGCCAAACATAATTTTTTTTCTATCCCCACCTTAAGTAACATAATTCTAGATCTTGTGCAAAGCTCATAGCAAACTAACACTTTTCACACCTATTTTTAAAAAAAGACTAGAATAAGACCTTCAAAATGATGATGCAACTAATGCTGTTACTGTTTACAGAAAGCAATCTACAGTCCATCTTGACTTGATAAGGCATAATGATGTAGAAACTATTTAAGAAACTACAGAAAATTGTCAAAGAAACAGATGCAAGAAGGTAGGTGGCAATCACTTCCATTGTACAGTATAACCTCCAACCAATACTGCTCAAGCTGCTTAAAATACAAGCAAAGTTATTTTCAAAGAGAAAATCAAGTCCTTATAAAGATTCAGTTTTGTTCCTATCAGCATTTTCCAGATTAGTACTCTGCAGAAAAGGAAAGTTCCTCCTCTCTTTTCTTCACCAGTTACATGTTGTCATTTGCTGAATGAAATCAATTTCCCACCAACAATATTCACAGGTGAAACCTTTTCAACCATGATATGAGGATGTTTGAAGCACAATCAGCATAAACAAAGATCTTTATCATAGAAACAATTGTTTCAGAAAAACTACATGTGCCCTGACATAGACAAGGCTAGCAAAATTATACTGTGCTCTGTTTACGCTGTGATGCTTTATCATTGTAACACATGACTGTGACAATCAAAAAAGTATGCAGTTGAAGTCTGTCACATAACAGCAGCCTTGAAACAGCATTTAGTTTGCAATTTCTGTACAGTGAGGGCACATAGGAGAGTTCTTGGCATATCATTGCCTATGTACTAGTTGCACACAGCAACTAGTTTATAGCTTTCCTGACGATGATGCATCAGTGCAAGAACAAAACACGAATCTCAGAACTAGATCTTGAAAGGAGATAGAAGCTGAGGAGATGGTGCAACATGGGAAAATGAGGGTTAGATACCTTTAAATGTGCAACTAGATTTCAGGTTTATTGTTGGATAAGGAGGGCAATTCAACACGCAGTCTCTGCAGAAATGAAATAAGGATTGGAATAAAGGAAGAGGAAACAGGACAGTCAAGAATCTGATGTGGTGAAACAATGAATTGCTTGGAGTTATGCTGAATAGGTGAGAGAAGTGGGATTAATTACAGAGAGGAAAAAAAAGAGGAGCTCAAACAGATTGACCACACACTCATTTTGCAAATACATTGTGAACAATTCAATTCTTAAAAGCCCAAATAACTTAAGTGTACTCAGCATGATTTCTCTATAAAGTCTAGCTCTGTAACAGAATACCACATCTGTTCTCTTGTAGTTCCTTATGGTGATCTATATTGTCTGCATACTAAAAATACTGGAATCACACCTAATATCTAGTCATGCAAATCCTCCGGTTTTGATGTGATCATTGCTTGTCTTCCAGTTAGAATATTCATCCTATACACATGTTCAAAACTCATGTTATTTCACTTTTCTTTTTCTGTCTTTAAAAGAGTTCTTAGTTTGACATCTTTCTTCCCTGAAACATTTGGAATGCCTTTCTGTAAAATATGAAGATTATAACTGAGAAAAATATTCATTTTTTCCCAGCGCTTTTCAAAATGTGATTAATTTCTGCTTAGACTTCTACAGTTACAATAACTGCTTTATATATTCTACATTATACTTTGAGAACTACGTATCTCAAATCTTCAGAAGTATACTAACCATCTTGGCTAATTCTAGGACTATTTCCAGATTCCCTTGTTAGTTATTAATAATGCAGAATGCAGAAAGACAGGCCTTTCTTTTGCCTGTAGCCAGAACATAAACTGTCGAAATGCCTTTTTAAGCAGGGTGCGTGTCATTCCAATAACTACCTTTAGGTGTCTCTGAAAGCTGCTGAGTGGAAGGAAAGGAAATCAGTTACTATTGAGACATACCTGGACAAAGTAGTAACCTCAGATTTCCCTTTCTATGTATTGTTCAAGTACAATACCTCAGTACAGGCATTAATCAACTACTAGTCATAAAGTAAAACATAACCTTTGATTGTGCTACCAGAGGAATGTGAACTGCTTTGATTTCTGGGTTGTAGATGCACGTATGCTGAGCATGAGGATACAGGTTTAATGATAAATTCTTGCCACTTAACAAAGAAACAGTCTAACACTGCTGGGGTGTCTTAAGCTTGCTCAAGGTAGTATGTAATCCCAAATATAGCTGAGAGCAATCTAAATATATCACCTTCCTGAGAGTGAAGGACTCAGAGTCTACTGGTTCAGAATCATCTTTATTAGGAAAAAAAAATAATTAGTTGCTTAATTTAATTAAGGGTTTTAAAAAAAACAGGCTGAGAAATTGGAGCAGCTATAGAAGGAAAACATAAAACAAGAAAAGGTAATTTTAATTTATGAGGGGTTGTTTGGTTGGGGTTTTTTTCTGTATTAAGTTCTGCAACTTATCTAGCCTGTGAGACTAGCACTAAGCTTCTCAATCTATGCCCAGGACTGTGATTCAGAGAATTCTGAAAACTATTTTTCATGCATCATTATTAAAGATGGATAGCCCTTCTGGAGCAGACAGCAGTGATGAGAATACTACCTGTTTGTTCTTTCCCTGCATAGGAATTTCCATTTTTTTGTTTACTCATTGTTTGTAAAACTTATCATCTGTCACAACTGGTGGCAGTGCTTCACATAATGACATTGTGATTTTAAGTAATATGCCTCCTTTCCCCAGTCCTGAGATATACAGTTTTGATAGGTGGACAAACCTGAGCATTTGTTTTCTTGAAGCCCACAATAATAAAACTTTCTACTCCTTGACATTCTTATAGTTTTATAATCACCTGCTAGACTCATTTCACCATTGATGCTATTAGGTCATGCACAGATAAAAAAAGGAAGCAACAGATTGTGAAATTTGGAATGAGGTCCTTAGAAGGACTGATTTCTTCTGCATCTGTATTAGGGGAACTCATCACAATACTGTTTCTGAAAACAGCCATTCCAGTTATTCCCATTTGAAATGACTGGCTTTTCTTGACCTCAATATCTGACAATAAACATGAATCATATCAAGAAAAATAAAATGCTTTGAGATTAAATGCAACCATCCCAGTACTGTTACAGTGAGACATAAACTGACTCAATTTTTTTTTTTTTAGAAATGCTGGTTTCACAAATATAAACCTTGGCTGGAATGGAAAATGACATTTCTTATTGAAAGAGTAGTTTTATTTTAGAGAGACTAAAGTAGTTTTAATTGATAAACATAATATTTAAATACATTAAAATGAGGATTTTACTGAAATAATTATGAAAGCAGCATTCAGTCTTCTGGTGTTAAGAGAAGTGTTAGTCATACGGAATATCAACTGAGTAATTAGAAATGGTTGCTTAAGAGGATTTCTGCACAAAATGAAGGAAAAGCAAGACTAGATCAATTGTGTGCAAGAGCTGATAGAACCAGATTTGGGGTAAATGTTTAACTTTATCTAATTTATGGATTTATTTATTTATTTAACAGAGGATATCAAGCTTCAGTTTCAAATTCAGGTGGAATAGGGAAAGTAACTAGCATATTCACAAAACATAAACACTCCTGCTGACTGGAAAATGCAGTACTTCCTCTTTGAAACATCCATTTGGTGAACTGTTAAATGAGAGCGTCAGCACATATTACTGCTCTCTAACAGAGATTCAAGACAGAAATTGCAACCATCCCTTAAGGGAAAAACTTAAAATTTGCTGGAAGTTCATCCCTACCTTTCTCACTTTGCTGGCATAGTATTCCATATTCTTTCATCCAGTCTTTGCATTTTCAGAGCACAAAACCCTACTCACTGTAGGATTAAGGCCCAGAAAACTCTGTGCACAACCTCACAAGTAACAGCTGCTCAGCATCCTCCTGCTACACCTGAAGTAAAACATCTGATACAGCCCTTGTGTTTTATTTATTCACACAGTTTTTCATCACGTAGCTGAAAAAAAGGATGCTGATAACATGAACAATTTAATTTTTAAGGACAAATAAGCTGCAGCATTGCATTAGTAAACTGAGAATAAAAAAATAGCCTTGACAATAATTCAGTCAGCTGTCCATTCCCCAGAGAAACATCACAGCTTCTGTATTCTTGATTTTGCTGTTACCATTGAATATTGAAAAAAATTCTCTTACTACAGAACCATAAAGCTAAGTAGTCATGTGTGACTCCTTCTTTACTGCCAAACAACTAAAGCAGCAAAATCAATACTACGATTGCAAAAGTTTATGTACGTACTTTCCCTGAAAGTGTATAAGATTAGCTACCATAACCAGTTCTCTGCATACCTGAACAATCAGGTAAGATTGTTACTTCATTGTTACAGAAAGAAGACACAAAAAAAGGAGGAAAAGCATGTTCCACCTCCCATCTAGCTATTTTTCACTGTCTTGGCAGTCAACTGTATATTAGTACAATGCTACAGTCTTCTTGGGTCCACAAGAGAAATGAATGCCTAAGAAATGTGAACAGGAGACATACAGGGAATAACAAGGAAAGAAGTAAGGAAAAAATAGAGAAATTTTGGAAAAGAAAAGGAAATTAGTGGAGGGTAGAGATGACAGTCAAAAGTAAAACCAGAAACCACATCATGCCTGTATCTAAGCAGGCTTGCAGCAGCAGAGCTACACTGAGCTAGTCTCAACTTGAATATTCTAGGTCAGGGAATTCAACCAAGCACAAGTTTATCAGGAATCTTGTAAGACAACATGCTTTCAGTTAATGGAGCTAAGAAAGCATTTGAAACAGCCTGTTTTCCTTCTTATCTAGGCAAACTAGAATTAGTATTTTTGCAAAGACCCCAATGACCCTGCCACAGTCATTTTTTCAAAATCCTCAAATCAAAGTCTGAATCTAGATTTATAGAAGGTAGGTAAAATTATGCTCCCACTGTGACAATGAGAAAAAGGTTGCCCATTAGACTGAATCTTTAATCTCTCCATCACTTAAATTATTTTTCTCCATAATTCAATTACTGATTTTTGGGTGAAATAAAGTTCAGATACAGCAAGAAGTCAGATATCCTTTCTGCTTCCCTACATCCATCTAACAGTTGCTCTTAAATGTTCCCACTTACATCTTTTGTAGCTTAGATATTGTAACTTGCTTACTATACCGTTCACTGTTGTTCAAAACTACATTCTCAAGTAATCTTTACATGAACAAGTTCATAATATATGAGCAAATTATTTAAAGTGAGTATAGAAATCTTCATTATTGAAAGGATGCCTATGGGCACTTGTAGGAAGATGCTGATTTTCTGATCAAATGCAGTGTTTAAGAGCAGACACATAGGGGTTTGCTGATTATTTTTTTTTATTACAATTGGTTTTGACTTCAAATGCATATTGCTGCAAACCATAGAAAATAATTTATTTTAAGAATCGTTTTCAGCTGTTCTTTCATACCAGACAAGCAGTTTATCCTCTTCTTTTATTTCTTTTTTTATTTTTTTTTTTTCTTTTCTTTCCTTCAGATTCATCTGTCTGATCAGGAAGGTCTGGAAATGGGTACTGAATTATGACTGACATCCTTCTGTGGCAATATGGAAAATGGAGAATAGTCTCAACTCTTTTATTCCTTTAGGCATTTTCTGCAAGTATCCTTCTAAAAGCAACATCCTGATGCTCAAGAAATTAGTCGGCTATCAATAATGTGTCAACTGCCAGTGCTTTCTGAGATTTCTCTACGTGTTTGATCCCATAAAGGACTTTATCAGAGCTACATGGGAGCATCTGGAGGAAGTTTTCCCATATTATCATCTCAGCAACTGCTTTGGTACCAGTATGATGACCAGGCACAACAGGATCACAAAGGGGTTCCTTTAGAGAGCATTTGTGTCTGGAATGGACTTGCAGGAGCTTAAGCTCCCATCTTTCAGTACTCATTTCCAGACCTTCCTGATCAGGCAGATGAATCTGAAGCAAAAAAAAAAAATAAAAAAATAAAAGAGGATAAAATGCTTGTCTGGTATGAAAGAACAGCTGAAAACGATTCTTAAAATAAATTATTTTCTATGGTTTGCAGCAACATGCATTTGAAGTCAAAACCAATTGTAATAAAAGACCACCCAGCAATATTTTCTTTTCTGCCTTCTGAGTCTGCCATAACAGGGCTGCATAACATGGCCCTCAGAGACCCACAGCTGGCAGCAAGTGCAAACAGACACACTAGAGCCTGCATGTCACCTGAGCCTTGGCTCGGCTGGCTGCCCAAGGGTTTGTCACCCTTCCACTTCCAGGCAATGCCCATTTCAGCCTTTTCCCTGTAACATGGTGTAAGAGACTGCATCAGTGAGAACCACCATCGCCACACCAGCTGTTTGTCTCAACATTGCTATAGCAGGAAACTCACACCATTATCACAGTAAATGTTTATCTCAATGTTATTAAGGCAGGAGGCCAACACCACTGCCACAGCAGAGGTTTGTCTCAGCATTGTTAAGGCACAAAACATCATTGAGCAATGGGGGAACCTATTCCTGAGAAACTTAACCAAACCCTTGTGCATGCGCCCAGATCCAGGGTCAGGGGGATCAAGGGACCTGGAGACCTCTGAGAACCACCTGACAGAATTGGGTGCACAAATCACTGCCGGGTGGAAGGTGTGGTTAAGCAGAACAGCTCGTGACAACCCTATAAAAGAACAGAACCAACCAACATTGGATGGAATGTTCCCCCACAGGACTTGTAAACGAATTGGAAAGCCAGGACACTGCAGCTCCGGGCTGGTAGCTATTGCTGTGAACTCTTTTGTTCTTTCTTTCTTTCTTTTCTTCCTTTCTCTCTTTATATCTCTCTCTCCTTTGCATTTGCAAACCTGTTGTCGGAAAAACAAAGTTCCTTGGCTCTTGGCTCCGTTTTCAGTCTTTATTCTGTTCCCAAGAATACAAGTAGAACCTCGCTCCAGTCTTGGACTGGCTTGAGACACGCAGTGCTGCCACAGCTGTGAGCTCTGTGCTGGGTGCACAAAGCCGGGGCTGGGGAGGCTTTCCAGTCCCCCTCGGCCTCACCTGCCCACGACCTGCCTGCAGCTTCCTTTTACCAGCTTTATCTGTGACAGACATTTCTCTAGTTGACTAGGTCCTGTAGCTCATGCGTTTTAATTTTTCAGAAAAAAACCCCGTTGTATGGTACCATGATGGTTTTATGACTAACATAATGATGTAAGAGAAATACAGGCCAGGTGCAATAGTGGAGGCCCTGAAAAGCAAGACACATATTGTGCAGGGTAGAGGAGTATGGACATGGGATCTTAAGAGATGAGGCACTGGCTTGCTCCCACAGCTATAAATCAGTTAGCAGTGTTCAAGGGGGTTTTGTCTGAGGTTTATTGGGTTTTTTTTCTAAAAAAAAGAAGACACAAAAGGGGACAAAATCAGTTCTTAGGGTAACAAAGAACAAATAAATAGTATCTAACATACAAAAAAGACACTATATATAGTAAATTCTGATATAGTCTGGAGCTATAGACCAGTGAAGGAATAGAGAGATGTAAAAGCACATTAGGAAACATAAAAGTGATACCAAGTAGAAGCTAGAGGGATAAAGAAGAAAAAAGCAACCACAATATCCATCATATTCCTGACAACAAAGTACTCCAGAGGCTGCTGACCTGACGTAGTGTCACGTCACCCTCTCCAGCAGTCTGAAGCTACCAACAACTGAAGCTATGAACAATCAGCTACTGAAACACACTATCTTTGCATAATTACTAATATAGTTTATATGGTTTATTTTTATTTGTTTGGTTGTCACCATTCCCATTTCAATGTAACCAATACAGCCATCCTATTCAAAATACCACCTCCCACTTCAGTTAATGCTACCTACCCTATTCAGCATGTCAGGGGCTCGGCACTCATTGGGGCTATATATGAGTATTGTGGCAAGGTAGGGGTGAAATCAACAAATTAACAAATACCAACAGTTCAAGCCCCTAGAGGAGATTTTTCTTTGTACAACATTATTTTCCTTCCATTTTGGATAAATTTGTGTGCATTTGGAAAAAATAAGAAACATGTCTCAATGCATTTTTAAGAAGGGGACTCATTCATTTTAATATTCAATGATGGCAAACACCAATGTTCAATCGACATTAACTTAAGTGTATCCTGACTTCAGACATATACATAAATTAAAGCAAGAGAAAAGAAATTTCACAATGTATGGTGTTGAGAAGTTTGAGAGATGTAACATTCTTTTTACATTTGGATGTGCACACTTCTATCATGGAAATTTGTCTGCATTTGAAAGCAAAATTTCTAATAGCTTACCACACTGAACATCTTGGAGTTGATATCCTACTTCAGCAGCGATGGCCGTCTTTCTCCCTTGAAGGTTTTTGTTTCACATTATCCACAGTTTTCTGAAACATGGCATTGCCTGATTTATACAAAATTGACAGTCTTGTGTTTGTTTAAAACAAACCAAACCAAAGTGTAGCATCTTCATTTTGATTTAAAGTTAAACTTAGATTGAGAGTGCATGGATATGGTATGGTAACAAGCAAAATTTGTCTTTGCAAATGGAACCAGGTGCCCCATACTTGCAGCAGAGTAGCTGAATGTACAAAATACAGTTCAGAAAGCTACAGCAAATAGCTCCTGTACTCCTTAGACAAATGACACTTTTGAGTTCTGCAAATACTACTACAAATAGCCTTATTGAAAAGTCAGAGAAGAGAGTCAGAGAAGAGAATTCTCATATACATCTTTTCACTTTATGAAAAATAAAGCCATCTCATTTTATTCTGGACATCCCCAAAAGACGACAAGGGTGTATTTGTTTTTCTTTCTCACTTAGAAATGCCAGTTCTCTCTAGACAGATAGGAGTGTCATGAGAAACAAAAGAAAATAGAAGAAAAATAACAACTCAAGAAATGAATAAAAATCTACCTATTTGAAATTCTTCTTCTGCCTTTAGTTTTGTTGCTGACTGTTTAATGTCAGTGTGTAGCATGTGGTGCTCACAGTGAAGTGCTCCAGAGTGGCAAGGAAATACTATAGCAGAATTTGTGGAAAAAACAGAATTCATAATCATTTTACAGGTTAAGCACATGTTGTCAAGGAGAGATGGAAAAAGAAATAAAAATATATTGTTAAAAAATCTTTTCAAGGCTCATAATAAGAAAATTTCAGATGAAGTAAAAATAATTTGTAATTTCCATTGCAAGTATCACCAAGATGACACAAGTCAAATGTTTTCTCATTTTTAAATTCTGTTTTAAGTAACATCATCCTTCATATGTTGCCCACGAGAAAAAAAATTACCATATTCTAAGGTACCTTCAGAATCTTTGAACGCAAAAGGAACCTTTTGTGTAGAGTATCTAAAAGTAACCAACTTTTACTCAATGGACTTCCTTTTACAAGTCCTAATTTACCCCAAAATCTGTGTTTAATTAATCTAAAAGATGAAAAAAATGGAACAGGTTGAAGATGGAAAGAAATAAAATAAAAATAAGGCAGCAAAACCCAGAGAAAGCTGAAACTTTTATAGCACCCTGATCTCACACCATTAAACTCAATGAGAATTTGCTGCTAGATTAAGAAAAGAATGAAAGGAGTTGGCCTAAAGTTTCTGAAGGTTTCTTTGGGTTTACAACTGAGTACATTTTTATAGTATAGAGATAAGAAGTCAGGCTTAAACAGGCTATAAATCTGTATTTAATGGGCATATACAGTCTGTTCTGACCCAATTTTAATTTTTTTTTTTAAAATCCCCATATACCAACAGTAGAACTGTTGAGACCACATACTTCTGGTATTCATATATATATGTTACTCTGCATTGTACTGTTGTAAAGAGTGAAAAGTCTTATAAAGCAATGTATGAATCTGCTAGTACTGTTGGTCCAAACAAGCAAAACCAACCACCCCCATCAGTTACCTCCACAGTAAAGAAAAGCATGTAAAAAAAACCCAAAAATGAAAATCTGTTAAGGTATGTTATAATCATGTATTCTCTTATTATGTACAAAAGAAAAACCAACACCACATCTGAAATAACCCTCAGCATATATCAAAAGCAAATATAATGAAATGACTAAAACTGTACACAGCAGTGGAGGTATGCTCTGTGAGACCAGCACTTGTTTCCTGAAAGCAGGCACTTGCCCTGACCCTCATCCTTCCAGATTTGCTGCAAGAAATTTTATTGCCTATGTAAGTGTCGGAGTATAACATTCAATTAAAGGCAGAACTCTAAATCATGACCCCATGAAAACCAGAAAGACTAAAAGTTTGAAAGGAAATAAAATCCTATTTTGGTTTCTCTCTTATGTTTCAATGAGCTACATAGTGTTATGGAATCTGACTCATCATTTTTTTTTAATATTTATTTCAACAGTATGTCATATGTCGTGGAAAGCTTGTAAAAATAGCTATTAAATATGGGAAAATATTTGAAAAATAATTAAAACCACTTAACAAGCTGCTAGTTAATCATTCAAAACTTGGAAATTATCAAAATTAACATGTTTTAAGTTCATTTGTTCTGTAAGTATGTTTTTATTTACAGCATCACAGATAATTTTTTCCCTGCTGATTTATTTGTATTGTCTGTTGTCCTTACAAAATCATTTCATGTACTGAGTTACTATTTGGGTTTTTTTAACTGAGATCATAAAAATACTTTGTGATACATCCCAAATCAGTTGACTTCTGAACTCTGAAAAATACATGAGTAAAACATGCCAATTGCTAACAGCATAAATAATATAAGATGCACACAAGAAAAAAGGTATCTCTCTATTTCTCTGCATGTATGAGGTATAGAACAGCAAAATAATTAGTATAAGCTTGTATAAATAAAGTTTGTACTACAGTAACAAAAGTCAAATTATGGCATAGCAGACTATTGTTAACTTCTGAGTGTATATTATTTCAATATACGATTATCTTTTAATGGAATAAATATATGCATTGCAGCACAGTTTTTTACCTGCTATGGATGTACTACATCTTGTTCAGCAAAGGCATTCAAATTATCGTTCAAATTATCCCTATAAGGGAATGTTATGGATATTATGGATGCACTATATCTTGTTCAACAAAGGCATTCAAATTATCATTCAAATTATCTCTATGACCTATTAAGTGAAAATAGGGTTATTAAGATATTTTTAACTGTTGCAGCTGAAAAGGATGAAATTCAAGAGTGAAAACTTTAAAATAATAATAAGTAATCCATACTTGCTCACTAATCTCACCTGCCTAATAATTTTCATTATAATAGTGGTGATCAGTTGGGTTTTTCCACATTCAGTCTTTCCAGCTTATTTTTTTCTTTAAAATCTACATATACTCTGAAATCTAACAAACCCTCTTTAAAGTGCCTTCACAGTGCTCACTCACCCTTGGTGGGAGAGAATTTGAAAGGTAAAAGTAAACAGAGTTGTGTGTTGAGATAAGAACAGTTTAATTATTTTAATACAATAAATTATAATGAATTGTAATGAAAAGGAAAATAACAAAGAGATAAATAAAACTCAAGACAAGTGATGCAAATGAATAACTTTTGAATAACTATTGCTCACCACCAATTGCCTGATGCCCAGCCTATTCTCAAGCAGCAGCCCCCCACAGCCAGCTTTCCACCTAGTTTTTATGCTGAGCATGTTGTTGTGTGGTGTGGAATATCCCTTTGGTCAGCTGTCCTGGCTGTGGTTCCTCCCAGCTTCTTGTGCATCTCCAGCCTCCTTGCTGTCAGGGCAGCACAAAAAGCTGGCAAGTCCTTCGCTTAGTGTAAGCACTGCTCAGTGCCAACAAAAATATCAGCATGTTATCGACATTATTCTCATCCTAAATCCAAAACACAGCACTGTACCAGCTACTAAGAAGAAAATTATCCCAGCCAAAATGGGGACAAGGAAGAAAAGCAATCTCTCTTTCCTCTCTCTCTCTCTCTCTTTTTTTTTTTTCTGTTCTTCTTACCTTTTGGATTTTTTTGTTGGATTTTTTGTTTGTTTGTTTGTTTTTGTTTGGTGCAAGCCTTCAGCAGTGTATTGAAGAAAGATTATTTAAGTTGGAAGATGGAGGTAGAAAAACAAGATAAATTTTAGTGCTTTTCTCCAGCAACACACTATAGGTGTTCGTCATAAGTGTGCTAACATTGCAACTGCACTTGTAGGCAATTCTGCATCTCCTGCATATGAAGAAGAGGAGGAAGAACAGGCTGCGATGTTCAGATTTATGCGTTAAAAATGTAATTTTAAAATATCTCAATGTTCTGAGCTTCAAATACTTTTATTTCAACCTGATCAATTTCACTACATGAAAAGTCACGTATGATGTGATTTAAAGGGAATAAGGAGATGAACATCCCAGTGAGATAAGATGCAAAGGGTATTTAAATGCTCTTAACAGCTGTTTGTTAAGAACATAGTATAGCACATAATCATATTATACCAAAGAGTGATTTATTGTAAGTACAGTTATTGATGAATTTTTAACTTCAGGCTTTAACTAAGTAGAAGAAACTATCATACTATTGAATTTACTGGGTAAGATTTAATTCTACTACATATAGCTTTAAGTAGTATCAGTATGTTCAATTACCTTTTTCTCAAATTCTGAAACACCTGAAAGAGGTTAAATTTCTCCTTAGACTCCTTTATACTACTGTCACTTTGTGCAATAAGCACTTAGAGAAATCACAGCCCTGTATGTGTTGCACTTCTAAGGGTTCCCAACACAAATTATTTAAACTCCTTAATAGCTGCCAGAATTACAGCTTCAAGTGCATATCCGTGATTCCAGAGAACTTGTGCAGCCCTAATGTTGGAAGAGGGAAACAAAAAGGAGAGGACTCACTTTTTATTGCTCATGGGCACTCCAGGACTGTGAATTCTTCCTTTAACTCTGCTGCTGAAGTCAGCCTTTCAACCTTTCCTGTGTATATCCTTGGTTTCTAGCTTGTATGAAGACTAAGGTGCAAGAGCCTGTTGGTACAGCCTATATGAAGACTGCATATATAACTGTTTACCAGTTAGAATCACATCCACGTCTGAAAAAAAATGGATTATCATAATTATTAATTATTATTATTATTATTTATTATCATTCCTTGTTTTTACCACTAAAGCTATGAACTCCAAATATAACTGCTAATTATATTCTGTAAAAAATTGCAACATGTTGCTTTTCTGGAATGCTAAATTTGCACTGACAATGTCAGCCTGCTCAAATGCATGCTTAGGGCCAAAAATAACCTTATTTTTAAAACAAACAAACAAATCTCTTACCAAAGACTTCAGATAAAGAATTGAATGCCCAGCTGAAACAAAGGGATAAGATACTGGAAACAGAGACTGATGGAAAGGTTAAAGAACTACTAAAAGATATTGCTATATCAAAGCATCTCTACAGGAGGCTGTTGTAAACTTCAGTAAAACATACCTTCCACACTGAAATTATTCCAGTTTTTCATTCTTTCCCTTTGAAGTCTGGCCACTTGGGTTTTTTGGGTTTCTGTTCCTGATTGTTCTGGGCAATGGGTTCTATGCATCACCAGGCCTTTATTTCAATAGTGTCCTGCTCTGCTGGGCCTCTGGGCAGGCACTCATACCGGGCCTAACGCTTCAGGATTCCACCTCATGTAATGATTTACTCCTCAGGAAATAAATCAATTCTTTATTAAGATTTTTTAAATAATTATGTCTTGATTACTTCAGTACAAATGCCTCTATCATGAACACAGATAAAATTATCATTTTAGTGCATATGGATATTTATAGTAAAACTTAGAGCTCCTCATCACTACCTGGTTCAGTGGTTCAGGTAAAACCTATGAAGATAGGATTGTAATTTGCAAACATTATTAAGAACACAGGGACTGCTGTCAATCTAGAAAGAAGTCATGGACTCGATTCCTGGAGACGTAAATTTTGTCTTACCTATGTAAGTGCCTCCTCTCTCCCACCGAATGTGGTGTACTGTTCTAAAATTTCTCTGTATTCTAGTTTGTCTCACTATATTAAAAAAAACAAACAACAACAACAAACAAACAAACAAAAAAAACCCCCAACAAACCAAACACACAGAAATATTTTTTTAAAGTAACAGCGCATCATTCAGCTTTGATATAGCTATGAATAGAATTCAGCTGGGAATGAAATTGAGCAATTAATCACAGAACTTTCCTATTTCCAATCTCTAGAATTCTGCTGCTTTCTAATTTGCCCCACTCATCCAAAGCAGTACTCCCTAGGAGTTTTTCTGGTCCCATAAATATCATCAGCTATGGCTCCTTTGCTTCATCACCCAGCAATATGTTTAACAGATCCTGGGCCAGAAGTGATTTCTGAAATTATGAATCACCTTCTCCTTTTGTAATTGCTTTCCATTTCTTACACTTAATCTTCCTTTTCACTTTAAATAATTTCTCTTTGCTATTTATACCTTTCTATGATTTTAAATTGCTGCTAAATGTCCTTTTACTTGTCATCATGTAGACAAATTTGACAAAATTTAAGACTCATCTCTTGATCATCTCAAATTATTAATCTTTTTCCCTCTTTTTTTTTCTAGTTTTTTAGTGCCCTTGCTTTTCAAAGGATTGCATGTGCTCTGAAAGGATCAGTGAAACTCCTTTAAGAGCTGTCCTGATGATTTTACCGTGGTAGATTCCAGAAAGGAATATGTGCTTATAAGACAAATACTCTAGTTCTGTAAGGTATCAGTCACACATGTGAAACTTTGAAGAAATTACTATGAAGAAATTATTAACAAAACCAGTATTTTGAGAAGGAAAATACTCAGACAATTTTATTAATTGTTAAACCCCTTAATTATCTATCTGTGTTTCTTTCTTCAAGAGAAGCAAGTTATAGACACAACTTTTTCTTGTTTGCTTGAGGTTTCTTGAATATCAACAGTGATAGAAACCAAAACCACCTAAGCTTTCTCAGACAAATTTTAAGTTTTTAGAACAATTTCACTTCTATATATACATACCATAAAAAATTTAAAAACTAGTATAGAACAAAGGAATACCTTTTATGGTCAGTTAATGGCTCCATGTTGAAATTCATAAATAGGCCATGACTATGATCCAAAGGAAGAAACAAAAGAACATTACTGAGTGATTTATAATGAGTTCCTACCTTATTATCTTCTGTAAATCTAATACTTTTTTTGATTTAATGCATGCCTAGATAATCTTTAGGTTGTGTCTGTTTCTCTTTAGACTTTCCTAATAGTATGTATAGACTGATCAAAAGTTGCTGTTACACAGACTTCAGACACATTTGAAAATGCAGATTTTAATTAATTTCTTTGGTTGTGTTGCTTTCATCCTCAATTTTTTGGGGTATTTGATGCCCTAAACTCAAAATTTTAATTTCATAGGAAATGTACTTTTTTATGTATATTTTCTCCCACAGGTAGGCAAGGGGCATCAGTTTCTGAATCATAACAAAACTTCACTTTATCTGCTGTTACACACACCAGCTGTTATTAAAGGTTTAACCTCTTCAAAGGCCTAGTTAGTCTCCCACTCTTAGACAGTTAATTTGGCATAACATCTGTTTTCTTATAGATGAAAAATTATTTCTCTTATTGCTTTCCCATTAACCAAGCTTTTCTTTCTTGCCCTGTACTGTTTCCCCAACTCCTTTCTTTTCTTCTTCCTATTCTTGCATTGTGAATTCAACCCTTCCAGTCAGTTTTATTGCTACCTTTTTTTTCCCTTTTTTTTTTTTTTTTTTTCCTATGGTACATTGGCTTTCCATACAGATCTGAAAGAAAATTGTCTGCTTTGGCAGATTAGATACACATCCTTTGACTTTCAGAATTCCTTTGTATGTATATGGGAATTTCATGTGTTGGAAGGACTCAGGGTCACACCATATAACCATAGTATGAGACTGTAGCTGACTGGCACAGTATCGAATGTTATGTTACACCTATGCTATATTTTTTATGCTAGCTATGTTAGAGATTATACTACATATTGGACCAGATAGTAACACCACTTTTCTTCTGTCCTTAATGTTTTTCAGCCATACTTACACAAATTGTAAAATTCCCAGCAACTTCAATAGGGGCTGGTTTTCATTTCTGTTAATCTACTTGAGTTAAAACAGGTTAAGCAATAGTTATGACTACTGTTAGATAGCTGTTAGAATAAGCTAAGACCAGTTCAGGCTATGGCAAAATCAGACAAGTCATAAGACTCTTGACAGTGAGGTCAGCAGAAAGTTTGTGGCCTTTACTAGTAATGGCAAAAGTTTATTTACTGGTCCACAGGGTATTAATACAGACACTGGACCCGAACTGGAAATACATTAATGTTGGCTATAAATTTTACAGTCTGCTTCTTGACTATAACGTGTTTAGAATACTGAGCTATATAAACACAAAAAGCCTATTCATGAGTATGTATGGGAAGTTCTGGAAAAAATATATGGACAATATTTGAATGCCTTTGTTTTTGCAAATATTAAATTTAGTCCTTTTGTTGTTGTTTCAGTATTAAGCAATAGTTTACCGGAATGGCCTGGAGATCTGAAAGTAGATAAAGTGCTGAGATATATTTCTTTGATTTTAGCTCTATTGTGGATCCTTCTCAGGAAGAATAATGTCCTTATCAGTTGAATGTCTATGATCCTACTGAGGAGGAGGGTGGATGGATTTAAGAGGGGACTTGTATGGAGTTTTCTGGAAAAGACAAAAGAAGTGTATCCCTAAGGGCAACATGGTTGGAAAAACTAATTGTTCCATGGGATCTATGGTATTCAGTTCTGTTTTACAATATACAAGACATTAAAATTACTGCTGCCGTTAGTAAACCAACTAGTTAAGAGAAACTGCCAATATGTTTTGAGATCTGTTAAGCAAGACTTGGCTATTTGGGTTGGTCACTACCATGAAGATTCACTTTTACACATCACCTTCTGTTAAAATCAACACATCCCTGCTGTTTATTGACAAAATGTATTCTATTGACAAAAAGCAACTCATAAGCTAACAGCAGCTGTGCAGTCTTCACTATTATATTCTAACCAAGATTTCCAGAAATCTAAAATTACATCACTAAAACTATATAGTAATTAAGTGATATGATTTATGAAAACACTTGAAAAAACATCAGATATCAGGAGCTCACAGAACTTCAGGAATGGTAACTAAGAGTAGGATTCAGCCTATTCATATGTAATTTAGTTTAATCGCATTCCCTGCAGCAAATTAAAATGTTCATTTTTCCATGCTGTATATTGGAAATATTTGGAGTATCTTGCCTACAAGGGTGCTAGTGGCTGCTATCCTAATAATGTTCTTCATCCCTGTAATACTTTAAAGGGTTGGTTTGTTGCTTTGGTTTTGTTTTGTTTTGTGATCTTGTTACTTACTTGAATGTTGGTAACAAATACCATCTTCCCCTTTGCTTGTATGGATCTACCAGCTGTAATAAATACACTCAGATATTTTAGAATATAGTGAAGCGCACTAGATAAAATTTTTGGTCATCTCTTGTGAAGTTTTGGTCAGCAGGATTGATAGTAAGAAAAGTAACATTGCAGCAGGGAGTTCTCAAGGCTAAAACAACGTATTTCACATTCATTAAGGTTCCAAGTTCTTTTTCCCTATACTTATATACCACAGAAACCATGTTTGGAGTTTGTTTGCTCACCCTGATTGGATTCAAATGGAAAGCTGCCTTTTTCTGTGGACTGCTTTCTTTTTCCTGTCTAATCAGCAGCATGGCTTGCATCCTAATTACAGGTTAGGGAGTTAATGAATGAACTTTAAAAAAAATAATTTAATGCTTGAAACACCAGTAAATAGAGTGAATGCTTTATCTGGGGCTTGCTTCATGAAGTCTTCTTTTAGTGGTATTAGCATTTAAGGTTTAAAATGAGAACATGGATAAAAAACAACATTTAATTTTCAACAAGACTATATTAGTAGAGAATTAAATAAATAGGGAGGTGAATGAAGGGGGGGGGGGCGGGGAGAAAAGTAGCTGTAATAAAACTGTGACTTTAAAATTAATGATTTCACACATTAATGGTTGCCTTCCAAAGAGGGCCTACAGGAAAGCTGGAGAGGGACTTTTTACAAGGGCATGTAGTCACAGGACAAGGAGGCATGATTTTAAGATGAAAGAGGGTAGATTTAGATTAGATATTCAGAAGAAATTCTTTACTGTGAGGGTGGTGAGGCATTGGCACAGGTTGCCCAGAGAAGCTGTGGATGCCCCATCCCTGGAAGTGCTCAGGGCCAGGCTGGATGGGCCTTTGAGCAACCTGGTCTAGTGGACAGTGTCCCTGCCCATGGCAGTGGGGTTGGGAATAGATGATCTTTAAGGTCTCTTCCAAAGCAAGCCATTCTATGATTAAAATTATTTTTACCTACAACAGTAAAATCTAAGCCATGAGAATGTATATTTCTGAATATTTTTTCAGGTAAAATTCATTAATCAAGTGGGCTTGAGTTCATATATGCTGAACAGTCAACTTACACCTGCACAGTCCTGGTGTCCAGTGAAGGATATGGGTTTTCTTCTATTGTAGTATCTGTACAGCTGCTGAGAATAAGCTGGTGCTGTTGAACACATCCAGAAGGAGATTCAGTGTGTTCCTCTAGTCTGAGTTTGAATCTTTGGTGATTATGTCCCCCTAGGGGCATTCAAAAGTATTGCCTGGGCTAAGGGCATTAATTGGCCATATTAATAGCTGGGATACTAAGAGTTTGTCTCAGCACCTAGCAGAAAAAGGTTCAATCCTCAAACAGCTTCTTCCCCAGTATGAATTTTCCTGTGCTGTCCTTCAACACCAAGTCTGTAAACACAGGCTTTTCACTCATAAGACAATGGGCCTCCTCACTGAAGCCTTTCCAGATAAAAAAATGTACTAGTAAACAAACTTTAAAATATTTTGATACAGCTCCCTTCTCTTTCTGCCCTTTCTTTTAAACATTGGTATAGGAGCTTCATTTACTTTTTGTTTGTTTCTAAGGATTTTTTAAAGAACTGGAAAAGAAAACTTTGGTTTTTTATGGTGGTTGAGGAAAAAGGGAAGCAATGTGGTGCATGAGGACTTGGCTAACAACAGCTTTAGAACTTGAGCAATGCTAGTGGGTTTAACTACTAGAGATTAGGCAGAAGATTTACAAGTGCTTTTCATTAAGCATCCTCACCACTTGGATTTGTTTTTCTCTTGGACAAGTTCCTGGTCACCATACAAAAACCTCTATTTTCTCTTTGGTGGGAGTTTTTTTGAGGAAAAAAATAGCATAATATTGCACATAGGGGAGAGATGACATTGTTCATTTGTACTTAGTCAAGGCACAAGGACCAAGGAAGGTCTAGGTGGAATGATTAAAAAGATTAAACTGAATCAATGTTTAGCCTGGGGAAAGTTAGGAAAGGAAATATATTTATGATTACAGATCTCAGACATATTCATTGGCTAATGGGAGTTAACATAGACTTAAATTGCAGTTCTTCACAGAGAAACTTCAGTCCCACATGTTCCATTTAATTAAAGCTGATCCATCATTGCTGTTGAAGAATAGGAAGGATTTTTCTTTTACTTTAATGGCTTTACTTTCAAACTTCATTCTATAGGCAGAAGGAAGAAAAGAATAAAAGTCTTAAAATAGTCAGTCTTTATAAAAAATACAAGAATTTAAACATTCCTAGAGCTGTGTCCCTGCAGTCTCATTGTGGAGTTTTACCCTTAACTGGATTAACTAAACCCATTGAGTTAAATTTCCATTCATGTTTTTCATAAATTTCTGTCCTATTTCCAATACACTTGTCCCACCCCTCTGATGCTATTTAAATCCTCAAAGACTATTACTATCATACATTAAAGTCTGTCAGCTGCCTTTGACATTCTAACTAAATCAGCTAACTACTTCCATATAAACTGAATGCTGTCCTTCAACCTGAGTCCATAGATTTACAGGAATTACTGCAGATGGACAGTAAGACACTCTAAAAACAATTATGACACAATTTATCTTAACTGTATCTATCTGTATTTAATCTGTCCCACTGTCTTGAGCAATCATGTATACTTCTTTCTTTCAGGTGAGGCTGAATTTTTTCCTGCTTGTTTAACTTTTTTTTCACATTCTGCTTCTCTCAGAGGAGCTCTTTGTTTCTGTATCCTCACTAGAAAATAATATCCATGCTCTAAAGTCAATGGACCCTCCAAAATTGTTTCTTATTACACAAAATTGAAAATAACTGTTTATTACAGTTGATTGAAATTGGAACACTATTTATGGTTATCTAAGTTAGGGGAGAGAAAATATAGGTTGTGTTAATAAATAGCTAATACAGTCCTTTTGAAAAGCGGTGTGAGGTGTGACTTCAAGCATCCACAGATTCTCATACCAAACAGCTGTTGAAAAGACTAACCATAAAACTATCAGTGTTTACAAGATTTTTATTGTACAAACCTAATGGCTCCCATGGTTTTAATGCACTGCAAAATAGTCTTTCCTATTCCTTATGAACAGAAAGCACATCTCCCTAAAGGGACTTTTCTTCCTACAAGCTATCAATGCAATCAAAACTAGTGATGCATTTTATTACATTACTGCTTCTTGAGGAAACACATTTTTATTGTAATATTTCATAAAGATCTCCTGCTGGCAATGTAAAAGGTAACTATCTCATAAAATTTAGTAGTGTGTTCTTGCAAACCTGATTAAAAAAATGTACAGTAAGCCAGTGAATATAGTTTCTGTTTTTAAACTTGCCACTAAAAATTAATGTCTTAGGGCTCAACTGCTGAAAACAGCTTCTACCATCCTGTTTTTACCTTGTGCATCTCTAACTTTCTCTCCAGAAAAAAAAAAGGAGCAGGATGTTCTTGCTGAAAAGTACAAAGTACTTGAAAGTGTTCTATGATCTGAAATAAGCTTCTTATGTCTGCCATACTGGATGTGTACATTACATATATATTTATAAACACCATATTAATGCAACAATGCATTAACACATAATTAACAGCATTAAAAAATTTGGTGATGAAAATTGCAATGAAAAGAAATAAAACTTTCTGAAACGTGGAAGGTCATTTTTAAGAATAAAACCCAATAGGAATATCCACAAAGGTTTATGTTAGCCTAGCAAGATTTATATTAGATAATCGATTACTCTAGAGGACAATAAAGAACAGGAAATCAATACAGAGCACCTGATGTTATGCATATATTAGCAAATAGCAACACTCTTTGCTTTTACATATAGAAGTAGATTTGTACAGTAAAACAGTTGATGTTGACGGTGTGATGTTCGTGGTATGTGTATTTATAAGGTTTTTATTACACAGTATCTCTAGTCTAGTCTTGTTGGTTGAATGCCTGTTAGTAGCTGCACAGCATTAGCCACAAAACTGCAGTTCATCTTTCAGTTTAGTTTAATCTGAGACATATCCAGTCTGAATGCTCTGAGAGTGCTCTAAAAAGTGTAAGGAGAAACAATGAAGACATTAATTTCAAAAGCAAACTGTTCATTCGCACTAAAAAAAAATGATGTAGATGTACTTTGAATTTCTTAAAAGCACACTTTTGGTTAGATATCTATGAGAATAGTTTAATAACACCACATGTAGGATGATCCATCGGGTTTGCATGGCAAGATTTTGGTGGCACGGGGACTATGGTGGTAGCTTCTGTGAGAAGCTGCCAGAAGCTTTCCCCACATCCAACAAAGCCAATGCCAGCCGGCTCCAAGATGGACCCACAGCTGGCCAAGGCCCAGCCCATCAGCTACAGTGGTAATGCCTCTGGGATAGCAGATATAAGGAGGAGTGGGGAAATCCCATGCACCTGCAGCCAGAGGGAGGAGTGAGAATACGTGAGAGGAACAGCCCTGCAGCCCCCAGGTCAGTGCAGAAGGGGCTCCAGGCACTGGAGCAGAGATTCCCCCCCAGCCCACGGTGAAGCCCACAGTGAGGCAGGCTGTGCCCTCAGCTCATGGATGTTAATGGTGGAGCAGATACCCACCTGCAGCCCATGGAGGACCCCATAGTGGAGCAGGTGGATGCACCTGAAGGACGCTGTGACCCCATAGGATGCCAGCATTCTGGAGCAGGCTTCTGGCAGGCCCTGTGGAGAGAGGAGCCAAGGCTGGAGCAGGTTTGCTGGCAGGGCTTGTGACTGCACCTGTGGAAGGGACCCAATCTGGAGCAGTTAGTGAAGAACTGCAGCCTGTGGGAAGGACTTACATTGGAGAAGTTCATGGAGAACTGTCTGCTGTGGGAGATACCCCAGGCTGGAGCAGGGGCA
Organism: Falco cherrug; assembly: GCF_023634085.1. Taxonomy (NCBI): domain Eukaryota; kingdom Metazoa; phylum Chordata; class Aves; order Falconiformes; family Falconidae; genus Falco; species Falco cherrug. The sequence continues at coordinate 100,129,377 of NC_073698.1, forward strand.
AAGTGTGAGCAGCTCTTCCCTGAGGGGGAAGGAGCAGCAGAAATAATGTGATCAACTGACCACAATCCCCATTGCCTGTTCCCATGTGCTGCTCAGGTGGAGGAGACAGAGAAATGGGCAGTGAAGCTGAGCCTAGGAAGTGTGTGTGTGTGGGGGGAGATATTTTAAGATGTGGGTTTATTTCTCATCATATTTATTTTTATATTTATATATTTATTTCTCATAAATTTGATTGGTATTAAATTAATTATCCCCAACTAAAATTTGTTTTACCTGTGCCAGAAACTGGTGAATGAACTCTCCCTGTCCTTATCTCAACCCACAAACTTTTCATTATATTTTGTCTCCCACCACCAGCTGAGGAAGAGTGATGCAGCTGCTTTGGTGGGCACCTGGCATCCAGCCAGGGTCAAACCACCTCAGATTAATAACTGACCTACATGAAATACAATGGTTTTAGTTGGAGGGTGGGGGTGTTAGGGTTTGTTTTGGGGTTTTTTTGCGTGGTGTTTGGGGTTTTTTTTATTGCGCGTTTGTGGGTTGTTTTTTTTTTTCTTAGAGAGATTTTATTGTAACTTGAAAGAGCTTTTGTCAAGGGAAGATCACTCATCCAGCACAATAGCCTGGAATCTGTTCTTAAACAGAAACCTGTTCCAATGGTTCTGAACACTAACTTTCCCAGCTGTCCTCCTTAGGATAATTGAGCAATTAGCCTTTGTCTCTCAGGCTAATTACCAGCTCAGCCTACCTGGCTGTTTCTCAAAAACATCCAGACAACCACAGACAGAGAAAATAGGAAAACAATCTTCCATGGACATCAGATATATACATACCATCTACCGCGCTACCCTCTCATAATTCATTTGTAATGAAGGCACAGGCCAGAGCACATGAGCAGATGGGTCTGCTGGGTAGTTAACAATGATTACCTGATCAGGTGTAACTTTCTGCCATATGCAAATACTAGTAGCTCCTCATCCAGCTCCAAGCCTGGGCAGGAACAGCTCATACATAGACAGGTCTGGTGGCAATGCAAGTGAGTATGTGTTTGAGGGTCGTGAACTGTTTTTAGAGTATTAGAATATAAGTCTGACAACAGAGGGAAAAAAAGGAAGGGGGAGCGGAGAGCAGAGGAGACTATATTCTTTCATGGATACATGTGTATCATTCCCTGAGGAGCTGAGAGAAGGTGATATTATCACTGGGGGGAGGAATGGGGAAGATCCCTTGAAGATCCTTCTTTCTCCCTGTCTCCCTGCATTCACCCAGGGACCCTTATCTGGGAATCCTTATAAGCTGAAGAGAACAACAAAATAAATTCTGTCAAAAGAGCGGTTCCTACCTAAAGGTTTCAGGCATTTGGTTTCCCCTCCCACAGATAATTTAGTAGAAAAATATTATATACAAGTATTTTACTCAGGATCACTTTACTTTTAAAATGCAGTGCATGTAGTTCACCAGTATAAATAGTCTTTTAGAGTATCACAATAAAACCTAGTTAATATTAGAGAGGGGTGCATGGGGACATTGTCTGCTGCAGGTACAAAGAAATAATAAGAAATAGGTTGGATAACCTTTTTTTGTTCCTTTAGAGAAATTGAGTTCTTTTGTGGTTTTCTTCCCACGTTGACTATATGAAATTTCTATTGTACATGTGCCTGCATTCCATATATGCCATGGAAAAGTAAGTCAATTCAGCCTAAAGCTTTCGGAACCAAGACATTTTTTATTTGTCTTTTTTTTTTTTTTTCCTTTTAATGTTGTGCTTTAGATCTTCAGAATGCTCCACTACACAACAGTGGTTCAATAACATCATAAACTCCTGCAGAGTAAAGCAGGTTGCATGCTTCAACAAGTAGGAAAGAGGAGAGAAGCTCGTGTGTAGAGGACTGTAGAATTCACTGAGTGGGTAAAGACAGAGTTCGGTAACCCTCATGCTTGAGGAATGCATTGCAGAAACTGTTGAGCTTTTCTATAAATTTTATAGACTGCTGAGGTGAAAGTGGAGAGAAGGGGTCAGCTTTTCTAGTGTTCTTCATGCTGTTTTGCCACTGAGTCAGTAATAGTATATGGATGGATGCCTGTCATTTAGAAACTGGACAAATTAGGTGAAAAGTTGCTACAAAGTATATATCTGAGGAAAGCAGATAGCGTATTTGCTCTTTTTCTGCTAATATCAGTACAATAGGTATTTTTGTTGGTTGGGTTTCGGGGTTTAGCTTTTTTAGAATGATGTACCAGAAGGAGACCTGAGTAGTAATATATAATACCTCTGTTTAGCATAGATACAATTAATAACTTGATAATAGAACTATATAATCAGAATAACTAAACTTCTTTAAGTTGACACAATAGACAGCATGTCAACTTTTTTTGTATTTTGTTGTGCTTGTTAAATTTAGCTTTTGCTTAATCAAGAGAGATTCTCAAACCCAAGCTGTGATTTTATACCCCCATCAAATGGCCATGTCAGTCCAGTGGGATCAGTATGTGTTGAGATCATAGGTCTCTAGCAACTGAATGACGTTTCGTGTCAGTAGGCATATTCTTTAGGTGTGGATCTTCTGCATCCAAGAGCTGGGATGTTGTCATTAAGTTTGCAACATTCCACAGCTCTGAAGTCACTGCTGGATTGGAGTCTCCCAGGCCTGTGCTTGCACAAATTTATTATCACTGCACTGAATCCTAAAAAGATGGTCTATCTCACCCCTGAAGCACACAGATTAAAACGAAAACAAGCAAACACTGCAGACATTTCTTTGCCTAAGTTTTAATATGGTTTCTGGACTACTCTGGTAAGAGCTAGTTATGTTTTCTAGACTAATAGGGCTTGTTTATCAATCTCATGCCTTACTTTCTTGATTCTGAAGACTTTCTGGCTCGTCTCATATCTTTGACTTTCTTTATGATTATTTCTGCACTAATGAATGTTGTCTTCTCCCCTTCCACAAAACTATATTGTCTTTTCTTTCCTTTTCCATCCCAAAATGTGCCATGTTGACTTCCATGATTAATATGATTCTTTCCTGCTATGAACTACTTCTTTCTGTATACGGTAATTTTCATTATTCTAATCCCATTTAATAGAGACTAATTAAAAAAAAAAAAAGTAACTCTGTAGAGTTTCTCTAAACAGAATAAATGCTAATTTTACAACATTACTGTCTAGATCCCTGTCAGAAATGCTGACTTTCTATTCAGGTGGCAACATGGGAGAAAAAAAAAAAAAAAAACCAAAACCCCAGAACAATTCATTAATTTTATTATGTTAAGTAAATAAGTATCTTTTATACAACCATAGTAACGTGAACTCATTTACTGGCGGTCTATATTACCTGAAGTCCTGTTCTAGTTGACCTGAGATGTCTCTTCACTGACCAGGATTACACAAACAGACTAATCTCTCCCCTTAAAATTTCCCACAAGTAGTAGTTTAGAGCCTGACTGAACCAGATATTGTTCAAACTTGCTTAATAGCTACATATCTCCTAATTTGCCTAATCTCCATCTGAAGTTGCTTTGGTCCCCACAGAATCCTATTGCAAGAAAGTCCACAATTAAATTACGAGTTGTATGAAAAAGTACTGCTTCATGTTTGTATTTAATCTGTTATCTGAGAATTTTTCAGTGCACCCCTAAGTCAATCTTATGTGAACATTACCAACCATATATGTCACATTGTTCATGATGCTTTAGCCTTCCTCTGATTTTCCACCCTGAAAAGGGCTCTACAATGCTCTGTAGAGCACGGTAGCTGTGATTCTGAACAGCTTCTTTCCTTCTTTTATCCCTTTTCACATTTTGCTGTATTTTCTTAAAAAGCACATGGATGTTAAAAGAAATAGTGTACTATGCAATTTACACAGGATGAGCATGGTATTTTCTATTTCTCTTTTACTTTTTTAATAACGTCTCATAATCTATATGTCATTTTGGCTGCCATGCAACAGTGACCTGATGTTCTCGGAGATTTGACAACACCGCAGTAACCGAGAACGCATCACTTTATAGATCTACTTAGAATACATTTATTCAAGTACACTTCTTAACAATGAATTTTGTCTGCTCGTTTTGCCACTCAGTAGCATGAGATTCTTGTGAAAATCTTCAGTCCTGTTTAGACTTGACTATCTTGAATAACTGTATCCATTGTAAGATATATGATCGTTCTATTCATCCTTTCCTCCAGGTCATTTATAGCACAGTGAACTGTGCAGGCTCTTGTGCAGATTCCCCAAACCCTCATAGCTAGTAGCTAGCAGTGTTACATTCTTGCTGTTTCCCATATGACAAGGGAGCTACATCTGGTGATCAAAATCTGTGATAGGAAATCTTTATTATTCACAGAAAGCCTTCTCGTTTACTGCTGTAAATATAATCCTGTAATGTATTCAGATATGCTGTTATTAACCTGGACCTCTACAGTCTCTCAAACTGTCCAGAGAAACAAGTTTATTAAAACTGTACATAAATGTATTGCAATGTTCTATGTTGTGAATATCATGTGATTATTGTAAACCTCTGAGAAGATTCTCTGTTACTATAAGCAAATACAAAATGTTGTCTTGATTTACGTAAATCTCTCCAAGCCTACCTTGAAACTTCTGGTTTAACCATTTTAATTTCAGTTACTTGATTCAGATTCAGTTATTTCCATGTCAGGATTCTGGATGTAAGATGAAGAGCGATTATTTTGCTACTGTAACTAGCTATATAAGACAATCATAAAATAGTTTAGGTTGGAAGAGACCTCTAAGGATCATCTAGTCCAATCCATTGCCATGGGCAGGGGCACTTTCCACTTGACCAGGTTGCTCAAATCCCCATCCAACCTGGTCTTGAACACTTCCAGGGATGGGGCATCCACGACATCTCTGGGTACCCTATTCCAGTGCCTCGCCACCCTGATCACACAGAATTTCTTCATTATGTCCAATATTACCTTCTTTCAGCTTAAAACCATTCTCCCTTGTCCTGTTGCTACAGGCCCTTGTGAAAAGTCCCTCTCCACCTTTCTTATAAACCTCTTTTTTGAAAATAGTCCATGTCTAAATGGTGCTCCCAAAACAGAGTGACAGAGCTGGAAAATTTATTAACAATTTATGCAATTTCATCTTGCTTCTGGAGTTTCTTGATAAGATTCTCAAATATGTGGTTTAATTTTTATTTATTTATTATTTTTTAATCAGTGGCAGTACTGTGAAAATCCTATGAAAGCACTCAAAAATAACCAGTTTGCTTTTGAAACTTTAGTAAATGCAGAGGTCTATGCTTTGGATACTGTCCCAATCACAAGTGAGATGGGTATATATCAGTTTCCAATCTATTTTGTGAAAGTTTTCAACATCTTCAGGGTATTCAGGAGCTAGATTTAAAATGCCTCACTTTTAAAAAAAAAAAAAAAAAAAATTAAGTAAACTATATCAGCTATTCTGAAGTTTGCCTTCTCTTTACTTGTTTGAAACAAGTCATTAACTTCAACCAATATTCATAAATGTCTGAACTTAAAACTTTTTAAGGTAATAAGTTTTTTAATTACCTAAATTCCTATTTCAATTCCTATGTTCCACTACCTATTTCAAAGTCAGGATACTCAGTGGAGAAGTGTACTTCTATGATAATTCATGTATAAAAGTGTTACAGAGTTGCACAGGATGGCACTTACGGAGACTTCCTTCATTTCATCTATCATACTGGTGAAAATTAGGACCTACTTCACTGGAACCAGTGGAGCTCGATTCCTTTTCATACTTTTGATACTTCCTCAAATTTAGGTTTAGGTTTGAGTATTACAACCCCATTAGTTATAATGGGATTGCACAAGAGTTATTCATAGCAGAAATTTATCCAGCATATCAACAGTCCATTAAGGATAAACACTTTTAAAATGCTGATATCTTTGTGCAGTCTTCCCATTAGAAACACAGTGATGTGTAATGCTATTTACCTCCTTCAAAGTTAATTTTTTTATCATCTCTTTCAGTTACTGCAATACATTGTACTCTTGTAAACATGAATTCATTTACCTCATTGATTACCAAGCCTCCTCTGGTGAGTGCATTTCTGGTACCATGCCAAACTACAACACTCTGTGACTATTCCAGGTGAGTGCAAAAGTGTGCAAACCATAAATTTACCTTTTCCAAAGTAGTTGAGGAAGATGAATTGAGATTACCTGAAAAACTGAAACAGACAACTCTAAAAATAATGCATCAGTCAAAGTTTGCTTTGTGTTCCCTTTTCCTTTTCTCCGTTTTGTTTTTAGCATCATCCTTTTGTTAGTACAGAACAAAATGTGGTCTTTCCTTCATGGTACTTTGATTACAGGAGAAATCAAGCATGAAAAAGAGTGTTAGAAGCTGATAAATTCTTGTTGAACTGAGGGGTCATTTATATCATAAGCCATTATCTCCTGGAACTCAAACTTTCTTATGCAGAAACCACCTCTTGGATACTGACAATTTTGAATATTATTAAGAATATAAAAGAGAAATTACCTAAAATTCGGGGGGGTGGGGGTGGTGTGTGTGTGTGCTATGCATAGGTATTGCAAATGGGGAGGAAAATAAGTAATATAAAAATGAAGTGGAAAGAAAGATTACATGTTGAACAAAAGAACGCATTTAGGAGCTAAGAAACCCATATCATGTAATAGAAAATGCAAAGATAATAGTCTTTCTAATCTGAAAAGCCATGTGAGATGAAAGGATTAGAACTCTACAGATTTCTCAGTAAACATTAGAACTCTACAGATTTCTCAGTAAACATTTGACAAAAATGTCAGCACAATGTAGTTTTGAAACGTATAGGATTTAGTCATTTTTGTTTCCTTCATTTTCTCAGATTTTTAACACAATGAAGTGACTCATACTGGGCTATTTACTGTGCTGATTATTTACTATAGTCTTAATTTCAAGACTATCTTATAGAATTGTTCTCAGTTCAGGTTCTAAAGATGGTTATAAGTTGTTCATTGGACAACAAGGATCTTCAAAGATCTTACTCCTGCTGAAGATATTTGTGATTTTGTGGGCCACATCCTTGATCCATGTTTAAAATTCCAGTTATTTTTAATAGGAATTCTGTATTCTATACCAGCAATAACCTGCCCTGCCAATGCTGTTAAAGTGACTAAGGGTGTGTCATATAGATATTATATAGATTTTTTTTTAAAATATAATATTGCTCTTATCAAGTTTACATCATTCAGACTAGGATTATTTATGATGGGTTTCCACATTCCAGCTAAAATCAGAGAAATAACGTAAATGAAGTATTTCAGGTGTTCAGGAAAGGGATTAGAGAGCAGTACAAGCTCTTGCCCATATTCAGTAAAATAACAAACTCTTGATGTCCTTTCTCAAGTCATTTTCCATCATTTCTTTTGGGTTTTGGAATATGGCAGAGAGGTGATTTATATCAGATATGTTTCTACCTGAATTTGACTTTTTAAATTATTTTAAAAATGTTCTTTTGCACATATTTTACAAAGGCTTATCAGTTTGCAGCTATAATCTTTATTTTATATGTGAAATATGATAATATATATAAGGAAATGGATATTTGTCTTCAGCTTTTGATTGAATAAGATTTTTTGGAATGAACAAATATCTCAGTCTCCATTGTATTTGTTGTTTATCTTGGAAGACGACCAAGGTTATAAAGACTGCTTAAACAGGTTGTTCTCCAGCATTTAACTTACCTTCTATTTCACTGCTGTGACAAAGGCATTTGGTGTGAGGGCCAGCCACATGAGACCACTGTCTAGATTGGAGTGCAATGTGATACAGTACCAGATCATATCACCCAAATTTTATCTTTCTTGGGGAAGCAACACTTTTTTTTTTATCATAAAAGCAGCTGATATATTCATGCCATTATTTCTTGGGCACGCTTCTTTCAAGCCAAACTCTTTCAATAACCCACTGACTATAAAGATTTTGAATAATGTTTTGAAAAACAGAAACCACAATGAACACTTTTCTTAGTACGATATTTTTCTATATGCCCTGCTAACCAACCGTGTTAAATTCTGCTTTTTTGAAGAAAGAGGAACACCGGAAATGGAGACTGTCTTCCCCTACTAACTTATGTCCAAGTGTCAGAAAGCTTGTTCTTAGATATTAAAAGTCAGGGCAAGAGAGACAGAAGAAATAATGAGAAGATTTTTCTGAAGTCTTGAATGAGAAGACTTGGGACAGCTGAGCATGTGAGGGAAGTAAGGCAGACAGACTCCAGAAAGGGGGAAGGAGGGAGAAAGTTGGAGGGAAACAGAAGTATAATTAGAAATGGGAAGGAAACTAAAAACTATCCAGAGCTGGGAGGGTGCTTATGAGGAGAAAAGATTCAAATAAGAAATTATGATGAACAGCTTTGATGAATAATATTGTAGGAAGCTGTAGATAAGCTAGCACTTGTTTTAAATCAAGAGTGGATGCTATTGTGCAAGATGTCTGTTAGTAAATGAAAAGATGCTGTTCTCCAACCCATGGGCAAGAACACTGACTAATATGCTGTGCCCAATGTGATGCTTTGCTTTTCCTTGTGATCTCTGTTTAAAGTTTATAAATTACTCTGGAAATGTCAAAAGGCCTCTTGAATGTCATGTCATTCACAGTCTAGATGTTGGAAAATTTAAGTTACAATATTATAGGATTCATCATTTTAAGTAAAAGGTGCTATTAGAGTATTCTACTATTTCCACTTTAGTTCAAAACAGCATGCAGCTATGAATATAGATTAGTATCACAGAAGCAATCAACATATGCAGGATGACTTTTTGAAATAGTTACATGCCTATTAGTGAATTTCACCTAAAATTTTTTCTTATAGTTTTTTCCCACAAAATAAAAAATCATACATATTGAGGACCTAATCTTCCTTTAAAGTGTGTGCCTCATTAGGAGTTACGCGTAATGAGGACTTGTAGATAGGTAAAATCAGTACAAACAAGAGACGAATTGACACTTTAATATCCAGTCTGAAATCTATATTCAGAAAGATAATTATGCAAATACTTAAGTAAACATATGGATGTGGCCACTAATTTTGAATTTACAGAATTGATAAATCATTCCAGGGATAATTTTGAAAAACAGTAAGAGTTAAATCCATTGTTATTTTTAGTGGTTTAAGTGCAGTCCTAGTGTTGTAAGTGCAACAAACTGTCTCAATTATCGCATTTTATCCATATCAGGACTATATTCTGAGGTGGATTGAAAACTGACTGAATGGCCAGGCCCAGAGGGTGGCGATCAATGGCACAAAGTCCAGTTGGAGGCCAGCAATTAGTGATGAACTCCAGGGGTCAATGATTGTGCAGAGTGTAGAGTGCAACAAGTTTGTTCATGACATCGAAATGGGAGGAGCAGCTGACACTCCAGCGGGTTGTGCTTCCATCCAGAGGGATCTTGACAGGCTGGAAAAAGGAGCTGACAGGAACCTCATGAAGGTCCACAAGGGGAAGTGCACCTGGGGAGGAACAACCCCATGCACCAATGTGTGGTGGGGGCCACCCAGCTGGAAAGCAGCTTGGTAGAAAAGTGCCCTGGAGGTCCTGGTGGACACAAATCTAAACATGAGCCAACAATGTGTCCTTGCTACAAAGAATGCTAATGTTATCTTGGGCTGCATTAGACAAAGTACTGCCAGCAGGTCAAGAGAGGTGATCCTTTACCTCTCCTCAGCACTGGTGAGGCCACACCTGGAGTACTGTGTCCAGTGCTGGGCTCCCCAGTACAGGAGAGACAAGAACATACTGAAGAGAGTCCAGAAAAAGGCCACAAAGATGATTTAGGGACTGAAGCATCTCTCCTATGAGGAAAGGCTGAGAGAGAAAGGACTATTCAGCCTGGAAAAGACTCAGGAGGGATCTCATCAATGTATATAAATACCTGAAGGGAGGGACAAAGAGGATGGAGTCAGGCTCTTTTCAGTGGCACCCACTGACAAGACCAGAGGCAATGGGGCACAACCTGAAACACAGGAGGTTTCCTCTGAATATCAGCAAATACTTTTTTACTATAAGGTTGAGTAAGCACTGGCACAGGTGTGCCCAGAGAGGTGGTAGAGTCTCCCTACCTGCAGATACTCAAAAGCCATCTGGACATAGTCCTGGCAACTGACTCTACATGCCCCTGCTTTAATAGGAGGGTTGGACAACCTCCAGAGGTCCCTTCTGTCCTCAGCTGTCCTGTGATTCTATGAATTTGGCCTGTTTTGGAGAGGAAGTGGAAGTGATGAACTGAGATTAAAGAAATTTAGATGGGAAGCAACATTAACTTGCAGTAGCATTTCTCAGATGATCCAATTTAGAAAAAAAGTACATTGGGGATAGAAAGGAAGACTGGAGACCACATTTAATAACTATTACTGCATTGTCCTTTTTAGGTTTTAAAATGAAGAGGAAACATTTCAATCATCATATAACATCTTGGCTTCCAGTTATACTTTCCATATGGCTTATATTACTGGTTTTTAGAAAGTTAGTTCCACATTTAAAATAAGCCTGCAGATGTAAACAAATCTAATTGGGAATCGTAATGGTATAGGACTTCAGTGTTTTTTTTCCCTAAGACACATGTCCCAGTTTTCTGATCGACAAAGACTCAGGCTAGACGGAAAAGATTAAATGAACTGTTATTTCCTTTCTTACCAGATTCAAAAAGCCCTGTTCTCACTGAAAAAAAATAATATATCATATTAATATTTCATATCTATAGCAGCCTACTGCATTCAAATTTGTTCAAGACTGTGAGGCTACATTTCCCAGTACATTCTTGCATTTTACAAGTGGATGTTAATAAAGGAAAAATATACACATATAATTCTCAAATGTTCTTATAATGCTTACTGTTTAGTTCATTAAAATGTTAAATGTGGATACAGTAAGAAAATGTAAATTTTATTTATTGAAATAATAAGTACTGAAAGGAAGCTATTGTGGTTGAAGCAGGAGCATAGGATTTGAGAACTGTTTCATAAGCCTCATGCTGTTTTCCTTGTTATGTTTCCTTTCTAGCACTGATGTAACTTAAAGAGTTCTCATTTGGAAGTCCGGCAAAATCATAGGTCTTTTGAAACCAGAAGGATTTTTTCTGAAGCTTGTGTCCCTCTGATGTGCTACACAGCCATAGGAAACTGAGGTTGATCAGAAATTGTTGAAAAATATGTGCATATATATATTTTAAGAAGGCATTGGATCTGTATGTAGTGGACAGTTTTAATCCTATTTTTATTACCAAGAGTTTTATCATTTTGGAGAGTCACAGCTAAAGCATAAATAATTGCTCATCCAGTTTAAGTAAACTCTTCTTATTCTGTATCTTAAAAAATGGGGTTTATACTTTCAAGAAGATGAATTGCAAAATCTTACTGTACCTTTCTATTAATGAAGGCTCTTTCTGTGGAATATGATACACAGACACACCCAAGATAAATGTGGTAGCTTGGTGCACCATAGGAAGTATATTTTTATTACTTTTTCGCTTGACAGAAGGGGATTCTGCCAAGGATGATCTGTTTTATCACATACACTGGCTCCAAAAAGTCAGCCCATGTACCCATTTGCTGTGCATGCTTTGCAGAGCCATAACCAGAGCCACCACGTTTGAATGTCCCAGAAAACTGAACTCTTCCTGCTTTTTAGCAATTCACAGAATCAGTCTGCTTTTAGTCTATGAAAGAGCTCTCTCATCAATTTATTTTGTCTGTTACAGGACAGTGAATCAAAATAGCCTGCTGTGTGTATCTGCCACACCTCAGTGTCCCAGCACCACTGCCTTGCACACATTCTAATCCTTGAGTAATTCTGTGAAATAGAGAATGAACATACAAATGTAAAAATCAAGATTCTCAAAAAATGTCTGTGGTGGAGCATGGATGGCCATTACCAACCATTACCTGTATCAACATGCCTCTCTCTTCTTCATAAGCCAACACATACTGGTTCAACTTTAACTAACAAGTAACCCTGACACTATAAGCTTTTCCTTACCTCACAGAGCAAAAGCACTTCATCTGTTCCATGTACATCTTTAATGGAGAAATCACAGCAAGCTATTAAGGAGTGTACTACTGTCCAGTATCCAGCACTCCCATAAGTACTGTCCCTTGACAATATAGCCTTTGTGCAGCAGGGTTCAGTCAACGGTATTTAAATATGTCCCATCCCTGCAGAATGACTAGGAATTGCTTCTATGTGATGAAGCTGTCATTTTCAGTCTGTGATTCCGACACATGAGAAGATCAATGGGATATGATGGACCACCATACAAAGTCAATGAAGAAATGGATGACCAAGAGAAATAAGCTTGCTTTCACTATATAAGGATATATAAATCAATAAAATCACTGAAAGAAATAAAACTTTTCCTCTCAGCCTAATTCCATAATTTTTTCCTTATCTTGCACAATACAATTAAGAAAAAAAAAAACATTTTCTACACAAAATAGAATTAAAATGATACCAGTTTCAGTGGCATTTCAGATAAGCTGCTTGGAAAGAACAGGAATACAGCACTAGTATAATAGCATATATAATTAGAATTGCTGAGCAAAATGACTTCATACTATTTTAAAAAATAAATAGCTGTTTATTTCTATGCTACTGTTCCATCTGCTTTAAATAATTTTGAGATAATGGATTATTAATTACACTGTTCTTGCACATCAGTTGACATGAAGGAAGTGTTTACAATTCTAAATAATTTGTGTATAAAAGTGGTTATGCAAAACTCAGTTCTTCAGAATTGGAAAACCCAGTCATCTAATGCACATAATAAAAAAGATAATTACAGATAAGCAGATCTTCAGTAAGATGTAAGCTGCAGTTCACGTTTGGTAATATTATTGATCAACAACCTCTTCTCGCGTTGGAGGAAAGTTTTTACTTCAACAATTTATTTTGCCCAGGTGGCTGTTCTATTAACCTGTTGTTTTGAATTTGGAGTAAACTAAACTGCAAAAGACAGAGACCCTGTTTCATGTTCTCACAGGGCACTGATTGCTTCTGCCATAATCCACCATCTGTTTCCAAAGTCCTAATCTAATAAAATAAAATCATTCAAAGATGTTGAGTCCGCCCAAGTATTCTGCACTTGACACTCAAAAGAGCTTAATTTGTTATTACCAAAACTTTTTTGGAGTGGCAGGGAGAAGAAAGAACAGCTTGAGTCAGGGATAAAAGGCAGAATATTTTATCATGTGTGTCAAGCTTTGCCAAAATATAAGCCACTGATAGCTAAGATATGAGAGATTTTAATGAGAAGCATTAGGTGACCTTAAAATAAATGTCACTATCACTTAGTTGCTAGAAGGAAAGCTGAAGTAATAGTAAATTGTCAGAATTCATTTGAGTCTAAAAACTAATTTCAAGTAGAACTTGTTTGAGATTCTTTTGGGATCATGTTCCATGAACAGTAAATCTTAAGTAGTCAAAATACATGAATGTAGGACCTAATTCTCCTCTCATTTACTTAAGCTTCCAACCTTGAGATTTAATGCAAAATCCTCCTTGTTTAACACAGGAGCAACAGAAAGAAAAATCAAACTCCTATCTGAAACCAGTGTATGGATGTTAAGCATTTACTTATACCCTTTGTGAACAAATTTTTTGTAATATTATGTTAATTCATGTTATTGGGATCTTTTCAAAGAATTCTTCTGAAAAGGTGAATAGGAATTCTATTTTTTGTATTATATATTTATATTATATATTATTTATATATATAGAAGAGAGAATTTTGATTAAAAAACTTAGCATGTCTTTCTAATGGATCATCTACTTTGTATGTTCCTCAACTGTTTCACGTACAAGGCTCATCTGATTCTTCATCACTGTCCAGCTCTGTTCACCCCCACTCTACTGCTGCTCCTGTGAGCAAAGTTTGATTTCCTTACTACTCCTCTGTCTTTCTTTAGATGCAAATTTTTTAGTGCAGGTGGTGAGTGGATGAAAAGGTATATCTTAGCTTATCAGACCTTGTGGAAAAATCAGCTTGCAGGGAGGAATTAGAGAAAATTGGGTCTTAACAGGAGTTGTATTACAGGAAGCTTTTTTAGAGTAAAACACAGCTATTGCCTTCAGGATGGTTAGCATGCACGGAATCTACATCAGGACAGTTCCATAAGCAGCACACCCTGCCAGCTCAGCACACGCTGACCCGAGTGATGGAGGGTGGAGCGGAGTGGAGACACTGTGGCCAGGCTCTGTCATGCTCACTACAGGAGTGGGGACTTGATGGCACCACACAGCTGATGAGCTGCATAGAAGTTGTCACATGAAGAATCCATGAGATGTCCGTGGCTGAGACAACCATTGTGATGAAATTACTTTCCTCAGATGAAATATTCTCATTGTAATACTAACGCACACCTCCATCCCAAAGTTACCTGCCTCTAGGGTACTGCTACACCTCACTGGGCACACCATACCAGTCAGTAACAACAACATGTATGACTAGAGTCACTCAAGCTCCACCTAAACATGATGGAAATGAACTAGTCCTGGACTGAAATAAGTCCAAAGCGGGGGAATTGTTTTGTAAACTCCCGGATTACACAGTTCTGATTCAGTGCTCACAAAGCTAGGTCAAGCTGATGCAGTCTCTAAAGTTGTCATGAAGAGACTTGTAATCAAGGTAGTCAGCCTTGGGGAGGAAGAGAAACAAAGAGAGTGAAAAGAACACTATTAAGTTATGCAGAAAGAAGCCTTCAAGTGAGAAAAGTTCTGGCTATGAGAGGAAACAGGCTGATAAAGTGTTGCAATCCACTGACATCAACAGAAAATTAGTTGAAAATAAGACAAAGATAATTTTGGCTGTGGGAGATCGTGACCTCCAACTCAAATAGCCCCCCCAAAAGAGGGCAAAACCCCACGTGAGGAGCACGTGTAGTAGTAGAGAACTTTAGTAGCACTATCTGAGGATGCATAGTAATTTGCATTAGAAGTGAGAAACTTGTAGCCAATCCTGTGTATGATGAATGAATATGCAACGTACTATGAAGTATAAAAAGTGGACAGATGAGGGGAGAACTTAGGGGAGACTCTATCATAACTTCTGGGAACAGTCGACGGGCTGAATCTGTCTTCTTCCCCTTAGGGACGCCTATTGGGTAAGAAATTTGTTTTATGCATGCTAACTAACTAACTAACACTAGCTGTTATTAGTGATTAAGATTTATTTTTATGTAGTTTGGTTGTGTATCATTTCAAGCTTGTTTTTGCATACAGTCCCTATCATTGGGGGTCACAACCCTTAATTTGTCATGGTTTCATATTAATAAAGAGTGTTATTCCGTAAACGGTTAGTGTGAGTCCTTTGTGGGCGCTAACAGTTGCTGGCAGTGGGTAACACATTCAAACAAAGTGGGAAGACCCACCGAGAGGTCCCCCTGATGCTGTTGGTGCGTCCCCTGAACAAGTCAGTCGAATAGCCCTCCGATCCAGCGGGACTGTTCAGTGAAGTTACTGTCTTGTAACGGGACACTGACAGACTGGTCGGGCACAAGGGTCCCGGCTTTTCTGGGGCTCTAATACACAGATTAAACACTTGGGGTTGAGAGGATTATACACACACACTCCTTTCCACGTGACAGACCTACTTAACATTATCTCACATTATTTCACCTAAAATGTAAGGCAGAAGAGGGGAAAAAATTATCTGTACCTGAAAAGCTGGTATACTGAAGGAATCATGATGTAACTAAAAAAACACCCCAAACCCTAGAAAACATATAATCCCATCATCACTAAATCTGATAGCTCTTTAATTCCCTCTGAAATGTCATTTATGAGGAGTTTTTCATCATTTCATGAGAAAGGTATTCATATAAAATATTGGCATAGTGCTCCACAATCTTGCACAACTCTATAGCTTCATGAGCAGGTTTAATAACAGAAGGTTATTATTTAAGGTAAGGGAAACAGCTGAATGACACTCAGACTGAAGCTCTATGGTGAAAGCACCCAAGAAAGCAATAGGTAAATAAGCCAAGAATATCAGGGAAAGTAATATTAGCTGTAGTGCAGCTCCCACACTCCACAGTAAATAAGTTTTGGTGTGACACTGCCTTCAAGGAAAAAACAGCCACTTTTCCTAGTCCAGAAGAACTTCACAAGCCATCTGAGAGTGAGAATAATGGTAATGATGCATTCAAAGCAGAGTCAGTGGATGAGCTGTATTTGAACAACAATAGTCACTCACATGATTAATTTTCTACTAAGGAAGATGTGTAGCAAATAGCATAAGTATGGCATTTATGCAGAAAATCCATCCAGGGTGCAAATGTCCCACAAGAAACCTAGGTGAGGTCAATAATGATGAGACAGCTTCCTAGCAGTAAGGTTTCAGTTGTCATAGGTAAGCAGAGCCTTTGGAGTGCAGATACTATGTTCTAAAACACTGAAAGGTGCACCAAGACTGACATGGTATCTAATATCAACATTATGATGAGAAATTGTACAGAAATATGTCACGACTTAACATCTAATAATATTTAATTATTCTAATTATTACCATCTAATTATTTTCACACATTTTAGAAAAAAATCCCTTTAAAAGCCCCCTGTAATACTATCTGGATGTTTTCTGCTCAAGGTGATTTTTATAGACGAAAGAATTGTATAGGCAAACTCTTAACAACTCACAGTAAAGCTGTAAGGCAAGCAAAAAAGTTTTATTCTGGGGCTGAGGCACTTTGAGATCTCAAGTGTGAAAATAAATCATTCCCCAAGTTGCAGCATGGACTGAGAAAACTAAAAGAGTTCAAAGCTATCAAGCTCAAAATTTCAGCCCAAGCTTTGAAGCACTAAGCAAAGTAGCCTCCAACTACGGGTACCACCTTATATTCCATACAGCTTGACAGTTATTGTCACAAGTTTATATTTGTGTTAGGAGGTGTTTGGCAGAGTCTTTCACATCCTTTATAGGTTCTACGTCACAGCAGATGTACTGAGAAGATACCCTCTGCCTAAAACAAAAGATTAAAAGATGGTAAAGAAAGAAATACCTGAATGCAAGCAATAGTAGTTTCATCACTACACTCAAGCTGAAATATGATTAACACAACAAAATTATCCAGCATGCCTCAGTCTGCCAGGATGGAGGCTTGTCTTCCTCAAGAAGGTGTATGCCATGCACTGCGAATACCACCAACAAATTTTCCTGCAGTTGTAGATGTGTCTTCTGATCTTGAATGTATATAGGTTGAAACAATCAAAAGATTGTTTAATATCATGGTATCACCAAATGTCAGGCCCATGTTTGGCAAAAGTTCTGGTGGCCAGGCATATCGATTCATCTCAGCTTCATTAGTGTTGATCACAGTACATCAGAACAATCTCATGCCATGAACGCCTCATGCCATCGGTTTTTCTTTAATGCCCTCAAGTATATAAAATTACAGCTTTCATCTATATTCATATGTCTGATTACTGTTTGTATTTTCAGAGAAGTCTAAGCTTCAAGACCTTTTTGAGAGCATTGCTATAAATCATGGGGAGCTGATCTCAAAATATGGTACTCCAGAAGAGATTTTACTGATAACCAGCAACATTCTGACCTGTTCAAAAATTTTCAGTTTACTCTGATTGCATTTTGGTGTTGCTTTATCTCTGTTGCTTCAAGTCATCACTCTCCAGACAGCTGAAGGTTCATAGAGATGAGAATAAGACATTTAAGGCGTGGCAAGAACAAGTACATGTTGATTCTGATTTATTATGCTGCAGTTCTTATAAATGGTGTCTGCCCAACTGATTTGCTCACTAGCAAGCATCTCCATACTTTGGTTCCGGGAAGACCATTAAAGGTAATAGAGTACACCCTTGAAAGCTTCACTCTTCAGAAAAAGAGTCATTATTTGGAACAGTGAAAGAAAAATGATGACAGACATCCTGAGGCAAAGATCTTTTCTGAGTTCTAAGTATGACTCACCAATGTACATGCTCATGCCTAGCCATGAGGAGTGTCTTCCTTTCCCGAGATAATATGTTGCAAATTATTCAGCAGGAATCCAGCAGAATTGAATGACTATTCAGGCAGTGCCTTCTGGCCCTGAATTTGCGCTGAATGCTCCGCTTCATTCAGTCACAAGTGGTCATGAGGTGAAACCACTCCCGGCACTGACTTCTAAACCCATTTGTGTCTTGCTCTTATTTTTTTGTTCTAAATCTCAATACAGCTCTTCAAAACTAGGATACATGTGTTAATACAATCTAGAGTAAAAGCTTCTAACTCAGGCATATAAGGATTTTGTGTTGCCCTGTTCCAGAAAGTATTTCAGTTCATCAAACTGGCATGGTGAAAGCTAAAGACATATTTCACCAGAGCCACAAAAGGAATTTTTATGCAAACACTAAAAATGTTACTTCCACCTCCATATCCATCTCAGTTATTTCACTTCTAATTTTGGGGACTCATGCCAAGACTGGTCAAGCAGCTATCTCCAGCACCGAAAAGGGGATAGTTTAGTACCTAAATCAGTATTTTAAAGTGGGGTGGGGAGGGTGGGGGTGGGGGGTGGGGGGAAGTGGGGGATGGTAGAAAGTTGCCTTTGGATAATCAAAAACAAAACCAATATCATGAGCAGCTGGCCAAAACAGAAATGGCTTATTACTAACTGTTACGCTTTAGCATGTAAAATAGTCCCTACACAAAGCCATACTCAGTGGCAGAGGCAGGATTCCAGCTCTAAATGCTTCTATAAATCAACTAAATCCCATGAATTGCTGGAATGTAAATGGGGAAGCTGACATGAATTACTGTCTAACAGGGGTATTGAATCCTTAAATGAACTGTACACTCACATTTTTAATGGCAGAAAGCTGAAGCCAGGCATAATAAAAATAATTGAAATGAGGTTTTGAATACATTAATCTAGATGAGAAGTGCTTTAAAGAACAAGTGAAGCAGAAAAACAGCCAGAATGTATATGGCATTTGCTTGTAGATATCATTTGCTTCTGATATTATCAGTTACCATTAGTAAAATGTGAAAGAGTAGAAGGAAAAAAAAAAAAACAAAACTTGTAAAATATTTTTATTACATGGGAATTAAGGAAAAGAGCATGGAAGTACTGCTTGCTTTGTATCTGTGACCAGTGATAACTGCATACTGTCACAGGCTGAGTCATTCCTTAGAGAGAAATTGGTGAGGGGAAGAAATGAAAGGACCAAATGACAAAGGGGACACTGGCAAACCACTAGGCTTTCTGGAATGTAGGTAGCTACCTACAAGAGAATACAAGGAAAATGTAAAAGATCAGTCTGATCATCCGATCACAGAAAGGAATAGCGAGGACTATTTTAGTTTAGTAGCTCTGAAGTTAACAGACATCTTCTCCAGACCACTACTGCCTGCCGCAGTAAAGCCACTTACGACCACACACTAAACAGAGAACTGATGATAGCATTCAAGACCAGAAAGAACATCTAATGAGCCAAGAATCATTGCTGAACATTGCCAGGTTGGTTGGATTTCAGGTTTAGACTTAAATACCTACATTCAAAAAACTGTCTTTTTAGACATTCAAACACACTTTGGACCCAGCCTTATGTCTTTTCTATAGTTTGAGTCAGTATTTTACTTTCAAAGCAATTCAGTTCTTTGCAGGCTTAGTGAAGAAGCTGTTGAGAAGCCATATTATACCAAAAGATAACTATACCCACTAGATAGCACTTAGAAGTGGCCTGTGTGTATATACATGTAGACATGTTTCTCTTTCTTAACTTTGCCCTGCCCAGAAGACACTGTCAAGGGCAAGATTTCCCTTCTAAATTCATACATTTCCTCTTTCGTTTTGGTTCTATGAATAGCTTAACCCTCAGTTGCTCTTAGTTTCTGATCTTAGAATAGCTGGTAGCTACATTATGAGAAAATCAGAATGTCAATACGTGCATTTCTCAGGAGCATTCAGGCCAGAGACATGATTTCTAATTTAAGGTCAGCTGGCTTTTAAAATAGTAAGCTCCTCAAGCTCTGCCAAATAAGTGAATTGTTCAATTCAGTTATTTCTAGGCTGACCTGACCACATCAGATATTTTAAGAATGGCAAGGATACAATAAAAACTGTAAAAATCCTCTAAATCCCCCTATGATTCTACAGCACTGTATTTCAGATTTCTATAACTTTAAATTAGAGCTGTATTGAGAGGGCAATAAACTTTAAATAATTTGTAATATCTACAGACAAATCTCTATCTACACATAATAATATCACCATCAGAGAAGTTAGCCTCAGAGTACAAACTATGAGGCAAGTTTAGAAATGAGAACAGAAGTCAGGACATCTGCTGTCACCCTGATAATGTAGGAGAAAAAGCTGGGAACTGAAAGGAAATTAAGTCAGAGAAACAGAAGGGGTTAGGAACTAAAAGCACTAGTCTGAAGCATTAATCAGATGGGAAACAAGTGGGATAGCTGCTGCTCCTAGAAACAAGTAAAGTGAGGCTGGCATTTTCTGTATATTATAAAAGCAACATAGGAAAAAAAATGGGGGGTTGCATGTTACTAGAACACATTTGTATATTATTTTAGAAGTGGTGTTAAACTAGTATAGCAACAAAGTATAAGAGGCAAAGTTTAAAGGGAGATGTAATCTCTCTTACTGAACCAACTGGGAAAAGAATAGATAAAGGATTTGACATGCAGTGGGCTTTTGTAAAAGGTTTGCAAGTCCAAAACTATCTGTTTTTCCCTGGTATATCAGCTGTTTTAATGAAAAATACTACCTTTCCCTGCAGGCTTTATCTTTGTAGTATTCTTGTCTGAACATCCCTGAATATGTATGATTTGAAATTTTCTTGTAAAACTATCAGTTCTTCACAACGCGCCTTAAACAGCAATACATAAATGTGTATGTTATAAAGAATATAACCAAAGATATTTTTTTAAAGTAGGCATAACTAAGTGGCAGGTATTCAAAAAACCCTTTTTCTGTTCAAGGCCTAATGTGATTTGTAATCCATAACCATTCTTGATGTACTTGGGATATATTTTTTGAAATCAAGATATTTCAGAAATTTTCAGAGAGTACACATCAAGTACAGCTCTTCAGCTGAATGTTTTATCACTGGTTGTGTATGTTATCATTTGATATCCCAAACTATAACAAGCTCTGAAGCAATGCTGGGCAGAGGGAAGGAAGGTTAAACATTGATCATAAAAAACTCAGCTTAATAACCAAGTTTTCCAAGTTTATATTTATATGTATGCATCTGACCAACAGTTTTAAAGCAGAGAACCATCTAGCTTCCTTCAATTATTACCTTAGTCAATATCTACCTGTTTTTCTCAATTATCAGTTGAATTATATTATAGAAAATGCGTATTTTAAAAATTTTGTAGTTTTTAGGCTGTATCTCTTCCCAGCTGAGCTAGACATTTGTGTGTACATTGAAACATTTAGTTGAAAGATATGTTGAAGTATTCCCAGTTGTTATTGCAAGTTTTCTGTTTTGAAAAGGAGCTGAACACCAGAAATGCCAGTACCTTTTGGTACTTCTACTCTGGAAATTACTGCCATAAGCAAAGAGAGATACATTTGTTTCTGCCTTCAGCTGCTGCTTGGAAATCTGCTTCTGTTTTTACTCACATATTTATACATCTTTAGCTAAGTCGTTACTCTGAGTTTCCATAGTGATAACTGAAATATGCATTAACACCAAACCTCAAAGCATATTTACTGTTGGCAATGCTTCATAAATTACTTTTTTCAAGAGGAGCTTCTCAAAACATATTTGCTCAGTTCAGTTCCCCACTTGATTTGTGATAGATACTTTTGATATATCTATTTATCTAGAAGAGGTATTTTCCCCTCTGCAAGATTCAGTGTGTAGATATTACTTCTGTTGTCTATACTATCAAATGGTCTGAAGAGATGAAGCTTCTGAATTCAGAATGTTATCTTTGAAATAAAACCCAGACTTTTAAATTGGTCTTACTTTCAATTAAATTTTCTTTAAATGAAACACCATTAATAGACTATAAAAAGTTGCAGATAGCTTATCTGTATTCATAATCATGAATTTTTGAACAAGGAACCAGTTTCTCCAGTTACCATCGGATTAGAAAAGAATCACGCATTCATAAGATCTCGTTATTTAATCAGAAAAACTGAACTGCAGCTCATCAGTATATCCAAAACATACTTTCTGAAAAAAAATCTGGGCCAGAATTTTCCCAAACATTCTACTCATGTTTCCCAATACACTTATCCAAACATTATCCTAGTCTGCTCTGGGATGCTTTAGTGCCATGGAAAAAAGAGACAACATTAACTCCAAATTATTTTTTTATTACCTTGTACCAAAATGAAGGTTTGGGAGTCTTTGGGGTTTGGTTTTTTTGTTGGTTTGTTGTTTTGGGTTTTTTAAGAAATGTTTTAAAGTCAAATACACAGAGAGACAGAGAGACAAGTTTTCAGGAAATATCTAAAGGAATGACTAAAAAACTTCTCATTTCTTGTAATTGCTTCTATGAAAGTATCTGAATTAGAGATTATTGGATGAAATTCTTTCACTGTTTATTTCAAACATACTCAGGATTGAATTCTGTTCTATACTAAAGAGTATTGTCATGCATACAAATACAAGGTAGCAAATAATGAGTGAAACAAGCCTAGAAAGCAACTTGAGCCTGAATTAATGACAGTGCCTGTGTGACCCCTATTTTACCCTGCTTGCAAGCAGAAATTTGCTTTAATCTCTAATTTGCCTGCTGGGTCTGCTGTTCACTTAAAGAAGGAAGCACTTCCAATTGACAAATTGCATTCTTTATTCAGGTGTTTTGAAAATCCAATGCAATATAAAGTAGTCTCTCATTATCTGCAGGTGTCTGTTGTGTGCCATAATCCTGTCCTCCCTTCTTATCCTCTACAATCATCACCCATATGCTCACATGGCAGCAACTACAAGCACAAAGCATGTCTCTTCAACTGGTATCTCGTCAGACCCATACCTCAAGGTTCCAACTGCTGAGCATCCTTTTTCATTATCCTTACCTTAAATAACATTCCATATTAGCTTAGCCTGTCAGGGATCTTAGCAGGTCAAATGTTTGGATTCTAAATTGTGTCTTTGTCTCCAGCACTGCATAATAGCAAAGACTCCTGGGCAAGGAGAGTGCCCTCTTCAGTCTTGCATCTTGAGCAGCTGTGATCTTCAGGCATCCCAACCAGAACTAAGAGAGAAAATGTGTGCGTGCCCCTCTCGTTCTGTGCTATCATGCTAGCAGTCAGGCCCCTGAAGCTCAGAGGCTTTGGCTCCAGAGCTGCATTTAAGCTCAGGCCATTGCCTTTGATCCTTGGCTGTGCTATGCTGTAGGTATGCCACTGCCCATCTATGTACTTTGCTGACCCTGAACCTGACCCAGTGCAAACAGGATGAAGCCAAGCCCCAGATTCTTCAAAGTGCTTTCACAATTTAGAGATAGCCAGAGGAAGCTGAGCAAACCTGTTGCTAGTAGTTTCTTGTGTCTGTGGGAGGCAATGAGTCCTACATCTCATTCCTGTGTCAGTAGAAGGCAGGAGCATGGGGTAGCTGTTACTCTCCAGAGAATGCAGGAGATGCCCCTGGTGCTCCTGCTGTTGTGCTGGTCATGTCCTGTGCTTGGTGTGTGAGCTCTGGTAGTTATTGACCTGTCCCAAGGATGCAATAGCGAACACACTGCACCCTCACAGTCATCTTTGAGGTGCATGCCAAAGCAAAAAGTTAAATGTTTGTTGTCTAACAAATATTCCTGTTATCTCAGTGCTTTTCAAGCATAATTGTTCAGGGTTTCACAAAGCAGGGTATAAATGGGATTACTAAGTGAAGCATGTTGCAAAAGCTTGCATTTAATCATGGTTTACTTCAGTCCAACCCCCTTTCAGTGACACTGTGGAGATTAATTTTTAGTACTGAAAATACAGACTTTAATGTATTCACACACATTAGCTATAGCTGTACATTAGCTATTCTCTGGCAAATGCCTGTTTGTAAACTTTTGCTTTCATTGAAAATATGAGGCAGCTTGTTATTTGCTCGTTAAGGGGTAAGCTACTTCAGCTTATTTTCTGATGGCCATAGCATTGCACATTTGTTGCTACCAGCCTGCAGTAACAGTAACTTCCTACTGTGTCTTCAGTATCCATAAATATTTTGATCCTCAAAACACCTGCTCTGCTTTAATCTAATACTATGGGGACCTCTTTCTTAAAAGTAAAGGTGGACCATCTCCTTTTCCCCCCCCTTCTTAAAAATAAAGCTCTCTAGAGTTCTTTCTTTGTGCTTACTCAGAAGCAGCAGGCACAAGATCTACAGGCATCCTGGAAATAAGAGTTCTCTTTATGGCTTGACAAAGACAGAGTGTTATAATAGCATAATAGAAAATACTGTACACAAAATCAAGAGTGTCCTGGATCCAGCTGGGATTGAGTTAACATTCTTCATAGCAGCCTGTATAGTGCTAAGTTTTGGATTTCTGGCTAAAACAGTATTGATAACACATTAGTGTTTTAGGTTTTGCCAACTAGTCCTTGCACAGGCTTTCTCTGGTTCTCATTCTGCCATACCAGCAAGCAGGCTCAGAGTGGTCAAGAGAAAGAGAGGGATGCAGACAGGCCATCTGATGCAAATTGTCCAAAGGAATACTCCATACCACATAGTGTTGTGCACAGCTATATGGTTTCCTATATAATAGTGGTTTTGTTTTTCCAAAGTAGCCATTTTTCAAGAACTGGTTGGTCATTGACCTGCTTGTGCGAAGTGTGAATGACTGTCTTTGCATCACTTGTTTGTTGGTAGATTGTTTGCTGTTCCTTCACTTACTAGAGTTTATCTGAACCTACAAGTTTTCCTGCTTTTGCTTTTCTGGTTTGCTCCACCAGACACTGGGAGGGGTTTGAGCAAATGTCTGGATGGGTGCTTCATTGCTGACTGGGGTCAACCCACCACAAGGAGCAGCTGCTATTGTCTTTTAAACAGAAGCACTATTATCTTTTTCCTGCCAATGGACTCAGTGGCAGGAAAGTAAAGTCAGAATATGGTAAGTTCATCACCATCTCCACTTTCTATCAAAAGTGGACAGGTCACAAAGACAGAACAATCATTCTTTTCCCTACAATATTAAAACAAATTAGTTAATTTAATTTAATTAAATTATTTCTTTCAAAAGTTTCATGTCTCCAGAGACAAGAACAAGTATTGACTGGAAATTTGAACATTCACCAGGTCCTGCACCAACAATTTTGCTCTCATATTTAAAAAGGAACAATTTGCCACTAGACAGCCATTTCATTTTTAGTCCTTTTTTTGCAGTCATCTTAGTCTGCAGGTTCAGTATGGTCAGGCTATTTAGTCTAAGTCAGAGTATGAAAATATAAAACCTCCAGCATTTCTAAAGTATGTCTCTATAAATAAAATAGAAGACAAGATTTCTACTGAAAATACCCTATTTCAAAGAGAGGCAGTTTGGCCAGTATGTTTATTGTGTATAAACTTTGCTGAAGTGAAAAAGAGAGAACCAATGTAAATTAAAAGGAGAAAGTGTTACAGAGGTATATAGAGCAGAGCAGGAAAGGATAGGATAGGAAAGAATAGAAATAGAATTAGAATAGAATAGAATAGAATAGAATTAGAATAGAATAGAATAGAATAGAATAGAATAGAATAGAATAGAATAGAATAGAATAGAATAGAATAGAATAGAAAAGATTATTTCAATTGGAAGGGACCTACAATGGCCATCTAGTCCAACTGCATGACCAGTTCAGGGCTGACCAAAATTCAAAGAATGGTAGTAAGGGAATTGTCCAAATACCTTTCAAAAACTGACAGGCTTGGGGCATCGACCACCTCTCCAGGAAGCCAACTGCAGTATTTGACCACCCTCTTGGTAAAGAAATGCTTCCTAATGCCCAGCCTAAATGTCCCTTGGCACAACTTTGAACTATTCCCACGTGTCCTATCACTGGATCCCAATGGACAAGAGATCAGCACCTCCCTCTCCATGTCCCCTCCTCAGGAAGCTGTAGAGAGCAATGAGGTCGCCTCGCAGCCTCCTTTTCTCCAAACTAGACAGACCCAAAGTCCTTAGCTGCTCCTATAAAACATTTCTTCTAACCCATTCACCAACTTTGTTGCCCTCCTTTGCATACAGTTAAGTACTTTCACACCCTTCTTAAATTGTGGGGCCACACCAGAACCAAATACATCAGGATAATCACCTCTTTTCAGCATCTGGTTAGGCTGCGTTTGATTTGATGCCCCCCAGGATGCAGTTTGCTCTCGTGGCTGCCAGGACACCCTGCTGACTCCTACTGAGACTGCTGTCCACCAGCACCTCCAAATCACTTTCTGTAGGGCTGCACTCCAGCCACTGCTCTCCCAGTTTATACATGTACCAAGCATTACTCCATCCTAGGTGGAGAAACCAGCATTTTGACTTGTTAAATTTAATCCCATTAATCATAGCCCAATGATCAAATTTATCTAGGTCCTTCTGTAACGCCTCCAATCCCTCAAAACAGTCAATAGTACCTCCTAGTTTTGTATCATCAGCAAACTTACTAATGGTGCATTCAATTCATTTATCCAGATAATTGATTGATAGATTGAACAGAACTAGCCCTAGAACTGATCCCTTAGGAACACCACTGGTGTCCGGTCATCAGCCAGATGTAGCCCCATTCGCTACAATGCTTTGAGCTCTGACCTTCAGCCAGTTCTTTACCCAGGATGCCATGTACCTGTTCATCTCACTGTTGGACCCCTGGACTCCTAAGCCCCCAAAGGCTGGACCCAGCTGTTCTGGAACCCTAAGCCCTCAAAGCCAGATTCCTAGGGAACACTGCTAAGTAGCTCGCTGTGCTCTCTTGAAATCCAGGATAGCAACTCTGCTGACCTTTTTTCTCATTATACTGAAAATTTAAACTGAACCATTATATGGTCAGTGTCCAAGACATCCACCTACCATCACATCTTCGATGAGTCCTTTTCTATTCACAAAAAAGTCTAGGAGGGTATTTTTCATAGTTGGCTCACTGACTACTTGTGACAAGAAATTATTTTCCACAAACTTCAGGAATTTCTCAGACTTGCCTGTCACAGCTGTATGGTATTCCCAGTTGATGTCTGGGAATCTAACATCTCCCATAAGGACAGGGGTTATCGATCCAGAGTTTTCTCCGAACTGCCTGTAGAATAACTCATCAGTGCTATCATGCTGGCTGGGTGATTGACAGTAGACACTCACAATGACATCTGCTTTGTTTTCTATCTCCCTAATCCTCACTCAGAGGCTCTCAGTCATATCATCCCTAACTGTAAGGACTATAGTCTAACATCTCATTTACACACAGTGCAGTTCCTCCACCTCACGTGCCCCACCTATTCCTCCTGAATAGCCTAGAGCCCTTCATTCCAACACTCCAGTCATGGGACTCATTCCATCAAATCTCACTAATAACAATGATATCATAGCTCTGGGAATGGATCAACACTTCCAGTTTGTACTGTTTGTTTCTCATAGTGTGTGCATTTCAAGTGTGGTCCTAAGAGCTCAGTGTTTCCAGGAGCACCATAAATGCTCCCATTGTCATTGCCACCCTCAGGCAATGCCATGGCAAACCTTAGTTTACCTTCAGCTCTTCTGTTGATATCCCCTTCCCTATCATTCCTAGTCTGAAGACCTCTCAGTCCTGCCAGCTTATGAGCAAAGCAGCATTTCCCCTGTCAGGACAGGTGAATCCAATCAGGCTCCAGTATATTTCGTGTCTCAAAGACTCTCCTGTGACTATAGAAACCAAAGCTCTGGCAGAAGCACCAGTCTTGGAGCCAAATGTAGATGTCCTGGGTTTGCTTGTTTCATCCAGTGTCTTCCCCCATTACTGACAGGACTGAGGAAAATACTACCTACCCGTGCTTCTTAATCTGTTAGCATTCTTCCCAGAGCTCTAAAATCTCTTTTGAGTGTCCTTGCGCTTCTTGTTGCAACATCTCTGGTACCCACATGAAAAAGCAGGAATGGGTAACAATCCAAAGGCTCTACTAATATTATCAATTTTCTGGTGACATTGTTATTCAGTTATCTTTTATAACAAGTTTGTTGAGGATTGATATCCAAAATTATTTTCCTTTGGAAATGTAGACTAAATTCAGAACAAGCTTCAGCAGGTAAATAATGATCCAGCTTCAATGATTTCAAAGAGCAGTTATTATTGATAAACAAATAATTGACCGCTATTCAAGTAAATTGTCAGGACCATATATCTATGTTTTTTCACTTACAGTCCCATTGTACTGTGCACTCGTGTGTGTGTGTGTGTGTGTGTGTATGTTGTCTGTGTGTGTCTGTGTGTGTCTGTGTGTGACAAGATGGGGGGTTGCCCTTGAAAAATAAGGAATTTTCACAACTTAGGTTTATGTGAGTATCATGTATTTAAGGAATAGAACAGTTTGTTTAAATCCAAAGGAAGTAGGAAGTTGTTTTCCGGTTACAGGTAAGAAAAAAGATGCTGCAGAGCTGTAAACAGTTTTTCCTATGTGCCTGCCTCACCTCTGAATAGAATTTTCTATTACTATCTTTTAAAATTATTCAAGGAATCAGTAATAGCCATTATCTATTATTAAAATAACATTCACCAAGCCATAACCAGAGGCATCATCTACATTACTTTTTGAGGAGCAAGCTTAAAATATATGTCCACTTGATGACAGAAGTCCCAGCAGCAATTTCTTCTCATGATATTTCAATACAGTAACCCGGGATGATGGAGAGTTTTATAATTAATGGCAGTTATGTTGGACATACTCTGATAAGAAATGATGGGCTTGCCATTTACCAACATCAAATTTTACAAGCTGGAAATGAAATGTAGTCGTAACAAGCCAACAGACCAAGAAGTGATATAAGCTGTAATTTCAGGGTAGCGTATCTTTTGCTGGCAAAGCAAAAATAGTTCCCAGAGGAGCTGAATAATGCTGTGGGATTGGCTAGTAAATAGCAAAAACACTGCAGTAATTGTCAGTGGCTTCAGGGTTATACATTCCTTATTTGGAATACAAATAATAACGTTTTGGCTTTCATCTTTCTATTGTAGCTGAAGGATATATTCAGATTTCCCCAACAGAAAGTTTCACAGATTTTTTGCAGGAAAATGCTGTAAAAAGAATCATCAGAGTCTGTTGTAGCAACCTCTTGACAGTGAACAGGGGAAAAATAATGACAAAGACATTTACAGATTTTCAGCATTAAGTTTTCAGATTTTTTTGTGTTAACTACAGGTTTTCTGTTTCCACATTTTCCACTGTAACTGATGAAAAAATAGTTTCTCCTTCCCAGAAAGAAAAAGGATAATGCAATATAGTATCCCACATCCAATGTGTTTCATGAGAATAAAACAGAAGAATAATTCAGGAATATTATTTAGCATCACAACACATTACAAGGAAGAACAGGGAGTGATGCATACAAGTAGTTTTTTTCCCTGAAGATTGCAACGTAAATGTTATGAAATGCAGTATTTTCATCTCAACTGGAGTGCAATATTAAAAACATCTTTCTCCAAGGTCAATACATTTTGAAACTGTCATCAGAGTTGATATGAAGATGAATGTTTTCACCTTAAAAAAAATCACGAAGATAGAAATAACGCCACAAAAAAGTGAGCTCAAAAAGGGCCAGATCTTCTCACTAAGTGCTATTTTCAGCACTATTGCTCTGCTGCCTTTTGAGTGCTTTTTCTAATTTGAAATTCAGAGGCTTCTAGAAAGGTGTTAAAGCCATCCTGGTTGCTTTAAAATCAGTTATTTATTCACAAGTCCCTGCAGAAAAGTAACATGATTTCTGAATACACAGGTTTTGCCATACTCCTTCATTTTTCCTTCTCTTTTCAATAAATATAGTGTTGATGAAAATACTAGAGAATTTAAAAATTCAAGTTGGTATACCTAAAGTGGTTTTAAAAGTAGGTTTTCTATATCTACTTATATTTTCAGTTGGGAATCCTTGCCTTTACACCTAATAACCTGTTACAACTAATTTCTTCATGTCTGTATTTTGAAACAAAAACATCACACTTCTTAAAATCTCTCACTTAAAGGGAGCATGTGTTTTAGGCAAAGTACCTATTTTGGACAAATGAACTACTTTTCTACTTTGTAAAGCATAGTACTACCAACCCAAACCTTTAAAAGAAATTATCAGTGATGAAAAGAAAAGAAAAGAAAAGAAAAGAAAAGAAAAGAAAAGAAAAGAAAAGAAAAGAAAAGAAAAGAAAAGAAAAGAAAAGAAAAGAAAAGAAAAGAAAAGAAAAGAAAAGAAAAGAAAAGAAAAGAAAAGAAAGAAATAAAATAAAATAAAATAAAATAAAATAAAATAAAATAAATTATGCCACTTAAAAAAGCTATTTTCTTACAAGCATAAGATCACTCACTGCAGCCAATAGAGTCAGAGCTGGGAATTCTCAAGGCTTTCTGCAATCACTAAAACACTTGGCACTGAGAGGTTATCAGGACATACCAGGAAAATTATACATCGTATTCTGATAATCTGCCAGGTCATATCCTAGCATAATGTTGTGGATTGACCTTGGCTAGATGACAGGCTCCCACCAAAGCTGCTCTGTCACTCCCCTCCTCAGCTGGACAGGGGAGAGAAAATGTAACAAAAGGCTCCTGGGTGGAGATAAGAACGGGGAGATCAACCAGCAATTACCCTCATGGGCAAGACAGCCAACTTGTGGAAATTTGCTTAATTTATTGCCAAAGAAATCAGAGCAAGATAATGAGAAATAAAAACTAAATTTTAAAAATACTTTCTTCCCACCCCTCCCTTCTTCTCGGGCTTAACTTTACTCTCCATTTCTCTACCTCCTCCCCCTGAGCAGCTCAGGGGGATGGGGAATGGGGCTGCAGTCAGTCCATCACACACTGTCTCTGCCGCTCCTTCCTCCTCAGGGAAGGGCTCCTCACACTCTGCCCCTGCCTCAGCCTGGGGGCCTTCTCACTGGCAGCAGTTCTTCAGGAACGGCTTCAGTATGGGTCCCTTCCACAGGGTTCAGTCCCTCAGGAACAGACTGCTCCAGTGTGGGTCTCCTGCAGGGTCACAGGCCCTTCCAGGAGCCTGCTCCAGTGTGGGCTCCCCACGGGGTCACAGTGTCCTTCAGAGCCACCTCCCTGCTCCACCATGGGGTCCTCCATGGGCTGCAGGTGGGTATCTGCTCCACCATTAACATCCATGAGCTGAGGGCACAGCCTGCCTCACCATGGGCTTCACCATGGGCTGGAGGGGAATCTCTGCTCCAGAACCTGGAGCCCCTTCTGCACTGACCTGGGGGCTGCAGGGCTGTTCCTCTCACGTATTCTCACTCCTCTCTCTGGCTGCAGTTGCCTTTCCGCAGGTTTTTCCCCTTCTTGTTGAATACACTATCCCAGAGGTGCTACCACTGTCGCTGATGGGCTCCATCTCGGAGTCGGCTGGCATTGGCTCCATTGGACATGGGGAAGCGTCTGGCAGCTTCTCACAGAAGCCACCCCTGTAGCCCCCCTTGCCAGGCAAACCCAATACGAATCACAAAGAAGAATGGGAAAATTATATCCCATAAAAAATTTGTATCATAAATATGGATTTCCATTCTGTTCATGAGATTTGTGGACAGAAGATAAATACTACGACTTTTGTATTATTCAAAATTGTTTCAGTAATAGAAGCAAATAGAGTGTGTACTAAACTTCTCCAACTTGTTGTTACATGCAGCTGTGGAGGCAGGCAATTCAGCATATTCAAAAAAGGTTTAGGCAAATTCATGGGCAACAGGTCCTTAAATGCACAGTAAAAATCTACAGGAGTATATAACCTGTGATATCATTAACACAATAGGTTTGGAGAGTACAAAGAGAGTAAAGCAACTCCCTTTAGGTCTTGTAGAGCCATTATCAGAAACAAAATTGACCTGACCCAGTGGAGCACTTCTTATGTTTTTGTGGTCACCAAACTATACATGCTGCTTGCGAATTTTGTACAGTAGATCAGTTTGGGAAAGTAATGGTTCTGTATTAATATGCCTCCTAAAAGCACAACTAGCTTTTAGGTAGTGAAACTACCATTTCAAATATAATTCTGTTGTGCTCATGACACAAAATAAATGTAGTCAAATGTGCCTGTCTGTAGAAACTTTTAAAAAAATACAAAAATCTAAGTAATATTACAATTAAAAAACATTATAATATTTACTGATGTGAATATTTGCTAGTACTTTTTGTTGCATTCAGCCATTTCTAGTGCTGACATGTAAATTCAGTTGAATCACGCTCACACAAAAAAGCTGCATAATGTTAGCCTGCCAAATGTGCTTAGTGCTTAACATACCACCACTATATCCAATACTGTTCCAAAATTTAAGCACAGTCTTACGACAGCAGTACTGGAAAAAAAAAATATCTGAGGCATGAATTGGTATGTTCATTTTATTAGGCAGTACTTTAATGCAACAGAGAGCTCAAAGACTTCCCTTCATTCCCTTAGTACTGGCAGGTGCAAACCATATCACAGACTGTAATTATATGGTGATTCAGTTTCCATCTAAATAGCATGAAGGGGCAATACAAATAAGTTATGGAAATACTCTGCTTACATTACTTTGCTTTTTTTGCTTTTTTTTTACACATCAAATGAAAAGGTTTTTGAGAAAAACATAGAAAGCAAAAGAAATTAGAATCCCAGTTCATTCTCTTCTCTCAAAGGTGGGATTAGCTGTACCACCTGTACACTCCACAACTGTTTGGAAAACATTCAGCAGTGGAAGTCAAGAACAGGTCAGGCAGTAATTTTCTGTAAGATTATGGTTTTGACTAAACTTTGAAATACTTGCATTTTTTTTTATTGCTGTTAAATAATTCTTGCTTTTTTCTAAGCAAATGAAAAAAGTATGGATTACAAAAAGTAGAAGAGAAATTGCCTCACTTTTTTAGCAGGACTATCTTCTGTGAAAGCAACTAAATAGCAGGGATTACTGAGTAACAATATACAGAAAACTTTCTACTGTGATGGTCTTCCCAGCCTACTATAATAAAGGCCAAATAAAATTTTCTTATATTTGACATAATGTAACAATGAAACGACCTGACAAGTCTTACATAAATAAATGAATGTGGTGTGTTAACCTTGACAAACAGCCAAATACCAACCCAGCTGCTCACTATATTAGGAAGCAAAGTGAATATTCCTCAAAAATCTCACAGTATAATGTACCTGTGCTGACTAGATAGGAGGAATTGCCCGTAAGTGAGAAAATTCCTCCTTTGCCTGAACTTTTTCAGATCCATTTTTCTTCTAATCTGAGATCTATTATATTGTCCTGTCTTGTGACATTTGGATTGCCTGCCTACCTTAACAGCCCAAACTGCAGTGTCACCTTCTATAAAGTATAATTTTACTTTGGTAAGACAAGCACATTTCTACCTTACAGCAAAAAAACACAACTTCTATCTGTAAGAATCTTATTTGCCTACTTTACTTACTGGACTTGTTTTGTCATGGTAAGATCTTTGTTTCAGTCAATATTTTTGATCATTACTGGCCTTTCAAAATCAGACGACTTGTGTCATTTTCCTCATGATCATACACCCCTTTGTAAATATCTGCAGTACAACTGGATTACATGAGGAGACATGAAAAAATACGGAACTAAAACTTGTGATAGGATTTATGGACATAGGCATGTTCAGTACAGAAGAGTTAGACAAAGAAAGTTCTCTTAAAAGTGCAGGTGACAACCACCACACTAGGTTATCCTTTATTAGTGATGTACATCCTTTTCCTGCCTTCCTGGGTGGAAAAAAAATGACTTGTCTACACAAACATATTCTGAGTCAAAATGTCATGCTAAATCAGTGCATTTAGATTTGTTTTCAATAGTCTGTGTGGTTATTTCTAGGCTGTAACATTCACCTCATCGAACTTTTCTTAGACTTAGATGTTTAGGTTATAGGTAATTCATCACCTACAGCTTCCTTTGCAGCCAGATTTATTAGACCAGGTATGATGGTGTACATCAAAGAAATTATTTTGCCCCCTTCTACAGTCAGAGGAGACAAACAGAAACTTCAGTGATTTATTCATTCTGTCATTACTTCCTAGGGAAATGAGGTGAGAAGAATCCCATCCTTAATTTTAGACTTTCACAATGGACTTAATTATGCTAAATTCCCTAGCCTGAGTGTAACTTATAAGTCAGGGCAACTGAATCTTGCCCTGGGTTTATACCCAGGCAGGTAACTTTTTGGTTTTTTGAATTTTAATTGAATCATAAAAACAGATCCAGAGAGGGTGATTTAGAGCCTCTTACAAATATACCTACAACTAACATTTCATCCTATATATATCAACATAGAGGAAATCTGCTTTAAACCACGGCAAGAAACTTTGACACAGAGGATAGAATTCCCTTGAAGCAGTTTTTTACACAAAAGTGGAACACAGCTGAGTAGCTAATATTTTTGCACTTTCATAACTACTGCTGCAACAGATTTCTGTTCTTTTATACATTCTGAAATGCTGCCATAGTGAAAAAATGGATAATTCAGAAGCATACTGAAGGCATACTTCTAAGCATACTAGCGTACTAAAAGACTGACATGAGTATACAATATGAAAATTACAAATCTGGAAAAGAAAGACCTTAATTCTCCTAGGACTTGTTTTCCCATGCAAGTAAAAGCACTTGCAAGCTGGGCAGCAGTGCTAAGGTCCTGAGGATTTGATTTGAGATGATTACTATGAGCCGAGGAAGACTAAATCAGAAAAGGGTAGTTTTGTGTAGCCCAGTGAATATGTATTGCTTTTGCTAATAAAAGGCTAAAGGCATTTTACTGGCTCTGTGAAGCCTCAGGACTGAGTCTTGTCAGGCATGCTTAGCCTGGACTTATCTTAGGCTTGCCCAGAGCTTGCTTCTTTTATCTGTAGCATCAATTGTCTAATGACAGGGTGGCTATGACCCATTTATTTTAGTCTTGCTTAGCTTTGTGCAGTTGTAACATTCAATGCCCATTGTTAAAATAATTTTTTGACCTATTTCTGAAAGTAACAGTTAGTGATAACATGTAGTTACTCTATACAGCATGAACTGATGATGAACCTGGAATAAGGATGTGGCATAAAGGAGTACAAGCATGCACTGCTAGCAACGGCCTTGAAAATAGGAACACAGTCACAAGGGCTATAATCGAATCACCAGTGGTCAATTACTGATCATTAAACTAATGCATCCTTGGGAGGTAGGTAACACCAGTTTCAGGGGTGACAAACAAAAGAAATAACTAGTATGTTATGCTATATGTGATGGACACCATATATAGTAAATTTGGATATAATACGGAATTGGACACCAATGAAGAACAAAGCAAGGTATAAACTGTGCTAGACCATGTATAAAAAATACCCCTGAGTGGATGCTGGTGTGAAGAGGAAGTAACTATCAACATCATACCCCTCTCAGCAAAGAGAAAGAAGTCACTCACTTCTAAAACCGAATTCTCCAGCTGAGAGACGGCACACTAATGGCCTTCTGTAACATCCCTCATCCAGACAGAAGACATCAACCTTGAGACTCAGAGAGAGGGTGAGAATATCACCAAAAGGTTGGTAGATGTTGTATTGTGTTATAAGACCTTTTTGTATTCAATAGATAATTTAGACTATGATTGTTAATGACCTAATAATAACTTTGTTGTACATTTATTATATTCTAAAATACTTCAATTAGACTAATATTGAACTTTCTGTTTCACATATAAAGTGTGGGGGTTTAGCCCACATAAACAGCACAAGATGTCATTGCAGCACCATCACATTATTCCTTTCTAAAGTGGTGGCAGATGTTGGGGTTTTGTCCCAGGTGAATCTTCCTGTTGAAATTTAAATGGGTTCATAGACTCAGTATTTCAAAGGATAATCTATGGTGTTAAACTGTGCGCTGCACAGACAAGCTTTACATGGTCAAAACAGCAGAACCCTACTCAGCCAATTCAGTTTCCTGACACCTGAGTTCAACGTTATTTCGTCTCACTTTATTGCTGACCTTTAGTCCTACTCTGGCTTTTACCAGGGCCTCCTGGGTGAAGTGTAGTCAGGATTGAATCACTCTGACCAAGCATATCAATATGAATGATCTCTTAGTATTTATGTCCTTAGCTAGGTTTTTTCACCACCACTTGATTCTATGAGGGAGGTATTTTTCACTTTAGAGAAGACATAAGGCCTTAGTAGATAGCCACTTTAACATGTTTTTTCCAATGCTTCTTGGCACTTAAAATAATGAATAATTATGTGTATAAGCAGAGAATTAAATAATAGTAAAGATGTGGCATTTTCACAGTAAGCTGCATCACCATTGTCATCATTAAACTACAATGTCCTACTCTGGAGTAATATTTTGGATGCGAGTAATTGGTTAGCCATTACTTTGAATGACAATAAGTCTTTTTGTCTGTCTGATAAATTTTGTCTTTGTTTATTTCCTTTTTCCAAGTTACTTTCTACTAAGTTGGTTGTTACGCTGTTCTTCCTTTTTGCATGTATTTAATGATAGTGTTTTGTAATAATCTAATGTAGTGGTAAATATTTGACTTGGAAACAATATCATTGCTGTCTAGCTTTCGATAACTAGAGAAGATTTCAGGGGAAAGGTTAGGCATTACAGCTTCTAATTTAAGGAAACAGAATAATTATTTGCAATGGATAATGACTGAGGAAGGAAAATTATGCAAAAATAGTGTTCAAACTTTTCTGTGAAATCGGACTCAAGCATTTAAAACGAGGTATGCCAGAAGAACACGGTATGTTATGACATGCATTACCAAAGAAAATAAAGGTATTAAAAGGGGTTTCTTGTTTGGTTTTGTTAGGTTTGGTTTAGGGTTTGGTTTGTTTGTTTGTTTGTTTTTTGTTTGTGGTGGGGGTTTTTTGAAAACAAATTAACAACACTGAAGCATGGTGTTTGGCCACAAAGGTGAAGGTGCTGCTTGAAATTAGATTTTGGAGTGACAGCCTGGAGCTCTGGTGAGCTGAAACTGGCATTGATACTGAAAATGTATCAATAAAGCTGTTATATAGCACATTCTAAAAGCTAAAGATACGAGCTTTTGAATGAAAGGAATAACCTTTCCTTACCTTGAAAAGAAATACATTAGCATGATTAAAATTTTGTGAGGTTGAGTAATAAAAAGTCATTTCTTCTCCTCCCAGGGCAGCCTACCAATGAAGTACATCTCTCTTCTACAGTGCCACAAGGACAGTTACTTTCTGTAGCCAGGGAAGCTTTTGGAAGTTCAGAAGCCCATCAGACAGACAAACTGACAGCTAGGATAGAGTTATCTCTTTGCAGGGATAGGTGTGCAGTAACTGTAGTCAGGACCAGGAATCTCAAATTGCCACTTCAGAATCAGACCCTCACCCAAAGGGGTGAATCAGCTGGTAGAAATGATCTAGTAAGTTTCTGCTTTCACTCAAGACCTCACTGGAGACCAAAGGTCTGCACTTTTTCTTTAGTCAGACCTCAGCTGGTCTGTGATTTCCCCTTACCACTTTTCCATTAAAGTCTAACATGCTTCACAAGTACATCTCATGGATTGAATGCATACCAGCTCATTAACCCTGGATCAGTCCTCTTCCCTATCCCTTGTTTTTTCCTTTCCCAATCCCCACAATATCCAGAGGAAAACATCTGGTGATTTTTTTCAGCATGACACTGTGCATGGAGAATAAAGTCTTTAAAAAAATCAGCCTTCAGCTGGATTCAGGGCAGGCAATATTTAGGGCACAATACATCTCCTTGAAAAATAATCAGTTACAGCTACCTTGTAGTCAATAAAGAGCAGCAGTAAAAATTTCTGAAGTGCAATCTGTTTTCCTAACACAGTTGTTTATAGCAGATCAGAGCAACCTTTAAACAGCACTTACAAAGGGTACCTAGACTGGCTGCTCCAGACATGAATCCCCACCATCAGAGGAATGCCACCTTTTCATCTGCAAAGGCTTCACCACAAAGATTTCTCCTTATGACTGCAGAGGAAACCAAGATGATCAGTTCAGATTCCGTGTTTAAAATTTAGATGTCTCAATTCAGGCAAATGAACCTCACTTTTAGCTTTCAGAAGGTGGTGGGCTACCCTTTGAGGCTAAATAATATGTGGTTCCTCCTTACCAAGGTGTAACAAAGTAATCTAAGGCGCAAAAGACCTGAACTGTGTACAGCACAGAATTTCATGGAGCTAGCTAGTGCTACAGAGGTGCAGGCATAACTGGAACAGGTCTGGCTTCACTGTCTCAAATCTCTCTTTTCTTATGGATCACAGAAAAGTTTGGGATCATGAGGCTTACTGCCAAATCTTTTTCAAGATGTAGCATTAATTTACACACTTGCAGCCTCGCATGGGTAATAATGTTACTGTAGATGTTTCCACCTGCTGGTCAGCGTGCAGGATTTCATCTGCTTCTAGAAGTTCTAGTAGTATATCCCCATATCCTTCTGTTGTTCTATTACTTTGTTATGCAATATTGATTTCTACTGCTCATTTCAAACAAATGGTGAATACCATATAAAATTCTATGGTAGTCAGCAGCAAGAGTAATCAATACTTAACTGATTTAAGTTATTGAGTAATACTGATTATATTATTGATTACAGCAGTAGTAACAGTGATTACTGAGTAAAAAATACTACAAAAGTAGCCCATAGAGTACTAGGGTAATTTTTTCTCCAGAAGTGTTTAAAATTACCGTATTTCCTCAACGTTTCAAACACATTGTGATATAATTTTAGTTTAAAGAGTCCATCAGTCTGTCACATAATTTCACAATATTCTAGTGTATTTAGGGCTTCACCCACTGAAGATCACGATCTTCCAGGTCTACCTAGAGCAAATGAGTTATGAAGAATCAAAAAGTTACAGTAATGAAAATAAAGGTCAAAATTCTTCCAAACAAGAAAAAACAAGGGACCATCAAGGATACAATATACTGGCCAAGCTCTCTCATAAAACAAATTGGAATGCAGAACACAAGATGAAGTATCTTACTGCTAGGTAACTTCTATTTCAGTAAGGGTAGCTTGTCACAGACAACATAGTCCACAAAGCTAGTGTATCACTGACCTTGGTACTCTTGGCATAGTGAATGTCTTGCCAGTAACATAGAGGTCTGCTGTCATCTCTTTCTTACTTTCTGCTCTCATCTGATGGTCTTTCCTTGAAGAAAGGTTTTTTTCTTTCTTTTTTTTTTTTTCCTAAATACCTTCATTCACTTGATATACTCCTCATTACCTTCACAGAAGCTTAAATCTTTTTCCTCAGAGAGGTGACAGGAAGAACTGCACATGCTCTGAGTTCAGTATCCCCTCCTTACTTCATTGTGCAGAGTGGTTCAGGACCCACACAAATCCCAGAATGATTATCCTGACCTGCTTTTACACACTGGAGTCAAGTTTTCTCATAGCCTTATATCATACCTACTCCTAACTGATTATGCACGGAAAAAATTTTCTATATGGACTGCAGCTATGCTTTCTACCTTTTTCCCCCTACAGTCTCACATGGGTATCTCAAATGAACTCTCCAGTCCATAGAAGCAGTACACAGAAGTCCCGTAAAGCAAGCTGTGATAAAGGATGAAAGAAGGACAACATACAAGAGCAGGATTTACAAACAGGAGATCTGAACAGAGATACATAATGGGGCTAAATAACATTATTTGAGAAAAGTGAGGTACAGCTGCTTAGGAAAAG
This sequence comes from Falco cherrug, assembly GCF_023634085.1. NCBI lineage: Eukaryota > Metazoa > Chordata > Aves > Falconiformes > Falconidae > Falco > Falco cherrug. The sequence goes on from NC_073698.1 coordinate 100,169,133, forward strand.
ATGAGATAACCTGTTTCAGGAAATATGTTAGTATATCCACTGTAGAAAAAGATATGTAGACAGAATAAAGAGGTCAAATTAACCTTCAGGGCACTACCTCTCTCTCCTGCTTGAGAACGAAAGACAAGCCTCAACAGCAAGCCAGACTGACAGGTTTAGGATTTAGAGATAACTGTATTTCTGATTGCTATTTCATAATTATAAGGTATTTCAGATGGTCTGTATTCAGCAACATATATCAAATAACTCTAATCCTACTAAAGACAAACTGAAGTTATCTCCATCTATCTAGCCAAAGTTACTTATGAAGGCCTGCAAACAGCATATCTTATCTCATCATACCTGTCCAACAAAATTCTCCTGAATGCACTTCAGCAACATGGTGATTATAAAATGAGTCTATGTTTGACCCACATTTAGCCTTATTAATAAGTAGCTTTCTGACTCAAAGCTCTTAGGTAATAATAATTTGCATGTCCCAGACAGAACTGCCTAAAAGTGGGCATGTCCACAACCCTGTAAGAAAAGTGGGACTAGATCAGTTGGCAGTGAAAGACTTTAGGCACATCATGTAATCTTCTTTCTTATATTTTGAAATTTGGCATCTTCAGAAACCACCCAGCTTGTCTTCATCTGATAGAATGGTATGAAGAAAGACAGGAGGAAAATGTTGCTTCAGTCTCCCCAAGTTGTCCCATTCCCAACCTAATTCACCCCATTCTTCCAAAGATACATCTAAAGCTCAGGCTTGGTTGCAAGGATTTTGTGCTTTGTCCATCATCAATTCTCAAAAGGTAACCCAAAGCATGTAAAACCAAAAAGATCAAGGTAGGATTCCTGCTTCAAAGAATCACTGTTGACTGCAGCTCTAGGCATTAGCAGAATTTGTTTCCAGAAGTGCTGAGCATAGTGAGCTCAATTTCACCAAGCCTTTGCCTAGAGGTGAGACTAGACCTGCTTCCCCAGCACCATCAATGAGGCTAAGGGTTTTCCATTCTGTCACCTGTATCCTAGTCCAATACTTCTGTCAGAAGTGGCAGGGTAGGGCTAATTAAGTCAGCAAGACTGCACTAATCTCGTGTTTCCTAACTGCCTTCTGAACAATCCATGGCTGGCAATTGAGTCTCCAAACAAGGTGCAAGGAATAAAGGCAATTAAATACAAGATATTTCTTCCACACACGTAATTATATTCTTACATGTATCTCAGGCATTGTATTAAATATTAGGACACAGAGGTGGTAAGGAGACCAGCAGAGACCCTTGCCTCAAAGCAACATGCAAAGATTCCAGTTCATTATTAATATTTGTAAATTAAATTCCCCATAAGCTTAGGTATCCTACCAGAGGGTTCATCATTTGGATATAAACCTCACAATATTTTAATGGTGTTGTAAACACAAAAATAAGTTTATCTATCATTGTGGTTTTGCATTATTCCATTTGTTTCCTGAGATGTAGAAGAACAGATTCTGGAAGTGAATAGCATAGAATGCCTTTATGTTTCAAGAAAGTTAGTATCCATAATATAAAGACCCAAGTTCTAATTAAATTTAAATACAAAAAATCTTAATCCACTGCATTTAATAGAAATTGTGATTCCAGCAAGGTACAAAATCACCAATAAATCAGAAATTTCAGACAACGTCATATCTTTATCAGAGGTACTGGTGGTATGGGCTACTCCTTTGAATACCAAAAAGGCATACTTACACATTCTAGTTTTGAGACACTTTCTAATTTTTTGTAATAAGTTTTTTTCATGTATTCAGTGGTATGGTAAATGCAGCTACTGATACACTTTTACAGAGAGAATGTAAAATTAAGTAATCTGCTTACCATGTGCAGGAAGATTAAAGCTGTGAAAGAATTTAAAATAGAGGGATTTACACATTGTGGAAGACTTTGTGTTCTTCCTCCAAATGGTTTTATTTTAAGGGTTTTACTTCTGGTCTTATTATAAAAAAAAAAAAAAAAAAAAAAAAAAATAAATCATTGAGACAATCCTTATCTGAAATTCATTTTGAAAGCCTACATAGTAAAGAAGCATGCCCAGGAATAGTCAGTCACTGAGATGTAGGGATGGAAACATTGTTCTCCATCTTATTTTCTGTCTTTAAAATATCTATATGTAGATGTTCAAGATCCAGTCCTGAACGAATGGAATGTTCTGTAGTTCTTTATCAATCATTGTTTCTAATAGTTCAACGTATCTTGAAATTTGTCAGGATTGTAATGCCACTACTAAGGAATCCCAATTCTATAAATTCTCCTCTTACAAAATGAGTATGTGCACCAAGGGAATGTTTCCAAGATAGCTGAAAAGCAAATTTACACCAAAAGAAGGGGGTTAATGAAAAAGTAAATTGTTCTTTTGTGTATATGAAAATATTGAAATACACAAAAATAAGAAAAATCTCAGAAGTTCACAACTGCCTGATATTCTGAACAATTTAAGGAAAATTCACCAAAAAGGTAAGGTTTAATTCATCTCAATCTGACAAATGTATCCTCTCAGTTTTCCAGGAAATAACATCCTGAACCAGAAAAAAACAGGTGGGTCCCTACTGTGCTTCACAAATCACTAGTTTCAAAGGAAAGAAAAAACAAACCCCCAAACACATGGAACATAAAAGCGACTTCCTTTACTGTTCCCTGCTGAGACTTAATTTCACAGAATCCTGTGGGTTTGTCTCATCTACTACTCTGAAACCTAACTGTGGTTTCTGCTAAAGGATCTTGGCTCGTAATTGTTCACTCAATCCTGTTTGTATTAATAATCTACAGGATGTGGAAAACAGTAATATTTTTTCAAGTCCAGCCCAAAATTGTCCTATATTTATGGTGTGAATTCTTCAGGTGGATGAAGGGAACCACAAGGTGTTCTTGCAGGGAATGAAGCCCAAAGCTTTGCATTTTTCATGCATGAAAGGGAAAATAACAAGCAGTTTCATGGTGTCTTAGTAAATGATAATACAGCTCAGTTCTTCCAATAAGCGGGAGCCACGCTTTCCTCACAAGTGGCTGCATCCTTTGAAATCAGACCAACTGCCTGGGGTAGTACAGCGCATGGAAAGAACAAGCCACAGAAAATATAAGGTCAATAAATGTCTGCCAGGTGACACTGGTTGCTTTTGAACACTGACTGCCCAGGGGGAGTTCCCCGAAGGACACCGCCTTCCCCAGCCTTTCCCTCTCACGCCTTCTCCCCAGCATGAAGAACATCACAAGCTTTATTCTTGGAAGTAATGAATGAACCTGGAGGATGTTCTGCCAAGCCATGCAAAATTAATTAGGTCGAGGACTCGGGTGGCTGCAGGGTGACTGTTACACTGACATTTTTAAGCAGACTGTCTGCAGCACAGCAGCCCTGCTGTGCCAACCCAAAGATCAGCTTTATGGGACATGTTCATCACATCACAGAGCATAATCGCATTTCCTTTTATAACTGTCATGGCTTCTTTCCTGTATGCTCACTCCCCTCTCTTTTTCTTCTGCATTATATTTATTATTATTATTTTGCCTAAAAGAAAGGAGAGGTTTCTGAAAGACTGCTGTCTGGGTTTTTTCCTTTGTCCAACAGCTCCCTCTAATGTTCTCTGTCTTGTTTCCCCTCTATTTCGTGATGGAGAAAAAAAAAATTCAAGTTATATACTTACAATTTGATGAAAGGGTTTTCTTTGGCCATTCTTCTGTGTTGTGAATACATAAATACCGAAGCTCAGCCTGACGAGAATTATACCAAGACACTTTATATTCGTCCAGTCTTTATCAACAGTACCAAACAATTACGATGTGATTAAAAAGACCATAAATAGTACTGAAACTGGATTCCCTTGAACAGACTCTTTTGGGGGTTTTCAATGTTTCAAAGATTTATATGATTTATATGGTAGAGACTAACTTAATGGTGATTTATTTATTTGTCTTGTTCCAATAACAGCCATCTCTGAGTATGTAAATACCTAAACAGGCTAAAAGTTGCTTGACCAGATGGGTTCAATGGATAAGCAGATGTGCTGTTCTGATGTCTCTTTGAGAAGCCTGTGAATAGCGAAATGTTGGAATAAAAATTAAAAAAAAGGCAACACACACACCCCCCCAAAAAAAAAACAACCCAAACCACCACACATACCAATTCCTGGCGTGGTTGAGTAATGGCAATCAAACTGTAGAGTAACAGAAGGAAGACAGGCCATACAGGTATGGGAAAATGAATTTAGGAAGAATCGCAAAATGAGGAAAACAGATGAAACAGTGGGTATGAGAAGCAAAGGTCTAGGGGATGAATGATCGGTTAGATCAATAGCCTTTAAAAGCAAGGGGGTCACTGCCATTACCCAGGTCAGTATCCTGCACAGCATACATCCTAGACTTGAAGGAGGTGGATTTCTTCTCCCCAGATACAGAGCTCCCAAATACAGTGGTTGTGTTTTTTTTCAAACAAATACCGCTGTTCAAAAACCTGTATTTGTGCACACTCAGTGTAATGGCATCCAATCTTCTATTTTAGGGTGAGAAGGCTTTTCATCCCAAGGAGTGTCACAAAATCCAGTTAACATTTAGCCCTTCAGTGTGAAGGCTGTTTGAAGGAGCACTCAACATGAGCAAATGGTTATAGAAAACTAATGGTTGAAGGTCAAAACAACCACAGTACTTAACAATTAATTAGCATACTTGTAAAAAAAAAACCCTGGGTACAGATCTTTAAAGTTTGTTGAACAGAAAGGACCAAGTTTTACATTAGTCTGTTTGAATTAAGATATAATCTTTGCATTTACTTTTCAAGTGTTTTGTCAGAAAAGAACGAGACTTAGGAAGAGTTTCTCAAATTTAAAAACATCTTTAAAAATGTGAAAAGCACATTATCTTCACCGGAAGTCAGTGTTTATGCATTGTAGCCAGCATTTCTTACTGGTTGTTTTTTTGGCTGCCTTGAGGAACCTTGGTTTGAAATGTTGGGGATATTTTACCAACTAGGTAAAAAGAAGACTAATGACTGGTGCATTTTAATAAAAGAACTTGTTTTCATTGTGGAAAATGAAAGCTTGTTATTACATCAGAAGCTCCACAAGTTCATCAATTGCCAAAGTAACTACTTATTTTTACAAACTACCACCACCACATATGCTGACATTTTCATTCAAATCATTTTGTCAGCCTTTGTGATGTCAGAATGACATTTTAATATTAACCTGAACAAAAATCCATGTGAGTGTTCAGAGAGTCCTGGGAATAAAATTTCTGGCCAACAAGCACCTGTAAACATAAATGCCTCTCAAAGATGCAAAGTCTCCAAAAACTAGTATTTTTACACACACACACTTCACATTTGGTAGCACCCTATCATCTGCAGTGTCCTGCATGAAGTCTTTGGTGAGTGACTTGCTGGTCGCTGGTCCTTCTGTTCGAAACTGTAGAAAAAGGCAAGGCGGCAACATTCGAGGGCACATCTGCTCTAATGTGGAGAAGGAAACTTGAACCCATGTTTTTGTAAGAAGGAATCTGACTGCAACAAGGGGCACATCTGCAGTTTTTCGGTCTCCCTCGGAGCTACAACACTGCCAGCACTGTTGGCCTGTGGGTGACATGGTACTGAGACACCATGCAGCACTGACAGAGCAAGTGGGCAGCTGCCTGCACTCGGGACAAGCCTTAGCAATGAACTAGATTGCCTCTCCTACCTCTCCAAGCTCTGAGTAAGGAATACACCCCAGAGGGAGAGCTTATATCGACTAAAAGTTATGTTTAGAGAGCTCAGTTCAAAGCCATAGAAAAGATACAGATAGTTGTAGCTATCTTAGAGTGCCGAATATAAAACTACAGGAAAAAAGATAAATATTGTCAGCTGTATTTTAGCAACAAACAATAAAAATTATCCTGTGTTCTGTGCTACGCAGGGCTTCTCAGGCAATATTTCTGTCAGCCAGGTCTCAGCTCTCACCCGGGGACAAACACACTTCTCAGTTCCTGTTTACATCTTCAGGTTTCTCACGTGCTTAACTGCACACTGCTAATATAATTTCAGCTCACACATTTTAATTACACAGGAAGGCAGTTCTCCCCATGTTCCACATTGCATCTGTCAGGTTGTGTGGTAAAAAGCTGATCCCCACACAGCGTGACCAAGGCAGGAGACCCAGGTGTGGAGGGAGCCCCCAGTGCCACCTATGTGCACTCTATGTGGCCAGCTGCATATACTGATATATAGATAGATGTGCATGTATATGAATTCCATGCATGTGCATGCACGTGCCTGTTGGGAGTACATGCTCAGCCTGATGCTGTCTGAACCTGGGGCATGGGGCTGCAGCAGCTCCCCCTTCGCTGAGCTACTAGCTTCTGCAGCTCTGCGTCCTCAAAGCTTTCACAGAGGAGCCACATTCCTATTTAGGGAGGGAAACTGTTATTTCAGAGTGGACCTTTGAAGATCCACCATCTCTCCTTACCTGAGCAGATTTTGGTTGTATTCTTTTTCACAGAGCTGCCTCAACCTTTTCAATATGCACTGTAATACTGAGCTTAGCTGTATGAGTGAAACAAAAATGGTTGCCTTCATATTTACTTTGTAGAGTCTTTTCTCTCATATTGGGATGGAAAAAAACACTCTACATCGGTATGAAAAAACGACACATAGGCAGAATAACATCCAAGATGTATGAGCAAGTTAACGAAACTATTCATTTCTTCATTCAATGCTTAATCTATTAGACAATAATCCTGCAGTAAGGAAAAGTTATCTATGTTAGAGTTCAACAAGAACCAGATTTTTATTTATTTTAATTTTTTTTTAACGCATTATACTTTTTCCTTGACTTGCAGTGAACTTTGGCACAATCTTTTTATGAATCAGCATTTTCTGCAACGGGAAAAATGTTTGATTTTTGAATTCACAACCAGCATATTATGCAGCCAGCATAAAAGCTAATGCTGACACCTGATATAAATGAGTCTCAGACCACCCAAGCAAACCAACACAACAGGTTTGCTTGCAACTTCACATTTGGAAGAGCATCCTGGTTATAGGAGACATTGTGCAAAGTACTGCAAGAAAGATCTGTAGGAAAGTTTGTGGATGATACCAAGATTCAAGAGAGCCTGGCAATTGTAAAGGGTATGCCAGTGCTTCAGAGAAATTGTTTAAGATAAATTGATTAATACCTTTCCCCACAAACAGATTGTCAGGAAACCATTATCATGCAGTAGCTCTCACTGAGATTGGATTTCAAAATTTTGGACCTCTCTAAACTGAGTCTCAGCCACATGGGTTCAGTTCTGACAATAGTGCAGGTTTCTGTGCCACCATAAGCAAATGCTGGTGGGGGTATGTACAGTGACTAACAGCAGGCAACTATCTTTGGCTGTGTCTGCAACAGCAAGCAGGGCAGCACAGTGAGAACTGATCTGTAGGGCAAAATCATCCATACCATCTGCAGTTTGGAGGCTTTACTTCAGATCATTTCTAGTGTGCTTCTGTAGACTGAATACCTTCTGGCAGCTGAAGCCCTCCTCGACTCCATCTTCTGGGATAGTCTCAGCTGAAACCCCAAGCCCTCTCATTTCTGCAAAAGCATGGCAGGAAGGAGGGATGTGGAAATTAATTTCAAAAACACTCTGCTTACCCAAACTACAACACTAATGGAGACACAAAATTAAATAACCAGATAAGGGACCTGAACAAGGAAAAGAAAGAAAAAGACATTATTCTGGCTCCTTGTCCCATTGGAGGAAAATATAGGCTAACTCTCTTAATTTAGGAACTTATTGGTGCTCTAAGTATCCTTTCTGGTCTCTCTGAGGGACCTACTGTTCAATTAGGATGAAAATACCTTTTCCCTCCCTCTCTTTTTCTTTGTAGCCTATTGGCTTATTGACATCATATTCTGCAACTTCTAGATAACACTTACCGCACAAAAATGTGCCTAAAACATAAGCAAAGGGTGTTGTTGACAAACTTGATGTGACCTGGTAATATGTACTCATAGCCCAGAAAGTCAATCATATCCTGAGCTGTGTCAAAAGAAGAGTGGCCAGCAGGTCAAGGGAGGTGATTGTCCCCCTCTACTCCACTCCTCTGAGATCCCAGCTGGAGTACTGTGTTCAGCTCTGGGACCCCCAACACTAGAAGAACATGGACAAAGACATGGACCTGTTGAAGCAAGTCCAGAGGAGGACCATGATCAGAGAGCTGGAGCACCTCTTCTATAAAGACTGGCTGAGAGAGTTGGGGTTGTTCAGCCTGAAGACAAGGCTCTGGGGAGACCTTATAGTGGCCATCCAGTACCTAAAGGGGGTCTACTGGAAAGCTGGAGAGGGACTTTTTACAAGGACATGTAGCGATAGGACAAGGGTAATGGTTTTAAGCTGATAGAAGGTAGATTTAGGTAAGATATTGGGAAAAAATCCTTTACTGTGAGAGTGGCAAGAGGCTGGAACAGATTGCCCAGCAAAGTTATGGAAGCCTCACCCTGGAAGTGTTCAAGGCCAGGCTGGATGGGGCTTTGAGCAACCTGGTCTAGTGGACAGTGACCCTGTCCATGGCAGTGGGGTTGGGACTAGATGATCTTTAAGGTCCCTTCCAACCCAAACCATTCCACAATTCTCTGAATGTAGTATTCTCCAAAAGCCACTTCAGGCAACATCCAGGATGACCTGAACAGAGGGAGGCTTTAGGCAGCTTTGCCCTATTGTTGCTAATGCTGCTAAATAAAGGTGGTGTTATCATCTGAGGGGCTTTCTAGAGTGTAGTTCCTTTCTGGCTGCCTGAGTTAAATTGTACATGTTCCTCTGGAGGTAAAAGGACAAAAAAGGTCTCACTTCTGATTATCAAACAAAATATATGTTTCTTCAGGCAGCCGAGGAAGGTACACAAACATCTGTACTGCAGCAGTTTGTGTGTTCCATGTACACTCATTGCATTGTCTACATCATAAGAAAAATAATAATTACTGCTAGATTTAAATAAGAAGCTTTCTGCTGAGAAGCTTGCCAGAGTATTTTCTGAAGTGGGACTCTGTGTACTACCCTTGAAAAATGGAGTACTGAAAGAAAATGAGTAATATAAACCTGTATGCACTGAAAAGCAGTGTAAGTGGTATTAAGGCACCCCTGCATGTTTCACACAGATCATGTTTCTCCTTTTGTCTCACAATAGGCAAGCATGGTGTGAGACTATTGGACTCAGCACAAACAAATAAAAATGATATCTACAGAAATGATCTGTAAAAGGAAGGCATCAGCATATGAACAACCAGCTAATAAACAATGTGCCAGTGAAAACAGCATCATAATAACCAGCATTATCATTAATCTTTTTATAACTATGTGGTAGGCTGACCCTGACCGGACACCGGGTACCCACCAAAGCTGCTTTATCACTCCCCTGCTCAGCTGGATACGGGAGAAAAAATGTAATGAAAGGGTTCTGGGTCGAGATAAGTACAGGGAGATCACCCAGCAATTACCCTCACAGGTAAACCGACTTGACTTGGGGAAATTAGTTTAATTTCATGCTAGTCAAATAAGAGGAGGGTAATGAGAAATAAAATCAAATCTTAAAATACCTTCCCCCCATCCCTCCCTTCTTCCCAGGTTCAGCTTCCCTGCTGATTTCTCTACCTCCTATCCCTGAGTGGTGCAGGGGGACAGGGATGGGGCTGCAGTCAGTCCGTCACACACTGTCTCTGCTGCTCCTTCCTCCTCAGGGAAAGGCTGCTCACACTCTGCCCTGCTCCAGCCTGGGGGCCTTCCCACAGGAGACAGTTCTCCATGAACTTCTTCAACATGAGTCCTTCCCACGGGCTGCAGTTCTTCACACACTACTCCAGCATGCGTCCCTTCCACGGGGGTCACAGGCCCTGCCAGCAAACCTGCTCCAGCCTGGGCTCCTCTCTCCATGGGTCTGCAGGTCCTTCCAGGAGCCTGCTTCCGCGTGGGCTTCACAGAGGGTCACCGCCTCCTTCAGGAATCCACCTGCTCCACCATGGGGTCCTCCATGGGCTGCAGGTGGGTATCTGCTCCACCGTTAACCTCCACGAGCTGAGGGCACAGCCTGCCTCACTGTGGGCTTCACCGTGGGCTGGGGGGGAATCTCTGCTCCAGCGCCTGGAGCCCCTTCTGCACTGACCTGGGGGCTGCAGGGCTGTTCCTCTCACGTATTCTCACTCCTCTCTCCAGCTGTGGTTGCCGTTGTGCAGTTTTAACTCACCTTGTTAAACACACCATCCCAGAGGCGCTACCACCACCACTGATGGGCTGGGCCTTGGCCAGCAGCGGGTCCATCTCGGAGCCAGCTGGCATTGGCTCCATTGGACATGGGGAAGCTTCTGGCAGCTTCTCACAGAAGCCACCCCTGTAGCCCTCACACTACCAAAACCTTGCCATGCAAACACAATACAGATCAATAGTTTTGGCATGTGTTTCAGATTGTGTTTGGATGCCCATTAACAGTGTCAGAATTAGGATATATACAGGAAAAAAAATGTTGTCAGGGTGGTTTCAAGGTCATTTCGTATGTGTTTGAAGAATAAAGGTAACTGTAACTGTTATAACCCAGGAATTAAGAAAAAGCAGGGTAAGCCACCTAGTACCAAGTATGTATGTTTTACCCCATCTAGAGAAATTAAGCAGCAGCTGTCACAGGACAAATATGAGACAGATGTCTCCAGGAGTTCCCTGAACTTTAAGCTGTGGTTACATTTGGCAGACCCAATAAAAGTCAGGCATAACCAATGTGCAGCTATTTACCCTGAGAGAGTAAGAAAAGACATAGTTGATTAATATAATTGTCTCATACCTCATTAGACAGCTAACCCTTGCTGTGCATTGAAGACTTTTTACCGAGTGTGTTCTGGCACCGCATCAGAGAATTACCTTCTAAATATAATGCCGTGTATAAACAACATTAGCTTCAATTTTTATTGCTTCCCCCAAGGTCAGTGTTCAGTGTTTCTCCACACAATAACAGGGAGCCGTGGGGCTTTACCTCTGCCCCTCTAAATGCTGCTTCCTCCTTTAAACGTACGCATTAGGAACATGTCCAGAATAAAGGAAATTTGAGTCTAAAATGAAAACTGCTTTTTATGTCCTGGATAAAAGAGGACACCTTCAGTCACAACACAAAGTTATTTATTAAATCAAAGTTTTTTGAAATTAAATTTTAAAATTTACAAATACAAAGATGTTTTAAAAGAAACTTGTACTATGGACTTTTTCTGTCTTGGGAATGAATTATGCATAAGCTTTTATACAGATCTGGCAAACAGGTCTTTTGGATTGTGATATGGAACAAAGCCATACACTAATATGAAAGAAAGTACTAGAACTAGTATAACTTAGAGCATTGTTGGCTAGTACCACCAAAATCGCTTCTCTCAACTCAACCTTTCCAAAAAAATTGCAGAAGTTAGGTTTTGCTGAGAAAATTAAGATCACTGACGTCAATGATTTTCTTTTTTTTTTTTTTTTTTTTTAATTTGGCAGTTAGTTTGCAATAGATGAATCTCAGTAGTAAGTGGATCTTTTCTAAAATAAGAAATCATACACTTGAAATGTATCTTGAACTTACGTTTTTTCAATTTGGAATAGTTAAGGACTTTCATACTCTCCACTGTTTTATAGCTTTTTGCTCAAATTTAGCTGAATACTGAGCATCAAAAAATCAGTTCCTTTTGTATGGATGCAAAAATCCTCTGCCGAATTTGCATAACTAGGTTTATTCTTTCTGCTTACTTTTCTGGGAAGCTTTCTTCTCAGTGAAAGAAAATACCTACAAAAAGTAAGAAAAAGTTCTGTATCATATAGACCAGATCTGAGTTCTCCCACATTCTAGCTAAGTTTTGGGGGTTTTTTTGCATACGCCGTTAGGAGTTGATACATCATGGGAGTTCAGCTTTGATATTCAGATAAATACATCCTTTGATGTTTCAAATTCAAGGAGGTTTTAGTGAAATTCTGACTTCTTCTTAGGGAAAAATAAAAGTATTGGACAAAATATGCTTCTGTGTTACTGAACTTCCTAAAACAGTTTCCTAAGTAGCCATGAAAATCTATTATTTTTAATGTTTTGCCACCTATCTGCAGCCCTTTAAAACAGCAAATGCTAAATCTTAGCACTTTCTTATGGCTCAGGACTCCAAACCAAACTGCAACTTTTCAGTCTTCTGTATGAATCTATGCAACTTCTTTTCATTTAGCTGCTGTAGGCAGCATATCCTACCACAAAGGGATGTGCAGAATACTGCTTGGTAAATTTAAGAAGTTCTGCAGGGAACTAAAATTTCCTTCAGACTAGTAAATTGCATTATTAATGTTGGATAGGGCAAAAGTAACTTTGGTGCCAATGTTATGCCACATGTTATGGTAGTCTTCCAACAGGTGTAATCACAGGATTATCAGAGGGAAAAAAAATAATCGAAGTCTATATATTCAAAGAACCTGTAATGTTTCAGGTTATATTTATATAATAATAGAAAATAAAAACATGCCTTTACTAGACACAGTGGGCACAAACTGAACAAAGATAAATTCCTTTTAAATAGTAGAAAGACCCTGTTACTGTAAATTGGTTGAACACTGAACCAGGTTGGCCAGAAAGTTTGTGGAGTCTCCATCTTTGTGAATCCTCACGGGACACAACTCTGAGCAACCTGCTCCAGAAGACCCTGCTCTGAGCAGGGGGTGGGAATAGGGACCTCCAGAAGTGCCTTTCAGCCCCAGCCATCCCTTCAAACTTAGCCACTTTAAAGAAGTGATCCAATAGAAACATTTAAAGATTAAATAATTTTTCTTTAACGTGCAAGTAAAATGGGTAGGATGTTAAAAAATACTTCACAACAAATAATGTAAATAGTGATTACATACTTCATAAGAAAGAATTAACCTTGTTAAAATAGAGACATATTTTAAATGAAATTTAATCATATACTTTAAAAATAAATAATAAATACACAGAAAACAGCAGGAAAATAGTAGATAAAATGATTGGATATTAATAAAAAATAATAGAAACTGTTGTGTGTACAAAGTTCTGTAGGATCGGTTATAAATCCTTTTCAGGCGCTTGTAGGGAAAAAAAATAAAATTTAAGCCTTCCATGTAAAATTAAATTGACCCAAAGATATTCAAGACTAAGTATCATTGCACTTCAGCCTGCTGTAGGCTTCGATTCTTATTTTGACTTAGAGCCTTGTGGCTTAAAATTTATAGTGTCCTACATATTCATTTATTTAGAGGTGTGTAGCAGTATGACAAGAGATAAAGGTAGATTTGGCTTTCTCTCAAGCTTCTGTTGGAAAAAAACATCTGAGCCAATGTAACAAGAAAGAAGGAAGATTAACTAAATCATTCAGGGGTTTTTGGATAGTTCAGCACTACTGATGAGAGCGAGGAGCCTTTTGCTTCATAAGAAATTAAAACTCTTGACTAAATTTAAAGTACTTCAATTTCCATACCCTTTCCAGCTAACAAATGGCTTTTTCTTTTGGAGGTGGATAGTAGACTTGTCTCTCGATATTTTGCATCTTCATTACTCAAGCAGGTCAACAGAATGGTCTTGAGGAATGATTTTTTTGCATCCCCCCTCAGATGGTACCTACGGGTCAGTTCTCAAGCATTCAATTTAATTTCATCTCCTTCAGGACTTTGGTTCTATTTCTTCAAAAATGAGAAAGACAAATTGGACTTTGATGTTTCCCTTCTTTCTTTCTTCCCCCCCTCCCCCTTCCCCCTCACCCCCACCCCAAACCTTGTCACTGCAAAAAGAGATATTTGGCAAAACTCTTTACAGTTGCCACATAAGTGTCTGTTATAGCCTTCATGTGATGTATTAATTCAAACACCCATTTAATTAAAAGATTTGTCTGTGTATATATTACTGATTTATAAGAAACACAGTATTCCACTCTATTTGGAATAACTTAATAGGGTAAATACATGAACTGTATCATTTCCACATCCAAAGTCTTGCCCTATGTTTTGGCTGAAGTGAGATCCAAAGGCAGTATTTGGTTCATTAAGGATCTTATTCTCTTGCTTCTTGGGAGGCATTTGCTTCCTTTTCTCTCCTGGACCCATGAAAACTTTTATACATTTTGATTCTCTTACCACCTTGCTTGGCTAGAGAGGGGTAATTTTATCACCCACCTTCCATTGATTTCTAAGTGCTATAGTAAATGATTAATAAAATTATTTCGTCCTTCTCACCAAGTTTAATAACCACCAAAAAAAAAAAAAAAAAAGTAGTTTGAATTTGTGACTTTCTTTTTCTGAAGTCCTGCAGTTCTTATGGAATTATACATTGCTTCTTCCTCTTATACTCTTAGATATGGCCTAAGTAGATACTTCAGAGCCCATATACTCAAAATCTAAAATGTACATGAGTCAGAAAGATAAGAAATAGAACAAGTCTTTTTTTTTTTTCCTAGACTCAAGCCTGAATACTCAATATTTTGCCCTATATTATATGTCGCAAATTAAAATGTATTTGTCATGAGAAAAATATCTTAGAGCACTTGACAAAGTTACACATATTAGGAAACTGCATTATAACTGCCCTAACATCGCTAATAGCGTCTATTCATGAAGAAGGTATAAAAATGACAATTGTATACGTTTGTGTTTGAACGCCAGTAAAACCACAAACACCAGTCACCTAAACTCTTATTTCTCATTACTGTTTGTTGCATTTTTTTCTCTGATATAGAAGAAAGGCAAGCATAAAAGAGAGAACTAATACTATTCGATAGGTCTCTTCATAGCCCCTGTTTTGTTAGTTTGGAAACAGAACGTATCTGTTGTAGCTCTAATTCAGTAAAACCCCTTACAGCTCCCAGCTGTTACTGGTGTGATCAGCCTTTCTGTGGGCAAGAAGGGGCTCCCTGGATTCCATCTCTGGTGCCAACTGGGCTCTACAGTTAAAGCTGAGCCTGCAGCAGTGCACACCTCTGTGTAGCTGACATGCTCATTTTTAAACCAGATGCATTATATGCCTCCCACGGGGAACAATATTTCCTGAAAATAATCCCATCAGACAGAGCAAGTAACTCCTATATGAATCAAATCTCCTTATATTATCAAACACTCAAGAAAGACTGAAGAGACCAAGCTGCAGCTTTCAGCAAGCGGAGCTGAGGCATTTGATCACAGGATATAGTCAAGGAAAGGAGTAGCTTTGCCCAGATTAATTCCAGCCTTGAGATATTATCAGCCACTGTTTGGTGCTTATAACAATAATCTTGCAGAAACTGAAAGAGTCTCAGGGTTATTTTGAAGTAGATCGTCTTTTTTAACGGCATTTCCCAGTATCTGGTGACCTCTAGTGGACAGAGTTACTTTTGCAGTTCTTCCAGCTGAAAATCCCTATCCTGTACCCATTTTCAGGGAAGACCGCAATGCAACATCATGGAATCCTGATCATTTGCCTAATTATTTGACAAACTAAACCACAGGTCCTAGATTTTAAAATTTGAATTTCCGCTTTTAATTGTGAACCTTCTTAAACTAAAACGTGAGCAAAACCACATTATTCTTTATAAAAAGTCTGCAAGATCAGGAAAATAAAAAATTAAAAAAAGACATATCATTAGCAAATGTAATAAAAACAACAG
Source organism: Falco cherrug (assembly GCF_023634085.1). Taxonomy (NCBI): domain Eukaryota; kingdom Metazoa; phylum Chordata; class Aves; order Falconiformes; family Falconidae; genus Falco; species Falco cherrug. The sequence continues at coordinate 100,184,737 of NC_073698.1, forward strand.
CTTAAAACATATTAAAAGAATGTAGAACCAAGCTGCTGGTCCCCAGTTTTTCAAAATTTAACTATGAGATTAAAAAAATCATGTTTGAATTTTCTAAAATAATTTTTCTTTATCAGGGTAAACTATGCTTTTTCCTAAGGAAGTTCACCCTAAAAATACAGCCATCAAGTACACTGTCACGGTATTATCTGCATTTTTCTCCTGTTTTAGCAGTAACTGTAGTGTAAACACTCATGTCAGCTTAGCATGGAAATGAATTATATAGTCTCCTTCAAATTTGTAGAAATTGCAGTCTTCCCTTATGCACTCTGTATGTGATGATTTCTCCTGCCTAGTCTCTTAGAATCCTTTTCTTTCCTACTGTCTCCTATTCCTTGACGGATCTCCCTGTCTCTATCTCTTCCCAAGAGTAAGAAGTACCTTTCCTTCAGCTGTGCCCCACTACAGATACATCCTGGGGAGTTTAGGGTGAAATAGCAGGAAATTATCTTCTCTTACTTTGTTATTCTAACATACCTATTATTTTATTGTTTGATTGTTCAGGGTGAAAAGAATTATTCAGTTCCCCCGAATTATATCAGAAAGTGACTTTTCTCACCAGGACTTTTGTGTATTTCTTTATTATAACAGTCTGTGGTAGTTGGCTGAGAGAGTTGATAACTGTTGCCTTTAAGTTTAACTAGGCGATGTAACTGAGAAAAAAGAATTCACTCTTGGCAGTAAAATTATGAGTGGCAGCAAAATTACTAGTAAAGCTATTTCTCCCAAATTATCACTGTATTCCCTTAAGAAAGAAAAATGGGACAGAGAAGAAGAGCAGATCAGAAATGGCTATCCAGTCCCTACAGAGGTGATGACATCGCTGTGGAGGCAATGGACAGCATACAGCAAGCAAAAAATCGTAAGGACTTTGTAGTCAGTGAAGTCTCACTCATACTGGCTTCCTCATCATGCAGTTCATTAGATCAGCATGCTTTTGAGCACTTCCATCCCATTCAGCCATAGTTAGCTCCCTCTCATATGTCTCTAGTCATTTGGCTTTTTTTGCTAAAAATAATTTGTAAAAAATCAGTCTCTGATCCTCTGCCTGACTGCAGCATTTCCTGCCATGCCTTGAAGAAGCATTCAGAATGTAAATTCCCCTGACAGACAATAATCCGGTCTAACAAGGATAGGAGAGATGTTTTGATTCAAACTTCCAGTGAGCCATGCAGGGATGTCTCATTGTCTTTAATTCCTTCATTAAGGGATCATTGCAGTGCACAAAAGGAGTACAAATTTAAAAGGTGAACCTTGTGACACATTGAGTCACAGAACTGCTGCTGCTTCTACTTCTGGAATTTTTCCATGGTGAAAGGGAAGAGTTGTCATATCCTCCATCTGCCCTCTAGGCGAATAAGCAGGTGCTTTATGCAAACCAGTTGCTTGTGTCTGCCGTGCACTCAGGGCTTTGAACTGTCCTCACTTTAGCTTCCGCTAGGCTGTTTGAAGTTGAGAGGTTTTTCACTTTGGATGTAACACCAACACAAGAAGTTCCCCTGTCAACACAGCATTCTCCTGTGACACTGAACCCTGTGACAGTATCTACCCTTTTTATTCTGCCACTAAAGTCACTCTGTCACGCCACTGAGGAAGATGTCTGTATACACACTCAATTTATCCAAACATTTCTTTAGAGACTATTTCATGATCAAGAGTCCCTAAAAACAGCACCAAACATTAAGACTAATATTTTTTTAGACTTGCTGCAGTCTCAGGTGGAGATGAAGCATGGTAGCATAGTGTCAAATGTAATTCATTAGCAGTAGTATGAAAACACTGCAGTCTAACTAATATTCCATCTCTCCATTTAGTTTTCTCCATAGGTAGATACATAGAAATATACTTACTGCATAGAACTGATCTTTTCCTCAATTTTTACATCTGAGATTTTCCCAAACCTGAAGCAGGAGTTTTAGGAGTCATTCCAAAGTTTCCTGTATTTTAATTAATATATAATGCATTGATCACTGCCTAAGTCTTACCTATCCTTCTGTGTAAGTAGCTCATGCTACTATTTGGTAGCTCATTCAGTGGTCAGGTTTTGACCCCTACTAGTTATTGTTTGACTATTTTGCTATTATTCTGTATTTCACTCCATATTCTGTGGTCCTGCCCTTCTTCCCCTTTACCACAATGAACACTGCCTTTGCTGCTGCCGAGTCTGGCTTGCTAGTTAATCTTGTGGTCCCGTATCATGGAAACAGTACGGTCACATGAATCTCTATCAACATTTGCTCCACTCAGGGTGGTAAAAGTCTTCTTAAGAAAAGTCATGCCCTGGGCAGCCTCAGAGAAAATCACTGGGATAACTACCATATTCCCTCCTTGGCAAGAAAGGTCAGCAGGTGCGTAGCTCACCTTGCTGGGCTGATTTGTTAACAAAGACAAGGTCAATATCTACTTTTGAAAAGACTTCCAAGAGAAAGGTGAGTATTCGTAATAATGCCTGTGATGGCCTGCTACCAGCTGTAAGGTTACGATAGCTGGGCAAAGCAAATCACAGCCTGTTTAATGTAAAAAAAACCCGATGGGCAATAATCTTTCTATCACCGTTGATATTAAACAGCTAAGGGAACAAAAACATCCACCAAAAAGTTAGGAAACACGAACAAAAGAAACACCGTTATTTTCAACACAGTAATTATGCCTGGTAAATGCATGCATACTTTTTATGGTAAGACACTCTTAACAGACTTGTAATAACCTACTATAGCCTTCTATGGACTGCTCAGAATTACTTTGGTGTTTGTACAGAATACAATGGATTTTAATTACTGTGACATTTGCCCACGCTATGACTGATCACTAAGACCTTATAAATTTTAATGGAATAATGTGGAGACACTGGGGTCTAATAGATAGGCCACTGAACCAAGACTCTGAATTCAGTTCCCAGCTTTACCACTCTATCCCTCCTTGACTGGTCTTAGACAATTTCCCTCACTTTTGTCTTTTACTTTCTCTGTTCATAAAAGAGGCATAATATTTACCTTCACCGAAATGTACCTATATCTTTTTTACAGAAAAGTGCTAGGAAAACCTAAATGTTATTTGTTATTACAGTATAACTTGATAGAGATTACTGTATGACTGTAGGAGATCACACCTTCCAACTACAACAGATCAGGCAGGCTTTCTGAGAGCTGTGCACGCAGCAACTTCCATGCAAGGCCACACTAGCATACTGACAAGAGTCACTGTTGTGGTTTTGACCTTGGCTTGATGTCAGGTGCCCACAAAAGCTCCCCTCTCCAATCAGACAAGGGAGACAAAATATAATGAAAGGCTTGTGGGTTCAGATAAGAACAAGGATATCACTTGGCAAATACCACCACACGCAAAACAGACTTGACTTGGGGAAATTAGTTTAATTTATTCCCATTCAAATCAGAGTAGGATAATGAGAACTAAAATTAAAACTTAAAAACACTTTCCCCTCACCCCTCCCTTGTTCCCGGACTTAACTTTATTCCTGAGTTCTCTACCTCCTCCCCTTAAGTGGTGCAGGGGAATGGGGATTCTGGTCACTTCATCGCCTGTCATCTCTGCTGCTCCTGCCTCCTCACACTCTTCCCTTGCTCCATCATGAGGTCCCTCCCATGGAAGACAGTTTCCCATGAACTTCTCCAACATGAGTCCTTCCTACAGGTTGCAGTTCTTCATGAACTACTCCAGCATGGGTCTTTTCCATGGTTTACAGTCCTTAAGGAACAGACAGTTCCAGCACGGGTCCCCCATGGGGTAACAAGTTCTGTTCAGTAAATCTGTTTCAGCATGGGCTCCTCTCTACATGGGACCACAAGTCCTGCCAGAAAACTTGGTCCAGCACGGGCTTCCCATGGGGTCACAGTCTCCTTCAGGCATCCACTTGCTTCAGCATAGGACCCTCCATGGGCTGCAGGTGGATATCTGCTCCGCTGTGGACCTCCACGCACTACAGGATCAGCTCAGCCTTGGCCATCAGTGGGTCTGTCCTGGAGCCAGCTGGCATTGGTTCCATCGGACATAGGGGAACCTTCTAGTCAGTTCTCACAGAAGCCACCCCTGTATGCCCCCCAGTACTAAAACATTCCCGTGCAAAATCACAACAGTCACTTTGTGTTCTTTGACAAAAGGATAAAGGTATTCTGTCACATAAGCTCATTCAGATCTATCCAGGCAAAACGTCCAGAAGTTCTACCTGCATTAAACATCTGAGAAGGAATTAGGAGTGATTAGAGCTTGGAAAGGGTGTGAGAGTGCTGAGTGGTCTTAAAACAGCAACAAAACAAAACAAAACACAACAAAAAAGCCCCCACACATACCAAAAAAAAAAAAAAAAGCCAAAAAAACCCCACCCAACAACAAAACCACCAAAAAACAAGCAAACAAACTCGGTTTACAAGCAGTGTATTTCTATTACTATTTCCTACATAGTACTTGTAGTATAATAGTGGGCATTGTAGAGAAATCCAAGATCAGTGTTTTGACAGGGACCAAAAACCCCTAAGTAACACATCAGTCCTATGATACTGCAACTTTGCAGAGCTGCTGAACTGAAAATGAGTAAAAGTAGCTTAAGAGCAGCAATAATGCAAATCAAACACGTGACAGCACTTCTGAGGACAACTCTGAGAAAGAGTTTGTGTGTTTCTACATTCAAAAGGCATTACCAGGGAATGCTTTTGGAGTGGCACAGTGCCATCAGGTCACCTTTGGCTGTGATGTCTGATCACACACCTCTGTAAGGAGCTGTTGCTGAATGCAGCCTCTTAAGTATAACATAGATCTTTGGAACAACTGATATAGTCCAACAAGATGCAAAAATACCTTTGCACTTCCAGTGGAAGACGTCACAAAATCTAATAAAGTGTTGGACAGCACAGGATTCTGAAGACATTAAAATAATAAATGTTCCCTGGCTAATCCAATCATAAGAAGCAAGTGCCACAAGACACTATTCGCTACTACAGCAGTCTGTGAAAGATGAGATTTTGCTTAAAGGAAAGACAGGAATTATTCTAATAGATTCAAGGTGACATCATGAACAAATTTTATTCTACCTAACTTCAGGTGTCAACATGAAAGAAATAGGCATTTTAAGGGTGCAATCCATCTGAGCTGTTTTAAATGCATGCCTAGATGAGATTATGAGATGAAGAACACCCTGAAAGTGCATTTCTCTTTAACAGCTGTTAAAGGAGTCTTGGGTGAGTTGCTCAGACACATGGATCTACATGGAAGACATTCACATCTGGTTACGTAAATCCCACCCCCTAAAATGGAATTTTGAGGGGGGGGGGGGGGGGGGGGAGCTTTTCTAAACCAAGCCAAGAGAGCCCAGCCAAGTACAAAAACACAACTTAAAAAAAATGTTTACAAAAAAGGTACAAATGATGTAGTGAGATGTAGCAGATTCGCTGTTCAAGCTCCTACAAATCTGATATAACAGTTCAACAGCTAAATACTAGAAAAGACTTAAGGAGAGAAACTGTATGATGACAGTAAATTAGCACTCTTCAATGTGTTATTTGTATATTAGACAGGTTTCCTGAAAAATAGTTAGGTGGCTATTTTGACAAATTTTGAAAAACATAGTATAGTAATAAACTCTGCTCAGACAACAGGTCAACTGCAAAAGCTGCAAAAAACTCAAAATAATTAGGCAACATGTTAATGTTTTGCATTATAAATAAGGCAGCTTTCTCTTAGTGATAGCCTACTTTTGCTTCTCTTCCAGAAAAGGCGTTACCTGTATAAACAGCCAAAAGATGATGGATAAAATGAGACACTGCATACCTGGTAATGTTTGGCCACTATGCCATATCTTCCTGTAGCCAGCAGTAGCACATCACTAGGCTGAATGAAGCATTAGTGTCTGCTACCCATGAAAATTAGACCAGCTGAGCAGTAACGGGTAAGATTGAGAAGCAGTTAAGATAATACCAGAATAAGCAGCTACCTCTAACAACTCAAAGAAAAGGAAGTATCAGAGGCTACACACAGATGAGGAAGTGTGGTTCTACCCAGCAAGCAGGTCTACAAATATGAAAGCACAAACACAGAACTTGAGATACATGAGGTAGCTACAGAGTCACAAGCAATAATGGAAATAAAACCAAAGACTTCATAGATAAAAGCAGATGCTTGGTGTACACAGATAAGCAAAGCTAGAGCTAGAACTCCTAGGACACAGATGGGATGACAGGAGATCAATACTGATATACATGAACCACAGCAAGGATTGGTTCAGCCAGATCCCACCCCATACTGGTGTAAGCAGTAACAGGGAGGACTGTGTCTAACATCAATAATGCAAGCAGGAGAGGGTATACTGGCTAGGAAAAACAGCAGAGATGAAGGGCTATGCAGCAAACTAACACCCCCTACATACCTAGCAATCTCTGCGCTCCCAAAAGCAACTAGTTTGCAAACAAAGCTTACTGAAAACAACAGTTGTCGATATGAAATGCAGAAATCATCATGGTGTTCAAAGAGCAAATTCTGGACAGTAGAAAGAAAGCATCTAAAAGAGAAACCAAGTAGCCAATTCTGTATACATCAGGATAGTCATGGCACCAGTAATTTTCCTAAAGAAGAAATGAAGGTCTTTTTCAGCACGGACTTGCCTCTTGCTTTTACCCAGAATGCAGATCATGGGGCACAGTGTAATAATGAATCCTGCAGATCAAACAGCCATGAATCTTTTCATTGTGCAAACAACAGCATGGAAAAAGGAGAAATTTAAACTCAGTTCTCCTGGATGATCTGTTACACCAATGAGTTTTTGGTTTAAAGTGGCCTGGAAGCCATCATCAGTTCACCTCATCCAGGACAGAGGAATGAGAACAGGCCACAACTGCTGGTTGAAAGTATTTAAAATAATCATAAAATCACCAATTATATTTTATTTCTGGCAGCAGTGCATTCTCTCCAGGGCAGACTGAGTTTTTTAAATTTGTAGCCAGTAATTACAGCCTGTTTTCATTGTCACGCACTGAACAAGCAACATTGCTACAAGTCTCTTCTAGGAGTTTGCAACTCCCCGTTAGTGTTTCTGCAACCTCCCTTAGGAAAGTTTTGATACTGCTCAAGAAAATTGACATTATCTTCCCCCTTCAAGTTACAGCTCTTGGAAAAACATTTTGCTGTAACCGTTTTTTCCTTTTTGGAATCTAGCCAAGAAACAGCAAAAGTGATATAGGGGAAGAAAGGGGAGGGGTGTCCATGCTACACTAACAGGCTTGGCATAGACTCAGAATGGCAATAACTGTGGATAAGAGCTTTTCTTTACAAACAGAATTGGCTTCCCACGCCTGCTCACCACATCAAATAAAAAATGATGGGTTGGTAAGGCCACATTAAGTCTCCTTTCTCCACAAATGATTCCACAATTGTTGATAGCTCAAGATGGAAAGATAGCAGACGTATTTTGGAGCTCTGAATCTCTCAACACCAGGGCCATAGAGCTGACTGATGCCCATGATCCTTTAATTTAGTCTTTAGAGATTCTGGCTATGCATATGCTGGCTTCTACATGGGCTACACACTCTTGTTATTCAACTTAACCAACTTCTTTTTCCCTACTCCTAGCTCATTCCTTTAAATCTGCATAAAGGAAACACAAGGGCTCTTCAGTAACTGTTGTCTGAGTAATGGCATTATAAGCAACTGCTTCTCTTCCCTCCATGAGTTGCTTACCTTGAGAAACTGGTATGGGCTGGGAGGTGGAATCCCAAACAGTGATACAGGAATGCCAGTTTTCTTGACCAGCAGGGAAAATTCCCTGACACAGAGAAATTTAGGAGATTCAAACTCTTTGATCCTTTTTATCTTGGGTACAAAACATATGAATGTCTCTTGAAGTTTTCTTGGGCCCTCTGCCATGTTCTGTAGGTGAACAGTCCTGCTTTCAGCCAGAAAATTTATATCCCTTCAGCATATGAATGACTGAATTATTTTGTCACTTACCAGCGGTTTTAGATTGCTATCCAGGCAGAAAAGTCGCATGCCCCTGATACTTCGCTCAGCAGGAGGCCTTGCGTCTCAGTAGTATTAGGCTTTCGAACCTGAATAATCCATGGTGGAAAAAATAAATACAATAAGCTCAAGTGGCAAAACCTTTCAAATGGCAATAATGTTGTAGGGGAACTACTTCAGATTAATCCTTTTGGCCTTATCATTGCAACTGCTAGAAGGCTGTGGATGATACTTAGACACTTTTTATTATGGCCAAGGGCCCCCAGACCACTCAGAACAGCACGAATCTGTTTAGAGTGAGATCTCTGCTTTCCACCAGCTTCTGAAATGACTTATCCTACGAATTAGGCTAATAGCCTGATAAAGGTGTTCTTCACAGAATAAGTTTACTTTCCAATTAAGTCAGAGCTATTGACAACAGTGCTGTAGTACCTAATCGAGAAAAGCATTTCAAGAACAGCAAGAGGTTTGGGAGTTCATGCCTAAAACACCTGGAGTGCTTCTCTGCTGGCTGACCCAGCCATACAGAAGCTCTGGTGAATTGCAGCTCTCCCAGCAGTGGAGTCAGTTTGCAGTTACGCAGCTGTGTCAGAATGCTGCTCTCTTCTGTTCTCATCTGCTGAAAAATAAAACACTGTGTAGAAAGAAGTGCAAAATTCTTATTGCCAAGTTATTGGACACAGTGACTTGACAGAGTCTGAAAATTACGCATAATTATGAACCTGTGAAGCTCATATTTATTAAAAGAAAGAGACAAACACAGTTCATGCATCATGATAAATGACCTGCTGCTTAGTGGAGATAAATAACCAGCCACCTAATGAAACACTGTGACATTTGTGTGCTTTTTTATGAAATGCATAATCAAAATGAAAAATCCATCCCAGGTTGAAGTTCTTTCCTTCCCAGCTTTGGAACGTCCTTCCAAAGGTTAATGAAGCATTCCAACTACAGCTCCCTCAAGTGTTGTAGTATAATTTGTGAGTTACATGCAGAATTTTTTTAAATGGGTTTAGAATAAAATAGCTATTCAGAATTGATAATACATTTTCCTTTCCTTTCAATGCAGTTTTTTCAGAAACTGTATTTAGATAAACTATTCCTATCCAACTCTGATAGCCATGGTACCAGCAGTCCAAAATGTCTTTTTAGAAATCACACCAGTGCAATTATCAGACATTACTTCCCAGAAGAATCTAAAAGCACAAATGTGCTCCAAGAGAGATTTCAGAAAATACAAATCCTAAAAACATTTTAACTATATTTGCAAGCCTTGAGGTGTTTCCTTTATACATGCTTTTATGGAGTGACAGGCACAGGGGCAGGCAGCCTTTGAAGGTCGGGGTTAGAAAGTGGAACCTTTATTTTTATTGGTGAACATTTGCTCACAGAAGCACTGTCTTTGACTCATTGGTTTTTCATCAATGTGAATCAGTAATTTAAAATTTGATCTCATCTGAACGAGCCATACATCTTCCATGATCTAAAAGCTTTCTGAAATAAACCATTTCAGGAAACTTCACATAACAATTAGCATAGACTGAAGTATACCAGTTGTCTGTAGTATATCTCTAAATTGCCAAAAAGGTCATTCGGCAGTTTCTGGAGGCTATTAATTTGAACAGTATTTACAGGACACTGATCAAAACCATTCTGCAATAAATAGATGGTAGGCTGTACACATATTCCTGGCAAATGAGTGCTATCCTGCTTGTAAGTGCATGCTATTACTACTCAAGTCTTGAAGTTAATTAAAAGACTAAATACTACATGCACCATTTGGCACCATTCAAATTGCCATTTGAATATTTTATCCCAATATTATAATATTTTTACCAAACCACTTCATTAAACCAATTAAATATTTTCAAGTGGTCTGCTCTTTTCCTTTTCATTCACCCTTTTACGCAGCTTCACATACATTGCTACCGTTTTGTTTTCTTCTTACTTAGATAACCCTGCAGATTTTTTTTTCTTTCCTTCTGACTTAAGTTCTGTAAAAATTCACCGGTTTCTAACATTTGTTTTGGTTTTTTTTTTTCCCTGGACAGGCTTCTATAATCCCAAATGGGAGTTCTTTTGTAATTTCTTGGGATATTTTATGAACCTTATTCAATACCTGTTTTTATAGTAAATTTGCTTTTCTTAATACATTTCTTTTTCTTGTCTTCACACAATAGTATGCATCTTTCTAGTATCAAATCAAGTTTTCATCTGAAGACTTTTTGCAACACTCAGACACTCCTCCTTCAACACTCGTCTAACACCTCCTGTTTACGGCAGACTCGCTATTCTGTACATGAGGTGGTTTATTGTCTTTTCCATAGCACTGATAAACTACATTCATGCCTAGTCTGGCTTTGAAAATACTTTCTCACAGTCAGATTTAAAAATGCTACATGTATCGCTGCCTTGTGAATCTTCAGCTTTACAGAACCTAATTTCCTCTTCTCAAGGTATTTTGGGATTAATTAAGAAACATGTTTTTTTGACTGATCTTCAGACTCAAATGTCCTACTAAAGCCACTAGAAGCTGTGGAGATTCGACAGCTCTCAGTCCCTGAAAAAAGTGTTTTGGCAACATCTCAATTCATCACTTATAAGGTCTGGTACTTTGCCACAAATAATGATTGCCTAAAAGCCATTTTAGGCCATTGATCCATCACTCTTCACATAGCAATTTTGCACTTCTCTACCGTTTACTGCTTTCATGTTCTTCAGCCACCCAATTTATTTTTATCCCTCATTCCAGCTGTAGGTCTGACCTCTGGACACCACAGGAGAGACACCTCTGCCAAGACTGAGAGTATCCATTACTAAATATTTAACGCTGATTCCCAGCTCCCCTCCCCTTTCCTGGCTGTCATGGCTGACATTTACTCTTCCTGTGAGACAAACTGCTCCTGCCGTATGGTAGAAAAATATTCTGAGGCGACATTAGTCTGTGAGCCTCTCTTGGGGCTCTTACCATGGAGACCACAGGGAGTGTCTTTCTCTTGAGCTGGGGGAAAGATGATGTGCTTGCAATGTGACTGGGGTTTTGATATCCACTCTTCACTATGTTAACCTCTGCAACTTTACAAACCACTCCTTAGCAATCACTGATTGTCGAACAATGTGGCATTTACCTTTATGTGTCTTTCCAATTCACTACGCATTTTTAACTAAATGTGGGAAAATATTTTCATTTAATCCACGTATAATCTATAATATATTAAATCATATAATATCTATAATATAAAAGATGCTTAGAAAAAGATAGAAGACTCCCAAAGTCATCCTCACTCCACTTATTCCTTTGAAGTTTGCTACTTCTTTCTCTGTGATTTCAACCAGAAAAGCTGAAAAACCTTGGGCTGCACATCAGGCATCCAGCCGGGGAGAAGCTCGCAAAGCCCAGCCACGCAACGCGCTGCTCGGGGTCCTCCTCCCGCCTGGTTTAAGCGGTGGAAAAGGACTCAGACACGGCCATGCAGCAGAAGGGGCATGCACGGAAGGGAGGGCGCGCTCATTTCAGGAGCAGTCCGCGCCGCTTCGCCTTGCGCGGCAGCGGGACCCGAGGCCGCTCCCAGCAGAGGGCGCTGCTGCCCCTGCCGGCGTGGCCCGCCGCCCCCCGCCCGCAGCCGCGCACCGCTCGGGGCCGCCACCTCTGGGGCTGGGCAGCGCCCATCGCTCTGGGAGGGGTAACGTCATGTCGTGATAGAGGGAACGTCATGTCGTGATAGAGGGAACGTCTTTTATAACAGCGACAAAACCCGGACGCATTAGACATAAGACAAAAAGCAACCAGACTGAAGAAAACAGAAATGCCCGAGTGCCTTTACAGTCCAAATTTCTACAAATGTGATCCCAGCAATTCAGAGTGGGCACTAAAACAAATTATTTGTGACTATATGGTGAGCTTAAAGGTCAAAATAAACAACAGAGTTTTCTAGACAAGCAGGAATTTTACCAGAATGAGACAGGTTAAGTAGTTTACTGCAAATAGTTCACACTAATGTAATAACACAAAGGGGGGGGGGGGGGGGGGGGGGGGGGAGTGTTAGGGTTTTTTTTAACGAGAAGACCCTTAATTACAAGTCAGTGTTTTCTCTCATGTGAAGACATAGAGAAACAGATACAGAGATGGAAAATACCTTCTACCACACACTCAGCAAGCTCTAAGCAGGAAGACACCGAATCCTCCTAAATCTAATCTAACTGACAAAGTACTTCTGCCCAAAACCCAAAGACTTTTAAGTGTGATAAGCTTGGGCAAACAATCTTGCTTGTCAGGCTGGGGATTTTGGAGCTGTGTGTTCCCTCACTTCATAATAAGAGCACAAAAAGCCATACTGTCTCAGTCCAGAAGTCCATCTAGCCCAGTAGCATTTCTCCACCAATGAACAATAGCACATGCCAAAACATTAAGAATTTTAAAATATAGAATGCACAGGGCACTTCTGTCACTTTGGCTACCATTCTTCACTCAGCAGCCAGCTGTTCAATGAATTTCTGAGCAAGGGGCTGTGACTGGATTATTTTATTAAACAGTCACTGACAGATCTCAGCAAAATTTTCCAACTCCTTTTAAGCCACTTAAGCTTTTGGACTTCACAACATCCTGTAGCAGTGAGTTCCATCAGTTAATTATCTGTCAAAAGGAAAATTACTTCCTTTGTTTGTGTTATATCTACAGCTTAATTAGTTAACTTTGTATTATAGTACTAATTCCTTCTCTGGGTACCAGAACAGCAAGTACCTCTCCTGTAATCAATCAGGAGAAAGACATCACAACTATTTTGCTTGCTTACACAACTTCTGACTCACAAATAGTTTTGCCACATTTGTTGACACTGGATATCAAACAGCAGATTCAAACCCATTTTCATTTTATTCATACCACATGATATATCATGTTGACCTGAATCATTTGATTCTAAGTAACCACTTAGCGCATAAAAACACAGAGATGATCAGCCCAGTTATAAGTTGGGAGCAGTTGCTTTTCTCTTTTTTTTTTTTCCTTTTTTTTTCTTTTTTTTTTTTACTTCCTGTGAAATATCTAGCATTAACTACTGAGAGAAAGAACATAGCAAAGTAGATGGCTTTTTTTCTGTTTCTCTGAACTGGTTCATATATTTCTGGGTGTTTTTTGTTGGGGTTTTTTTTTTGAAATTCAATACATTAAAAGTATGACTTGTCATGGACAAAACATATAATTGCCAGCATGAAGGATGCTATAGCTTTAATTAGCCATCACCTGCAGCCTCTTTCACTTACATGTTAGTATCAAAACAAAAGCAGTAAGAAAAGCAGTCTAAAAATGCAGCAACATGAAAAGATTAGTGGCTTTCAGACACTCTTCATTAATTTTTTAGTATTTCCCTACCATTACACAATTTTTATATTATGCCATGTAGTTCAGAGAACTTTCCCAGTCCCAACCCTTTCTGGTGTTGTTCCTTTCAGCACACCACCACTGTCACCACACCACCCACACAAAACTCCTCTCTCATCTTTTCTACTTCTGTAATTGCAGACAAAGCACTATTGTACTTTGTTACCAAAATAAATAAGCTGTCTATACTTTAGAATTGCATCAAACTCTTGGCTGATCAAACAATATAACTGTACATTAACATTAGCTGATATTTCTCTGTAACTATTGTGCAGCACAGGTGAATCAAGGGCTAACATATTACAGATTACTTTGATAATTAACTCTCTGGAGAAACTTATTTTCATCTGGGGATAGTAACAATGGTTCTCAAAAAGGAATAAAAAAGTAAATTTTTCCTTTACAAATTCCCTGATGATGCAGGACAAACTTGCAATTAGTCCATGCAAAAAATAAACATGATTTTAAGGAAGGAGGTGTATCTCTTTGAGTTACATTGATTTCAAGGATTGCCAAAAAGGCAAATAAAGTCTTCCAGGGTCTTTGACATTATTAAGAAAAGTAGCGTATTGATTTGTTTAGCCTGTAGCAGGGTTTGATGGGACAGAAACATTGCAGGATTTAATATGACAAGGCTGTAGTTCCTGATTATGCAGGCTGGATTATGGGGAAAACCATGCAAATGTAAGGCCCTTGTTGTGAAACTCCAGGCAGTTCAGTTGGTGGGAGTTCTCCTGACAAAACAAGAGGTTATGTTCAGAGTTGTGAAACGTGGGTGGGGCTATAAATGGAATATTCAGCCAGATGATACACTTGGTAGTCAGTGGTTTAAATTATTCCAAGGAATTGAGTCTACACCAACTGAAAGAGGAAAATAATAGTTCCGTCTTGGCCTCCTACAAAAGGGGTATGCTGCCTGGGAAGTACGCTAGACGAGGGATTGAAAAGACTTCATGGGTTCATAGGGTTCATCTTTGCTTTCAGTTATCTTTACAGACTGTTGCTCAGCATTCTATAGCTCAGCAGGCTTTATTGCAGCTACAAGGGGGCAGGACTCTTGACACTGTACTCAACAGCCAGTGGAATGCCATTTCCCCATCCCCATGTGACAAGTTCCTCAAAATGAAAAACCACTGTAGCCTGTAGCAAAAACCTCTCCACAGCCAGCAGCTGAACACTCCCCAGGAAAATATATTATGATGACTTTCATCAGACCCCAGATGTTCTTCTGGATCCTTTTCTTGCTCTTTCTGGCCATCTGACATGCTTGGCCTTTTAAACCACTCAAACATCACACATCAAAACTGATACTGCTTCAGCATGTGCTGTCAGCAGTTTTGGAGCTAGCAACACACTCCTTCACTTATGGCTCAGTCATAGGGGCAGGGGGCCCACATGCATGGCCTGAATCCTCACTGATCACATGACTGGATTTAGCTTATTTCTGCCAAGATGAAGTTCTTAAATTGCCTGTAAGTCGGATCTTGGTCCTATAGGATGAAAAGGGAGACAACAGCTCTCGCCCTTCACCTAGTAGGTATCTCCTGCAGAGTCAGGTCATTCTGCTGCTTCACCACCATCCTCTTCCCACCCGTAGTTGCTCTTTCCTTCCCATCCAAACCTCTGTCCTGCTCACCTGTCATTATTTTTTCTCTCTGTGAGAGCTGAGCTCGACTGTGCTTCAAACCTGATGACTTTCTTGCATGAAGAGCTGAAGTCTGGTGAGCTGAGAGAGGGTGGGAGTAGCTGAGAGTTGTGCTCTTTAGTGAACGTGGGGAGTGGGACAGGTCTCAGGTTATGCAATAAGGGCTTTCTGTACAGCACACGATTCCTCCAATGCCTACCTGAGTAGAGGTTCCCAGGAGAAGGATTTCAGTTATCTGTGCATGTGAGTGTTGTTTGCAACTTTATAATTTTGTTACAAATCTTGCATGCGATTTATTTATCTAAAAAAAAAAAAAAAGATGGACTTGGACTCATTGAAATTATTATTCACAGATTTAGGACTACTACAGCAGAAGTGAAGGGGAATTTTGAGAAGCTGAAGCATCTCACTTGTATTTTTGTTACTTCAGTTCTTTTTAAAAACTATTTAAAAGAATTCAAGGCAAAATAAAATTTGGGCTAACTGAAAACATTTATTTTTGTTTTGGTTTGCTCTTTGAACCAAGGCTGTTCACTTGGCTTTGTATTGTCCATTTGACTTATAGTTGTAAAAGGTGATAGGCTTTTCAAAAACATGTTTCTTTGCACCATGTCAACACTGTATCACCAGTCTTCTCATTAGCTTTTTGATAGAACTAGCTGAATGATATTAATCAAATGTTGCATGAGAAAAATTGTTTTTAAAACCCCAAACTCTCTGATTTTTTTTCCTTCAGTTTCACACAGCTAGAAATCGAAATGGGAAACTGCAAAATATTGGTATAGTTTCTAATTAAATATTTTGTTTTGCTTTTGGACAAACTGCATGAGGATATTTTGTTTAAAAAGCAGAAAAAAGTGATTAAGTTTTGTCTATATATGCCAAAAGCCCTGCTAAATGTGCTAAATGTGATGCTTTTGGAGAATGTCACTTCTATTCACTGTAAAGATTCACTTTCAAAGCAATCCTTCTGGCAACAGAGAAGAAAATGCTATCATTGGTAGAGGAGCACTGTATCATATTACAAATGTTCACTCTTATTAAGCTTTTTACTGTTGAGAGCTAAAAACGCTCACAAATTGTCAGGAAAGATACAGAAACACATTTGATATACCTAGCAGAACTAACAAGCTAAGGCTACTTCATAACCAGCCATAAAAGCGTGTGGAAAGCCAATTCAATCTCCCTGCTTTGGGTGAGCTTCTGAGAGCATTCCATTTAAATTACCAGTATGCCTTTACTTTCATACATCTTGGTCCAATCAAATTCCTAGCGATTCTCCTGGGAGTCAAAAGACAAAGCTGGAATGCCTAATGAAAGCTCTGAGCTGGAAATGGCTATAAGATAACATAAAATAACTTCAAAATCAAAAGAAAGGGAAAAGGGAGAAGTGAAAAGGAAGAAGGAAAAAGGGGGGAAAAAAGTAGAAAGGGAAATAGGGAAAGTAAAACAGGAAAAAGGGAAAGGGGAAAAGGAAAAGGGGAAAGGGAAGCCATTATGAAACAGAAGACAAACCGAAGATATAACATGTCTTTTCTCCATCCTTTTTCAGAATCAATCCCATATGGACAGATTGGTGCTTAGCAAAGTCTACATCTACGTTTCTAAGGGCTTACCAAAGTAAGGTGTAATGGTTTGTTTCCAAAAGCAGAGAGGGAAATATGGTGGCCTGCAACCAAAGAGAGCACAGAAAGAGTAGAAGGCAGTGATGGTGGCTGCACAGGGTAAGTGAAAAAGACTTGAAAAAGCTTCGGCATTGCAAAAACTTGAGATGGGACACTAGCTCTAGAGGAAGGGGGCACCCTCAGAAAGAGGGACTTTGCTCAGGTAGGGATAGGAAGGAAATGTCACTGGCAGCAATTTGGAGAAAGTGGCTACATGTGAGCAGGGACATACGGCATAAGTAAGGGGTCTCTGGGTGGAAAGGTAAAGAGGATGGGAAGCAATTCTGGGATTGCAGGGCTTGCTGTGGAACAGAAGCAGCCATATTAATTCTCACAGAGATACACGTTTGGAGATGCACATAACCTCTCACCACCCTTGGTAGCAAGGATATTCTTTTGTGCTCAAAATGAACTGAGCCCAGTGCTCTCACACACAGTGCCCCAGGCATCATCACCTTTTGGCCCACACATCACAGTAGGGCAGTCCCTACAAACATGCGTAATGAAAGGAAAGTAGTGGGAGAGTTGAAGACCACAGGGGGATACACAAAAAGCATAAAGGAACAAACACCAAACAGAGAATTAAAGGAAGTTGGATTTGTTTTCTTTTTTTTAAAAGACTAAGAAATGTGAATGGTTAAAGGAAACGTAGAAGAGAGAGAGGGGAGAAGGACATGTTTGGGAGGATGTATATACTTCAATCATCAAAAGGAGGGAGTGGAGATACTGGCTGAAGACCACTTTTTCTCCTCACTTTTTCTTATCCAATTAGTCAGCCTATAGCCCTCACAGGTATTCCTTTTTATAGGAGCAAAGTAACTCCTCATACTCTTCACTTATACTCTAAGACACAGCTAACCTCACCATTGATGACACGGGATCTTGCGAATCTCTTCCTCCGCAGCACATGTGCCTCTTCTCTGCAATGTAAAGTTAGAGAAAATAGAGATGGAAGAAAGAACAAGTGGAAAAATAGGGAAAATAATGCTGTCAGGCACAGGATTTAGGAGAAGAATTATTTTACATTCTGAACAAATTCTAGTTAATTGACTACCTGATAAAGAGAACCAATTCCTATCCATTACTCTTCCCATTTGGTGGGGAGGGGAAGCGGGGCTCAATTTATATCACTGAACTTTTATTTGAGTTAGAAAACAATGGTGTGATGTAACTTTCCAATTCCTTATAGAAGAAAAAAAATGCAAACACTTGAAACAGCATGGGGAAAGAATAATGTGACAGTATTTGTGTAAGACTTCAGCTTAAAGTTCAGTTATTTGCCATGCAAATTCTCTTAGACCAGAATCTCCCCTCAGGCACTCTGATTTGCATTTCTACACACATCCTTTAAAACACAAGATAATCTTTCAGATATGGGGTCCAAAACTTAAAGACAACTTGAATGGGTGAATGAGCAGGTATTTTTCCAGATGTATTTTAGTTTACTACATGTTGGGCTGTAGCCTAATTTGCTTGGGGAGGAAATGGGAAAGATATTTCGCTCAGTTGAGCTTCTTGAGATGTAACAGCTGAAAGCTGAAGTCCTTTCCACCTCAGCTAGCAAATGCACACCTCCTTTAAAAGTACAGTAATGTGAATTTAGCCCCACTAGGTAACACCTGACAAATAGATTTTCTTTCTGAAACACAATGGTAAGAAAAATACATAGCAGAAGAAAAGCATTAATATAGATAATTCAAAAAAGATCTTTTTTTTAGGATGCAAATGATTATATTAGACCTTGGGTTGGTTTTGGTTTTCCCCTGCCTTCTGCCTTGCTATTAACAGAGGTTTAAAAATTAAAGCAGAACTCAGGTGTAAGAAGTTGGGAAACAAAACTAAAATTACTTTGCTTAAACACTATTGCCTTAAGCGGAGAGCAAAGGAACAAAAAAATTCCCTACTCATCCCATCTGGAGCTCAAGGCAGGCTCAGGCTAGAAGGAGCACCATCTTCAGGCACAGGCAGACAGACTAACTGGCAGAGATGCAGAAGAGCCGTGCCTCCTTGGCTGGCTTTTCTTGTGCTGGGATGTGGGAAGCGATGCTGGCCACTGTGTTGCTATGAGGAACCAAGGTTGTGACTCCTGCTGGGAGCACTGGCCCTGGAGGAGCACTCTTTGCTGGCACTGCTTCTCACTTTGCTGTGGCCAGAGTCCACCAGTCTGGTGTAGTTTCCATCCAGCTTGGCTCTTGCTCTCAGCCATCCTCACCTGATTGACATCTGGGATGACACAGTTCTCACAGCAGAGAATTACCCCTCAGCTTTGGTATTTCCCTTTGCCAGCAAGTGGGAGAAGGGGCAGAGACACACAGCATAGGAGAAACCCTGACCTGTTTGCTATGCAGAAATGCTTGCTAGACACAGAGGAAAAGCTGTAGCACTTCACAATGACTTTTTTCTCTTCTCTAGAAAACAGAGGGAGGAAAATTACTGTATGTTTCCGCCTTTGTTTTGGTGGATTTTTACCTGGAACAACCATCCTAGATCTGTACATGCCGTACCTGACACATGCAGTTTTGAAACATGCTCCTTTGGTAACAGTGTAATTGGTGTTGATGTAGGCTTTGGTACAGAGTATGAAGAAAATACTGTCACCTAAATCTACTCCAGCCACTCACAGCACCATAACTGATGTTCATGGCATGACACGGTTGCCATAGATAATTGTTAAAGCACATTTAATATGGGGTAGCATTGGTCATCTTAAACTTTAATTTCTCAATAGTCTTTTTAGCTGTGATTCTATGTAAGACAAATACAAAAAATGTGGTGGAAAGTATAGAATTTGCTATAGAGTTGGACAGAAATACAATGAAGAGGTGAAATAAAGCTTTTACCTTTTAGACAGTCATCTTAGGTGTTTCTCACAATTATTGAGAAGTAATTGGGATTAAATGTAGTTTAAAAAGGGTTACATAAAAACACTGACAGAACTGAGATGAAATTGATAATGCTTTTAAATACATTGAGCATTTTTTCTCTTTTTCTCAGCTTTTTATGAGCCAATGACCCTATCCTTTTTTACAGTTGTTGATATTTACAATGATTTTAATTTGGTCTGATTTCCAACTGCTATCACATCACATAGAAGCCGAAGAAGTATGGGTTTTTTTCACCAAAATATCAATGAGGTTTGGCCAGTTTCTTTACAATAAAGAATTTACAGCTGTAATTCATATACTTTACATTTCTAGACTGAGAACTGTAACTTCTTCTGTGGAACAACATTTGGACTGTTGGACTACATCTTATCTCCAAATGATATTTAAAAGCAGTGCAAATTTTAACACCTTGCCTTGTCATACTTTATGATAAGCATTTTATGCTATTATTTCTGACATGGCCTTTGGCTTTGCCTCTGGTTTTCTGAAAAACAAGTGGATTTTTAGGGATTTGTTTTGTCTTCTACAGTCCTGAACTTCCTAAGAGTGAGACTCACCTGAAACCACCCTGGCAGTTATAGTCACAAAGATGTTTCAGTTAGCCTAGTCTTTTGAAGTGTTTTTCAGCTTTTGTGGAGGTTTTCTTTCACCAGCCATCTCATCTGCATAATTGACTAAAGACTTAGCTGAGAAACTCCAAGGACTGCTGCAAGACCAGCAAGGTTTCCGTTAGTGGGCATGGATTATGATATAGATCTTGAATGCTTGTGGTTATTGGTGGTTCCTGTGGAATGAGGTTTGTATTTCACAGCTGTTTATTTAAGGATTGCCAAAGAAGAATGTAGAGCAGAGTTAAGATGTTTTTTTTTTGAGTAGATGGAACCTAAGTTAGTAAAGACAAACGAAGGAAAAATCTTCAGAGAAGTGTGGTTAGGTTATAAGCTCTAGCACTCAAAAGCTAAAGAATGGCTTTTGAGAACGTATCCTGTGCAAATCTTGGACTACACTGTAGTTGTTACTTCCCTGGCCATATATGCTTTTTTCTCCCTCCACTAAATGTTTGTATTTTCAGTGGACAGACTGAACTGTTGTATTTATTGTGCTCCTGCTCCTTCCTCTCCTCTACCTTCCAAGCAGATGAGCCAGGATCCGCTTACCTGCCAAAATCAGGTGCAGCCAATATGTGCTATCTGATGCCACTGCTGATCTGTTCTCTTTCCACATCTTGTTTATTATTCATTGTCCAAAATGCAGTCCACACCCTGTATAATGCACGTGACTCAAAGCCTTCCCTAGATACAAAATTATTATTTTCCTCCTGGGCTTTCCTGTTGGCTCACCAACTCCTGTTGTAGTCACCAGCTAATGCACAAACACCAATTAAGCTATTTTCACAACACACCAGTGAGACAGCATGGTATTATTATACCCAATTTAGATGTGGAGAACTAAGGTATGAGAAACTGTGGTGCCACGTGTAAGCTATCAGCATCTTTAACTATACAAGCTTGGACCATTCTTGGGACGGCGCTGACCTATTAACTAAATGAGTTAGAGTTACTGTGGAAAAATAGTATGCAATCATGTAATTAAAAACTAAGTCATACCACAAATGCCCGATAGGGTCAAAAGAATGTTACTCAATCAGCTGTAATTCTGGCATTTCTTAATCTTTCAAGCTAAATTTCGGGTCCTTAATTATGTTATTTCAATACAGCTAATATTTGCAAATTGTAGGATTAACCCCCACAAAATCAGAAAAAAGGAAATTTCATTAGCTCTTATTATCCCGGTTTTCAAGTGAGTCATCAGAAGGGTGTGAGCCTACAGCCTCACAGTATAGTCCTACAATACCCAGGCTATCACAGGCTGTGCCTTCGGTAGAGGTCCAGACCCACCTGCTGCTAGATAAAAGGCAAACTGAGAGGAAAACAACTACACAGTTTCTTTTCTGAATCAGTGACCATCCACAGTAGATAGGTGCTATGAAACCACAAACTAAAGTAGTAGCAGTTTTGGTTGTTGTTGTTGGGAGTGTGTGGGTTGTTTGGTTGTTGTTGTTGTTGGGGGGGGGGGGGGGTTGTTTTTGCTTGTTTGTGGTTTTGTATTGTTTTTGGGGTTTTTTTGTGGATGAGCATTAGTTCCAGAGATACTGTTTTATCAGCAGGTTCCATGTGATTTCTTATGGCATCAGAGACTCAGATATGGTCAGTTTTAATCTCAGCTTCGAAGAGAAAGGTATTGATTTTCTCAGTCTCCCAGATATGACCCTTGATGTTTCACTTGCACCTTGGGCTCTGTTGATCATACACATTTTGAACTGCTTCTAATAAGTTCTTAATAAAACATTGCAAGTGTTTTCTCTGTAATTAATTGAAATGAAAAGCAGAATTCTCAGGTAATGCATATGAGAAGGAGAGTTAAGGTGGTTAGATTTGGATTTAATCTTCTGGCAATTTCACTGAGAAACAATTCATAAAGCCTTTTAATTTGAAGTCTTGGCTGGGTTTTTCTGCTGGAGTGCCTCACCAGGCTTTTAAAAGATTAAATGTCCTATTCAAAAGTTGCAGGATGTCTTAGAGGAATAGTCTCTTGTGGAAAGGTATAAAGCAGGAAATACCGAAACCCAAAATGAAGGTTTAGAGCTCCTATACATGTGGGGTCAACACACAGAAATTTAGTTATTGTAAAACATTTCCTACTTTGCTTATGTTTATAGTTAAGTTTTGTGAAAACAGTACTATATTGCCTGCAAACTCCTAAAAGAAAATACCTTTCACATTGTCAGATCTACTAGGCAATCAAAATGTAGAGTAGTGTACTCCAGAACCTGGCCTAAAAACAGGAGAACTGCAAGATCTCACTGTACAAGAAATAAAAGCATCAGAGGCAGGAGACTGAAGAAACAGAGTGAAAAGTACACTAGAAATTAAATATAAATGTAGTTATGTGCATATAATGTCCCATCACGCTCATGATTCCCCTAGCCTGTTTGCCACTCTGATGACCATTTTCCTTGACCTTTTCCCTCCCCCTACATATTTTTGTCCACCCAGTTCCAAGTGCTGACTTCTGTTAGCGGGACAGGCAGCCACACGCCTACATTTCTTCACCTCACTTGATTCCAGTCGTAGTTTTAGTCCCTGAACATCTTACCATTTCAGTTTCACCTAGCAAGTTCCCATTTTTCCTCTTACTGATATAGCTTTTCCTTTCCTACTGCCTCCATCCAGCTTTCAAGGTTTTTGCCTGGGTTTGATCATTTTCTTGAGTAATCAGCCCCAGTCTTCAACTCAATGCCTACTCCTTTCCCAACCCTTCTATTCTCGGGGATATCTTTCATATCTTTAACACTGATTGTTACCATCAGCTCCATCGTGCCCAACCTCTTCACCCACATCTTTCCTCGTTCCACTTCAACAACTCAACCATTGACTAAAGAGGGTCTGGTTCCCATCCCAGCTTCATTCAGGTTACACTGTTTCTTCCTACACAGAACCTGCATCTACTTTAGAACTCAGGGGAAACAGATAAAACCCCTTCCCTCATTTCATGAATCCAGGTCAGGACAGCTGCTGAAGAAAAGCTATAGCTGCAGGAAGGTGGGTCCGAGCCCACACATTCACCACATATGGAACATCCAATGAAGTCCACAGGAAAACAGAAGAGATCTTTACTCCACAAACCACTTTTCTTTCTTAGGTTTTGAACATGGCCAAAAGGCTGCAAATTTTAACCTGGGTTTCAGAAGACATGATCATGGCAACACCATATACCCAGTTCTCATACTGAGTTCATTCTTCAAGCACAAGGAAGAAAGGTCAACAGCA
Organism: Falco cherrug; assembly: GCF_023634085.1. Taxonomy (NCBI): domain Eukaryota; kingdom Metazoa; phylum Chordata; class Aves; order Falconiformes; family Falconidae; genus Falco; species Falco cherrug. The sequence goes on from NC_073698.1 coordinate 100,208,142, forward strand.
TTTATAGCTATGTCCATACATACATATATATATATATGTACAGCTACAATAACAATTTATTATACATAAGGCTTTTCAAGCACTATTATTATTTATAGACAGACTGGGGGACATATTTTGTTCCTTAGTTTTTGTCTCATTAATAGCCAAACTTTTGTGGCTTCAATTTAAAAAATAATGTCATTCAATCAAGCCAGCTTCAGAAATATGCACCCAAATGATTCATATTTAGCAAATTTAGAAGAAAATGAAAACACAGAAAAACAGAAGAGCGAGGCATGCCCAACAATTGCTAGGCTTGCCTTTAATAAAAGAGTTTAATAACATTAAAGAATCCTCTTGTAGAAACAAAGATTGTTTGCTTAAGTGAGTAATTTATAGGATTAATCTATTAGAGGGAAAACTAGAATGTTTGAGAAAAGAAGTCCTTTGCATGTGTTGAATTATGGAAGGCTTTGCTCCACTTTGGGACAAATGGCACATTTCTCAAGGACTCAGTACCTGTTGTACACTTGGCAAAGCGCACACCCACTGTTGTCTTCCTAGGGCTCAGCATTATATTCCCTGAAGAAAAGTCTGCCAGGAATACTTTTGAATAAACTTCTACAGACAAAGAAATATTTGCTCTTGAAAGTGCTTGTCAGCAGTCTATTGATGCAAAATGAATTCAAAAAGTTAGGGTTACATGATCTGCAGTACTATTGTAGCATGTATTCTACTAGTAGTGCTTAACACAATCAGAATTAGTTGCTGTATTTTTATTTTTATTTTTTTTTATTACCAGACAATACGGGTCTAACAAAGCAACGATATAGGGCTAGCCTAAAATTGATTGCAATGAATATCTACCTGCATATAAAAACTATATGCACTGAATATATTCTATATTCTGTGCACTGAAATATATTTCATTTGTCTATAGATTCATAGTAGTCTTTTATAAAAAACAGCATAAATTACAGTAGAAATAATAACCATATAAGAAAAAAAGAAGTTTTTGCTATGTCCGAGTTTATTCCTCACACAAAGTGCTTTATTCATTGTCACTGCTCTTGTTATCTTTAACAACTTCCATGCTTTAATTGTGGTTTTAGTTTATCATTTGGACAGGTAACATGAGTCTAGTCTTCTGATATGAAGGAAATAATTTGCATTTTTATTTTGTCAAGAGACAATAAAAGCAGTGAGTTCTATCTAAATTAGAAGCTTTGGTTTATCTTTCAGTTTGAAACCTATAATCCACTCATTCCTCCTGGCAGCCAGGCACAAAGACGAATCAGGAGACTTTAATGATAAATAGATAAGTCATACACACAGCTTGTGCACATCAGCTTTGTGACTCAGTGAATCAGCCTAGCCTGTGGTTTGTGCCATGCTAGTGATACATCCTGTTGATCCATTGGCTATGTTATGCAAGGCTGGCCCTGGAAAAGGAACTGGATGGTCTCTAAACACACAGGGGTATAGGAAAAATTAACATTTATTACTACTGTTTATGTATTATTTTTCTCCATGTAGAAAAGGATGTTTCCCTAGCTCTCTTTCACCTTCATGTTTTCTCTTACTCATATGGCTGAGAAAATCCAGGAAAATCTGCCAGCAGCTGGAGCTGTAGGTTTGTGCAGTAGCTTACACATTCAAAGCCCTGGAAATACATGTTGTCATTCATTTTATTCTAAAATTACTTTTGCAGAACTACCGTCTTACATGTTTTAAAAATAAATTGAGTAAAAGAGAAGTAACACAAAATCTTTTAAGATTACTTTGAAACGGTTAGCTCGGAAGGATTTTCCACTTGAATTCACTTTGCAGACAGTGACTGTAAGTCTCATCCATGGCAATATTTGTCCTATGTGCATACAGTCCTCAGGGGTTTATCAAGACTGCTCCTTCTCTAGTGCTGATGCTGATGTGTGCACACCCTGGAGATAAAAGGGAAACACATCTGATGGCACACCAAAGGCGACATCTGATTATTTCAAATTCCTCCTCCCAAAGAATGACCACCTCTTTGCAATTCTGAGAAACCACCTCTTGCATAAGCACTATATGGGTTTGGTCTTTCCATGGTGCTGTGCATACCTTTAAAATGCTCAGTGCTCTTAAGTCCTGCTGAAGTCAGTGGGAACTGAACTGCACTTTGCTTCTAAGAGTGATCGAAGCGTGGCCAAAAGGAGCCCAGACTGATGGTCAGAGTCCTTATTAAGACTCAGGCATGAATAATATCTATGAAAACTAGAGGTGCAGCCAAAACACAGCTTCAGATACACAGTGTGTTTTTCTTCATCTACACTCTGTGATTGTTCTCAGTTATTCAAGACTGTCCTCACTTAGGTTCTAGCTTAGCAAAACAATTGAGGCAAGTGCTTTAGTTTAGGTGTGTGAAAATTCACACTCAAATCACACTGAAATACATAATATTACTGTCCTTTATTAGTAGTAGTTATTCTCTCCTCTATCCTTCCTTAGCTAAATTTTCCTTTCCCTCCCTGAGACCCACAGGACAAGCTTTGAAAACCCTTGGGAGCTTTCCCAGCCTGAGAATTCTCAGGAATATTTATCTGTATTTCTAGCTTTGTCCCTCCTGTAAACATTCTTACAAATAAAATCCTACTCACCTGATTCTTGTGAGGAAAAAGGGGTTAGTAAAGTGGCAAGATAGTTTCCCACTTTTTTGTTATTTTTTTTAATCTTATTTTTTCAAATAAATTATTTTTGTACAACTATTCTACTCTATTTTTAGCAGAATATCCTACTGACTTTTTTTAACATATACTGCTTAATTTCAACTACAGGCTTCGCAATGCCATTAGGTTATTTAATACTATTTTTATTTAAATGTGTCAGTGTAAATCAATAACAAACTGGATATTTGACTCATTATTGCACTTAATTGTTACCCTAAGTCTTTCAGTTACCATATTTATAGATTTATATTTTATTTTTTTTTAACGGGGAAAAAAATCTTTGCTTTGTCTCTAGTAGGATTCTGCAGCTTGTCAATTAATTTACAAGTTACAAAGTTTGACTTCAAGCCCTTGGGGTACTCTGATCCCACACTGAACAGAGCAGAGCTTTCCAAAATAAGCTTGCTAACGTCAGAACCTCTTGTTGCTAAGAGAAGTGAGCGTAGCCTGGTAAAAGCGCGTTGTTCCAACAAATCCATTTGAACTGGCAGCCAACCTGTCAAAGACAATGGGAGTAGTTTTAAGCAATACATACCAGATTGTTACATCAGACTGTTTTACTAGAGCAAGAAAAAAAAATGCAAGGATATTGAGGAAAATAGCAGGGGGGAACTATATCCTCTGCTTACAGACTGCAGAATGTAAATGTGTTCTATCAGTCAGAAAACCAATCGAGGTGAGAGTGACCTACCCCAGGCTAATACTGTACAGAACATGCAAGTTCTCAAAAGAATTTCCAATTAAGATTCCTTTTATTACTACACTAACCAAAGGCTCCACTACTGCATGGTTCATTACTTTCAAGAATTTAACATTAATTTAGATCAGAGGTAAGTATTCCCATCCTGACTTAGGAGGAACGCTATGCAATATTGACCCTCCTCTCGGAACAGCATGTAAGTTCATAAAGCAATCCATGCCTCACAATATGTGCAATTCACAATCAGCTACTGACCACCTGGGTGGATCTCTGCACCATGGTCCTTTATTTTGCTCCAATTTCTAGTCCATTAAAAATGAAACACCCTACGGTCTTACATTCTGACCTTCTTAAAGACACATGCAAACATACACACACTCCTGAGAAGCTGAGAACAGAGAAAAATACAAGATGATCCTCAGCTTTCACAGATTATAAAATGGCACATGATACGGGCTGCATGAATGGGAATAAAAAATTTGTCACTTTTTGGAAGGCTCACAAGATCTACAAATAATTGGTAGCTGTCACATGTTTAACTAATGATAGTGGAATACAACTTGTCAATCCCCACTGGGTCATGGGAAAAAGCAGAATTGTGGCTCCACAGAATGAAAACTTCCAGTGAGTTTCAGCATGAGATTATCTACCTTAATAGTGAAACCACTACATATGTATGGTTGACTCCTTTATCACTTGTTTTATAGACATCACTTACATGTCAGTGGGACTGGTTTGATTTTTCTTCGCAAAATTACTGTATCTTAAAAATACTGAAAGTTCAAAAGCACAAGAACTGGTTCTGATGGTTTGTGTGTCCTACCTTTGCATCTTTTTTTTTCCTAACTATTGCATTTTAATTCCCTTTAAATCACTGCAGGATGAAATGTCATGTTTAATGACCAATTTTCATAGCCTTTGTGATTACACATTCATTTATACCAAAATAATTCAGTTTTAAATCCCTAAAGTAAGAAAACATCAGACACTGACTTCAGGGAAATTCTCTGAGTTCAGGGAAGCTCTGCCTTGCTTATATATGTGATTTTGGTAATTGCTAGGAGAAAAAGTCTTTTAAATAACATAAATAAAAAATAAGCATTATTGTTGTAATCTGTCAGACAGTAATGGAAGGAAAAATCACTTTTGCGTGACCCTGAACTAATTTCCCTGGGATTCCGCAGAAAGACTTGGAATTTCATGTCAGCCTTCCCACCAATTGCAATAGACATTCGAGTAGAACTTTCTGCTCTCTGGGCCACATTTGTGCTCCTGCTTTCTATATGGTTCTGTTGATTTTAACATCAGGCACCAAACTCTGCCTTGATTTTCTCAGAGTTATCATTAAGCTAATTAATTAGCATTAACTCTGAGAGGTCCTGGGGTGAAAAACTCCATGTTAGCATAACGTACGGCTAATGTTATTATTCTGTACAATTGGAAAATAATTGTCCCTTAAATGTGAGCTTACCTCAGCCATGATCTCTTGAGATTACTTGCAGTATATATATGAATCAGACTCTTAACTATATATAGTTTTCATAGACAAAATTTTCACAGAGTTTTATTTCAAATTCTTATATGCAAGACTTTGAAGGTGAAATGTACACTTAACTCAATCACAAGGCAAAGATTTAATGTCCCTCTAATTAGAAACATGACCAGTTCTGTTAATTTACCTGAAGAAGGAAAGGCTGTGCAATGGAGTGAGCATTAATCTGGGCCTCAGGAGACTGCCATTCAGTTCCTTGCTTTTCCAGGTACCTCCTCTCTGACTTTGTATGAATCACATATACCTAGATTCTGAAAGGTAATTCATTATCTACCATTAAAATCTCATTCAATCAGTCAGCTGCCTAAATCACAGAACTAAAAATAACCCTAAAAAATAACAAGGGATTTATGATATCTCAGAATATTCCCTACTCCACTTAAAAAGACCATCTATATCTATTGCATTACTTACAGATGTTTGCTTCATATTGCCACCTGTTTGACCAGCTTTTATACGTAGTTCATTAAGGAAATTCCTTGATTTGTCTCTAAAGTCTATTCCAGTACTTACTTATCCTTAAACAGATTTTTATGTATCAGAACTGAAATCATTCCATGCCTCATTTCTTCACTTAGAAAATGGGGTGACTTTTGTTATTTAAACTGAACTGTTGCAAGAATAAAAACACTTTCATCTAAGAAAGTTACACTAATCAAGTTTAATTGCTGAAATCAACATACTCCACATTGGAACAGCATACTTGAATAACTAATCAAAACTAAGAACTGCAATTTGGCAAATTTACAAACAGTCCACAAAAAATAACTATCTGAAACATTCAAACATGGCCAGAATACACAGGGTTTTGACTAAATCAAATTCTGTTGACAGCAACAAATACATTTTTGCAAAATATGATGGATTATATTCCCCCATAGAAATTTTAAGAAAAGAAAAAAGGCTAAATAATTGGTTTCTTTCATTATGTTATCTTCACCAATTCCTGTTATAGAAGTTGAATGTGAAAATACTCCATGCAAAGAATATGCCCAAAAAGAAATACACTCTGCCTACTCATCAAAGCACAGTGATAGCATACTTTTCAAAACTGATGTCTATAAAAATACAGGATGCTGATGCACATGAAATTTCAAAAGAAGACATAATGCATGTTTCCACATTTTTTTAACTTTATAGTTCAGAATTCATATCTTCAATAAATAGTTTTCTTTTCTGATTCAGAATATGATTTAAAATTTAATTTTTATTTCTATGAAAGTAAATAAATAGCTATCAAAATTGGAATTGAGGATTTTCAATCAAAATTAAGTATTTGATTGGTCAATCACATTTTTCTGTTTGATTACTAGATCATGAAAAAGTTTGGAACTTTTATTATTGTCTTGGTGAAAACATTTATTTTACACTTGAATACTCAAGTATGGGAGCAAATTTCTTCCTATTTATCTTTCCTAATAACAGGTAAAGTTAATGCTTTTCTTTCCCAGGAAATACCAGGTTGGATTTGATTGGCAGCTGGCATTAAAATGACAGTTTAAGCTTAAACAGCCCACTGCACAAATTTTGGAAAAGTAATCTCTTTATGTTTGTCAGCATTCCCTTTCCCACAACAGATTTTAAAACCTAACACTCTTTCCCACATGTGAGTTAATGAGAAAGGGCTTTCTCTGTTTGTTGTCAGAATTTTATAATAGAGTAGGGATTGCTGGTTTCTAAGATCTATAATTGCACACATAGTCTGGACTCACTTTGCTCAGCTGTGGCTAACTAAGGTAAAACAGAGAAGAATCAGGACCCTTTTATCATTGTAAGTTACAAGACATTGAGTCTGCATTATACCTTCAATCCCAATCACCTCTATTAAGCACCATCTGTGCTCCTTATTTATGTTCACCTGCTTTCTAATTAGCACCTTGCAAAGCTGTACACCTGCAGCAACTCTGTTCTCACCTCATTGCACATTACCCATTAAGTCTCCACAGCACATCCTACACCAAAATAATTTTGTCACTACAACATTATACCTCCTCTCCTTTCAGGGAATACAGGCCAAAATCCACTGCTTAGAATTACGTTATTCTTGGGGAAGAATCTCTATTCCTTTCCTTTTGCATCTTTACACATCTTCACGTAAAGTGAAAATCTCACATGTCTGATGTCAGTATTGCAATTAGTTCTTTTAAGACCAGGGTAAGGGGTAGAAAACAAAACAAAACCCAACCAAACAAACAACAACAAAAAACCAAAACAAAACAAGGAAAAAAATGCAGAAACACACTTTTCTCTTTGAATATCATTAACAAGTATGCGAAACCACAGCCAAATGTTTTTAAATGCTCTCGCTGTTGAAACATACACTTTTGCATTAGCTGCATTTCTTGTGAAGTTACACCAACCCTGTTCTGTTGGTCTGGTTGCTCTTGATAGGAGGGTATTTTATGTTTCTATGTTGCATCACATTTTGTGTAAATCACATGCACACACAAACACACACCGACAAGCCCAGCTGCTCATGAATAACTTAATTGTGAAGTAATTCAGCAAACCCTGAATACCATGTGGACAAAAAAAATCACTTCAGGGGACCCTGATGCTTGGTCAGATTTTGAACTGTAGTAAGCAACATTGTTTTCTCATGCATTCTCATGCAGTAGAACTGTGTTCCTCTGAGCCTTTGTTGTATGATCAGTAAACCCTGTCATAGCCTGTATTTTCCTTCGATTGCAGACAGGTGTGCACATGTGTGTTTCTGAGTGTATGTATGCAAGGAGTGCATAGAGTGATAATCTGCCCTAACACTGTTTAAATCACCATTGTACAATTGTGATTATTAGTAATAAATTGCATGTATGTTGGAACCTTTTTTTTAATGTTAAAGTGGCTTTATTTTTCCTGTCCACATATTAGGTATAACTCTTATTTAAGTAAAAAAAAAAATTAATATTCTGTGATTTTCTTAGTCTCCTAGTGCCTGTAAGTCTTTTCCTATGTGATCACTTATGCCTCTTTGAAGCAGGTGGTATAGGATACTAAATGCTACCCAAGCAGAACTATCATGAATCACTCTTATTTTGTGGTCAGGTTGCAGAGTTGTAAATAACTTCACCAAAGCCAGTAAGCACTGCTTACACAGTCATATGATCTCTAAAAATCAGAGTATTGCAGCCTTCACAATACATAAAATTACAAAACACAATAATGCGAAATTATACCTGGGAAGAAACTGTGATCCGCATTACTAAAATTGGTATATTCACAAAAAAAGGAGTAGTAAATTGTATGTGGAATGACATTTTCGACCTAAGCCATGTCCTCTGCTTAGGAGGGTCTATCTGTGTCTTCAGTGTGGCAGATCACTGGCCTGTTAGCCAAGGACTGGTCTGAAAGCTCTGTCCTGTTTACTGGTATTTTTTTAAAAAAAAGACCATGCAACAAATCCTCATTGAAGAAAACAGTCATAATTCATTGATTTTAATAGCAAAACAGAATTAGGGCTAAGAATATATGCAACCAATTTAAAAGCAAAGACATTTCAAGGAAATCACAGGCAGTATTTCAGATTAGAACTTTCAGCATAAAAAATTATAAAGCATTTTAAGAGATTGAAATTTGAGTACAATTTAACTACCATATGCTTATATGCAAAACCCACAGACATTTGCAATGTACAGATGATGCTGCACATTTGCAACCCAACAGTAACCAAACACTAGCTTCAGTGTGCCTCTTTTAATGACATTCCAATGGATTAGCATTAAAGTATTTCTGCCAATGAAGTACAATTAATGTAAAGCTCAAGCTGCTCATACAACACAAATATGTCTAAGAATTAAATGCAAAATATTTTTTAAGTATTGAATGAAAATAAATGTAGACTGAAAAATCTCATTAATTTGGAATCTACTGGTTGGAAAATCATTTCTCTGCCACACCTTCAGAAGGGGAAAACCCCATCCCGTTTCCTGTCCTAATCACTGTTCCAACTTGCACGGCATATTGAGTTACAATGATTGCGCTACTTAGCAGATACATTCCTGCCCCAAAAAAACCCCAGCCAAGTGTTGAGATTATATCTTTATTTAAATTGTAAGATAAAAATAGTGCCACATGCATATTTTGGGGTAGTACTTCTCCCTACACCATGGTATTAAGAGCTAGATAGCAATCTCTATAACAATGATTCAGTGAAACAAGCCATAACTCTAAAATTCTGTTGAGAAAACACACATCATATGGTTACGCAATCACAGAATGGTTGAGGTTGGAAGGCACATCTTGTGGTATCTGGTCCAACCCCTCTGCTCAGGCAGGGCCACCTAGAGTCAGTTGCCCAGGACTGCGTCCAGACATCTTCTAAATTATCTCCAAGGACGGTGACTCTACAACCCCTGTGGGCAACCTGTGCCAGTGCTCAGTCACCATCACAGTAAAAAACTGTTTCCTGATGTTCAGAGAGAACATCTTGTGTTCCAGTTTGTGCCCATTGCCTCTTGTCCTGTCACTGGGCACCACTGAAAAGACCCTGGTTCTGCCTTCTTTATAACCTCCCTTCAGATATTTATACACATTGACGAGATCCCCAGAAGTCCCAGTTCAGCTTCATGTATCACATAGATTAGGTCAAACCTGTTTCAGTGTGGCCCAATGAATAAATGGCTGCACTAGGCAGCAGATGGCTATTGTAATACCTAAAACATGGACATCTGTCCTTAGCAAGGTGAGTCCTGATACCACTAAACATGCAGGACTTTTTGATTATTATTATTTTTTTAACATTACACATCATCCTGAGCACCCCTCTACTTGCTTTTTGAGTTAGTCAGCAGAAAAGCTGACTGCTAGTTTAGACGTGGGCCTGGTCTTGTGTTTCCCTCCAGAGAAGGGCCCAAGTAGCCTGAATATGTCTGTACTGAATATGTATGTCTAACTACCATATAGTTAGGCTTCAAACATAGTTCGGTCACAATACATAGAAAAAGCTAAATATCTCTGATGGGATACTTCAGCATTTATGCACACTAACAAGGAAACTGCCTGAAGCTGCCTGATAGGACACATTAAGCCTATCCCCTGGGGGAATTCCAACCAGAGTCATCTCTTGGCCTTTGCTACTAAACTAGCAGGGGTCATGCTTTGTAAACAGATGGCAGATGTCATTTAGCCATGTATGTCACCATACAGATTTTCTAATACCCTAGTGGTTAACGTGTTCAGATGAGGTGTGAGATTCCACTCTTTCATCAGTTGTATCTCCTTCTAGGAAAGTTTCCAGATACCAGAATACAGGATTGACTAAAAGGGAATACATTTCACCTCTGTGTTTTAGGTGGACCACTACATAGCCAAGAGATAAGGGTAGTAACTTTTCTTCACAAATATTTCTTCAAGATCACTCTATTATTATTTATAATAAAATTCTATTACATTTTAAGTGCACTAATCATGAATAATTAACTAAATCTACTAGTCAATCTACCTCTATTCTTTGTTTTTTCTTTACCAGATGCATTCTGAAATGCCTCCATGAAGTCAGAGAAAAACTGCTTATCATGTCAAATAATGAGTTCTATAGATGATATAGTTTATAAAAAACATCTCATACACAAATAAAGTCTTAAATGAATGTGCTTGTTTTGCAGTACCAATGCAATTAAGTCCTGTCATTTTGTACACAGCCTTGGGAATCACAGCATAAGTTATCATTAATCAGAGGAAAGAATACAATAAATATAAATCCATATAAAGAAACATGATCTCTTCTGACCACTATCAAAATAAGGTACAGTGGAAACACAAGGCATTTATAAGAGTTATATGTTCACATATCCAGAGAATTTAGCATTTTAACTGGACTTTGACTGATTAAACATAATGTCCCAGTGATAAGCCAAGAACTGTACTCTGAAACATGGCATTGACAGAAAATATTTTAATAACACAACTGGGAGACTAACTCTTCATAAACTATTTCTCCATAGAACTCTGCTGTTTACACGCCACATTCCCAAAATACATTTTTTCCTCAAATGTTTATTACCCTCTATCACTCCAGTTGGTGGGGGGTAGGGAGGGTGGGGATTAGATCTTGCTGATTCTTGGAGCTGACTATGAAAACTTCAGTGGAAGCAATCACTGTGCAATATGTGTTACTTCTTTTAGCCACGCAGAATGGTTTATGCATCATGAACGGAAGAGTTCATAGCCCCTTTTTGCTTGAATTCTTACACCTTCAGGTATAAAAAAAGTCTCCTTGAACAACAGTGCAAACAATTTTACCATTTATGGCAACCACAGCTGACTACATAAATATTCACACACACAATTAATGGAAGTTTTCTGTCAAATGCCCAGCAAATAGTTCTGCAGTATGGTAACATTTGCATCTATTAAGCAAAACCATAACTTAAAATTTCTTTCAAGTTTACTCTGGTATGTCTGAAAATTTGAGGCAGAAAATATGTCCAGCATCTGTGTTTTGTATCAAAAAATTGATAATTCTGATTTTTGAATGACCTTTTTGATACAACAAAGTACATTCTACAGAAGCTATGAATTACAAACATTTTTGCAGACACTTTTGCTTGTTACTTCAGCATCAGTATGGTTCCAGTTGGTCTTGAAATGTACTGTTATGTCCAGACTTCCTTTAAAAAGAAATATATTTTTGGCTGTACCAACTTTGAACACAATGTTTTACAGCTTCCCCATGAAGTCTTGTATGGATGTGCTTCATGCTTTAATTCTGCAGAGTCACAAACAGAGATGGGAAAATAAGCATATAAAAATCCATGGATTATAGATACATTCCTATAAACATTGCGGTGGACAATGGCAAAGCTGACCCTGTTATTAGCAAAAAAATGGGCATGGTTCTCCTATGTCTCATCAATACAAAACGGTGCTCTTGCATGCCCTCTGCATGAATGTAGTTTTAAACCAGTTAACTTGGCCAAGGTAAAAAGGTATTTTACTTTCATGAACCTGGAGTTACACAGAAAAAAATAATCCACAAAAGTTTATATGTGACACTCCAATGTGTAAATAATTTATCTGTTAATCCCCTCAAAGACTGCTGATGGACAAGTGTGTTAACAAATATAAGAATTTCTATTGGTTTATAGTTTATCAGGCTGTCCCATTAATTTTTCAAGCTCTTCCAGTAACAAATGTTTAAATTATATAGATAAGACGAAAGGGTCAAACAAAAAAAAATATTGTTTCTATCTTCCTTATACTATTTCTTCGTCTATAGAACTGTTGTAGCTAGCTTCTTATTCAAGTAGAACACGTTTTATCTCTCCTTGTTTAAATTCATGGTATTAATAGTTGTTTGATCAGTTATATATATAATTGCATAGTATCCACAGCTACCAGAAGTTTGGGGCTTTTTTGTTTAAGGAAATGAAATATATCATCACTACTACTGTAACGCTGTAGATTCATTTTCCCTACGCACCAGCCTATTGAGGAGGTATAAGCTGCATTGTGTCTACAGAAGTGCAAAGTATTTGCATATTTCAAATCTGTGAAGCTTCATGGATGAGCAAAAGAAAATAACCACTGCTGCATGTATTTGTGTCAGATGGCAGTATGGATAAATATTTCTGCTGCTGAAATCTTCATTTTTATGTGTCCAATTATTAAACTATTCACAAGGCAAAGTACTTGAATTAATATCTGGTTAGCCAAAATAAAGGTACTATAATTGCAACAGTTATTTCCTCTTAGAGGTTTTTTTGTGGGCTTTTAGAGTTCCTGAAATACAGCTCCTGCAATAAACAGGCCATATCAAATATTTTAAAGCATTTCTTAACAAAACGAATTTACATATTATCGCAAGAACAGCTAAACAGATTTAGAAGGTGTTATTTTCAGGAGCAGGTTAGTTGAAAAGTATTTTGAAATATGAAGGGCACTGTTTTGCTTCCATTAAAAACAAAAAACCACACAGGGTTCCACTGGAGCAGCACAGAGGCTGAAATAAGCTTTTTTACTCCAAAGCAAACAAATAAACAGAAAACCCAAACAATCATTTGCATGTCTCAGTTCAGAAATGCCTCACAGCTGCATATGTTTCTATGAGAGCTTCTTAGAATATGTGGAAGAGAATAATTAATCGATGTTTCATTTAGGTGTTTGTCTTAGACTTTATTATTTATAAATAAACCAGTATCTTTATTCCCTTGTGTACTGTGCCTTACAGCAAAACCTGAAAATATGTATTAGAAATTAAGTATATATGTTTCTATTAATATTAAAATATTTTGTAGCTGTTATTAAGTCAATTAAGATTTAGTAGATAACTGTCTCACACAGAAAATTTTGTGGGTTGGTTTAAGAATCCCATACTAAAGAATGTAAATTATGTAGAAAATGAACATAAGGAACAGAGTGCTAGCAGAATAGAATGAAAAATTTTTAAGAACATGAATAAAAATCCAAGAGCAAATTTTTTTCGTGTTTAAAGGAAACAATAGGATCACTGTGCAGAGATAATTTTTCATTAAAATGTTAGGCATGTTTATACCTACTGTACATGGCTTAGAGGTGCTCTTTTGTGTAAAGTAGATAAAATCCTATTGATTGAGGATCTTTGAAAAAAAGTGTCATGCATATAAGGCATAGATTATGGGTCCATAATAATATGCATTGCCATGAAAATGCTGTAACAGCTGTGGGGAGTTGTTCTATCTGTTGTGCCAATGAAATGAAGAACAAAACCTATTTCAAAGCATGAAGACTGGAAAATAGAGCAGGCTCTGGCATGCACTATGCATCATATTGTATACTTGGATTGGTGAAATGGATTTGTACTGTTACTTCATACAGATTTCACTGAATGAAGATTTCTGAAGTAGTTAAAAGAAGAAGTCAAGTTAGAGGTAGATTCACAAGAAAGAATATTCAATATCCATTTCCTATGAAAATAAGTATTGAAAAGTGCATATGCCCGTTCCCAGCAGCAGGAAAGGTGCTGCACTTTTATTATCTCTTTTCCTCTGAAAAATTTCTTCAGACTAAGATGGAAAGTTATAGTCTTGCTTTGCCACTGACAACTTCATTTAACACCATGGTCACAGAGTATTGTCTCTTGGTCCCTTGGCAAGGGTCAAGTTTGTAAGTTGTCTCCATATCTATGCAATTAAAACTCGAACTTGTATGGCTAGCTGTTGCCAAAAGGCTACCACAAGGTTAGGGACAGACAGTCAAATTACCTGATCCATCACTTGATCCATACTCACATTACTTGTGAGTAGGTGATTCCTTTCTGAACAGCTCCAAACCCAATATTTTTTAATTTCTTTTTTTCTTTTTCTTCTTTTCTTGCTTTGTTTTTAACTGGACAGGACAGAACATCTCAATTCAGTCATAAGAATTGCAGAACTGAAAATTGTCTCATAACAGATTTTGCTGTATTTCATAATAAAGAGTACCAGTATGAAATTTTTATTTTAAATACTTTCAGAGAAAGATAAGGCAAGAATGAAGGAATAATGGCACCAAATGATCATTATCACTCTACCACTGTAACTGAACTGTCCTATTGGAATGTAACTGTCCTCTAAGGAATCCAACAATACATATAATTTCAGCTTAAATTTCAAGCAACATGGACATTCATCCCTAATATTAGACAGAAGCCATCTTTTTTTTTTTATGCAACACCCAAAATAATGCAACATCATTTATGCAAGATTGGCCAATACCCATCCATGGAGGTTCAGATTGGTGATGAAGGACAGTAACTACTTTCTGTTACCAATCAGACAGAATCAATTGTCCCAGTCTTAAATTTCATCTTTCATTTTATTAAAGAAGCTGGGATTTTAAGCTGCAATGCTGTTTTTCAGTGCCTTCAATTCAAAAGATTTAAGCCAAGTTTTTATTCAGTAGCTAGAAACTTTGATATATAATTACCTTTTCCCCACCCAGTCACTGCAAGTGGTAAATTGTGGAAATGCATCATTTTTCTAGCACTACTTATATAATAAAATTGAGAAAATTAATTAGTAGAATCAGTTTCCTTCCTCGACCATTTAACTAGTTACAGCAAGCACCAGGGAAAGGGGGTTATCCCAGCTCTGGCTGGGTGATGAGCCCTGCGCCACACGCTGCCACCCCGGCCTAACAGCCATCCCCAGGCCTCTGAACGTGCCAGGTGCGCACAGGGAACTAAATGTCCACCCACAGCCTGGCATGTCCGAAGGACATCCCACTGCCAGAATTGCTCCTGGCAAGTAATGGGGCTGGCAGGCAGGGAAGGCCCTGGCTGGAGGGCAAGGTGGAAGCCCACTGGGAGGCTGCTGGGGTGAGGGACACCAGCACGAGAGGTGGCCACTGTGACAGGCCATGCTACGAGGGAGGCACCATGGTGGGAGCAGCCAAGGTGGCCAGTGGGGGAGACCGGAGCCCACTGGGGGGGACAGGGTAGCCCCTCAGGGAGGCCACCAGAGGCTCGAGGAGCTCAGGAACAGCATCAGAGAGAGCAGCCCTGCAGGGAGGCAGCAAAGGTGGGTCCTGCATGGGGGAGGCGGAGGAGTGGGATGCAAAGGCCAAAGGAACGCCAGAGAAAGGGAGTGAGGGATATGATTCTGCATTAAACTTTGTAATAAAACAGAATTAAGATTTTTATTTCCCCTGTTAAGAAACACTGCTTTGTGTGTTATTTCATTAGAGAGTATTATATTGCACACACAGGCAGAAAATTGAAGTAACAGCCTACCTTCATCATAGCCTTTTCTACTTTTGTGCTTTATTTTCATCTCTTATTCCTTGTCAACAAATTTTTATTTCACAGTTGTTTTGCATCAACACGGAGTGCTGCATCCAATTTATTCTGTGCCAAAAGCGTTTTAAAGAAGTAGTATAAATCAATCATCATAAGAGGTGACAATAATAAAGCACTACTCTTCTACCCAAGGACTTCATATTATTATGTGAACATCAGTTCTTCCCCTTGAATATCTTTCTCTGTGATGGCCAAGTCAGCAGGCTAATACTTTGTCATCCAAAAAGCCAGTCATGCCTCTGCCATAACACCGGCACC
This sequence comes from Falco cherrug, assembly GCF_023634085.1. Taxonomy (NCBI): domain Eukaryota; kingdom Metazoa; phylum Chordata; class Aves; order Falconiformes; family Falconidae; genus Falco; species Falco cherrug. Next base: position 100,224,092 of record NC_073698.1, read on the forward strand.
TTTCATGGAAACAAAACTAGAACAAAGGGATAAATTACTAGCCTGGTGTAAGGCTGTATACAAAAGCTATTGAAGAGCTTGGGATTATTCCTGTTACATCCACAAGTTTTGGGTCAAACCACATATAAGGATGGTCCTTAAGGATCTTAAGGAAAACCTCTGCTACACAGTTAAGTCCCTAACTATAACTTCTTTGAAACAGTCTTTTGAACCGTATGGACAAAACATCCTTGTCTGTGTTTTTCCATGACTGAACATAGGCAGCACCCCCTTTAAAGCTGTAGGAATGGTTGGGAAGAATGGTCAGCAAAACCAGCATAGGATTATTTGTTAGCACAAACTTCTAGCTGGGCAGCAGTGAGGAGCAAATTGTGTGTGTGTGTGTGGGGGGGGGGGGGGGGGGGGGGGCGTGGGGAGGGGCAAGGGTGAGAGAGAAAAGAAAGTGACCGCAAATGGTTCATACAAATTCTCAAATACTGCATTCATTACAAATCTCCAGACACCTGGCAGTCCTGGGTTAACAATTGGACTTGATGATCTCAAGGTCTTGTCCAAACTAAATGATTCTATGATTCTGTGATCATTGAAAAGAGGAAATATGAAAAGTCTGATCATTAGATTTCTGATTTTTCCAAGACTGACATCTAAGAAATACATATACATACATATATAGAAGCATAAATGTATGTAGGATGAAAGGGAAGGAGGTCCCAAATCAGTGAACTTCCAAGGCAGGTGAGGTTGCTCTGGCTTTGTTCAGCCCAGGTTAGAACAGCTGCATGGGTGGAGACTCCAGAGCCTCTCTTGGCAGCTGGTCCACCTCACATTCTTACCCCTCTGAATCCAGTCATTTAATTATTATTTATCTGTTATTGAAGTATAACACCTTCATGGCAAAGAAACCCACTCACACTTGTTGGTATTCACTTTTTCCTTTTTTGTTTATTTATAAAGAGAGTACCTAACTCCCTGTGACACAAACTGAACAAACTGATAGATACTGTAAAGGAAAATCTTTATTTCTGGAGTTAGCAGTGGAAGAATTTGTCTACACAAGGCTATACTGATATTTTCCCAGCGTTATTGTTATATGAGTGAAAGCTCATAATCATCTCTTTTTATTAGCACTAGATAATATCATATTCATTGCAAGTTTGGTCTCTAATTTTACAAGGGCACCTTGAAATCCATGTACCTCTGGGGCAAAGAAGTCACTATTATTTTAATAGCTGTAATCTGCACCAATAGCTCAGATATATATAGGCAAAAAAAGTCTGGGATAATCTGACTCTCATTCACATTCACAGTTTAAATGGAGGCTATCTTTCATCAAACTGCCCATCTGTCTATTTGTGTGCATATAAAAAGAAAGCAGAAATAATACAGAAGAAAAAATAAACAGTTATCTGAAAGGTAGTTTGGGGGATAAGATACGGTCTTGATTCAAGAGATAGAGGAAAATGGTTTTTGCATGGTCTTTTTGGAGCAGCAGAGGGGAAAATTATCTACAGACTATCAGTATGTAGGTGTCTGAAGATAATGATGAAAGGGAATTTATTTGTAAAACAACATGTTTGCAAAACATACCTATGCGATTTCATCAAAGATGGTTTAATTATAAACCCTTATGACATACATTAATACAAAAATATCCATTACAGTGATATTATCCCTTTCTTAATTCAGCAGGGTGGCAACAGTTTTTGCCTAAAACATTCTGAATAGCTTCCACTACAAAGTTAATCATGTTGATCCTGTAATTCTGATTTATCTGGATTTGTATTATATTGTAGTATAAATGTTTTCAAAATATTTCGGAAAGCATTTCAAAAGACAAACTTAATCCAATTCTGCCTGCCAGACCATCCACATGCTGAACCCTGAAAAATCACATTACTGCATGAGTCAAGTTTCTCTCACCCTTTCACCTAATTTTGTTCTCTGATTTTTATGCCAAAGATATATATTTAGAAATATTTAGTCAGTGCAATGTTGGATGGAAAATAAGTTTTCTATTCCTGTAAAATCAGTGATTTAGGTGTTTTATTTTATACACACATGGAGTAATTAAATTATTCACATAAACACACATTAGTTTTGATGCTATTTTTAGTGCAAGATCCAGTTAAAGACTTGGGTGACTTAAACACAGTCTGAATGTCCTATCACTGCTTATTTTTTTCTCCTTGTGACTGAAGAAGGCATTCATAAGTGTCAAGACCAAATGGCTCTTTTTGCTTTTTCTCTCAAGCAGCTGCAGAATTACACAAGAAGAGAAAGAAAATTGAGAGTGTTATATTGAGAAATGGGCATGTTCATGCATGAAGTTCAAACAAAATGTGCTGGCAACATAGAACAAAGTTCACTGGGTAATTCCAAATACATTCTTTGGGTAATTTTTCAGAGGGCAGTGATCACAGAGTTAGCATAATAAAGGCTCTTTCAATAAGTAAAATTCTAAAGGATCCAAAAATGCCCTTCTTCTCACACAGTTCTCTTGAAGCATAGATGTAATGCCAAGACTGACTTTCTGTGTGCCTGCTATGTACTGTATGCCTGCTACTCTGCTCCATATGTTCTCCTGGCCTGCTTTTTTCTTTGTGTGTGTCTCCTGTGTAATTTTGCTTGTCTCCATGCTGTGCCTTGGAGAAAAGAGGGTCATCCATTCTGACAAGCTGCATCCCAAATGCTGTTAGAGCTCCTTTGAATAAAAAGGACACTCCTCATACCACACTTCTAAAGTACAAGTCATATGCAGGCAACCTTGAGCTGGTGGAGCATTGTCATTATAGTTCCAGGTCTACAGGTGTGGCCTGGGAAGTGAATGTATCTGGCACTGCCAGGATCAAGATATGTAATTTAGGTTAACCCACATGAAGACCACAGGTAAAGCTATACTAATGCAGAACTCCAAAAGGAGAAGGAAGCTTGGAGATGTTCTCAAATGTAAGCCAGTACCATAAAAATTATAAACGTAACTGATGCCATCAGGATGCAGTCCCCCTGGAAGTGCTGATGTTACAAAGGAATTCTAGAATTAGGCTGGTGTGAGGGGTATTAGAATATTAATAATATTATTAATAATACATGCTGATAGAGTTTGTTCTGGTACTAAACTGGAAGGAATAATGCATGGCAACCTGAACATAATTAAACAGTCACCCTCCTATCTTAACATGATGACCACGAATTGATCTAGTCTATCTTTGATGTGGGTTAGCCTATAACATACATTTATTTTCTAGATGGTAATCTACACAGCACCACGAATTCAACTTTTCTTCTGTTTTGTGAATACATAAGTATATTTTGCATAATATTTTACTTATTTTAAATACACAGTTTCTTAGCTCTTCCTGCCTTAAGCCATTCAATGATAGATCTAAAAAAGAGTATCTGGTGGTATAGCAGATCCACTGTAAATCTACAAAGAAAGCCTGAAGCCAAAACACATACACAAGAGATGGAGACTAGCTCTACAAAACGCTTCTCAGTAATTCTCCACTGAATAGCCATGAAAAAGCATTAGGCATAAAGATGGGTGAACACAGCTGTGGATTCCTCTGTGATCCTGTATCAAGAGCTGTTCTGTGGATAATCCATTTAAAAATGCTCTTTGGCCTGAGCTAGCATGTGCCAAGTTTCTGCATCAATCATGACATTCTGCCTTGCCCAGATAGAAGCCAGTCAACAACTAATACGATTACATGGACACGATACTTTTCAACAGGAAAATGGCTTAGAAACTTGCAATTGGATTGAACCGATAATCCTTTGAATGAAAGGTGGCTTTTCATGTACTGATGCTGAATGACTATTTATAGCAATGGAAACAAGAGACAAAAGTTCAAAACAAATTTGGGGTTTTCTTTTCTTTTTTAAGGCTTTAGTGCCTTAAAGTGTTTGTCACTTAGTTTGGAGGTCATACCCCAAACATTTCTCTGAGAAGAAAGAAAGATCCAGTTGGATACAGTGAACATATCCTGATTAGCAAAACACTTACTGTAAATGGGTTGTGTTTGCAATCTACATTGCAGGACATCACAGCTCTATTATAAGGCAGCAACAGCCAAAGATGTCCATGAGCATCATTTAATTCCTTTTGAATGTGTAATTATAGTATAGTGAAGTGTGCACTATTTGCAGCTGAAAATTATTAACTATATATAAAAATATAAAGTATTATATCCTAGCAGCACTGTTCTGTCATTTTAGCAGAACTACATTTTATTTCAGTTTAGCAAAATTAATTTTATCTAAATAGCCAAAATGTATTACTTTAGACTACAGGATGAACAAGACAAAATGAAAATCACGCTAGTGAAGCTAATTGTTCTGTTTTGTTTACGTGAACAGCAACACATGAAATATCAACTTGTTGCAATGATTTTCCTGTCACCTGTATGTTTTTCCTGAATTTACTATGGAAAGACAGGAAGCAGAGCACAAAACCTAGAAGTTTAGCCTTCTGAACACATAGGCCTGTTCCTGCAGCAGGTTTTAACTGCCGCAAGCACCCAGCCCAGTGTAAAAACACTGCTCTAGCCAGAGCAATCAGAAGGCACTGCAAATCCAGAATAAGACGCAGTATGATTACCTGAGCAAAAGCACAAAGAGCCTACATTTGCCTGCTTCCTTTGGTCTATCACAAACAGCATTTTTAATGGAAAATCTTGGAACTTTTCCTGGGCTATCTTACTGTAATTTAGTTGTTAGCAATTACTTGATAATTTTAATTAATCAATATTTAATGTTTTAAATCTCTCTGCAATTGTAAGCACTTGCATTTTCCCCACATTTCTAGCCAGGAGAAGCTATCTTCAGGAGTTAGCTGGCTGCCTATAGTCCGAAGGGCTTTAGTGAAAGCAGGAGTCCTTATATGACCTTAGGCTGACCTTTGCTTGACTGTCAGTAAATCTAGGCTATGGTAGCACATTGTGGCTTCTCTGCAACATGATATACAGAGCACACCCCTCATACTAGGTTCCATTCCTGTCTAAGGCTGCATTTGCCTGCCAGTGTTTCATCACTGGAGAAAACTTGAGTTGTTTTTCTATGGTGACTTTCCATTCATTGGACATGTCCGCATTTTTTGCTCTACTACTGGCATTAATAGTTCTTCCTACAATGGGTTTCAGGGTGGGTATATTATATTTTATGTAGGTTTTTTCATAGTACTTATTAGGTTCTCCTTTTCTTAACGTAAGCCTTTAAAAAAAAGATTACAAGTGAGTTTATTGTTGGCAAAAGAGGGTGGATTTCTTGCATTAAAAACTGATGTGCTCATCATTCTTTATTTAGAATAATTTATTAGTCCAAACCCCAAGAGTACCTTAGAAAACCCCAAAACCGTACCTCCTGTGAGCACACCACACCCACATCCACAAATGTTGATCAGATGAACACTCCCTATAAACTAATTAGTATATAAAAGCCATTTGCTTTTGTGCCAAAGTAATCTATGGCCAAAGATTCAGCCAAAAGCATGCCAACTCTAAGTGTTTTTGTTGCTTTGCATCTGAAGTTAAATTACTTTTCAAACCTCAGACTACATTCAAAAAAGACGGATAAAAATGTATTACCTTTTGTATGGTGGGGAAGTTAGCCGCTCTGTCTGAGCCTCTTCCCAGAAAGTTGCTGGATCTTGCCTCAAAATACAATGTGACCAATGTGGGCACAAAGTGAACTGGGTGGGTAATGTCTAAGGGTGGGATTCATCAGATTTAAACCTCAGCAAAAGTTTCAAAGGACTGGTTCACATCCAAAGACTTGACCATCAGTTTTGAACTGTGCCAAAACAAATCAGTGACCTAAAAAGACTTTGCATTGTCTACCATCTTCCTCCTTGTTCTATTTTTTCCCTAAATAAAAGAAAATTGCTGTGATACACTCCATCAGGAAACAGAAGGAAAATAAAGGAGTTCTTTAAACCACTTCCCAGTGAACAAAGAGATGATCCAAATGAGAAAGGGTAAAGCAGACAACTGGTTTACAGTCTACAGCCGACAAAGGAAGAAAGAAAGAAAGTCAAGTCCATCTATCCTTCTGGCTTTTATAACTCACTCATTAAAAAACAAAACAAAAAACCAAGCAAAGCCCAAAAACCTATTCTAATCAAATGAGGTTAAAAGACTACTGAGGCAGCCTGTTTCCTATTTCATCTTAATTATTTTTATTTTGTTAATTAATTTTGAGAATATTAACATACACTTTAATGTTGAGGTTACTACTTCTTTGTAATCAGATTAAGTGATTCCAAGTCTTTCATGTGTTTTCTAGCTTTCCTTTCAACAGCTTTCATAACTGCCTGCTTCTATTTATACTTCTCCTACCGCAAAGTCAATGTCACTGAGATACTTCTGCTCTTGCTCAAAAGAAATGTTAAATCTGCTGTTTTTGGAAAAGGGCTCAGCATTATTTGTGCTGACTAATTAACTTCATTTCTTTCATCTTGTTTTCTGTTTTCCATCTCTTTTATTTTGCATTAACCCCTTACTGCTAACATTCTCCAGGCAGCAGTCTACTGGAGCCAGGCTACCATCACACTGACAGCTCCTTAACAATAGGCAGAGATGCTGGAGTATTTCTGTGTGACAGGCTGCAAAAAACATCCCCACTTTCCTGATATGGTCACACTCAGAGATAAGCTGTGATGGGTCACACATTTTCCTTCCACACTGCTTGTTCCTGCCCAATTGAGCAATGGCAGCAGGGAGACATTTTTCTCCTAGCACTCAACAAAATGTAATAACAGGGTTCCTACTGTTAGAGAGGCAAGCCTTGCTTTTGTTGGCATTGATAAGAGTTCTAATGTAAACATTGGCCTTGAAAGACAAAATACTTGTAGTTAAGAGAATATAAAAATGTCTAATAATAACGTATCTTCATTCTAAATTCTGACACGTGCTTCTGAGATCACCAGTCTTTCCTGTTAAAGGCATAAACCTAAGACCATAGCTTAAGTTATAGCAATCCTATAAAAGACATAAAGGTCAGAATACAAGGTGGTTTTCCCCCTCATAAAGCTTGTTTAAAGCTAATACTGAAAGCAGCCAGAGCCTTTTCACAGAGTAACAGATGTAAAAATACAGGTCAGGATCCTGGCTCTGCCTGTCTGCCTTTGCCAGAAGATCCAGCCCACCAAAGACATGGAACCAACTCTGTGCTCCTTCAAAGGTCCGGCAAGGGTGACACTGACATGCCGTATCCATCAAAACACAGTGCCTCCTCTTCTTTGGTATTAGCGATCAGACTTGATTTTACTTTGCTACAGGGCTGCAGGTGCACAAAACACTTCAGGAACTCCTAGTCCAAAATACCTTCCAGCTTGGTACACGCTGTCCCTACTCACAAGCAACAGATCTCAATACAAGTTTTAGCACAATTTATATCTAATTATTGAATAACCCACCTGTTAAATTTTCCTACAAACCAGATAATTTTAGGAGTACTCAGAGGTGATAATCAGCTTCAGTATATTGGCCTGTTCTCTCCTGGTTGCAGAAAATGACTGGAGTGAAAAAGTTACTTGGTATTTGGCCACTACTATAGTTCTGATCCACCAGAGCAAAACTATACCATAGTGAAATGCAAAATCAGGAGAAAAAAAAAGCAGCTGTAAAATGTCAAGCTTGTTCATCTAACACTAGTGATTTAAATCCACACTCAGACAGGTAACAAACCTTATCAACAGTTCCTGAGGTCACAGGACCTCCACTGTGCCAAGCACCTGATCTTGCAGATTTAGTTTCTGGTTGCCAGAGCACTGTCTAAATGTAAAGAAGTTTTTAAAAAGATTATATATTTTATTTTAAAAGCCTTCAGTGGCCTGACAATAATTAGCCACAAGGTCCACCATGTCATTAGGATCAGAGACACTGGTCATAATGGCATTAATTTTTCTATTGCACACATAAAGCCAAGGGTAATGACTGCCAGATATATCCCATCCACTTTGTCTGGGTCTTACTGCCAGGGAAAATGTATAAAATGATTACAGACCTGGGTGCACTGCTGTACTATGATGTCAGATGCTTTTTTAAACTGCTGTCTTCCAGATTCATGATTTATATTTACAAATCTGTATTCCCAGTGCTTTAAAACATAAAATGAGTGTGTAATCAATGCAGCAATGTCTCTCTGAGTTTACGGTCTGGAACAATGGCTTGAAATAACATAAATTGCCTCATATTTCCTGGTAGGATGTTATTGCTGAAGTCTGGTGACAATTCCCTTAACATCAACTATTTCACTACTGATTCTACTAGACCACTACTAGGTAACCACCCACGCTGCATGTACCTACAGCTTTTGACAAATGTTTGATGTGTGAGGCTGAAGACATTCACATCTATTCACTGCATATTTAAAGTAATTCCCTACCTGGCCAGCAAAAGTCACGGAATGAAGAAATACATCTTTTCTGAATTAAACTGGTCCCTCAATACTGAAAACCAAACATTGTCATGTCATTTTAGGTGCCTAAGGACCCAATTATCCTTTCTATAACTGCCAACTTTCAGGGGTATTTTTAGCTTCTCAAATGTCTTGTGTTGCTGAATTTCATTAAATAGCATTTAATATAAATGTAACACTAGAGGAATGGATACCTATTCAACAGGGCTGTGCAAGAAAGTGGAAAACAAGACAGTACACTGAGTGACCCAGCTACTTAATTTCACAGTGCCTACCTCCAATCCAATCTGTGCCAGAAGTCACTGTTTATCTATTGTATCTAAATTGTCTGTGATATCCATAAATAGATACTGCTCCAAGGAGGGGTTATTGCTAGGTCCACAGAGACATCATCTGAACCTTCCTCACCACCCCAGAAAACTTTCCAGTTTTCTAAACACAATGATTGCAGATGCAATGAATGTGCCACAGTCACTTTTCTGTTTTCTGACAAATTTATGACCACGCTTTCCTCAAGAACAGTTGAATAGGTTACTCCGTAATGTGCTACTATGCCTGTGGGAGAAAAAAGACAGAAACAGTTTTATTTTCTAGAAATATATTCTGCCTTTTTCTTGAAGATAATTTGGTTTCATTTGGTTAGCTAAGGGAAAGAGGGGGAAAAGGAAGGAGCAAGCAATGTAGAATAGAATAAACTATACCCTACCCTCCGAAAGCAGCATTTGGCACACAGACAACTCGCTAACAGTTTCTCAGTAGTGATAATTAGCAAGTCAGCTTCTGTCTGTCTATCTCCTGTTCAGCTGTGTTTTGCTATCACAGTAGTTCCAGTCATCTCCTTTCTTCCCACATAGCAAATCTACCAGTAGAGGAATTATCCTGGCACTATTTTATAATTAATTTGTATTATTTTCCACAGGGTTTATATGTAGTTACTTTTGTATCATGAGTGAAATTGCATTACACACAGCATTTTTGAGCATTTGCCTGTCACATTCTTTGCAACTCTATATACTTGTGGAGGATGAGTAGAACAAAGTAGTTTACAAGCTAGATATAGGCACCACTAAATGAAGGACTAGCTCAAGATGGGAGCAAACCTCTGGGATTACAGTTACATTCCCAGGGCAGCAGCATTCCCAGAGGGCAGAGAGATGTTCAGATGAAAGAGAAGGGTGATGAGCCTTGGAGAAGATGGCTTTATAAATCTTACAGAGACCATTTCTTTTTGCTAGACTGTGTTTCTAATTTACCTGTACTGTCACAACAGTTCTAAGGACACATGACTGATTTTCCCCCACCTTATGTACAGAAGAAATGTTCAAGAAAAGGTAAAGTTGCATGCTGCAAATGATGAGGCCTCCAGGCATTGAGAGAGTCTTTCAAACTTCTTTTCCCCTTCTTCTCCCTTCTTCATGAGACTTCTTCATCATTGCACCAGGTTTCTTCCATCTTTTCTTCATCTATACTCTTACTTTCTACTTGTTCTTACATTTCCAGGAAATTTTCATTCAATTGCTGCTACTTCTTCCTTCAATCAACTATTTTTTTCAAATTTTGAGGAGCAATCATGAGGGATTTTTTTCCCTAATTGTACAAATAAATTGCTTCTTACTTCCATGATGTTAAAAGGATGGCAGGTCAAGGAAAATATAAAGGCTAAAGAACACAATTGAATCAAAAATTTTACTTTGCATTCATGAACTGTTTGTAAGAATCAAATCTTGCCACTGATTGTCTAGTTACAATCAAGATGGACACCCCAAGTGTGACTAGTAAAAACTCTATGACTGCAACAATAAAGCTGCAAAATCAATACAAATCAGGGAGCAAGGCAAAATGACTCTGCCAGACAAAATCTTTATCGTTTTCTTGAAAAACACTACTGTATAGGTTATTGTGGAATGGAGAGAATGGAAATAGCTAAAAATATCAAAAAATAAATAATAAAACCTTTTTTATTTGGAGAATAATGTTCTCATGTCACAGTATCACAGAGACAATGCACTGCAAAAGAAAACTGAAATCCTGACTGTAAAAATACATGTATCATAAAAATGGAACCGTCTAGAACCATCTAATATCAAGCAGGGAAGAACATAAACAGAAAAAGAAACAGTCACAAATAAATGAAAAATGCTGCTATAAAACTGCCTAGAAATGAGGATAAGTATAACAAGCATCAGTGAAACTTGGAAAAGAATGCAGCTTTTAAAAGTAAATTTTCCTTCACAGGATAAACAAAAAAACAGTTGGATTGCAGAGAGATATTTACCTGTGGTAATTCATACTTTTCACAGGCAATTTTATGCTGAATCTAAGGTCAAGGCAAAGAACAGCCCAGACTAGAAGCTCTCAATGGACAAAACTGGGCTCTCAGAAAAAATCAAGCTACTAAATTAAGGTCACCTATGCCACCTTGATTCAGGTTCCCACTATATCATCTGCATTAGCTTACACATTCATTATTCTTTTGTGACATTCAGACAATAATTGCTGCACGTAGAGTACATGGTGTTTGTTTAACAGAAAGTGAGACGCTAATTTCTCAAAGCCTCCAGCTGCAGTGAAAATGAAACTTAATGTGCTGTGATGACAATCACTTCCATTATAAGAAGAGACCCATGTGGCCAGGTCCTGTGATCATGTAAATAAAGGTAATACTAGAACGTAAGAGGTAAGCCTCTGTCTGGCATTTCCTAATTTTGAGTACTTGGAAACTTTGTATTTCCTTAATGTGTCTTTCTTTGTATGTATTTTCTAAAATGTAAACTGAAGTAAAACAAAATAAAACAGAAACTATTGTATCATGATGATAGTCTCTATAGGTCATCAGTAGTATCAGGAAGTAAAACAGAGGGTTGATGACACTCAAGGACTATCTACTTCAACCTTAATTTCTGAATAGGAACATATGACTGTGGCCACAGGGCCTTTTGCAGTCTTTATCCACTCTTTTCCATCTTTTCCAATTTGTTCCACACCAGCATTTTTGCCCATGGGTTATTTGGTTTTTTCCCTTTTTCATTCTTCTGGGCTGCACAATGATGATTTCCCTCTTTCAGCATCGCACTCCCACAGTTTGTCCATCTTGTCTCAATACTTCACTACGGGCCAGTTTTGTCCCTGAAGATCCCAGCCACCAAGCTTGGGTTCCTCCCTGCCCTGTCCCAATTCTGCTGAGCTGTGTACCACAGCCTCCTCCTTTGCTTCCAGCTGACAGACCAGGATTTTCTACTTCTGTATTTAAGGCAGGCACTCAGAGAGATTTTCATTAAATGATTCTCTGGTTCAGAAAAGAGGCCTAATTCAGAAGCTTCTCTCTCTTCACAAACTCTACAGGATTTTAAAGAAAAAAAATAGCTTTGTAATTTGCAAGCCTAATTTTACGTAGTGCATACATCATCTATAGTGCTGGGGTAGTGACAGCAGTGATGGGAGTTCCCTTATTTATCCTAGGATCTAATCTTATGTTTCTTACTAATGAAATCTAAGAAATCTACCCAGTGGTTGTATACAACAGTTCTTCAAAACCTAGAACGGTGGGATTTTGAAAGAGACAGCAAACGATGGGGGAAACAGCACAGTGGACTATGTCTATTTTCATGAGTATGTTCATGAATGTTCAAAAATGTTCAAAAAGAAGAGACATTCTGAATATTGCTATCATATCTGAACAATCAACAATACATATGGATTGAGTTGCCTGTAAGAAACACATTTTATAGCAATTTAAGGATACATCTTTTCTTACTCTAGTCATACCCTGGTACTAATGTGCGTGTTGATTTTGAAGAGACTCAGTCATGTTATAAAAATAAATATCCCTAATGTTTTCTTCTACATAACAGAAGTTAATGAGAAACCTATTCTAGATAGATCTTTTAGTGTGCTCATTCACAACTTATACAAGAAGAGTACATTATTGTATCACTACTTCCATAAAGGCTGCGACTATGTGGAACTATATATATTCAGAGCAAATCAACAGTTTGTGTAGCATTGCACTTCGCAGTTTTGTTTACCATTAGCAATGCAATGTTTACTGTTGTTTTATGTTGCCTTTTTTTTTCGTAAGAAATGTCATAATTTGAAATGTGTCTGAGTGACACCTATTTTTCAGACACAAAGTTCTAAAATATCTTGTAGTCAGACACCAACGCTGACACTCAATCTCAGAACCATAAACACTGCTAATAGAAAATTCCTGGTTAGCAGATCTGACCCTCTCTAAAAGCAGGTGATGACCTGAATGGGCTATTAAAACATTGTATTAATTATAACACTGGTTATGTGCGGGTGGCTTCCATTGTACAAGGCTAGCTCTTGAGTGATGGCTTCTCTGTAATTCATGACTGACATTGATTTGATAGGAAGATGTAAGTAAAATTTTCTTTTTACACTGAAAAAAATTAAGATGAGGAAGGCTCTAGCATTCAGATTTTCCAAGCATTTTCTCAAAAGTCAGTCTCTTCAATATTTAAGGTAGATGAGAGGTGTTTTAATTCAGAACATTATCTGATTACAAAACGTATAGTTACATTTGGATTTACTCATTTATTTACGTTAATTACTGCGTTTGTTCCAAATGATTCAAATAAGTTTGATAACATATCACCCACAAGAATAAAAGCTTATTAGAATGAGACAATTATAATGAGAATTTATAATTTAAATCTGAAAGAAGGCACTCAAGTGGAAATTATTTTATTTTAAATTGTTAGCATCAATCTGAACTCCTATAATTACAAAAATTTACAAATACCATGATGTAGCTGAGTTATGCAATTTCATACTACACAGTGCATTTTGCATCTAATTACCCAGTTTCTGAGACTCACACCTCTAAATCCTGTGATCCAGTGATCCAGTATAAAAATAGGTAAATGGTAAGGAGGCATAAAGCTCACTCATGTATTCTCCCATTATAATTCTCATGTATTCAACCAAATCTCTACCTTCCTAGCTCCCGCAGGGTCCAGCTGTAGGATACCAGTTTTATACCAGTTTGCAGCCAGCTCCACTTTTAGCCACATCCAACTCATTCATAGGGCACAATCCTCTCCAAAGTCCAAGGTGTTAACTGCCATTAATTTAAAAGAACCCTGGAAATGTCAGAATGGCAGAAGAACAAAAACATTACTGAATCCATCTCTCTCTGCTGAGGCAGGCTAGACCATTCTTAATACATGTTCACCTAGTCTCTCTTTCAAAGCCTTCAATAACAGAAGTACTATTTTTATGCTAGGCAGCTTGTTCCTGTTATTATCAATGTGTTTGGAATATTATCTTTTTCCATTTAACTTAAACCTTTCTTGTTGCAAATTCAGCCAATGTTATCCCTGTCCTCCAGTGGACATGGAAGATGACTGATAACAGCCTGTATATACCACAGGATATATCCTTTGACAATCTTATTTTTCTAGACTACGTTAACTCAATGTTTTCAAATTGTCCTCAGAGATCATATTGTCTAAATCTTTTATCATTTTTAGCTCTCCTCTGAACCCATTCTAAATAGCCTACAGCTTTCATAGAGAGTAATTCCTAAAATTAGACACATCATTTTAGCTGAGGCCTCACTAGATCTGGAAAAAGCAGATTAATTACTATCTGTGTTATGTATAACACAGCTGCTAATGCCCCCTAGAATGAAATTTGCATATTTTTTTTACCACATCACACTGTTGATTTACATTTATTATGTTGTTGTATGCAATGTCTCAAAAATCCTTTTCTGTAATTCTTCTGGGAATGATTCCCCATTTTGTATTTGGTGTGGGTTTAGGTTTTTTGATCCCCAAGTGCCTTAATATGCATTTTTCTTTACTGAATTTCATCTTACTGACTTCAGATAATTTCTCTAATTTATTATATTCTTTAAGTTCTCACCTTCTTTGTATTGAGATATTTTGCTATTGCAAAATGTAATTAATCCTTTAAGTGAGTTATAGCTTTCTACCCTGATGGTTATCCTTCTTTCATTCTGTCTTCCCAAGAATTCCTACCTAAAAGCACTCTGAATTGACTAAGTCTCCTTTGTCGAAATATACTTCTGTCAGTCTTTATGCTCCTCTTCCATCCATGCATTCTCTTCCTGGAATCCCAGATACATCATAATTACTTACATTAACATGTCTTCTGTGTTTGGATTTTCAAGTGGTATTGTCTGGCTAGTTAGAGTCACATCTAAATCTGCTAGTAAAAACCTTTTATTCAAATAAAAATATTTTGTCCATCTGACAAGTTGTTATTCCTTGTGTGGAAAGCAAAATTACTCTTTCAAAGATACAAACTTAATTAAAAACATCTACTTCAACCCTGCTATTTTGATGCATTACATAGCTACACAAAAATAGCCTCATCCACCTACTCTTTCTGTTCAGCAGTTTATAGTAAATCCTTACTATTAAATTAACCTTATTCTTTCCCCTTTCATCTTCACCCAAGTATCCAACCACACTGTCTCCTCCTGAACTTCAGAGCAGGTGTGTGTACATTCTTGATCCAGAGAGCAACAGTTCCATGTGTTTTTCCTTCAGCATGGGCAGGGTTTCACCCTATATTTAAACTAGACATTAGCATTGTAAGTATTTCACATAAACGTTGACTTATATCCTGAAGCCTCAAAACTTGTCTGGGTACTTTTCAGTGAAAACAAAGGATGACCTATTGTAGTGACCTGCATGCATACCAGTCCAAGAACAATGCAGGCTAGAAGTGTGTGTAAAATGCAGCTGGCTGTGTAGAGATTAAAATGGATGAACATAAAAAGGCAGTATTTTATTAACACAACAAAATGCCGCACAACGTAGCCAAGTGAGTAAACAAGAAAAATCTGTAACAGCCCTATAATTATCATGTAAATTGAGATTAATAATAGTAGAAGTACTCATCCCGTGCTCTTCTAATCAACAAATAGTAGATTACAGGGTAATTAGCAGGGAATTTATATATTATTATTAGGCTCTAGATTACATGGTGACTAATTATAGTAGCAATCTGAAGGCACACTAATAACCATGGAATCATCTGGCAAAAAGTACATAAATTAAAGGTGCAGCATGTCCTAGAATTCTATATATGATCAAACATGGAGATAAATATAGCAAAATATTTTTAATTATCTATCCATTTCTCCAAAATAATGAAAAATAAGCCATGTAAGTAATACTTTTGAAAAACCAGAAAGTAGATTATCAGCACAAGGTTTACTACAAAATATTATTCATAATTTATTGAATGACCATGACCATAAAAATACCTGTATCACTTTCACTAATTTGGAAAAAAGGACAATTCAGAGAGAATTTGAAAGCCTAGGTAGCAGGATGGACACATGGTATTTTGGTGACTGTCACTCCTAATTGATTCCAGTGAGCAATGTATAGAGCAATCTCTGTCCTTTCAAATGAGAGCACGTTCTTAAGAGCTTAAAAATAATGTGAATGATTCCTGAAAATGTAAAAAGAAAATTTATGAGATTTTCTAATTCAACTAAATATTAAACTGGCTTCCTATGTGCCCATAGGGACACCAATAGTATGATTTTCTGATGTGGTAGGGTATTCAGCAACTGTCTTGGGTGAAATTAGCAGAGACTAAGCATAAACGAAACTCAGACCTTTAATTTACAAGCCAAAAGTGAACTTTCAGTCTTAAGTTTAGACAGCCTTATAAACAAACTTCAGAAGAAATTATCATAAAGTACTATTTTATTATGATTATTTTAAAACAATGATAATTTATTTCCTGGGAAAACCAGAAGAATGGGTAATTTCTGGGCAATAGAGAACATTTGTACAGCCACTGACATATTCACTCCATTTATCAATGTCTGCTTTCTACTGCAATCCGAAACAATAACAATGATCTTAGAAATCAACAGAGACTCTGTAACAGGCATGAAAAGACAGCAAGAGAGGTAATGGAACAGCTAACACTCAGCAGAATGTAATTAGAAAACCTGAAAAGTTAAACACTAGTAAAAAGAATAGTGTGGAGAAAAAACATGTAATGAGAAGCAATATGGAACGAGTGTGGATCATATTCTTGTAGCTACTTAAACCAGCTTGACTTTTCAGTTCTCGCTAAAATTGCTAAACTCATCATAAAATAAAACAAGCTCAAAAGACTTGTTTTCAAGTGAACAATTTGACATAGCATGGTTCATTCTCATACTAATAAGGACCTGGGAATGTGCTACAGAACATTAAACTGGTCAGTGCTGCTTAGCCCTATGGAAGATGCTTCAGAAAGTCTCTTACACAAAGGCTGAATTCTGCTTATCAATTAGCAGTTCTCATAAACTGTTGAAAGCACTTACAGAATCAGGACATATATCATCTGATCTGTGAATCTTGCATTACTCAAGGCAGGAATTATTTCTGAAACTCCAGAACTGCCTGATTTCTGATTTTCTGAGTCAACTTGGGAAGAGACCTGGCACATACAGTTCTTCCCCCTGCAGTGCAGAAGACTGGTTTGGTTGCCCCTCTGGCATCATCCAGCCTCCTTAAGCTGGTACAGAAATGTCGTGGGCCAAGGAATCACACAGAGAAGAAGAAATGGTTATTGCACAGCCCATTTTCTGGAGTTAGTGATGCAGGGATCAAAACCAGGGCTGTCCTCAACTTTAACATGATTAGGAAGCTTGAAGCTATTTCTTTTTATTTTGTGCTAATATTTTACACCTTCTCTGCAGGGCTTTTCTCCAGGGCCTTTTACCAGACAAAGATTAGCAGTGAAGTGACTCCAGTATTGCTGTGAAGAGCACAGTGAGGCCAGAGGTGGAAACTGATATCTTGGGCTGTGAAATGCAGTTAAAGCAGCAGACTTATAAAGCTTTTATTATACTCTGTCAGCATGTTTCTCCTCTTCAGCTGCATTTTTATTTCCATATGGTTCTCACCGATGCCTTCTTAAAAACATTCCCATGCTAAGGTCACAACCACAGGACCCAACAGCATTAATATATTCACCTGGTACAACACAGAAGCAGCATTGCTGCATTAGCCATCACTGCACCTGAGTTAAAAAGCCCTGTCCCTAGGTACCTCTATGACTTCACTGCTTCCAAAATCCTGAGTGAGGATAACTATGGATTCTGTTCCACCCTTCACTCCACAGTGAAAACAAATTCTAAATTTTTCCTGATTTGTTACTATTCCTAGGGAAATCCTGCTGCTGTATTTACCTCATGGTCATTTATCAGCAATTATAGCAACAATTAATCAACCCATTAATCACTCAAAGGGAATTTTTGCCAAACAGATTTTGAAAAAATGAAGGGTTCAGTTGATAAAATAAATATATGTGAAATGGATGAGAAGGACAATGATATAGGAAATCTGCTAAATATCTATATTCTTGCAAAATAAGTAAAGAAATTAATCATTGGGGTCAATACTTTTTTAAAGACATGTAAGCAAGACATAAACAGATAGAAATTCTGCTACAGAAGGTGAAATAAAACTAAACCAGCAGAAGTGCAGCCAGTTGTGAGTCAAAATGAGTAAAATATACCAGAAATTGTTACATATTTTACAGAAATGAGAATTAGATACAATGGCAGGTAAGTTTTTAGGCTACTGATCAACAAAAAGTAGCGAGAGCTCCAAAACTGACTGTTTGTATTCCAGAATGATGAAATAGTTTAAAGATAGGGAGACATATGGAGAAATAGAAATATTAAATATGTCACGAAGAAGAACAAAACTTAACACGGGTAAGTTAAGATGTATTTTACAGTAGCACAGAGTCTAGTCTTCAAACTAACAGTGATGATAGATTTTACATATTTTATATTGTAAATGGTAAGATGTAATTACATAAGAAAAGAGATTGTTAAAACCAGGAAAAACAGAGATGAGAAATAATAGGAAAAGGAATGAAAAAAATGTCAAAAATCGGAAAAGATAATAGCACATTGATAATTACTGTTGAGAAATTTATATGGGGACCTGTCCAATATTTGTGGCCATGCATTTCAAAGGAAGGTAGTAAAGAACTATGAATGATAAAAAGAAGTTAAGATTGGCAAGATCTTGGGTTGCATTTGTCTGTGATGAGACGTTGCAGTAATAGGATTACAACAAAACAAAAAGACATTAGAATGTCAGATTCCTTTTTCAGCTGCATATCTTCCCAAATACTTGTGAGGATAAGGCCAAAACACGAAAAAAAGATAACAACAAAAAGGTTGTCTATATTATAAAAGGTAGATAATGGACTATAGGAATGCAAAAGAAATACGAATACAAAAAAACTCACTTCACTTGGAATCAACTCGTGGAGTATATTGTCAAGTATATTGTCAAGGACTACAGTTTAAGATTCAACTTAATGAATGCAGTCCAAAGAATCCTAGAAATCACTAAAGGCAGTAAATAAGCAAATGTATGCTTTTTTTTTTTTTTTTGCTTTTTTTTTTTTTAATGAACAGCAGTCTTCTATAACAGCTTTAGATGATATCTAGATTCAGGAAGAAACAGGTGTGACTCCACTATGTTCTGTAGTGAGTCAATGGCAAGAAACCGTTTGACAAAAATATGTCTGTGAGGTGTGAGGTCATTATTTTATGTGGGTTTCTTTAGCTGCAGCACCGTTGCACATGGCTCACATACATCCTCTGCTCCTGATCACCTCTTCCATTTTTCTGGGAGAGCTATTTTTGCAGCTGTGCTGTGACCCAAACCAAGGAACTAGTGAGGTTGAAAAAAAAAGCCCTCTCTTTCTATGACATCAGTTTTCAGCCTGGTGAGTTTGCCAGGACTGTTCACTGGGTGGTTGTGCATCTGAGGGGACAAGTAGAAGGGGCTGGGGGGTGGAGAAACAGCTGAGGGCTGGTGAACTTGGCCTGACTCCCATTTTGCCCCAATGGCTGAGGTGATAAGCCACCTGCCTTTCCATCTTGATTTTGTATACTGTTACTGTGCATATCAAAGGTAAAGTCAGCTTTGCCCACACCCCACTTGCCCTTGCCTCCTCTTGCTACCACTCAGGGATGACTACTAGTTCCTCACTCAGTGCACTGGGCTCTGCAACTCTGGTTTCAGTATCACAATAGTGTAGTTAGTAGTGTTCATTCTTTCTTCTTTTTATGGCACAGCAATAACCTAGTCCTTCAGGGGGAAACACGGAGAATTTTGCAAGTGAAATTAAAAATAAGTTAATTCCCCTGCCCTCACAGAGATGACATTTTGTTCAAGAAGCTATGCACTATCTTGAATAAATGTGCCTGGTTTGTTTCTTTTTATTTATTTTATTTCAACAGTGAAAAGATTCCATTTTAGATGAGATTTCTAGAAGAGAACCAAAGATACAGCATGGCATTTCACATTAGTTATATGCTTTTGAGAAAGTGTGAAACATAACTGTCATAGAGGCACTCAAGTAATTATCTAGAAGAAAAATGTTAGACCCTTAAGCAATTTTTGGTTTAAATTTGAAACATTTTGTTTCAAACTAAAGTATGGCAACGTAAATTCTGATTTTAACCCAGTTTTAAAGTTCCCTGCATCAGGTAAATAAACAACTTCAGAAAATGTCTGATTTCATTAGCATAAACCTAGATGAAAACAGGGATACTAAAATAGACTGAAATAGGTAGTAAACTACTTTATGTTCATGCTTACATGTTAAAAAAGCAAAACCTAAAGAATTAAACAGTGAGTTATGGAGTTGTTTTTTGGAGGCAACATATTAAATCCTCATAAAAGCTTTGATATGAACACTTCCTTATTGTAATGATACAAAACTTTGTTAAGTAAGGACAAACAGATACCACCAGAAACCTTTCTGTGGTATAGCAAAAGGTCTTGAAAGGCTCCAGAGGCCGTATAGTTTTCCCAGTCTTAAAATAGTTCCCTACTCAGACTTTGCTAGGCTTCACTGCAGAAGTGTTCTCATGGCCTTGAACGATTGCCATAGCTTCCGCAGGAACACTTCTCAGAACAGAAGCAGACTGTCCTCTCATGCAAGGAATAATCTTTTCCATCATTGCAGTTTTATTTTGAGATGTCTAAGGCTTCTTATTCTTCTAATTATCTTCTAATGACAACTTATGGTATTTCTGTAATATGGGGCAAGCCTGTTCTTTAGATTATATTAGCACATGTGGACTAATAGAAAATAATTTAATTCTTTGGAAAGCCCTAGCACAGAGATTTACATGTGCCAATGATGTATCATTTGCTAGTCTTTTATTTCTGCACTGCACTGTAGGGTTCATTTGGTAAGAATTTATTTCATATTTTCAGTAAATGTATAAAACCACAGAAATGTACATTTTTAATGTCATATTTCCTTTGCATCAATAGTTCCACTTCTGATATTTCACTGCTTTGTGAAATTAAAATTTAGTTTGTCTTTGGAAAGGAATAAATTGGGGTGCTAAAGAAATACTTGAAAGTGAGTATTTTATTTCCTGGCAAACCTGTGTCATCAGCGCACCTTTTCCCTCTGTCAAACCATTACCCACTGTCAGAAACCATCAGCGTGGTACTTTATTTTTATGAGGTATTCCTTGCCCTGTGATCGTTTCATGCTTTTGGATTAGCAGAAAACAATTTCACACTCAGTGAAATTAGTGCTACATGTAATAAGAATATGTAGTTTGAAGCTTCATTCTGCTGAATTGGCCTGATTTGGTACAAACGGTTCCTAGAGAGCCATGCCTGTAATTTAAATGGTTCAGTGAAATCAAAGGTAATGTTTCCCTTCTTCTTTAACTCTACCCTCACCACAACTGGAGAAAACGTTTAAATTATAAGAGTTTCAATCCTGTAAAGCACTTACTGTTAAGTATGTGCTTATGTTTTGTTAGTCAACAAAGCACTTAAACGTTTCTTTCATTTCTACTGATGTCAAATCATATATATAAGCTTAAACCAAAACACACACATATTTGCTTTCATGAAACAAGGCCAAACTGAGAAATACATTTTAAATGGACTTATCTAAGAAAAGCTTCAAGCTGCCATCTGATTCCATTAAAATTCATTAAAGATTTTATCCTTCTCTAAATCCCTGAGTGTAGCTGGGGAGATTAAATTGTCCACCTTTGAAACCTTATCTGAATGAAAACCTTTCTGTCAAAAACTTTAAGTATCAAAGTTGTCATATTATGTCCAGCAAATAACTACTGACTTCTAAGAAATACAAATAATCTATAATGTAATGAGATTAAGATATGAAATATTTGTAATGTTGCCAAATAAATGCTAGCAGTACTTTTCAAATTAGCTAGTGATAACTGCTTCTCACTGAATTTCAGAAATATCACATCAGTTATTCTTGCATCTCTTCTCCAATGCACAAATCATCTTTGTCCTGCCTTTTTTTCCCTCATCAAATATTATAAATGAAATAATTTGGGTAGAACAGCAGAGTACTCTGTTGAAGATCTTGAATACTTATAGCAAAAGGAATATCTATCAATGGTCAGGTAAAAGTTACTCCATCCCATATAACAGAGTAGAAGAGTACTGAATAAATGTGAAGAAACTTTTGATGTCTCAGTCTTCCAATTTATCCTTGTTACTCTACTGTCTGTAACACCATCATAATATGATTTTCACATATTCAGCTCTTGATTTCCTAACTTCTGAAAACCTGCTTGCATGTCCCTTTGTTAAAATCCCTGCTCATCCTACATGACACCTACGGGGTCACAGGTGGATGCCAGAAAAATCAGGTGGTCAACTGTCCAGCCTGAAGAGCTCATTCAGAAACACCTTCCCAGGTGTTCCCCTAGTCACCTGTAACCTAAAACTTGTATTTCTGCATTTTAGTTTCTTTGTGAAATCCCTATATTCCCTTACCTACATTTCTTTCTCAATTACAGTAATTTTCTTCTTTTCAATATTCCCCAAGTTCCATCTGTTCAAGTTTAGATACTGAAAACAACTGATGAACCCAGCTAACTCATCACTAAAGAACTTCATTCTTCCATTAATTTTAGAATCAGATTCCTATCTGCAGTGTAAATCAACCAAAGCTTACAGAAACTACAGGCAGCACAGATTCCTTGACACAAAGGAAAAAGTCATGTGCTACCATAAGTGTATTTATTGCCCATTCCACCTATGGGATTTGAAATGGCCAGAACTCACCAGGAAAGGCATGTTGTGAGCCATGGTATGTTCAAATCAAATGTATCTCTCCAGCAGTTCCTATAGACTGAGCTTCTCCATCCCCAGCAAAATGTAAATCTGCCGTTCCCCACTAGAAGTTCAGAAGGAAGCTGAAAAAGGAGACCCTGTCAATGCTTTCCTTCGAGAGGCTGTCTCCAGAGCTCAGAAATCCTCTGCAGCCCTCCTCCTCGGCAAGGACACCTTAAAGTGCTACCCTGATTCCCACTACCCTACCCACCCTGTATTTCAGTCTGTTTTCAAACAGGAATACTCTTTCTCCTTGGCCTGTATGTCTGCTCTTATTTATAGAATCACAGAATCATAAAATGATAGAATGGTTTGCGTTGGAAGGGTCCTTAAAGATCAGCTACTTCCAACCCCCCTGCCATGGGTAAGGACACCTTCCACTAGACTAGGTTGCTCAAAGCTCCCATGTACTATGCTTTTCTACAGTGAATTTGAGTATCCTTTTTTTAATGGAGAATGTGAAAAAGATGAAGCCATCTCATTTTTGAGTAGTAGCCTTCTCAGCTGTGTAAGTGTCATTGGGAGATATGAACCTTGTTCTGAGCAAGGAGACTGCTTGGCTGTATGATGAAAGGGTGTGTAAAAACAGAGGCAGATAAGAAACCCACAGTATATAAACATGAGAAGAAGAGTTTATAACATGAAAGCAGCAGCACTGATAAAGTGGTTAAGGCAGTAAAGTATCTGAAGAGCAACAGTCACAAAAAAGGAGTAGCCAAACAAAGATCAAAACCTTATCCCCATGCTACAGGACCTACCAAGTAGTTAAATGCAGCCAAAGTTAACAACAGAGTTAACAAAAAAAAAAAAAAAAAAACCAACAACAAAAAAACAACCACCAACATTATTAATATATATATATAGTCAATGTTTTTTAGTAAAATACACATATAACATGCAGCAAAGAGAAAGAAGGAAAATAACTGTTCAAAATGAAAAATGAAAATAATTTTATTAAATTTTAAAAAAAAGCTTTCTGAAATAAGTGCAGAAAGAGCATTACTATGTTTTTTGTCCTCTCCTCCATCCCAAATCCTGTTTTCCCCCTTCTATTTCTAGTTAATTTGTTGCAGACACATGCAGGCACATCTGAGAACAGAACAGCAACAAGAACTAAACTTATATGTGGAAAAAATTTGCGCACAAATATATTGGATAAAATAAATTACAGATACATTATGTAAAATACATATAAAAATTAGTATATAATATTAAGGGTTCACAAATTGAACAAATGTCATACCTTATACCATACCTAAAAGAAAGGTCATTGCTTTATTCTTCTGTATCTATTTATGCATTGCAGTATCAGAGCAAACGGAATGCGGATTCCATAGGATAGCTGTGTCCCCTTCCAAGCATGGCTAGAAGTGGAGAAGCAGGATGTTCAACAGAGCCTGCAGATCCAAGTGCTTGCCTTGTAAAGCCCATCTGAAGCAGCTGGGGACTGTGAAGAGACAATCCATGCCTGAAAACAAAATCTCACAGTTCATTTCAATAGAAAACTGAGAGGTCTCTTGCTTTGTGGTGTGCTGATGAGTGTCAGCTCCATGCCCAGACAGAGAGCCCAGAGACATCAATGGCAAAACTCCTCTTGTTTTCAACATGAGCAGGATTGTCCATCACATTTATAAGGGACAGCAGCAGCTACAATGGGTTATCTACAGTCCCAGTTCTTCAAAACATCTTTTCTACCTGCAGTTTCCTTTACCTGTGAATATACTACAACAGGAAAAAAGCTAGTCAGAGCCAGTGAGAGCTTTCTGCACAAGAGGAATGTCCACATGCATGCAACAAGGCATCCACAGAATTTCAGACACACTTTAACTATTACAAGTATTGCCTATATCAATGCCAAGGAAAACACTTGGTATGCTTAAATGATAATGTTTAGAATTGGATTCCAAGCTACAATAATCAAACTAATTTTTATACAACTTAAAGTTGGCATATATTTCTTATATATCAATACATACATCATAGGAAATTTGAATGAGCATGATACATTTTCAGAAACTTACTAAAATGGAGAAAAGGAAACATCAGAACTAAAGATCCTTTTCCTGTAAGCTGAGGCTCCCAAAAATAATATCTTCTTTTAACAAATAGTACTATCTACTAATTTTGGACATCAGTAACTGCAAGATTCACATTAATTTCCACTAGGTTTGAAGCAGTTTCTAAACAACCATCTTTTAATACTTGAAATGTGTCATTATTAACTAACTACAGCAAACAAACCAACCAAACAACCAACCACCTCCAAGTGTATGCAGATTATACCTGATACAAATCCTCTGTCATCACAGAAATATCCCTGTGCCTATGAGGGGTGGATGAAGAAAAAGAACCATGGCAAAAAGAGATAACATGATGAGAAACTTTCCAAAACACTGAGTATAAGCCTTCATAAGGTGAGTGTGTTAATGATGAGAATAACTTCTCTGCCTCATGATGGACGTGATCTGATTCCTAGATATACTAAGCTCCAAGCTGGCAAAGAATGCTTCCATTTATTTTTAGCTGACTTAGAGCATCTTTTCTTGCAAAATTATTTTTTCCTCTGATTCAAGCCACTGCTTTACTCATTCTCCTTGGACTTGCAGGAAATTGTCTTGATAGTCCAGCAGCTGAATGCAGTTACCTATATCCTGACATGCTATTAGTTTGATTTCTAGCTGTTGGATTTTACATTTAATCAAATAATCCTAATTTCATCTGTATAAAGTTTGTAAAATTACCTCAGACTGAAACGTGGATAACAGAAATGCTGTGCACCAAACCTTGGCCTTCTAAAAGTTCTTATTCTTAACAGAACTTTGAACAAGTGATCTACTCCAGCTGTCCAGAGAAATGATCTGTTGCCTTCCAACAAACACAAAGAGTGGAAACAAGATCAGCTCAAAGGCCAGAGATCAGCTGCCAAGTACAGTAGGGGAATTATGAAATTAGGTATTTTGCAAGATCAATGAACTATTAGTCTACTCATTTGTTGCTAAACTCACCTACATTCATATTATACATTGCCCAGCATTCACTGCATTATATATTTATGTCAACAATTTTGCAGACTTTATAGTACACAAAAGCAACATACAAGGGAAAATCAATTAGTAAATCAAATTAGTAAAAAAAATTGAGAGCACTAAATGAATTCACATGTAAAGCCCTTGATGATAAATGGTCCTATTTCGAGAGTAAAAGTGACCAGCTCTGTAGTACATATGCTTGGACATAATCTAGGGTTTGCACAGATCTATAATGATCACAAATCCATGGGACCTGATGAGATGCATTCAAGGGTCCTGAGGCAGATGAGGTAGCTAAGCCACTATCCATCATATTTGAGAAGTCATGGCAGTCTGGTGAAGTTCCCACTGATTGAAAAAAAGGGAAACATAACCCCCATTTTTATAAAGGGCAAAAAGGAAGACCTACAGAACTACAGGTCAGTCTCACCTCTGTGGCCAGCAAGATCATGGAGATCCTCCTGGAAACTACGCTAAGGCACATGGGAAATAAGGAGGTGATCAGTGACAGCCAACATGGCTTTACTGAGGGCAAATCATGCCTGACAAATCTGGTAGCCTTCTGTGACAGGGTTTCTGTGTTGGTGGATGAGGGAAGAGCAACTGATGTCATCTACCTGGACTTTTGCAAAGCATTTGACACTGCCCTACCTGACATACTCGTCTCTAAACTGGAAAGACAGATTTGACAGATGGACCGCTCAGTGGATAAGAATTGGCTGGATGGTTGCACTCAGAGTTGTGGTCAACAGCTCAACGTCCAAGTGGAGACCAGTGACAAGTGGCATCCCTCAGGGGTCAGTACTGAGACCAGTGCTGTTTAACATCTCTGTCAGCGACATGGAAACTGGGATTGAGTGCACCCTCAGGAATTTTGCTGACAACACCAAGCTGAGCACTGCAGTCAACACACTGGAGGGAAGGGATGCCATCCAGAGGTACATTGACAGGATCGAGAGGGGTGCCCATGTGAACCTCATGAAGTTCAACAAAGCCAAGTGCAAGGTCCTGCATGTAGGTCAGGGAAATCCCAAGCACAAATAAAGGCTGGTTGGAGAATGGATTTAGAGCATCCCTGAGGAGAAAGACTTGAGGGTGTTGGTGGATGAGAAGCTGAACATGGCCCAGCAACATGTGCTTGCAGTCCAGAAAGCCAATCGTATCCTGGGCTGCATCAAAAGAAGTGTGGCCAGCAGATCAAGGGAGGTGATTCTCCCCGTCTACTCTGCTCTTGTGAGACCCCACCTGGAGTGCTGCATCCAGCTCTGGGGCACTCAACATAAGAAGGACATGGAACTATTGGAGTGAGTCCAGAGGAGGCCATGAAGATGATCAGAGGGCTGGAGCATCTCTCTTATGAAGACAGGCTGAGAGAGTTGCAGTTGTTCAGCCTGGAGAAGAGAAGGCTCCAGGGAGACCTTATAGCAGCCTTCCAGTGCCTAAAGGGGGCCTACAAGAAAGCTGGAGAGTGACTTCACAAGGGCATGCAGTAACAGGACAAGGGGTACTGACTTTAAACTGAAAGAGGGTAGACTTAGATTAGATATAAGGAAGAAATTCTTCACTATGAGGGTGGTGAACAGGTTGCCCAGAGAAGTTGTGGATGCCCCATCCCTGGAAGTGTTCAAGGCCAGGTTGGATGGGGCTTTGAGCAACCTGGTCTAGTGGAAGGTGTCCCTGCCCATGGCACAGGGGGGTTGGAACTAGATGATCTTTAAGGTCCCTTCCAACCCAAACCATTCAGTGATTCTACGTTTCCACTAACTTAACTTTTTGAAAAAAACACAATGCTTTTTTTTTTTTTTTTCTGAAGTTCATAGTTAAATGGGCAAGATAAATGGACAAGTTAAATGGGCTGAGTAAAATATATTTCCATTTTGTATTTGAAAATAGATTGATTCTCAGTTTCATTGCTTGAACAGTTTTATGTTTTTTGCTTTATGCTCCCATTCATAAAAACACATAAGTGCATGCACAGCTTTAAGTACACAAAGTACACATGTAAACTCAACCGTGACTAATTGTGACTAATGCCATTGGCTTTAACAGAATCTAGGCACTTGCTTAAAACTAACTGAAATTAACTAGGTGCTTAAATACTTTGCTTAATGAGTCTGCAATGACTCTTATGTACTGAACAGTTCATGAACAGAACTGTAAACAGAAAAATGAATCAGTTCTATCACTTTATATTTATTTGGCAAAAATATATTTGATTTTCAGAATCAAATTAGAAAAAGAGTTCAAAAATCATATATAATTTTTATTTCATACATGAGTAAAAAAATGAATTCTAAGATATCTAAAATCTATTTCTTCATGTTCAGTAGTGATTAAATTGTAAGACTATCAGCAGAAATATCATGAAGGGTTTTCTATGCACTTTAGCTCACATTTCTAAAAGGCTAGTAACTGATAGTAAAAGATAAAAGTATAAATCTTTCATACTTTTTTAATACTTTTTATATATCCAAGGCCAGCTTGGAGTCTTAAAGTGGTAAGTGTGCCATTACAGAATAAATTTACAGAATTGATAGTATTTAAATTAACGAATTACAGAACACCAGATAAAAGATTAAGAAAAGAATATATTACTTCACAGCAGAAGATAACATTTATGGATAATGAAGGCATACTTAATGTTGCTGGATTGAGCTGATAAAGTCCTTTCACAATTCCATTCCATTTTTAAAGATGTAGCTATCATGCATGTAAGCATTTTACTTTAAAAAATAAGTAACAAGACTTGCTTACATTTAGCCATGAATATACATATTTATAAAATATCTTTGCATAGTATTGCCACTGTAATACTGTGAACTGTGGGACCATCTTCATTTTAGAGATAAACTGCAAAGATCTGTGGAATTTGCCAAAACTTGCAGTAAATAAGGGTCAGACTTTGCTTAGCTGATAGTATGCGCTACAGAAGTAAGAGGGAGAATGCCAGCCTCTTGCTTGGAGCTAACCTGGGTTAAATCTAACTGCATTATTTCCTGACAGAACTAGGTACATAGCTCCAGAATACAAGAACTCCTGACAATTTAAATGAGGTGTCCATCTCTTTCTTCTGGTTTTATGGCCAGCCTCAATGCCACCGAAGAAGTGATTTATTCATCCAGAACACCAAATGAAGATCTCCTTAAAGACCGTTCGTGGGAAACACTGACCTCAGCTGCAGCCACATACTTCCACGGAGTATTCAAAACGCTGATTTTTGATTTTGAGGGGCAGTGGGAGGGACAGCAAAAGCCTAAGCAGAAGGAAGTGGTGGATAGGGCTGAACCAGCCTGGTGAAAACACAGCTTGCCTCAGGATTCCTCACAGCTGAGTGACTAGAGCACTGAATGCCCTTAAAACCTTGCGCATGGCAATGATTTGGGGAACTGATCTGGCTAAAAACCCTAATAATTTTATGTTATAAATAAATCCCTGAACGTAATTCCTGAACTGGATCACCAGGGAACTACCTGAATGTCAAATATAAAAGCAATGGTGTGGGTGGGACAGCTGATGTGAGAGATGATGACAGAATTGTGGCAGCTTGGATTTGGATCAGCTTAAGATGAACCACACCTTTCTAAGCCTGAAGCCCACATAAACTGTGACACAGGGAAGACACTGACACTAAATCAATGAAGATACGATGGACACTTAAGCCTGGCATCTTTTAACTTTGATGCCTGTGCCTAAAAGAAGATTTTAGCTGTTTCTTTTTCCTTGTGCAAGTCCTTAGTCTTAGATATGAAGATGCCAACATGAAAGCAAACTGAATTTAGAAAGATGTTGAATTAGAAGATTTATTCTGTTCATGCATTAGATATATGTGCCTTAGAAAAGACATTATATGCAATTTCACTTTAAAAGTCCTTTATTCTACGTATAGGGGAAGAAATGGTTTAGCACAGAAATTTTACATTTATCTAATTTACTGCTTGATGACATAGCTTAGTTCCCTGAGGTTGGTAGCAGCAGATGGGGTTTATAATTCTGTTTGACTACCCTGAATGTTATGAAGTTCACATAATGCATGTCTTGCTACAAAAAACAAAAAAATATTGATAAAGCTCATTCCAATTTAATCATTTGTGGAATTCATTATTTTACAGTAATTTTTGCAGAACCTTGATAAAATTTGTAAAAACATGCCACAGTTACATACCATAAATTGTATAAATACATGTGACTTGTACTATATTTAATTTCTACAACTTTTGCAGCGTTCCACAGAGCAGTGACCCAAACACTCCATCTCATGGGCACAGTAAAAAAAGAGTGTTTGTTAAGTAGGAATGCACAATATGGGAGAATATGTCCTGCAGTTGCCTTTGGTAATTTAAAGAAAAGAGGCTGGAATGAGAATGCCTTTCATGCAATGAAGATTAAAAATGCTGGATATTCCATTTGCTGAGTGACTGCTACAACCAGCATGTTATCCTGGGTATTCAAAATGGGATGTGCTAGTATGAATATACATAACCAATTCTTTGGGGGAAAAGAATGAACAAAAGATGTCTTAGTGCATTGCTGCTCTATGCTGTCTTCCACTTGAAGAAAACATCACCATCTGCTTTTGAAGAGCTTATCCAGCACGCTGGTATTTCCGTGTCTCCTATTAGATAACACAGCATTCCTCCAACATTTTTTTCTAAAAAGGTGGCCACGACTTAATTTTGTGAGGAGAGCAGTTTTGCATATGTGAGATAGGCTTTCAGAATGCTTACCAGAACAAGTTCCTCAGCAAACCTAGGCAAAGCAACATCTTGTTTCTAGATCTCAATCTAGTTTTGGCAGAAGCTAGGCACAAACTTGCTCAGACTGGGCAGAAGTCTAGACACCCTAGTAACAGCATTTCCGTGTTTGAACTGGCTAAGTTGATGCACTTCTGAAGCAAGGCATCCACTCGGCAAAACTCAACAGAATCACAGTTTTGGATATAGGCATCTACATTCTATTCCTGGTGCTTAAAATCTCATTTGGACTCAGCCACTATACACGTAATCATTTAAACACTTCTACAAAAAACCCACATTAAACATAATCATATTAAAATACAAGTGTGATAGTTGTGTTATGAATGTGTAGATACATTTGCATGATGTGATTGTTCATTATACGAACAGTCTTATTTCCATACTATGAAGGACTGACTTCAGATGGGTGGAACAATTTCCCCCTTCCCTTGTCAATGGCTGGGATTTCTTGCATGAAACGGTGCTTGTTTACTTCACAGAACTTGCCTGATCATGAGCTTCTTTAGCAAAACAAAACAAATGAAAAACACATACCAGTACTAATTATCTTTACTAGTTATTCTTCCTCCTCAGAGCAGTCCCACGTTTTTAGGCACTGTACATAATGTGACAAAAAGAGAAGATACAGAGCTATTTATTAGTAATAACCAACATTGAAGGACTCCTCCATTTCCTCCCTACAGGTTTGAACAGGTCTGTAGCAAACTTGTAGTAGTTTTACTATGACAGTGATGGTAAAGATACTCTTTAACAGGATTTGTAAGGAAAATTATACATTTGCAGGGAAGAAAAAGGCACGCTTTCAGGTAGACAAATGCAAACATGCTCAGACCACAGGAGAGACTCTTGTCTGCAGTCATGGAGACATTTAAATGACCAATTCCTTTCTCAGAGAACCAAAAGACCAAGAGTTAGGTGCTTAATTCTATTTCATTTGCATGATATGTGTATCACAATGTCCCCATGAAATGACAGAGAAACTCATAGATAGTCTGGTAGAAAGTTTATAATCCTTTCCATTAGTTTAAAATTGTTAACCAAAGGTTTCCTGGGGGTGGGTGGGTGGGGTGGTGGTGGATAAAAACATGCAAACAAAAAGAAAGGAATGGGAGGTAGGTTATTAATTTAGCGCCCAAAGAATCACTGATCTACAGGTGTGGTGGTATGTGTGGCAAAGTCAAGTTTGGCAGCATCGAGTAACCAAACTGACACCTGGGATGCTTTTGGCCCCTCAGAATTCTGAACTTATAAAGGAATACAAGTACAGTGAAAACTTTTTGCAGCTGAAATGGAAGAAAAACAACACCTAAAATCATGAGTATTGAGAAAACTATTTAAACTACTGTTGTCTCTCTTTTTTTCTTTAATAAAACCTCTTTTAGTAAGGCATTCATTGTCCCTGGAAAGAATCATCTGTAACAGCTGGTACTTTTAAGGGAAAATGAAAAGAGAGGTAAACCTTGTTGTAACTACTTGCAAGGTAAAGGAATGGAAACATACAGCATCAAACTCTGCTTTAAGCTAAAGGAACCTGGCTTTAGACACCTATTGCATGCATGGGGAAAGTGAAAAAGATTAGAACTATGAACTATTGAGGGCAAGAGAAAGGCTAAGATTATTCAAAAAGTACCTATAACCAAATGTTCACATACTAAGTTAGAATAGTGGCAAAAATGAAAGAGAAAAGGAGAACAGGACTGCAGACTTTCCTACAAAGTGAGGCCAAATCAGCCAACAAACTAAGTTTCATATCCACTATGGCAACCCAGTGGCCAGCTCTATTTCCACATGCAGTTATGAAATTATGAGTTTTGATTCTCAATCTTCCTGTCTTTAGAAAGAATGACATTTGTTTTCCCTGAAATACTGCGAATAATATTCAGTATCTGCAAGATAAATTCTAAGTAGGTTATACAGAGGTGGTAAAGCACACTAATAATATGTTAACATTCTAAATATAAACATTGCAATTATATTGCTACAACTAGTGAATGTTTTGGATGCCAGTCTGGCAAGGTAGGAAGCTAACTTTAATCATAAGAAAAGAGACGCTGCATTGAATGGAGTTAATCCTGTGCTTACAAGCCTTGCTGAATCACAGCCTTTTTGGATGTGTGCTGTCATACAGGCCACCAACTGCTGAAGCATGGCAGTAGGAGGTTTTCTTTAAAGAAAGTTTTACGTTCCTAAATGCAAGTAATTTAATCACTAATGAAGTTTGTAGCATAAATACCAGTTGAAAGTAATCAATACCTTCTGTGAAGTATTTTATGTCCTTTATAAAATCTGAACAGTCAATGATTTCTTAGTTTTTATGAGGGGAAAAAAAAAAACTTTTGGGATTCTCCATTGAAAATTATGTTTACAATTAGCTTGTACCTCTTCCTAAAAAACACCTCAATTTGTAATTATTTGCCTAAAAATCAAAGTTATGTTTTTATATACACTGAGATTCCTTCAATGTATGAATGTTACCTTTCGAACTATTAACTTAAAATTTTCTGTTATTGTTAAGAAAGGTTTGTGGCTTTCTCATCTTTTAACCAAACAGGAACTAAATTTACAGCCTGACAGAACATTTCTGATTTGCAGTTTAAGGAATCTTTAAAATATTCCATTCAAGGCACGAATCACAATGATTTTTTTTATACAATGTAGAAAACATAATATAAAAAGGAAATTAAGTAGTAAAGCAAAACAGAAATGCAAAACTTGCATTCCCAAGGGTACACAAATGAAATTAGAAATTTTGTAGCAAAAGTGACATCATCCTCCTTGACTGGTGATTCTTTTCACAGGCTGACAGGAAGCAGAGATGACCTAGCATTTTTCCGAGTTAGTCATAACCCTTCATGTCAACAAGCTAAAAGATAAAAATACATGTTATATACTCTGAGTATCATGACTGTAAATAAGACTATAAGTAACTCTTAAAATTCAGGAAAGATGTACATAAATGTGTAATTCTTATATATAATTTTTTATTACTGTATTTATACTAACTTTTTGTCTACATATGCATAATAATTTCTCATTATTGTTGAACCTACTCCACAATGGAACCAGTAGGCCTTATATTCCCATGTTTTCACAAAAAGGAGGTGCAAGATGCCACGCGTGTAACTTAATTCACACATCAGCTTTACAGATACCCTGTTTGCTGGAGCAGAGGGTAGGAGCTGCGAGCAGCGTAAAACAGGGCCAGAAGAACGCATGGAAAAAATTAGGATTTCCTTCCCCATTTTGACAGGACGCTTCTTAGTGACTTGGCTCACGCACCATTTTCCCCGTCTTTCAGCATAATTGTCAACAGTCTCTTGGCCGCCGTGGAAGGAGCTATATTCGGTACTCGGCCGCTGCCGCAGTAGGTGCCCTCTCAGCGCTGCTGGGTGCAGCTCTGTGCACCCACCGGCCAGCCCCAGGCACCGAAATAACATTTTGCAGGCTCGACCCGAGAACACGGAGGGGCTGTGGCCGTTGCAATATCCACACCTACTTGAAAACAGGGAGTAAAATAACTGGTGAGAAACGTTTTGCAACGTGCGGGCGAGGGACGCTCGCTAACCCTGCAGCAGCCGATTGCTGAAACAGGCGTGCGGCCGGCCGGACGCTCCGCAGAGCTGTCGGTGTGAAGCCAGGTGGGCCAGGAGGCCGTCATCGCCAACTTTCCGTGCGGAGCGGACGGGACCTGTCCCCGTCCCCCGGCAGCCACGGCACCGAGGGAGCGCGGGGGCAGGCGCGGCAGCCGGCAGCTCCCCCCCGCCCCGTTCCCCCCGCAGCCGCGCCGCCTCTCGGGCCGGGCGCGGGGAAGGACGAGCAAAGGGCACCGGCGCTACCAGAACCCCCCGGGCTGCGCCCGCGGCGGGGGGCGAGCTCCGCGCTCCCGCCGTGCGGCGGGGCCGCGCCTTCCCCCGCCCAGCCCGCCAGCCCTCTGCGGGACCGTGCCGCAGCGGCAGGCAGGCAGACCCCGCCCCTCCGCCCCGCGTGTGGCGCCGCGCGGCTCGGCACGGCTCGGCACGGCGCGGCGCGGCTGGGCTCGCCCTCGCCATTGTCTGCCTGCGCGGCGCGGCCGTGCCTGCTGCGAGTGGCGGGAGGCGCGGCGGCCGGCCGCGATGCTGAAGGGTTCCGCGCCCCCTCAGAGGCGGCAGCGGGAACGGGATCCAGCCCCCGGGAGCAGCCACCCCGCCTGCTGAAGACTGAAACTTTGCGTCCCCGCCGTTCCCTCTCTTCCCCCTTCCCCTCGCCGGTCCGGCTCGCCCTTCTCCATGTGCTGAGCGGCTGCGGGGCGCCCGCTCGGCCCCATGGACGCCTTCAGCGCCGCCAAGGCCAAAATGGGGGCGAAGAGCGGCGGCGAGGCGGCGGCGGGGCTAGCCGCGCCTCAGCCCGCCGCGCTGGCCCCCAGCCCCGCCGGTGCCGGCGAGCCCGCCGCGCCCGAGCCCGCCGCCTACAAGCTGGAGGACCTGGAGACCCTGGCCACCGTGGGTGAGTGCGGAAGGGGCGAGGCGGCGGGACCGGGGAGGAACAAAGGAGCTGCCCAGGTGACTGCCTGCGGCCGTGCCCGGCGGGAGGAGGTAGTCAGCAGCCGGCTGCCTCCGTCCCTTCCCGGCGCCCTCCTTTTTGGGCGCCTCCGCTGCTTTCTTACCCCTGCCGCGCCCCAGAGCCGCGGCCGCTCGGGCGCTGTGGGCCCGTTCGGAGGCAGCAGGGTTGACCGGCGGCCGTTTAACAGGCGGCAGGTGCCGTTGGGGGCGATTCCGCTCCCCGCTCCCCGACACAGAGGGAACGGCGGCGCTGGGGAGGGGGCTGGCGGGCGGCCTCCGCGGCCGCTGGGCGCCGCAGGGCTGCCTGTGGTGGCGGTAGGCGGCTGAGGAGACGCGCCGCAGCCTTCGCGTAGCTGGGGAGCCGAGCTGTGAGCCGGGGGAGCTGCCGGCATTGTCTGTCCCCGGTGCGGAGCGAGGGCGAGCCCCCGCTGCTGCCGGTGTCGGCGGCCCCGGCTGCGAGATCGCGGCTTTGATCTGCAGCTGAACGAACCTGTAGCCGCGTTTGGCCCGTCTGTGAGACGGGGGCAGCCGCTGGCTGAAGCCGAAAGACCTTTTGGTGTAAAACCTGATGTGTCTGGTTTAACTTCATTTACCTGCATCATGATAGAAGATTCATCATTTAAATGTAGTTGTCGGGCCAGTGAAGAGATCAAACAGGTTAACTGACTACAGCCAAGTACGTTTCAAAATGCCAGCACGCCGTTGCCCTGAATGTAGATGCAAAGATGCTTTGCGTGTGTAGAATTTTTGGTAGAAGGCAAGGTTGTGTCTCACACCTACCACGCTTATTAAAAACTGCCTGTAGTCAGTGGCATTGCAGACTAAATGCATGTATTTAATGAATTGGCATTTCAGACGTCAGTGGTCATGTTCGTTGTGTTCATATCCACCGTATCTGTCTGCGCATTGTATTTGAGCTTACATACATATAGTTACATATATTTCTGCACCTGGTTTGAAGGCTTGTACCTTCAACTATACAGAAATTTTATTCTTTTTTTCTTTATAGGACAGTGAAATAATTTTGGATAGTTTTATTCCAGTAAGTGCTGTAAGTCTTAATTGCCCTTAAGCTTTCCATAGCCAAAAGGGTGCGATTTCAACCCTTTTCTTAGTGAAGTGATAGTTTTAATATGTCTTTAAAAATCGAGTTGGAAAGGCCTGAGAATGTTGTGTCTGGTGAAGACCATGTTATCTTCTCTTGAATTGTGTTGCTTTTTGAGATGATTTTTCCATTTTGAAATACGAACAGGCATTTCATTGAGAAATTGAGATTAATACAAGACTGCTTTAAAGGTTTGTGATGCTTTTTTTCCTCACCAGAAGTGGTTGATCTTTTTTGTTACGTCATGATTAGTTGCTGTGGATACAGTGGACACAGAGGATTATGACTTAAAGTGAAGCGCAGGCTGCAGAAAAATAGTAGTTTTTAAAGAAGTCATATAGTCATGGAAATGTTCCTGAGGCCAATGAAGAAATGTGGAAATGATCGATAGCCAATTTCAAATAGCGTATCTTTTTTAGAGTGTTCTTTAATGTGCTGTTTAGAGGTTAAGCAAGAGGAAAGTTCTTCAAGGCAGAAAGAGAGACTTAAAGTGGGGCTGCTTGATATGAAGACACAGAGAAGGGAATAAAATGTAAAAGGAGCAGACAGCTGCCTATCAGGGCACTGACAGAATACTCAAAGAACAGTCTCCCTTCTCTGTCTTCCCCAGCTTGATATTTTTTCCCCCATTTCTTCTTTTCTCAACTAGCTCTGAGAAGATGACCGTTCTTTGCATCTCTTAGCAGCTGTGGCGTTGGTTGTTTTATAGGGAGAAGGAGGACAAAATGCAAAACTTCAAGGGTATAAAAATGTGCACAGATAAATAGATAAGGCCTTATTAAAGAAACTGAGCTGACTTACTGTAAGTTGGTTTTAAAATAAATGTGTGACATGCCTGTGCACCTCAGCAGAAGGCTGTGGGGAGGGAGAAGATCTAGCTCCTGACCAGGAAGCAGTACAGGGGCCTCAAAGTGATACTGAAACTGAGCACACTTGATGCCTGCCTCTGAGTGGCAGAGTTCATAAAAGATGCAGTGCTCTGCACTAATGTCTGTAGTGCTGCTGCGATCTGAGCTGGCAACGCTTGAGGTTGGGCTGCTCTGTGCGCACCCACTAACATGCTACGTAGCGTTCCTGAGTTAAATGGGCTGCAAGTTAAATCAGTGTAGAATACTGCAGAATAATATGTAGATGTGCAGTTTAGCTTGATAAAACTCATCTATGCTTGGCTTAAACCTTTTTTAATTAAGTTGGTTAAGTACAGTTTAGGTTTCTATCACATGTGCTGAAAGAGTAAATCTAAAATATTTTTATTAGCAGTGGTTTAAGTCAATACTGCCCTGTCCTCCATTTTGATCTCCCTGCACAAATAGATGAGATTAATGTACTGTCATCAATTTCAGTACAGCAAGTTAGGGTTGCATGCAGTTTGATTGCTGTCAAAGAATAAGAATGTCATAAGAATAGCCATTTTTTTCCCTGCTGATGTTCTGGAAAGCTATGTGCTCTATTTGGCATACTTGGAGATGTTTGTGGGGGGGGATGGGGATACCCAGAAATTGCAGGACAGGAAGCTCTGCTGTCTTCTCTACTAGAATGTTGTTGCTTATAAACACCCAGGCTTAGAAGCACTATGTCCTTGAAAACTATCAACTTGGGAAAGTAGCAAAATAAGGAGGAACTCCATGCACTTACAGCTGTTTATGTCTAATATTTACGGTAACAAAATGACGTTGGTGTCTGTAAGATTGTGGTTATCCCTGACTTTAGGCACCTTCTCTTGAAGGATGAAGTAAAGTTCATATAAAAATTAAAAAAAAAATAATAAATGGAAGCAGTACCTGCTTTGACTATAACAACTACTCTTTTAAATAACCTTCACAGTCTAAGAGGATTAAAATCCGTTAACCTGACCACCATAATGCAGGCTGGTTTGCATGTGTTCTCTGATTTCTGTTGGATACTGTGCCTGGTTTAGCAAAGAACTTATCATGAGGGAAGAAGAGCAAAAGGGAGGAACAGCTTAGCATGATGGTTGGGAGGACATTTATCTCCCTCAAACATCCCATGACTCAACCTTTGTTTTCATTTTTGTGGGCCCTTTGGTAAAAGGCATTGGGAGCACAGACTAGAGTGTAGATATGCTTTTGGGGAAAGTGCCCTACTATTTAGTTGATAAAGTGAAGTTGCTGGGTTTGAGAGAGCACAGTAATGGGGTACATACTGATTTCTGGCACTAGGAGAGGTTGAACAGGAAGAATATTTGAGGGTGCTTCCTCAGAGGGTGAAGATGTGGCTTTGCATCTTTGAGATGTATGGTTTTTTAAACATTCCTCTTACATGAAAGGTGAGTGCTCTTGCTCTGGAGCTGTTGAAGGTGCCTGGTTGTCCAATTCTGGTTTTGAATTGATTTTCCCTTTCAAAGGATGCCGAAATACGAGTATTTGCTCAGCATACTCAGAAACTGCTGCACAGACCAGGCTGAAATATTCTGTGAATCTCGGTTGAGTTTACATACTCGGCTGTGCCAAGATTGAGGTAGTTCTGTGCCACACAGAAGCGAGAATTTATATGCCACGACTACTATGTTCATTGAAACCTAACTGCTGAAAGTTCATGGTCCACCAATGCTTATCTGAACCCATATCAAACTTTTTGTAGGTCTGGTCCATGGAAGAGAGAGACTATGAACACTAGCGGCATATTTTCTGAATCATACATGGTTTTGATGAGCATTTAACAAGAGCGACTTTCCAGTAGTCAGACAGGCTGCAGTCAGACACCTGACATATATCCTGTAACAGAGATATTAAATCTTTAATTATGCCATAATAACATAGTAATTTAGGTATACTAGAATAGTAAGTACAAGAAAACCAGAAGGTATTTCTTCACTTTTGGGTAGGTGAAGTTGGGAGAACAAATTTAATGTTCCTAAATTAAATATATGATCATAGGGAAGGGGGAAGGAAGAGAACTCCAGGAGGAGAAAGATGACAAACTTATTCTTGTCTTCTCTCCTGTGAGATGTTTCTTGCCCATTTTTCAAAGTGCAATGAATTCCATAGCAGGCTTTATAAATTTAAATGGAGTTTTGTAAATCTATTCAATTGATTGACATATTTTAATAATATTTTCATGCTAAAAGATTCTTTTCAAACAACTGTTCCCATGAAGTGCTTTATACTAAATAAATGCAGAATAAAAAATTGGGCAAACCAGTATTTTAATTTTTATGAGCATGGGAAAAGTTTAAGAAGTACATGGGAAAAATGAGGTGCAACATATTTTTAAATACTTAATTTCACACACAAATGTGCTAGCCAGATATATTTCTAATGGCATTATATCAGCAGGACTGTAGGTACAGAACTGTAGTACAATGCTCTAAGAAGGAATCTGCTCTTGTATAGGACCTTACAGTACTATTTTTCCTGTGTATATTCTTAAGTAAAAAATTCTTCACCAGAATAGCTAAGTTGTTCTTTACTAATAAGCCATGCTGCTGTTTCTTTGTTGGTTTTTTTTTGTTTGGTTGTGGTTTTTTTTTCTTCCTCATGGGGCTCAAATTAGTTTTGTTTCTTGCCAAGTGCTGTCTTTGGTTTCACTACTGAGGTCCTCACTTACTTTAAATATTGTATTCTAAGGGATGTGTGAGCATTGTTTTCCTGTTTTGTCACCTTTCCTTGATACTGAAGTGATAAGTAGTAATCCATGATTTTACTTGGCCATGTTCTTAAATACCACAAGTTTTGAAAGAAAACATGGTCTGAATGTTGTGACTGTGATGGTGACCTGAATTCACCATTACATTTATACATCTTTGAGACTTTA
This sequence comes from Falco cherrug, assembly GCF_023634085.1. Lineage (NCBI taxonomy): Eukaryota > Metazoa > Chordata > Aves > Falconiformes > Falconidae > Falco > Falco cherrug. The sequence goes on from NC_073698.1 coordinate 100,263,869, forward strand.
GGCATAAAGCTAAATGACTTGATTTTTTTTTTTCACTCTGTGTTTCTTGCTTCATTTTCCCCTCCCACAAGATCATACTTGTCCCAAAATAAATCCTTAGTATTGTTATAGCTGATGTTCTAGAGAGAAAATGACCAGGTGTGACTCAACTTTCTTCTCTTGCTTTTCCTGTTATCCGCTGCTGAGGTGAATTTTGGTAGCATAATGTTTATTGTGGAGCAGGCAGCAACAGATCCTTTCCTATGAGGTTCTTGTTCTCATTAGGCTGGAAAAAGATGGATTGAAACAAATATTCTCTTTTATCTTCCAGAAAGGTCAAAAAAGTGAGAGTATATGGAAGAAGTTTTAACATGTGAAAATTGAAAGTTCACATTTCTGCTTTTCTGTCTTCAGTGTTTAAAGTCAGTGTTGAGGTAAATGGCCGGTGTTTGCCTGTAACTTGTTTCTTTTGCCTTAATCTTGGATATTGAGCTGATTGCAGAAAAAAAATGCAGTATTCTTTCTCTGATGTTATGAACTTGACAGTATGTTACGGAGTGAGTTTTGACACTCAAATATACTTCTTGAGGATAAACAATTTAAGTCCTATAAATAGCCCAGAGATGCCCGAAAGCGCCTGTTGCAATGCAAATAATCAAATAATCTGGAACACAACTAGTGCTGATATTTCAGAAATAAGAAGCATGCAAAACTTCTCTCCCACAAAATCAAAAGCACCTAACACCACACCTTCCCACAGCCAAGTTGATACTTACAAAAAACTGATCTTCCAGGTGAAGATACTGTTGAAAAATTCTTCCACCAAGTGTTTTGTGTCAGCCAAACTGAAAAAGTTAGAAAACCTGAAAAGGAATAGAGATTTGAGTTGGGTGTTTGTTTTTTTTTTTCATTCCCCTTCTTCAAAGGGAAGAAATAAGAACTTAAAATACTCGTGGTTGACAGCATGTAGGCTCTTAGGGCTTGACTCATCTTTTCTGTGTTTAGGTTCCTGAGTTTGCATGTCTGGACTGTTTGCAGTGGACAGGGAGAGCAGTCTTTTGAAGATGGATGTTTTGATATTTTGGCTGTTAAATCATGAAAATGTAGGGAGACATTTAAAGTGCATTTATTCCTAGTTTGGTCCACTTTAAAGGTGATACGCAATATGCGTATCTTAGAAGAAGGAAAAGGGCAGTGGAATTTATGTGTCATTTTTGTTTGTTGTGAGAGGTACATGTGTATACAGCAACTAAGAGTGAGATTTTGTGAAGTAAAGATGGGAACTTCACGTTTACCTTGCAAGGGCTTGTCTGAGCCTAAGCTATTGGTAACCAAATTAATTTAGGTTAAACAATAAAATTCCCTTGCTGTTGATACTTCTCAGCATCAACATCTTCAGTATTAGCTTGTACAACTCGGGAGTAGTTTAACATGATGTCTTTACTAGGGAAAGCATCCTCCCGTTTCTGCACAGTGTTAGAGTTTTTTTGGCAGCCTCAAAGATGTTGTTAAGTAAAATTTTGCAGAGTACTGTGTGTTAATGTGCACCTGGGATATTCAGGTGATCAGGAAGCACAGTTCTCAAAATTAGACTGTTTCTGTTTTCCCACAGGAAGACTTATCTTTCAAATGAATGAACAAATGTGTCCTTTTTTTTAAAAAAAAAAAAAGTTGGGGGGGATGTATATGGTACAACATTGTTTTAACCACTGTTTCCACTTCCTATTAGAGCAGTGGTTCAGTTTTTACTTGAAATTTATGTTCCATAATGACGATGGTGACGATTATTATTCTTTAATATAGAAGGGGGATCAGAGATTTTTGCCTTAGTACAGACTCTTCTTTTCTATAGAGACTATAAATTTAGAGTGCTAAGGAAATTCATCTGGGAGACAGGTGAGTAAATTTTGAAAGTAGTTAACAAAACACATTATATTTGGAAAATGGGTGGAATGTTACAGAATGAGAAAAATACTCAAAAAACGCTTATGTCAGTCTTGTTACTGTATTTCTGTGCATAATTGTAGTCTTGCTTTGTTAATTTTGGTAAAAGAAATGTTCAAATTTTTGCCCCTTTTATTATATTTACCATTTTATTTTGTTTAAATAATATATTTCAAGAATATTGAAATAATTTCAGTTGTGCTAGTAAGACTGTAAGTTGGCAAATTAGACTTCTTTCTTGAGGAGTTTCAGAGGCTGCTGTTAGAAAAGTTGTTACTTCTAGAAGCAGTGCTTTGTTTTCTTCTAAAGGTTGAGAGGTGTAGGGTGTAAAACAGTGTTTCTGTGACCAGTTTTTTTCTTGAACCATTGATACTCTTAAAAAAAATATAAATCCTGAGAATAATACAGATTTATCATTTTGTAAAGCTTTGAACTTGAAGAAAACATCTTGTTCTACTCTGAAGAGCATTCTGAAAATGCTACAATAGTGATCTCATTATGAGAATTAACTTAAGCTTTTAGTTTTGCACAGTTTAAGGGCTACAGTCTTATTGAAATCTAACTTTTGTGGTTTTACAATTCAATTTAAGCAACTTAACTGTTCTATGTAACTAAGTAAGCTCTCACTGAAAGGCCAAAGATGACTGTAGCAGGGAAAATAGTGTTGAAACTGTAAGTTCTAGCATACTAGAAGTATTCAGAATGTGCTCTTCTAGACATGTGTTGTAGAACAGACAATTACAGTTTTCCTTTTTAGACATACCTAAACTAGATTTAAACAGTTCTCACGTCCTTTCAATACAACTGCTAGTTTTATTGCTAAAGTGCTTATGCTTTTGGGTTAATAGAATAAACTTGCCTGAGCTGCTGTGTAATGATCATGCTGAAGGATTTGTATTAGTATCTATACCTATTTTAAGGTAGTTTGAGAATGTTTGCGTTGCAGAATTGCTCTTCAAATGTGTGAATACTCAAATTTTCTTTTGGTGAATTCTGACAGCTGTCCTATCCAGTCTTACATTGTGGTGATCTACGGCATTTGTCATGAAAACTTACCACTCAGCTGCCTTTTCATCCCTGTCCCAGCTTGGAACAGTTGGTAACTGGTCTATTAATTGATTGACAGTAACTTTTGTGTAAATGTGTTGTCATTTTTTTTCCAGTGAATCAATTGGTCTGCTTCACCTCAGACAAATGGCTAGTGTGTGTGTTTTCTTTCTTTCTTTATAATTGAAACATTAAACTTAATAAAGGAAGCACCGTTTCTATGTGACTAAACTGCATGGTATAACATATTTTCTGTATAATACCAATAGCAATGTAATGTTAGACTTGTCTGTTGGGTTGATCTGGTCAGTGGAACAAACCATTTCCAAAGTCTTGCTTTGATCCTCAACTTTCTTAGTCTATTGAGGCAGCAGGGAAGTCCAACTCAATTTGACCTACATTATATTAAGTAAATCTGAACTGTACCCTTCAGACAATTTGAATACTTTGTGAAGTATCTGGATTTCTAGTCTTGTGACTGTTTGTTGGGGAGTGTTTATTTAAAACCAAAGTAAAAGTAGATTGGTTACATGGTTTTATTTGGTTTGCAATGTGTTTCATAGCCCTTATGTGAACAGGTTATGGTATCTAAAACAGACTTAATTTTTATGTAAAATCATCTTTGTTCTTGTTGCTTTTCTGGATATTCAGTTTGAATATCACCTACAGCTTTCTCTATGGGATTATAATTTTTATATATTTATGCATATATATTTAAATTTATATAAACTCATAAAACAAGTTCTGCAATTCTACAGCTTGATGCAGGAAGAGTGAGAATATGGAAGAGTCTTTGCTCATTTTTTGTCAGCATATATAGGACTTCTTGATTGGCTATTTATTGCACTTAGATCTTTGTTTCTGCAAATGACTCATACAGTATTTACAGTATGTAGCAAATTTTTACTTTTTTTATTTTTTCTCTACCTAGGATATTTTTTTACTTCCTTAAAGGATTGATTCTGAGCTAATTTCTCATGAAAGTTCACGTCTGGTATTTGTTAATTTGATTCTGCCATGCAATTTGCAAGAATTCAGGTGTAATGATTATATTTTGTATTTATTGGAATACTCAAGGCAGAGGAGCTATATAATATAAACTGCTATTAGCAGTTTTAACCTGTGACTTAGCTGTGCATTTGTTTTTCTTATGTACACTTGGCATTGTCTTATGCATACTTTTAAAAAGCACTGAAGTTATCAATGCATACAGTATTCGGCCTGGAAAATGTGACTAAATTCTGACATTGTCTAATATGAAAGGGTAGCATGTGGAAAACCTGCCAGAGGTTTGGCTTTTATTTTTTTCCCCACATGATTCTTACAAAGGAGATAATGGTCTGTTACCAAAATCATGTAAAGTGACTATTTATGGTGCCCGCTATGCGGTATTTTCCATGAGTTTCGGTATGGTTCTTCATTCAAATGTGGTTTCTTACACAGCATTCGTGGCATTTGCTGAAGTGTTGTTCTGTTTGTATTGAGGAATATGGGGACTCTGAGCAATCTGAAATATTTATGGTAATGACACTGCCATTATTGTTGAAGGTGCACAGAGCTGTCTGGGTTAAAGCAAAATATCTAGTTAGTACTGGGGTTTATGCCTCTTGGGTATTGTTCCAGTCAGTAAATTAAATGCTCCAAAATTGTTTAGGTAGATGTTAAGAGAGCTATTGCTTCATAGACTCTTAAAAAACAGGCTAAACTGGGTGTAAGATTTTTACTTTGCTGATCTACTAATTAGGATGCACTGTAATAGCTACATGGATGGCGAATATAAAAAATAAGAGGCTGGGAGCTGCCTGTGTCTATGTGAAACTTCTGGGTGCTATAATAGCAGACTCTTCTAGCTGCCTGCCCCAAAACTGATGACAGACTCCTAGCCTCAGACCTCTTCCTCCCCCAGCTTGGTATTGGCTTCTTACAGCTCTTTGGGTGCAGGAGATGATAGCCTGTACGGTTTTAATTTGCATGGCCTGCTAAAAATAACTTCAGAGTATGCCTTGTAAAATTTTAGTTTGTTTTCAGGATTACTGGGTAACTCCTTTCCTGTCTCTAGAGAATGAACTATGAGGACAGCTGCTGGTCAGTCTGTTTCTAAATTGGGATTCTTGTCCCTTGTTTCATCAAAATGTTTTAGGTTGCATGTTGGCATGCTGAATTTGTGTTCTGAGGCCACCAAACTCTCCCTGACTTTTGTGACTTTCAAAGGCCCGTGAAGACTTCTGCAGTATGTCTTTATTTAACCCACCCAGTTGTCGCACTCAGAAGTAGTGGATATAGAAGTTATACTGAATCAACAACATTGTTCTTTGTCCTTTTTAGTGGCTGACATAGTTCAATCCACATAAAATATATCCAAGTTAGCAACCATAGATGTAGAAATTGCTCATTCATTAATATCTTTGGAAATAATACCATTTGGAATAGAAATTAAAAAATATTTCTAAAAGTTTCCCAGTATTGCAACTTAATTCAGCTTATTCTGTTTAAAAGCTTTCTGCATCTTTTACAGTGAGTAGCAATGATTCCTTGCATCTATTCATGGAAAATTTTCCTTGAATAAAGTTGGTTTCATTACTTTTTTTTTTTATTTTCCCCTGCTAGAAAAGGCAGCTGGGAAGAAGCTGTAAGAAAGACAATGTGTCCTACAATACAGAACCATTAGAAGGAAAACAAAAGTATTGAGAAGAGATTGGGAAAAAATCTGAAAAAAAGAACTAACACCAAAGTTAATATAAAATATTTTAAAAGACATGGAAATATAGTTCTTTGGGGGAGGGGAGGGAAGGTGGTGTGTTGTTTTTGTTTTAAGTTAGTTTTTTGGATTTCACTTCTATACATTTCATCCTTCATCAGCTGAGAAGCAGAAACTAGTTGGGGCACATCCATTCTTGATGCAGTAAAGCTTATGAAAGCTATCCTTTTTAACTGTTTTAGAACAAATGGTAGTTTATTTTATTAATGTCTAAGTGAAGAGAGTTTCTGGAATTCTCTCAGCTCTTTATCTGCGACACTTGACTTAGTGTAAGCTAAAAGATTTATTTTGTTGGCAGCAGAGATGATTTTTTGCTGCCTTTGTTGTTAGGCCTGCATTTTTTCAGTGCTCTTACTGCACTGTTGGTTGTGGGTTAGGCAGAGTACAGCCTTGTTGTCTTGGTTTGAGGGACTTCTGGAAAAACAATGCTCTGGAAGTCTGTGATAGGACAGTTTGAGTGGGCCATGCATTTTGTGAAGTAACAGTATTTGACATCTGAAATCTAACAGATATTTGGGAATTATGCCTTTCCTTCCACCACCACCACCACCACCCACCCCAACAAAAAAAAAAAATAATTGTGCATGATTTAATTTTGTGAGCAGAAGTTAAGCATAAGATGTAGCTAGAGTGTAATTGCATAAATATTCAACCTATTTGATATCAGAGGCAGATTGAGAAATAGAATCTCAAAATCCTGTTTAGCAAATATTTTTAATATTTTTTTAACATGATGTATGAATTGTACTATACTGCAGCTGGTGTTACTTGTCAGTGACTTCTTGATCTGTTGAGATGAGGTTGCAATACATGCTAGGAGTAAATAGAGAAGCAACATTGTGTACTGGGAAATGCAGGAGACAGCTGGCTTTATGTCTAATTAGCCAGTCCCTCTTGTTTTTTTCTGATGCATCTGCAGGTAAACCCATATAACTTAAAACTAAAGCAGGAGTTGGTTGCATAGTTACTGATTTCATAGCTTAGAGTCTGCCAGTTTTACATTGCTTTTCAGAGTTTCCTAGGAGTGTACTTTCGTGATAAAAGCCTGCAATATAAATAGTTTTGTCTTTGAATCTTGATCTTAAATGTTTAATTGCAAGTGAAATTCTTTGACACTGTGTATTTGCAGACAAGGGTTCACACTGCTGTGTTAATTTTAAATATTCTTTTTGAGTTTTACTGACTTTTTGCATGGTGGCTATTTGTATTTTAATAAAGAAGGTTCTTAGTGAAATGGCGACCGCCAAAGTGGATAAATAGTCAGAGAAGGCTGGCAGACGGTAACAGAGATGAATGCACAGGTGAGGCTATATCTTTGGTTCAGAATGTTGGAATTCCTACTAAAAAATGATGCTGGAAAAACAGAGTAGGATAAGGGGACTTAACGCTCTTTTGAGACACTCTTCTGCTTTGTATAGGTAGGTTTGTGATTTGTATTTCCTTGATACTACTTCTTTTCAGAGCAAAACAAATAGAGCAGAGTGTATGTCTAGCTAGGAACTTGGTTGGATATTCTAAATGATGACGTGTAAAGAAACAAATGTTACTAGTGCTTGGTTTGGTAGGTTTATCTGAACTTGTCAGTGTTGCTAGCTAATACTGAGTTTGCAATGTCAGCAACTTTATGTGGAAATAAGCCAGCTATGGATTCACTGATACCCTAAAGTTAGACACTCTTGCATGAAATATTGCCAGTTTATCTTCTGTAATAAAACACTTCAGTAAGCCTTTTTCTAATCGTCACATGTTTTGGCATCAAAAATATTTGTAGGAGGAAAAAAATTCTGCTGGCGATTGGATGTAACGGCTAGGGAGAGATTCAGAACTCCAGAGACTCACAGACTAGTTGTGATTTCTACCCTAATGGGCTTTCATTTTAGATAGAGATGTTAGGAGCTGCATTGTTGGAGAACAAACACAACTTTGTTGCTTGGCCTCCCTTGGTTCTCTGAAATGTGATTCTCGATATAAAATTAAACAGTGAATGTAGTAATAGAGGAAAAAACCACACCCCAAGCTACCTAGAATTGCTAGGACATTTGGGGGAGGGGGAAGGCAGAGAGAAGGCAGAGAGAAGGAAAGGAGCCGTATTCTTTGATCACTTTGCTTTGGAGATCCTTCCATAGCATAGTTGATTTAGTTTCAGAAGCAAGACAAATCCTTTTATTTATTTATTTTTTTTTTTGGTGTGAACTATTGAATAATTTACCATAAAGTACAGTCATCCCTAAAGAGTTTTGCATGTCTTACACAGACCTCATTTTAAAGACAGGAACTCAGTAAACCTGACTAAAAAAGGCAGTACAGTGCATACTGGTGCTTAGGGAATCTTCAAACATGGATGGTACTTAACTGGTGTACTGGCAAATCCTATGAAGGATAACAATTTTTACATCAAGAAGTAAGATATTTGTATTGGCCATCGGCACAGTTTTCTTCTGGTACCATGCTCTTTTGCTGAGGACTTCCTACTAACATGGCATATTTTCATCTGTCAGTTTCCTATAGTTGCGATAGCATCATCTCCTCAGAGTGTTTGAGACACTGACGTTAATGCCATTAATGCACTCTGTCTCACTACCTGGTTTAAATGATTTGAAGAAAGCCTATATGTAAAATTTTATTCCTTAACAATATTTTTAGATGAAATGTGAAACTGCATTCACAAATGTGAACTGTGCCAATGGCCAATACAAATATCTTACTTCTTGATGTAAAAATTGTTATCCTTAATAGGATTTGCCAGTACACCAGTTAAGTACCATCCATGTTTGAAGATTCCCTAATATATTATAGGTATATTTTAGATAGTGCTCTTCTAGTTTCCTTTTCCATCAATGATGTAGTAGGATCTCTTATATATGAAATAATAATTTCATCAGTTCTTGTCCTGTCTTCTGAGACTTCTTTCTAGGAAACATACAAGTATCTGAAACAAATTCCAGTTCACTTCATAGAACAGTAAATATCTAATATGCCCAGTAATTTCTCTTGTTTGGCATGTTTCATCTCCCTTCAGGGCAGAAGCATGCCTTTTATCTTGGCTGCTGAAAACTTAACATGCTTCACCTTCTGTAAAAGGTATTAATGGATTATAAACTAGTAACTATCAGATACCAGTAGCTTTCAGTTGCAGCTGATTTGGGTTATATATGAACCAATGACCTGGCCCAGACAGATTGGTTTTGTGTTCATTTCTGATCCTTGTATCTGGCCCTACCTTCACATTCTAGTACATTTGTGCTTGTGCACTCTTTTTTTTTTTTTAAGAGCAAGTCCTGAAATGCTTATTCTTAAAAAATGAATAATTTAAAATACATTTCTATTGAAAGATGTGCTATGTCAACTATAATAGCAAGTGAACCAAGCAACGATATGCTACGGGTTTGGAGAAACATAGTCTACAAGGACATGTCAAGTACTCTTGGCGTGTAAGCTATAGCTCATTAATTCAATTAACTCTAATGTATTTATCAAAGTGGTGTTGGATTTTCTACTTATTACTCTCTTTACTGCAGACTGATCCTGTTCTTAAATATATCAGACTAAGTTCAGATAATTAATTCTGAGATTTTATAGGGTGAGAGAACAGGAGACAGTAGAAGTAGCTATGGCAGTAAACAACCTGTGTTGGGTAAATAGGTGTATGTCTATATGTATTATGTACTCATATATCTACGTTTAAGAGTATATGTTGCTGAGAAATTTAACATATGATGAAGATATACATTAGGATAGCAGAGTGAAGTAACTGAAAATCTAAAAGAAAATACGGCTTCTTAGAAGAGTACTTGGTTTTTCAAGATTTGAAATACTAATTACTAACTGCTTTCAGTGACTGGAAAGTGAGAACACTGGGGACGAAAAGGGCTCTGTATACCTGACTAGCTCATAACTCTTAACTGTGATATGGTGGCTTGGAAATTGTTTTTCTGTTCATAAGATCTATCTATCTAATAGTCTTCACTGTTATTACTACTATATAATATGTTTGATACTCTTTATGACCATACAGAGCATTATGAATTAAAATCAGGGAAATAACTCCGCATGGCCTGTCAAATAGAGCAGTTGATAAATCTTTTAATGCTGAGAATTGGTTTCTGTACATTATTCTATATACACTATATTTAGAAGTTAAACTCTTGTGTCAGGCTAGAGGTTTGTGAGGAATAGTGTAACCAAATAACACTAATTGTGGACGGACTCAAGGTTCTGATCTCCCAGTGCTTTTGACTGTGGCAGATAACTGAGAGGAGGGTTTGGGGTTTTTTGTTTTCTTTTGAATCTTTGTTTTCCATTTGAGACATTCTTTACATTAGGCAATCTGTTTATGATGGAGAGCTATTTTGAGTCCATGTGTATTGAGTCAGTGTATTGTCCAAACACTTGTCTTCAATTGACTTTTCTTGTGTACACAGCTTAAGTGATTTGCCACTGTACTACTTTGAGCTTAGTTACCATGAGGTTACTGGGTGAATCCAATGAATTGTTAGGCTGAGATCCTGCAATTTTAGGTGAGTCTTGAATACTGGATCATTTGTAAGGATGAGATTTTATCAGCCTAAACTCAGTACATATGAAGAGTTACATGGTCTTTCCAATGCATTTTAAAACTGAACTAAAATTTGTTTGACAGTGTTTTAAGGGCTTTCAGATTTTATGGCAAGTTCTCAGGCCTTATGGAAAGATTTGTGTAGGGTATGTGCTCATGTATATGCCTACTGTTTTCCTTCTTCCAGATTTATGTGCATTTTTGTCTATGGTATTGTCCGAATCCTAAAATATGAGGATGAGATTATTTTTTAATTTATTTTTTTTTCAATGGAGCCAATCCAGGAATTGACAGATAATATTTAAGAACGGCCTACTCATAAGCAATGCAGAAATCATAAATTTCAACACAATTACCATTAGAAATTACACTGAGATCTGTATTTTGAAAGATAATACACAATTTACTGATATACAAAATACACACAACATACTGTGCCAGTAATGGGACTTAGTATTTTACAATACAGGTTTAGATATTCTTAGATTTAAGCCTTCTCACACTACACATACTGTTTTATATTGGGCAAGTTGGTCATTCTGTAAAACTAGCTATCAAATATTATAAAATTAGTCTGAAATCACTTACCTGCATTTTGATATAAATATTCCAAGAAGTAACCAGCTTTGCTTTTCTCCAGTGTTTATGTTAGCTTGGAGAATTAGGTGTGAATATTGCAGCTTGTGTAAATTGAGTGTAATTTGAGGTAAGCTGAAAAATAAATAAATGCTCACCTGTCCAAAGAAAGCATTCTCTTAGGAATCTTGAAAACCTTGACCTATGTGTGATTGAAGTATATGTACTGTAGAACATTTTATTTCCCTGTGTCATTGATGTTTAATTTTGAACCTTATCCTTCTCTTTGCTCTTCATGCGACTGTATGAAGAATTCTCAGTTTCATATTGTGATTCATGAATAATTTCAAATCTGATCAGCAGCTAATGTTGCAAATGAGATTTATTTCCATAGCCTTGTGTGTCAATCTTGCTTTTGGATGGGGAAGAATTTACTGTTTAGGGGTTTCACCTATATCCTTGCCTGCTAGTGAGATATTGCATCTTTCCACCTGTGTTCTCATATGTATGAAATTAGCAACCTGTATTTAATGCAAGTGGTGTTAAAATAAATATTGTACTGTAGATGATATTATGCTTACAATAAAAAAATAAAAATGTACAGAAACAATGCCCAGCACAAAAATGCCATTTGGTATCAGCCAAAAAAATCTACCCTTGCTGTTGCAAAATTAATCATATTGTTATGGTATATGCCATAGTCTCTGAAACTTACTTTAGTATTGACTGTAGCAACCCATTCACCTCTTGATTTCCATTTTCTTGTACAGTTTGTTTCTTCAGAGTCACTTGGAAGATCAAGGTTGTTTCATGAAAAGAATTTATTTGTGGGTTGTTTGGGTATACTCTCACAAATTCTCAAATGTTGTCATCCTGGTTCACTGTTGTCCATTTAAATATTTGTCAGTTATGTACAATGTTCTGTTTACAGTCTTATTTATTGGCTTGGATGGGTTTCTTGGGTATTTTACTCAGAGGTATAATAACGGAGACAGACTGGATCCCAGTTTGGAGATGGAAGGGAAAGGAAAGTATGTGTATAAAACTAAGAAGGGCAATTGGCTTCTAATTGTGGAAACTTGGTAGAATGGCTTTTCTTTCCTATTTTGAAACTGCATAGTAAAAACAGAAGAAGTAGTTAATCTCTCTGTTCTGTGTTTCAGTCCCATAATAGGCTGAACAGAAGTTAGAAAACAGAGCAGAATTTTAATTGAGCTTATTTTTTTGCATTATAGAGAAAAAAAATGTCATGGTCTACACAATCCTGAATAGCGTGAAAAATTTAAAGACCACAATCCTTCTTCTGCCAGAGTATTGAACTGTTTACATTAAACATAACTACTAAATTATCATTGGTATGTCTTCAGTAACATTAGGTATTAATACAAAGAATATTTTCAATCTTCTACAAGTAATTTAATTTCTGGGCACAATAAAGATTTTATTCTGAAATGTTTAATATTTTAGAATGGTATTTGAAGACTGGGATTTTAAATCTTAATGTTTGTGTTAGTGTATTTATTCCAGTTCCATATCAGATATAACTTTATTTGGATATTCTAGACTTAGTTCTTCTTTCTTGCATAATAGTTCTTTATGGGGAGAATGTTATGCCTATTCTAGTGCCAAAAACCAATGATTTCATCAACTTACCTTGGACAGTGTTATACTGTTTTGTGTGTGATATAGTATGGGAGAATTTGGAAAGGTAATGAGCACATGAGGTAAACTGCAGATATGTAGTGTGCCTTTACTCTGTCGTCTCTTAGGAATATCAATTGATACTGTCTTATGAATATAAACAAAGCCTTCCCTTTGAGGAATACTTTGTTCAAGTCATACATTCTCAGTGTATTAACCCTTAACCAAAAATAAGCCCATTTGCAGTACTTGTTCCAGATTGAAATAGTGTTTTAGGAGAAGATTCTTAGTGGCTTGTAGCTTGATTTTGCTTTGTAAAACTTGATTTCCAGAAGAGAGAATACAGGGTCTCAGTGGCCCAGTACAGTGTTTATGGCTTATAGATGCAAAGGAATTATTTGAGCCTTTCAGAAAGGTGTTAATTTTGCTGTGGTTACTCCACTAAGTCCATTGTACATATTATAATAAAATATCTAGTACTTGGTACAACCCATTCAAAACAAAGATCAAACTAAATAAAATTTTCAGAAAAGGGCTTAGTTTTATCAGAAATCATTTTTTCTGCATAACCACTGGAATGCAGGGTAAACATAACAATAGTTTTAAGTACCTTCTAAGACTCTTGTTCTGTCTGAACTCAACATATGTAAAATAACATTATATGAGTAAGTGCGGGCTTGAAAATTGGGTGTAGTTTGAGCTGTGATTATTTGTAAAAAATATATCATTTCTTGGGTGTAATGTCTGTGTATTAACTATACCAGTATTTTAAAAAATGCTGGATGAGTGAGCTGACTTAATAGCATGTTTGTGATATTGTGCTAGTAAGTTTTATTTGGGTCACGGTGTTGAAGACTTTAAGTTCTATAGGTTGCATTTGGCATAGTTTGGTGACATGTAAGAATTTAGTGATTTGTTAATTCTTTTTTTAAACCTCACAAATGTATACTTCCTTATACAAATTAGCATCTTCTGTGTCAATAATTCCCATGTAATGAAACCTCACATGCACTTATCAGACCATATAACTTAAAGGTTAGTTTCTTCTGTACACCTAGTCATTTACGCTGCATATTAAACTCACATGTGTAGAATCACTTTATAATCAGCAGAGGGAAATAGGTACTTCTGGGTTCATAAATTGGATGTGTAAAACTGCTCAATTGAGTATAAAAGTGCTTTTTTCCCCTCTGTTGACTTGGAAAGGATTCCACCTGGCTGGTCCAAAGGTAAGCTCTATAGTAAGTGAGGAAGTTCCAAGTCAAGGTCTCTGGGGGAGACTATTGGTTGTTTGCCTGAAAGATCATGAAATTCTGTCTCTTAGCTTGTGTTTGGGGTACAAACAAGCTGATCGGTTACTGTTGGGCTGCAACTTTACTACTTCCATTTTTTTGCATTGTGAAAAGACTTTTTGTAAGTTCCCACCATAAATTGCAGGAGGCCAGGAACAATGGCAGCCTTTCAGGGCATACATTTATATTGTTTCTTTTAATGTCCAGCCATAATGTCCTCTATGGTAATCTTTTGAACAAGAAGAACTGCAGTTCGTAATTTTTCAGAATCACCAGTCTTAAGGTTTGAAGGTATAACGTGAAGAACAAACTTCTGATGCTTTGAGACCTTTTACTACTACTCAGTGGACAGTCTTTGTATTCAAACTGTGAATGTCCAGAGGTTGTATTTTCTCTTTGTCCTGAGTTAGCTCTAGGTCAGTGAAATTTTTAAAAATAGAAGTCAAAATTGAGACTGAAAAAAAGGTAGAAAAGTCTGGATAGGTAGGTATTGGCTGCCACTGAACTTTTAATTTCATTGCTAATTTGATAGAATTTGCTTTCTGAATATTAGTGTATATGAATTTAAACTTCGCTGGTCTAGCTAAATCTCAATTTTTCTGGTGTATATATGTGTAAATATGCAAGTCTGTTTCCAGACTAGGACCTTCTGTGCCTAATTCTGTGGTAACACACAAAATAGCAGGGAATAGGTAATCTTGAACAATTTTCTAATGGTTTCCTATTTAGCTATTTCCTGAACCATACAAGAGAACTAAAATGTGCTGAGTGCATTTAATTTAAGTCAGAGTCTATGATCTGTCTTCATCCAGGGTCTCTTCAGCAGAATTTGCCGTTCAATCTTACACTTTAAAAGCATCGCAGAAATACCATACTAAATAGTGAATAAATAATCTGTTTCAAAAGTATTGAAAAATACAGGGGGTTTGCACTATGTGAAATGTCTGCCTCGATTTGTTTTTTCTTTTAGCACTACTTCAGATGAAGATGGAAGTAATTGAAAAGAATGTATTATAAGAGGTGCCAGTCCCTCAAAGGCTTCTGTCCAGCACTGGTGAAGGAGGAAATTGGTCAAGTACAAACAATGTGGCTTTTATTACATTCATTCAGTAATAATAAACCTTTGTACTTTAACAAGATTTTTTTGTTTGCTTTTTAAAAGGACATAGTCAAGGATATTAAGCCTCATACTTTCTTTGCCTTAATATGGAACTGACTTACATCAAGTAGTTCTTTTGGAGAAAACAAAGGAAGAATCTGCAAGATCTGAGTTTCAGGACAGCCAAAAATATGCTGATTATGTAAAAATCCTAGAAGTGTGTAGAAGCACATATTTCTGGGTTGAAAGTGGCTAATCAGGTATTACATACCTGTTAAGTACCCCTGGTTAGCCTCATGTAGTTCAGATGGGGCTGCAGGTACTTCTGGTCTTTTATCAGACTCCATGTGACTGACTTCTGTGGAACAAAGTGACTTTTCAAATCCTTTGTGGATTATTGCACTTGTGTTTGTTTCTAAGTCATCAAAATACTGTATTTATTTCCTTTTCTTAGATGAGAATGTGACTTTTGGGCACAGCTGTATTTTGTAGTTGTTTGGCTGGTCAACTTTATTTGAAGGTTTTCTCTTTTCTTCCGGTATAATTGTAAGCTTTGTCCATACAGTAGTTTCACAGCATCATACGGGAGCTAATGTGTTCAGTTGTAGCAACTGACAGAGAAAAAGCTACCGCAACAATCTATTAAGTACCTGAACTGTGGTGTATCTTCTACATAGGTGCTGTTTTAAACTTTTAAGACCTTAATGACTGTTTCCTTTAGTTGAAGTTACTTGAAAAGGTTTTAAGTCTGTCCTTGGCTTTGTGACATTGCAAAATTTTTTATTTTTGTGTGTGTGTGTGGAAACCCAAACAAAGTATCTCCACGCTGAATATGAATTAAACAACTAGCCAAATAAGTTTTGTAAATGCTTCCTGTAAACAGGGAAACTGAAAGTGAAGACAGAAGTGCTAACAAACGGTGAGAGAGAAAGCTTTACTGGCTTGGCTAAAGATTTGATTGTGGGAATTAAACTTGGCAACAGAGCTGGTTTTCCCAATTTAGTATATCCCTGCATAGGTTTCACTCACCATCATTCTTCTTGCTTCCATTGGGAAGGGGGAAAAAAAAATAAAAAATCACTGTGAAGCACTTCTAGTTCATGACCAGAACAGTATAAGTAAAAAATGGTGTATTAATGACTTACTGGAATTGATTCTTTATGTGTTATATATACACATGTATATGTGTATGTGTAATGTATTATGTATTACTTAATGTAAACTACAAGTTACTCATATTCATAGAACATTAGAGGCCAGTCCCTTTTGGATTAGACTGCTTCTGGGACATGTAGCTCAAAATTTTGAATGTGGTACTAATGCCAACACCAGAAGCAGGAGCCACATATTCACAACAGCAGACTCAACATTAAAGAGTATCTGAAGAGAGATCAGGATTTGTCATTTTGGGTTGTAATATAAAATGTTTCTGTCATAGCATTTTTTTAATTTATTTTTATTTTTTTACAATCAGAAGGAATCTTGTAGTTCTAAAATCTGGCATTTGATGATACCTAGAATAATAATAAACTCTTTTTGGTTTTCCTTCTTTGTCTGGTTACTGTGTGATGCATTCATGTATTTTTGTTTGTGGTAAGTGCAAGTGTAACACACTCATTGAAAAAATAGTAACATGTAGCCTAAATGTTGGTCAATTTGTTTTTGGGTTAATGTTAAGGAGGTTATTTCAACACTTAAAGAAAAAAAGAATTAAAGCAATTATAAAAGATTAACTTTGAGCACAAATTGATTTAGATGGGAATTTTGAGCACCAGTTAAATGACAGGAGGTGGCTAGATATTGGCTTTTGTATGCCTAGCTTTCATTGTTAGGGTGAATTTTTTGGAAAAAAAGAACAACACAAAATAAATCCTGGTCTTTAATATTTGCATACCAAGAAGCTCTCACTTACTGTGCTTATTTTAATGGCTCTGTACCTGAAAGAAGCAATTCAGTGAATAGGATATGGATGATGTTTTAGAACTTTAAAAAGTCCAAAGATGGCCTATCTTGCTAGTATACTTTCTAGTTTACAGATTCTTTTCCAACTTTTAAGAAGTGACACTTTTTGATCATGCTTTATTTACCTGAAATTCTTATCAGGTGAAATAGATAATTTAATGCTTTCTAGTGTTTTAACTTGAAATGAGTTGCTAGCCAGACAGGTACTCGAGCTTTAGCTTAACCATGCTTGTCTTTTAAAATGTGATAGACCAGGGTTTTTTTCAGATCTGGTCAATACACACTTCTGTCAGGGGGTTGTGTGTCATTTAAAATATGTTGTTCCAACAAGCCTCCTAAATTTAGTTCAGCAAAAGCAGTGTAGAGCTTACTTTCTAGTTGACAGAGGAGAACATCTTAAAAAGGTTTCTATTTGAACTGGTTTTATTTAAAAAAAAGCAGTTTTGCAGGTGAGGCCTATCAACACTTCATGTGCACTGTTTAGATAGGTAAAAGTAGGAGCAGTAATGACTTTGCAATGTTCTCTTTTCTGCAATGTCCTCTTTTCAGTATAGAGGAAAAGCTTTTCATCCACTCATCTGTTCATAGTATTGGTATCAGTGTCACTAATAATGTGTAATAGAAGGCATAGAAAGAGTTAAAAAAATTGAAGAATCAAGTGGGGAAATACCAGTTTCATGAGAGTAGTTCTGAAGGTTGTGGATGTTAAGGTTTTGTGAAGCAACACTGACGTGCACTTAGAAGTTCAGTGTTCTAAGAGCTGTTCAGAAATGGGAAGGATTAAAGGTTATCTTACTACAAGCAGGCTGGTGACTTTCTGTTTTCATTTATTTATTAGTCCCTGGTTATTTCAAAATAAATAATAGAGAGGAAGAACTTCCAGTGATTCTACTTATTTAATTTAATGACACCCTGATATTTAAGTACTTTTATAGAGACCAAATAAGTTGTGAGCCAAAAAAAAAAACCTTAAAAAATTCTAGAATTAGAAAGGAACTCCCATCGTGAGCATTCTGTTGAATGGCGGTTCTTGGAAATCAGGAACTTGTCTTTGAACAGTGTGAAAAACAGGGAGCTTGACTGATGGGTATTAATTAGCCTGGTGATTCCTGTGTTCTTAAGAATTGCCATTCAGTAAGTTTTAAATGGGTGGATCAACAACAAGAGTTGTTGACACAATTGCTTGGTGTTCTCTGGCATATTGAATCTTGTTCAGAGTTGAAAAGAGATTATACCAAATTCCAGATTGGTAAATGTAGGTTTTAGTTGTGTGTTGTTGCAAGCAATTAAGAAAGAACCTGAAAATATGTCAGATCTTTGGAATCTGGAAGCAGCAAAGAGGTGAAATTTTTTTACAGCAATCAGCGCCTGCGTCTAAAGCTAAGCTGTACTTTGAACATGTATTGCTACTTTCTTTTCAACTTAACTGAGCTGGGATGAATTAATGATACTGAGTTTTCATTTGAGAAATGGGTTGACAAGGGGTGAGTCTAGAATCCAAAAGAGAAAACCACTGGTAATAAAATTTCTGGGACAGGTAGTCTGAAAAGTGATGATCTTGCTTGGAATGTAGCAGGCATGTCTTGCTGTGTAGTATCTCACATTATTGCTAAGGAGAAAAACATTTTCTCTATCCAAGGAGTTCCTAGTGCAAACTGAATCATAGTACAGTGGCTGAATGAACAAAGTCATAGAAGCAAGCTGCTTTGGCAACACTGCACATGGTGAGCACTACACAAGGCATCTGTTTTCTATGCTTTTAAGCTCTTATAATCAGACTGTCTCCTCAGATCATTGAAGGATATGCAAAAGCTTTGCAAAAACTGTTGTCTGACGTTTACTTCTTAGATTCAGTAGTAGGAGATAAGCAGTTCTAGACGGAACAATAGGCAGTTCTGTAAAACTTGCTCTGATTTTCTTTATTTCTCTGGTATCTGTAAAACTTGCTCTGATTTTCTTTATTTCTTTGGTATGTTTTTCAGGTTTAGATCAGAACCCTCTAGAGTGGTACAGAAGTACAAAAGCAGTGGTCTGAATACTAGAGTGAGCAGTCCACAGCTGGTTTGTGAAACAGTGTGAAGGCACGGAATTTGAGAAAGTTGAGTGGTATTCGCAAGGCATGTTCAGTTGATAGTGGTCTGTGGGTTTAAAAATAATAATAAAAAAAGTGAACTCTGCTACTGTGATGTCCAAAATCATCATCCTTGTTCTGTGTTGCCCTGTTCATGTGCCAGCCCCATCTGCTGTAGAAGCCCAAAGTTGCCTCTGTCAAGTGGTTTCCCTCTATCCTTCTCTCAAGTGCTACTCTTCTGATTACCAGTCTGCTTGGGCTGGCTGATTTCCTTTGCTGTACCACTTCTTCCCCTTCTTTGTCAAGAATTACTACAACCCCCGCTTCCCCTTTTAGGACATGCATTGCTAGGCTCTTCGGTTTCCATCCCAAGATGACACAGAGATTAAACGGCAGTCAAATTTGAGATTCAATAGTGAGTTTGTAATACAGTTCACTTAATTTATCTCTGATATTCAGCAGAATTAAGTCTGATGTGCTTGTGGCTACCGATAAAGACTAATATGTGGCACAGTAGGAAATGTTCTTCTAACTGTAAATAAAAGCATATACATCTGATGCTTTTTGTAGGCATCTGTGGAAGTCAGGATCAACCCCTTTGGGACTTAGAAAGCAGCCCTCAGGGTCATGGATCTCACATGACCTAGTTTATTCTTCATTAAAACAGATGGTATCTATCCGAGTGAGGCAAACTTGGTTTTAAGAAAGAGCTGGGGATTAAAAGGATGGGAAGCTGGAACAGCTGGGCCTAATTAATGAGAGTAAATAAAGAGCATTAAATTAGTCACCTACATCAATAGCAAAATAATCACTACATGACTACTCACTGAATTGTTTTAGCTGATCAAAAGTTGCAGGATTGGTTTTCCTCGCATCAAAAGTATCTTATATTGCATCAGAAATATTCCCACATTCTTTATTCTTTTCTACCAGGCTTCAAAGAGAGTAAAATCCTGGAAACCGGCTGTGGTATTCTGGCATGGCACTGGGGAGTCCAGCTTGTTTTGTGAGGCTCAGAATGCCTTTCCTTGTGTTTGATACCTAGGCCAAGCTGGTCCTCCACAGTTTTTGGCCTCCTCCCTTTGCGTGTGTTTAATATGAGAGGGTTACCTAACTGAGGAGATTGCTGGCATTCCTTCAAGTTCTCCAACCACATTACGTTTGCAAAGCGATCCAAAAATTTTATTGTTTCTGTTGTAAACAGATTATACTGGATTAGTGGTTAACATTTTGCATGTTTTATTCTGTTTGCCAGTTTAGTCCTGAAAATCTTGAATTGTGTTGAATAGTGTAAATAGCACAGGCATTCTTCACTCGCTTTTGGTACTGGTGGCCAGAAACCTGCTATATGCCTTTTGCTATATGCCTTAACAGGGAGGAGGGGACTGTGCAAATAAACTACAAATCTTCCTTCAGACCTTCTAGTAACAACTGTTTTCATGAGGTAGAATTTTCTGATGCAAGCACATTTTTGCTCTAGAACTCTGGCATTACATGCTGTGATAGAGACAGGTAGGGATAAGCCTGTGTGCATGTGTGTGTACAGCCACTGCTGTTCCTTCAGCAGGATAGTACTTGGTAGATCCCAGGACTCATCCAGAATGTCCCTGAAGTTCTCTTGGTTTGAAATAAATGTTAAATAAATATGAGTGGAATATTGTGCAAATCTGTAAACACTGTATTTCCTTCCATTATTATGTGCTAGCTGAGCAAGTACAGAATGTTTCTGTTTTAAGGTAATCCTAAGGAATGTTTACTTACCTGTCACAGAAGGTCAAATTTAGCTGGTTCATGTAACTGAGCTCTGAGGTGATCAGGGCAAAAAATGGAACAATTCTTTCCTGGGGATTAGCATGAACTGTTCCATGAGCTTAGCGTCTCCTTCCTGGAGGACAGAAGGCAGTGGAGCTCTGATAGAAGACTTAGTAACCCTGCTGCCTTCTGCTGCCAAAAACCTTCCCTCCAATTTCTGGAGCGGGGTCTCCATCTTTGTGGTGCCACTTCACTGCTTCAGTTTTTTAGTTTTCTTTCCATGAAGCTGAAGTGCAGAATTTCCACCTAGTCAACAACAATAAAACTTGTTCTTATAAAACAGTTAGATTTTCTTGACTGTGCTGAACAACTGTAACAACAGCTTGTTGCAGGCTTCCACCTTGACCATCATGTCCCGTCCCATCCCATTCCTCCCCCCTCACCTCCATTTACAAAGAACAGAATTTTAAAAATCTGTGAAAAAAATGGTTAGAAACATGAGCAGGAGATCCAGACCAGAAGTTTGAAGTGAGTGCATCTCTGTATGCAAACTTTATCTGGTTGTCTGTAGACTAGGTAAGCATAAAAGAAAAAAAAAAAAAGGCAGCTCAACAATTAGTCCTGTATGTGGCTGCGTAAAGACATAAATTAAACCCCATTTGCATACTTTATACAACTTTTTTTAAGTTTCAGCAAGTTCCTCCGCTCCCCCTTGTTAATAGCCCCACATGGTTTAAAGTCTTGTTTGAAAAAAATACGTAGTACTCGCCATGTTTGCTGTTTGCTTCTCTTTGCAGTGACAGGAGTTTGATTGAACAGCTTAAGCTTAAATGTGTAAGTAAATTCCAGAACATCACTATTATTTTTCCTTAGGGCTGTAAGAGAGCATTTTGTTTGTCAAAAGTGCTGGAAGGGTGGCGGTTGTGAGTCTGGGTACTGTCACTACCAACTGATTTAGGCTGGATTTTCTAAAAAGACTTGAATGAGAGAGAATTCATATTACAAGAAGAGGCATCTGAAAACAAATGTTACATGGTTTCTTTGTATTGTCTTCTTGATTTCCATACTTGCTTGAAATTGGGCTAAAGATGTTTGAAAAAAGACTGTCTGCAATCAGTTCAACAATAAAACTGGTTAGGGAGGTTGTGTGTTCACGCCTGTCTGTGTGGTCTTCTCGTTTTCCCGGAGGCTCTCTAGATTAGGTGCTTGCCACTATTCTGGAATAGCCTGCCAGGCTTTGCTGTTCCTCGCAGAGATGTTTTTAAAGAGGCCTCGTTTCCAAAGTTAGGACTATTACTAAATAAGTCGCCGACAGGTTCTTCTTTGAAAATGGATGGAACTTGTGATTGCGATTATTCTTACTGTTGTTATTTCTGAGCAGCACCATTTGTAAAGTTGGACCAATAGCATAAGGAAAAATTAATGCGTTCTAAAATAAAAATTTCTTGGACAAGTAGAACAAGTCATGAAACATGAGATCACTAGAGACCTGGGAACAATTAGGTATGTGTTCACTTCTGACTTCCCTGTTGAATATGTCTACGGAAGTACTTTGTTCATACAAGTATCAAAATGTATATAAAACCAGCATTTGCTTACGAGCTTGGTACTGTTAATTTCCCTGAGTCCACATTTGGAAGTCTTAAGAATTTAAGACAACTTTTAGTTTCGGTGTGCAATACAACTAAAATTATTCTTGACAGTGTTTTTACTTAGAACTTAAATTTCAGCTCCTAATTCTGAAATAACCTAAGTTGTTTTTTTTTTTTTTTGTCTGTATATCCAATATACACGTAAATAATAAATATTTGGTATTTTAAGTAGCTTGAACAGATGGCTGTACTTGGAAGCTTTGGGACTTTTTTTTGGTTTGTTTTTTTTTTTTTTACTGCAGAAGCCCATCCTTGTGCAAATAAGGTTGTTTACAGGTATAATCATGTAATGCGACTGCACTGTTAAAGGATTTAATTGCATGATAAATTTTCCAGGGTAACCTGATGGCTTGCTTCAGTATAACAGAAGGCTTTATCTGAGACCTGTTTACAGTTTTCATGGTTACAGAACTGTAACTCAGGACAGGTGGGAATGTAAAACTGCTTTGACAGAATCTTTTGTGCTTGGACAACTGTAATCCTTGGTGGGTTTGTGTAGTGAGAAGTTTTATCTCAAAAGCTGTTTTTGAAAGGTGTATTGGTAATGGAGCTCCAAGTTCTATAAAACTGGATTGCTGAAGTTGTTAGTTTCTAGTTTGTAATATGAGTATTTTGTTTTGTTTTTTAGTAAAGGCCATGTTCTTAAATAATATTACTGGTGACTGTAAGTGACTGGAAACAGTAACTGTTAAATAAAATGTAAATTTTCTAAAGATAATACAGATACAGAAAGCAAACTTGCAAACTCCACCACCCCACCCACCCCACCCCCCACAAGAAAAAAAAATTCCCAAGTTTCTTGAGCCTAGTAGAGGCAAAACCTCCCTTGTTTTTAATCTCTTTCCTGAGTAATGCAGTTTTGGAAGGTCAGTTTTTGGTCTCTCCCTGTCATGCCCCTGTCAAAAATCATTTTCCTTTCATATACATACTCCTCTCCTTGTACCAACTACGTGTCATAGAAAATTGTCTTGTAGTATAGATTGATCGTAACTGGTCAACACAATCTGAAATCAATTGACATACCAATTAATAATACTGAAACAGATCTATGGGCTGCTTTCCTAGGGTATGTGCAAAGAAGGGGATGATTGTGAGCTTAAGTGCAAGATTTTTACTTTTTTGGAAGGCATTTCTAACAAGAGAGTAACCTTTTACAACTTAGGCAATTAGTTTGAATGCCAAGCATCCTTTATAGTGGCACATATTTCTGTCAGAGAATAGAAGTAAAAGTATCTGGTGTACTGTTCTAATGGAACCTACATGGCATTGTTTAATGAGAGGAGAAAAATGAGCAACCACCCAATGAACTAAAATTGGTGTTCATCTTCAAGTGTATAACAGTGTGCTGCAGTACAAATAGCGTGGCTAAATCTGCGTATTCAAACTTTCATTTTGAACTAAAAGAAATACTCAGTTCAGTTATGTATAATTGTCTTCAGTGCAATGCACTTAAAAGGAACTTTAATTTATACTACTGTATTGAATAGAGAAATGCATAATATGTTAAAGACTTATGGTTTCATTTTCCTTTTATATTTTTAAGAGTGAATTATAAAAATAATACATCAACTGCAAAAAAGGGTGCTTGAGAACTACTGTTTCCATGTGATATAACAATGTAGCACTATAAGCAATTTTTTTCTTGTTTTTAGAGGGGTCAGCAACTTTTAAATATTTTTTTCCCCATCACTCCCTTATCCTACCAGATCACTTCACCTCTCTGTGCACATTAAAGGGAACAGTCTCCTTACCTGAATAATTGCAGGCATCTGTTCTCCATGACTGAACTTTGGTAGATGAATATTTTAATTTTTTTTTTTGTTGCTGTCATCACTTTTGTATATTCTGGGCTCTTCCTGTTACGAATTCCAACATTTCAAACCCCAATTCATTTTTAGCTGTTTTGTTTTAATAACTGATATATGGAAGGGTAAGTAGTTTTTTGCATTGAGGAATTATTAAATCCATTACAACTGAACATTACTTTGTTGGTCAGTGATGATTTTTATTTTTTTTTATGCCGCACATTGTGGGTATAATAAGCTGAATAATACTTCTGAATGTATTCTACCCCTCCCTCTCCAATGTAAATTAAAACCGATCCCTAGAATTTTGGGAGTGTTTCCCAGCCTTTCTTCTGCACTTGAGAGCAGTTTTGCTTGTTTCATTTATATTGGTTACATTTTAGTCTTATATATAACATACTACTTTTATACATCTCCTTACCATTTCTCAGGGCCAGTTCTCTTCTTTGCAAAAAACGCTTCCAGTATCTATCCAAAGAATGGCAGTATCACAACAGTGTTATTCTTATTAAATCATTATCACTAAAAATTGAGAAATCCCAAGAAAAAAATTGTGTGAAAACAGGTAAAAAATGTAATACTGATATATTGATGGGATGGCAGGAACAAAAAAAGAAAAAAAAAGCAACAAACCAGGAATTGAGTTCCTGTAGGGTTTAGTTTAGTAAATTATCTTTGCTTTTTTTCTTTTTTACAAGAAGTTGACATTTCCTCTTCAACTTTTCAGGCACGGGTACCTTTGGGCGAGTTCATCTGGTGAAGGAAAAAATGGCCAAACGTTACTTTGCACTGAAAGTAATGAGCATTCCTGATGTCATTCGACTGAAGCAAGAGCAACATGTGCACAATGAAAAGTCAGTCTTGAAAGAAGTCAACCACCCCTTTTTGATCAGATTGTAAGTTGTTGCATTTTTTCAATTCATTTAACTTCTACATAAAGTGCAGTTAAAGTTTTCCACAGTCTCATTGCAAGTTATGTACTTAACCAACACCAAGCATTTAATTTCTATTTTGTAATCTAGACTAAAATAACTTGAGACTAAAATATTTACTATAAAAGAATCAAGAATGTAAAATCAGGAGGCTTAATTTAAACATTTAAGCAACAACTTATTTTAAGCTTACTCTCTCATTTTCATACTGCAGAAGAGAATTTTCTTAAGTGAGGGGAAAATACCGATGAAGAAGTGTTAGGATTGGTTCATCAAAATGACTTCTAGAATAATTCTTGATGTTAAGATGGTGAGAAAAGAAGTATTTCTACATATATATGTCCTGTAGATATCTAAATAAAGATATAATTAGATTTAATTATCTGCTTTTTGAAAACTTAGGTGAACTCTATGTTTGCAGAATTTATTTTTGAAGAGTTTAAATATCTGCAGCACTTCTTGGGCTTTGTTATTCCCGTATTTGAGGTTAAGTGATGGAACCTATTGAGAAACATAATTTAAACACAGTTCTAGAAGACTATATTTTAGTGGGATTGTGATGATTCTGATGATACCAATGGTCCCTTTATTAAGGAGAGAAGGTATCATACCTTTCTGTTCACAGCACCACAGCACCTTTCGTGCATCTGAGTCCATATCTATTAACAGGATCACTAAACCTCTGGGTAATTGCACAGTTGATTTCCATTTGTGTTTTCTCATGCATGGATATTGATACAGGGCCAATGACCAAGATTTGTTTTGCATTTACCTGCCTTAGTCAGTTTTACATAAAATTAGACAAAATTAGCCTTAGTTAATATTTGGCTGCAGGACATGCAACCTCCTCCCAGGGATAAGAAAGTATCAGAGGGAAAAGAAGAGGCGAAAGCATGGTAGTCATCTGAAAGACTGAAAGAGCCCTGTAGGATGAGGCTTTTTCTCTGGTGTGTTGTTGCTTTTTCCAGCATCATGATGCTATTGGTTTCCAGCCAGTGTTCAGAAATCCTGTGTGTGGCATAGTATCAGTAAGATGAGTTCCTAGGGTATGTAGAGTTTGAGATGCATGCAGGAAAGTGTGATGGACAGGCTGAGTATATCTGGTTTGACTGGTTAAAATATGGACGGAACAGGGTTTTACATGTATATCAATGTGCATACATAAATTCTTTGGGAAAAAAAACCCAAAGCAAACAAAACCCCAAAACGTACCAAACCCAATAAACAAACAAAACCCCCCAATCTGTCGGTGCACGTGGAACAGTGCAGCAAGGGTGGGAATAGAGAAACTTGGGTGAGAAGTCAGAGACAGGGATCTGAGGGTTTGTGCCCATACAGAAGTGATCAGAAATCCAAACTGATAAGTTTTCTTTGATGTCATTCATGGTTTATTCCCAAAATGTCAGATTTTTGAAATCGCCAAAAGCCACAGTTCAAATGGAAGTTCACTTGTGTGCAAGGCAAACATTCTTCATGTCTGCTAGCTCTCTGCCTTTTCTGTTGACATGTCCAAGGAGATGCTGCATCAGCTATGCTCAGGCAATTAATTGTCCATGTGATGCTTTTGTCCCTTGGCAAAGGTGACTCAAAGCAACCTAGCTGAATGTTAGTATTTGTGTACTTTAATTAAACAAGATTCATGGATGATTATAACTATGACAAATGAAACTCTGCAGCTTTTCGGGTGGCTAACAGCATCTTTTCAGTCACCTCTTCCTCTATCCAATGCATGGGTTTTTTTACATAAATTCTTTGACTACAGTTGATCAACAAAAAGGGGAAAAATTTCTATGTAGTTCTGCTTAAATGCCTTTGAACTGTTATCTATGTGGTCTGGGTTTTGTGTTTTCAATTAGCATCACCATCTTAAACACAGATGGTATCTTCTTCTGGTTGCAAAACAAGGAATATGTGTCAGTGCAGCATAATACTGTATTTTTTTAGCACTTTATGTTGGAGAATTGTAAAGTAATGCTGCATGTAATTTATTTCTAATGTTCATCCTTCCTCTATTTTCCTATATATAAGAACTTTTTTATAATTTTTTTCTTTTTCCTGTTACTTTTGAGAAATGCCATTCCTGCATATAAGGAGACCCTGCTTTTCTGTAGATACTGAAGTTATTTATCTACTCAATTTAAACTTTTTTTTGAAATGCTTGTTTGGTGCTCTTGCAACAGCTGGTCACTGAAGACTCCTAGGCAATTATCCTGGGTTTGGCTGGGATGGAGTTGATTTTCTTAGTAGCTGGTGCAGTGCTGTGCTTTGGTGTGGGAGCAATGTTGACAGCACATAGATGTCTTTGGTTCTTGCTGGGTAGTGTTATACTACATCAAGGACCTATCAGTTTCCTGGGCCCTGCCAGCGAGAGGGCTGGAGGGACATAAGAAATTGGGATGGGAAACAGCCAGCACAGGTGACCTAAACTAGCTAAAGGGATATTCCATACCATGTGACGTCATGCTGAGTACATATATAAGCTGGGAGAAGAAGAAAGAGGTGGCATGTTTGGCATTATAACATTTGTCTTCCCAAGTAACCTTTACACATGATGGAGCCCGGCTTTCCTGGAGATGGCTGAACATCTGCCTGCCCATGGGAAGTGGTGAATGAATTCCTTGTTTTGCTTTGCCTATGTGCACTGTTGTTGCTTTACCTATTAAACTGTCTTTATCTCAACCCATGAGTTTTTCTCATTTTTATTCTTCCAATTCTCTCCCCAGTCCCACTGGAGGCGGGGGGGGGGGGGGGGGGGGGGGGGGGGGGGGGATGGGAGGTGAGTGAGTGGCTGCATGGCACTTAGTTACTGGTGGAGGTTAAACCACAACAGCAATATTTAGTGCTATGTTTGAGAGACACACACATCTGTGGGTGCAGCAGTTCATATTGTGCTGTAATTTTCACATGTATCTTTATTTTGTTGTTTTTCATCTATACCAAGTAATGTATCCATTTTTCTGTGGATAGACAAACCTTTAAGAGTCAGTTATTGAAGAAGTTAATTCCAGTAAAATTAGTGTGTTTTAATGGTCTAAGTCTTCTGTTTTTTCCTCTATATTCTTTGTCAGATTTTGCCCTTCTGCTCCCGTTCATGGTTTTTTGGGGGCTTTGTTTTGCCCATTCCTGTTCCTCTTTCTTTGTTTTCTGTAGGTGCAGCTTTGCCTAACTACTTAAAATAAATCTCAAGAGTGTTTTTACATAGTCAAGAAGGATACTCTGAGCATTAGTTATTGGTAACTAATTAATGATGCTGATGACTTTGTGATAGGGAAATGGTGCCATAAAAGCAAAAAAAAGCAAGCCTGAATGCTGCTTTCTTCATCACTTTGGAAGGAATGGAGGAGCTGTTGCTGATGTCTGATAGTCTCTCATGTTCTTGGTTGCCTCAGTGCCAGCATCAAGAAAGAAAATCTTACTGAGCAAAAGTCACTCGATTTTGGTAGCTCAGTTTGCTGTGCTTATCTTTCTTGAGACTGTATGCCTTGATTAGGAACCAGCTAATGAAGGGGAAAAAACCAAACCCCAGAGAGAAAGATATTTGATCTTTCCATTTTGGTAATACTGCAGAAGCAGTTACTAGAAGCTGAAGTAACTTCTGTTCTTGTATCAATAAAGTAAGTAGGGATACAGTGTTCTTTATCTGTTATTGTAGGAATAGGGATAGCTGTTCCTGTTAAAACGGCAAAATACTCTTCGAGACACTATTAGATACTTATTTTCTTCTTAACTGTTGAGTTATATTTCTGTGTGTGGTATGTGAATTTTTTTACATGGATAGAAAAAGAACACCTTACTTTTGGAGAATGTGAGAGGCGATTCCTGTAGTCGGTAATGAAGCATTTGAAAGCCTCATGAAATGATTTTTCTTCCTTATCGGCTCTTTACTGCCCTCTAGTAATGACTGTACCACAACAGCAGTTTTAAATTAAAGGCAACAGTCTGAGGAATGGAAGGTTCTTATCATCAGGTTAATTCAGAAGTACAGAAATGAATCTTGTTTTGTTGTCATATTTGCTTTTCAGTTGCTTTTGTTAAAGATAGATCACAGTGTTTTACACTGATGCTTTAGTTGGGGTTGTATATTTCCAGGGAGGAGGGGATAGGAAAGAGGAAGGAGAACTGTGGTGTCCTGTTTTTGAACATACTGTCATAAACATCCATACAAAAGCAGATTCTGCTCATCCTGCATCAATTTGGCAATATTTGATTAAATAAAATAAACTGTAAAGTGTGTAAGAATTAACTGGTCTTAGCAGACTGGCAGTATACAAAGTCAGTTATTAAGTGCTTAACAGAAACCTGTTTTGTACAATGAAATTGAATCTTGTCAGCTAGATTTTCTTTCTTGGCTTGTGCCATGTGCATCCTGAACTATCTGTTTTACTTTTCAGGTTAAGTCAGCTACTCTGTTACATAATCCTGCTAGATTCTTGGGGGTTTTAGTATTTGCAGAATAGAAACCATCGATTAATTATATAAATAGTTGGGACAACAGAGATAACTTTACAGAAATTTATTTCTAAAGCAAATCAGAGTGATTGTTTGTTTATTCAATAAAATTTTTATTACAGATTTTGGACCAACCACGATGAACGTTTTTTATATATGTTAATGGAATATGTGCCAGGAGGAGAACTTTTTAGTTACCTGCGCAACATGGGGCGTTTCAACAACAGCACAGGACTGTTTTACTCTACGGAAATTATTTGTGCAATAGAATACCTGCACTCCAAAGAAATAGTTTACAGAGACTTAAAACCTGAAAATATATTACTAGACAAAGAAGGACATATCAAGCTTACTGATTTTGGATTTGCTAAAAAACTGGTGGATAGGTAAGTAGTTTTTTGTTACGATAATTAAGATTTGCATGTGAAATAGAAGAAAAAAAGTTTGATTTTAGAGCTCAGCAATTCACCTAACACTCCATGTGGTTCACGCATCTGAAATCCCTTAATATGAAGGAAATTATCACCTTAAACCAGCATGGAAACCAATATTGCACCTCAGCTATAACTTGGAGCAATTTCATAGATAAGCTACTGTAGAAAAGTATTTTTATATGAGTAGTTTTGTTTATTCAAGTTTCCAGCAGTCATCTTGTAAAAAGGGAGTTAGGAAGTAATATGAGCAAATATTGAGACACGTACGTCAGTATGTTAAATGGGACATTAATCCCTCATACATGTTGAATTGCTAAATGTTTTGTAACTCGTGTTTCCTTCTGCTTTACTTTTGGAGAGATTTTTGAAATGTGGGAATAACATTTTAAAACTGGAGACTATGTTTTTGCTAGCCTGTTGCTGAAATTAAACTGTAAAATCTGGACAGAAACACTAAGGCTAGCTTCAGCAGAAGTGGTCTGTTTAACTGTAACTTCTGCAACACTGTCAGCCTTACATCCGTTTTACTAGTGTATGTGAACTTTGATAATGCAGAGGTTTTTTTCCCCAGTGATTTCTCTGTTCTCTCCATTTGAACTACTCTTCCAAGGTTATAAAACCTGTTCTTAAAAGGAAGCAAGAGCTGTCATTGGGATTCAGAAAAAGGGAGGAAAAAACCTAGCCTGTCATATCAGAAAAGCAGTGTGACAAGGTTTGGTATTATGCCCTTGAGGGAGACTATTATCTGATTGTACTAGCTGCGGCAGCCTAGTAAGCAGGTTAGGCGTTAACATAGGTAGGTGCTCATACCCTGCACTCATCTGTTTACCTGTTTGATGCTGCTTTTGCAACAGTTCGCTGGGGGGGGGGCGGGAAATGCTGCAAGATCAATTTGAAATGAAGGTGGATCTGAGAGAGCTACTTTTAATGGATCCCTTATGAAGTAAAAGTCAGAGGCGGCAAATCAAGTCGTGTTATGGAGGTCATGAAAGTTGCTTCCCTGTGGGTTACATGCTCACAGTGCTGGGTTGCCTCAGCACAGAAGAATGGTAGGCAACTGATAATTACGCGGGTTCTGTTCACCCTTGAGGTCTAAAAGTCTGTTTTAAACCCATAGTGTTTTGGTATCAATGTGTTTTATTGAATTCAGTTTCTACTGGGCAAGCAGGTAAGTCTACAAACATTGGCTTTATTATTTTCTACATTTTATTTTTAAATCAAAATAACCTTCTGCAGGAAGAGGAAGGTAAGGCTATTTCCATGTAAGAAAGTAGGACAATCTCTTTATAGGACACTTTCATACAAATTCTTATGTCTTCTTACATGTGGATACTGCCACATAGTGGTTATTCTTAATTTGGATTTCTGTGGGTTTAAGGCACAATTGAAATAAACCTTCAGTAAATAAGGTGATAGTTCACATTAAGAGTATATTTTTCAATTTAAGAGTCTGTTTTTCAATCTGGAAGATGGATCTGTAAAAGTAAATTCATTCAGATACTTTTTAGGACATCAAAACAAGTTATCCCTGCTGCTTTTGATTGTTCTTTTGCATCCCGTATTGCAGGGGGGGCAGTGAAGTTGATCAGTTTGTATTGAATTGAATGGTGGAATTCTACAGTAGTTTTTTGAATTCGTAGCTGATTTACCTGTAACTGTACAACAGGTAATATAAATACAGAACATAAAGCTGGAAGGACTTTATCAGTTCGAGCACAGGTAGTTACCTATGCAAGTCTGGTTTGGGTTTTTGTATTGGGTTGTCTGTTTGTTTTGGGGGGGGTTGGGTTTGGTTTGGGTTTTTTTTGCAACTACCTTGTATTCTCTCCACTAGCTGCAGTCATTTTCACAATGCTGTTTTTGTCACTGTAAAAATATGCAGTTGTCAGCAACTTATCCACTAATGCACTTTAGTAGGTTATTTTGTTTCATAGAGTATTTGATCAAGAGTACAAAGTTTGCTGTGCATAAAAATGACAAAAAAATCTGTACACCTGAACCTTATGTGTTTATATATATGCATATATATATATATAGTGTATAGGAACTGCAAAAATAAAACAATTATATATGTTTTTCAAACAGCTGTGAGGAGTCCTGCCACTTAGGACCAACAAATGTATTCCTAGACAAGAAAAGACATAATATGTAAAATAAAACATGGTCTGCGGAAGACCTTAAATATAGTTACACATTCTTGATACATAATAACTTCCATGAATCTGTAGTTGCTTAATCGAGATTTTTCTGTGTGCATTTTACTTTCTCTCCGTTACCATACGTGAAAGGGTAAAGTGTTCACCATGTTCATGTACAATAACCAGCTCTAGAGAGAGTGACCAGCTTGTAGCTTATGTTCCCGCTGTGGGAAGCAGCATGCGTATTTGCCTTCTTATCAGTAGATTTTCTGAACGGTTAGACACTAATTATTTTTTTTTCAGAGAAAGAGGAAAGAGAGGAGGTTTTCTTGTCTCCTTCTGTTCCTTGTTGATACATTCTTCTGTTTATCCTTGTCCTCCCTTCTTGGTCATAGTGTTCTTTTAAAATTTGTAAATTTTTCTCCAAAACAGTGTGTCTTTGTCTCAACTGCTGTTTATTTCTTCTCTTTCGCACCTTGGTGGTGTTTAACTGAAGACTTACTAACCTTTTCAGTTTCTTGGAAGTACACTCACATAAAATAGATGTGCCACTACCTTAAAAAAAGCTTATTGTCAAGAAAGAAGATGGGTAGGGGTTATTTATATATGATTGTTACCTGAAGGATGTACAAAGGATTTGCTTGGAACTTTACAGCTATTACAATTTTAGACTTTTCTTTTTCTGGAAAGCGCATGCCACTTTTGGAGTATAGTATATACATTAAATATGTTTCTGATCTTTCTCACTTGTTTTTTGTGGTGGTTTTTTTGTTTGCTTTTTTTTTTAATTCCAGTGTTCTTTCAGAGAAGCACAAAAGTAAAGTTCCTAGATTTTTTTATTATTTTTTTTATGCACAGATTTCACTCAGAATGTTATGAAAGTTTTAGGTAGATAGGACTTTAAATGTTTGTTTGGGGTTGGGTTTTTTGGGGTTTTTTTTTTTTTTTTTGAGGAATGTTATTTGCTGTTAAATTTAGTTTATTCAGTTTACATTCCTAAAGAAACCCAAACAAACAAAACCCAACAATTTTAAACTATTAAAGTCTTCCTAGAAACTAGAGAAGTGATTAACCTTAAAGATACTGGGGATACTTCTGCACTGTTGCTTAAGCTGGATGTGCTTCATGACTGCTTTGCAGAGTGGATTGAAGAGAAAAAACAAGACACAGCAAGTCTTGTTTGCAAAGTGTATTGTTTGTCAATGTAGAAGCCAGAATGTCTTGCAGAACAAACTTGTGGGCAGGAAACAAAGCCATTTCCATTGAATACAATTATGGAGAAACTTGCAGAAGAGAACACCAAAAGGACGTTGTTATTATCTGGCTTATACACAAGAAGCCTGTCAGGGACTACAGAGGTGTATGCTGAATGGTATAGAACACTAAAATACGTTAACTATGGACACTTAATTTCTTCAAATAATGGTGTTAACAAGTCCTGCAAATATAATTTTATGGCTTACCTTTGTGACCAAAGTAGATTCTTTGCTTTATTTTCATGTTTTAAAATTGCATGTTCAGCTTTATCAACTATTGCTTGCCTGTATTTCAGCTTTTATATTTAAAACCCAGAGCAGTGGACTTTCTGAAGCAATTTAAAGGAAGCAGTCTATTCTTATTTTTCTACTTTATCATTTATCTTCAAAACAATGATCTGAATTTTGAGATGAATATGCAAAAGTCATGAAATAGTAAAGATTTTAAAAAATACTTAAGACAATTTGATCTTTTTATGGAATTTACTTGATGTGTTTTCCAAAATATTAAATAATTTGTTTCATGACCAACAAAAGAAATACAACTCATGATCTCATGGCACGAATACACAACTTGACAAAGAATTTGAGCTTCCTCCAAGTTTTTGTGTAGTTAGGAAACATACATTTCTTGATTGAAATTAAGAGAAGTAGGTGGTGACCTGGTGGTGGTAATAATTTTTTTCATAATGCAGATAGAGGACTCCAGGTTATGTTGGCTTTTCCTTAATCTGTGGTTTTCCTTTTTCTTGAATAAAAAAAATAAATATCTTGTTTATTGCCCTGTATGGTAATAGAGGGTCATTTTAGTTACATTGTCACCAGCAAATTATGTGGGTACTAGAAGTCATGGCCCAATGTTAGACTGATTTTTCTTGCATGTAAGTGATGTTCATAAGGGATGAAGACTGTATCGTTGCTGAATTTATGCATTCATACTGTTGGCAATTTTCGGGAAGAAAAGAATAACCATTGTGGGGCATTGTCTTGCAAACAGTCTACCTTGTCCGTTAAAATCGGTGTGCCTGCCCTGTCTGCCTGATTTGTACAGCCCTTCTTCACAAATACAGTAGAACTGGCAGCTGCTTCATTTGCAGAGCTGGCTAAATCTGTATAAATAAAAATCCATATGATGGATTGAATACACCTTTTTAAATTTGCGGGAGAGGGGACTATTTTGTTGTAAAAGATAAAGGTTTGCTGGTTTTCTTAATTACCTAGTCCTGATCTAGGCAACTGCTAGATGGCAGTGGTGTGTAAAGCAGCACTGTATGTAAGAATTTTCTTGAGCGTGCTTGATTTGGAAAATGAGAATTTATATTTTCTAGCAATTAAAATTATGCCACCTTTTTATGAAAAAATTGAAGATGTAGCCTTTACACTAGTAATGAATGTAGTTTCAACTTTCAAGAACCATGGAGCACATGAATGCATAGTATGTCTAATGCATTCTAACAGTTTAGTTGGAGTAATTTAGTTTTTGCCATATTAAAATCAAGCTTGAAGGAATTCCACTCTATGCATCATAGATCTTCATTTAAAGTTGTGGCTGGCTGTACAGCTTCTCTTAAGTGTTTTTATGAATCAAGGCTAAGGCTTAAAAAATCCAACCAAACAAAAGGAAATAAAAAAACACCCAAAAGCTGTTTAAAATAATTCTGCAATCTCAGAAAAATGTATTATTTAATCGTTAAAGCAGTCTGAGATTCAATAAGGTGCATCTTGAATATCTGTTTACTGTTAGGAAAAAGAAGTTTTGTTAAGTTTAGCGGAACTGTGGTAGGAAAAACTGGAAGTTGAAAGGAGTATGTATTACTTCTAAAGGTGATTGCTATTCATCTTACTGCATTTGTTCAGGCCCATGTTACCAGTTTGTTTGGAGAAGATTCTTCTTGCACTCACAAATAAAGCGGTTTCTTTTGATGCAAGTTAGGAATTGTGTTCAGTGACCATTAATATAGTAACTGTATTCTTTGTCATATTTTATTAGAATTCTTCTTAAAATGCAGTGCACTTTTTTCTTTCTTATTCTGTGCTGCTACTTCACCCGCTTTTGAGTTGGTGAGCACTTTTTCAGTCTCATCTTCTGACTTGCTATCAGGGAAGTGTAGAATGAAAGAACATTTTTTTCTGTAATGCATATTTAAATATAAGTCAAGGTAGTGAAGCCAGGCAAATTCTACATGGGTATTTTTACAAAGAGTTCACATTTCTGAAAGAAACGGTTTCGAAACATTCTATAACATATTAATTTGGTCTTTGTAAACATTAACTACTTAGCTTCAGTTAGGTAGCAATGTAACACTTTTATATCCTGAGCTTATAGTAAGAAAGTTACAACTAAAAATGGCATTAAAATATATCAAAAATAGTATTATTTACATATCTCACCCTTGCTTAACTACATCTTGTACCTATTTTTAAGTAGTTAAAAATACAAAATATTTTTATTTTAATGAATATTGTGGATGTGGTGACAGGTTATATTTCAATACTATTTGAAAAACATCACTTGGATTACTTTTACAGTCTTAGTTATGTCTGCAGCTATTTACTGATTTAAACTACTGGTTTTTATCCCCCCTCTTCCCTTTGTTTTTTTCTAAATAAGAATTTTTCCTTTTGCTGGCAAAGGCCAGTAAGCTTGCCTTTTGCTGGGCTTGTCAGAAACAGTCCATGAACTCCCAGGGGTTGCAGCTTACAGGACGAAAACCACTGTTAATAATTTCAAAGCCTTAATGGATAGACTACTACAACAGCAGTCAGGATACTCTTGTGCACAGATATGCCCTGCAGTCTAGAAGTATCTTAATTTCCGTATTTATCTGTTGTAGTAGAATTGGAGAGCATTGTCAAAGCAATCTTAGATCTTGTAGAAGTCTTTCTTTTTTCTCTTATTTCTCTGTACAATAAACACATAGATGTATGTTGGGTACTTTCTATGTGTGTGTGTGATTATTATTTTTTTTCTATTACTGTTATTTCAGTTTCACTTCAGTCTGGTTTTGTTTGTTTTGTGGGTTTTGGTTCTTGTTTTCCTCCCAGGACATGGACGCTGTGTGGCACTCCCGAGTACCTTGCACCAGAAGTTATACAAAGCAAAGGCCATGGAAGAGCTGTGGATTGGTGGGCCCTAGGAATTCTTATATTTGAGATGTTGTCAGGGTAAGTGATAATGATTACTATATCACAGCAATATTATGTAATACAGTAATACAGGATGCTTTACTAGTTCTGTTTATGATATTCGGAATAGCAAATTTGGCCTAAATTTATTACTGATACACCAATCTCATCTTTGCCTCTGAAGGAACTGGAAGGCTATACAGAACAACGCTGTTGTTATGTGGATTGTTTTGTGTTTTGTTTGTTGGTTGTTTGATTTATTTATTTTTTTTTTACTTAACACTTTTAACAGCTGCTCTTTTCCTTATCTGTTTTGGAACGTCAGATTTTGTTGAAGTTTGGATTTTTGTACATAAAATCCTTTATATTTAAAGGGTAAAGAAGAGGCCTACTAGTTATCTTCTGAAACCTCTGTAATTGATTTCTAGCATAGTGAAATAGTATTTGTGGTGAGACCTTTAGTCTGTAAAAATGCACAGTGGCAAGTAGGAAGACTTTTATTAGTACAGTTTGTATCACTACAGAACACTGGTTTTCTTTAAGCCAAAGAAAAAAGAACAGGGAAAATCTTAAAAGGTCTGTTGGGAAATCAGTTTGCTCTGATTGATGAAAACGTCACTACTTCTGATGTTTTGGAATTTGCTTGATAAGCAATGTTTCCAAAAGATACAAATTCAAACTGAAGAGAGACTTTGTAGCATTAATATAATCACCTGTTTCTGACTTTAAGAATTAGGTATGTAGAAGCTTCATTTCATAAAATAAATACTCTTTGTAAAATAAATAGCTGTTTTAGAAAGAATGTGAAATTCTGCTTGTGTACTGAACAAGGCATCTGCATGTTTTTTGTATGGGCTGTATCGTTTGAAGGTACTTGGGGGAAAAAAGAAAAAGTGGGAACTTTGAGTGAAATGAGTTTTGCCATGGTTGGTGCAGTAGAACAAATGCAGGTGAAAGCAAGGCTTTCATAGCTTTGGAAGAATCAGGGTATATTTCATCAGTTTGGTTTCATAGTCATTAGATCTTTCTGGTTCCAGGCCCAGGGTGCTCTGTACCTTCTCACTCCCTGAGTCTGCGTTGAGTTGCCTCTGTGGCCTTTCATTCTAGATCTGCAACTCCATAGAATGGTTGGAACAAAAACTTCCCTGTGTGGATTTCTTCTTCCTTTCCTCTTTACAGTACTGTCAGTTCAGGGTAACATTGATGACTGTTCTGGTGTTTGGACAAGCTCATCAGATTGTAGACAGTTCCAAATAGATGATTACTTCAGAGCTTCGATCCCTTGCATGTTTTCTTTCACCCAATAGCATCAAATCTTTATCCCAGGACTGCACTGCTGCTGCTGCTTACTTTTTTAATGTCCTGCAGGCTTACATATGCATTTACTTTTAAGGCAATTTCTGGACAGAAAGAGCATTAGAATATACTAATAGTTCCCTGCTGACCCAGACAGGCTTGGCTGACTGGTCTAATAAAAAGTCATTATTTATGTAGGCTGATCTGTGCAGCAGCCAGGCTTTACCTTTCTTCAACCATTCCCTGTAAGGGTGAGCGGCCCAGGTTGGTCAAGGGAATCCTTCTCAGAGGGATGAAAGGAGCAAGAGATTCCCAGCAGCCTTGTTGCCACTAATATTAGTCCTAGACAGCATGAAGACTGTAGATTAAAGTGTCTGGTGCTGTAACAGGTGCTGCAGTCTCCCAGCTGTAGTCTGAGTGATTTACCTTCCTGCCACAGGTTTCAGTGGGACCACTGTCTTTGGTTTGTGTGGCCTCAGTGTAAATGGGGTTTGGGTGGTTTTCCTTTCAGTGCCTCACAGAGATGTTGATAGGATTCTCTTTACTTGAGCACTAACAGAAACATGCGTTTCCAAAGTTAACATACTGACTACACGTGACAGTCAAGCAAGATCTCATCTCTGTGTTCAATGAGACCTCAAGAATGCAGGGTGCTGAAGTATGACTGCTATATATTCTGCTGCAATATGACAGGTATATATTTGTCATTAAAAAAAGGGAGCAGCTGCAATCATTTCTGTGTAGGATCTTCTATGGCCTGATAATATCTGACTCAAGTGATGGGATCTGGATTCCCCCAAGCTCAATATAAACACTTTGGCTATAGGGAGTCTTAACGCACAGAAAGAAATTACACATTTCTAAAAGGCAACTGAGATGTAGGCTGATTGACAGAGCAGCTGCCTGCTGCAAGTGATTTTTAACGGTTTTAGTTACAGTGTTTGTGTAGACATGCTCTCCATAATGATTGAATGCTGCTTTTTACTTTCTAGTGTTCGGGTGAGTCCCTTTCCAAGGCTGGGGTAGGGACTCCACACATTTGTTTGTTTGGGTTCCTTTGTTTGGAGGGTTTAGTTTGGTTGGTTTTTATTGATGGGGGAGGTGGAGAGCATAGATTGATACTATTTGCTTAGTATTTTTAAGATTCTGAGGTTTTGGGGTTGAGTGGGGCAAGGATTGTGGCATGTGTGGGTTTTCTTCAGGAGGGCAGGTTGTTGCATAGGGCATATGCTATTAGCATTTTATCAGCTTTTTGCTGTTGTTGGCAATAGTGTTTTAAGATATGTTTCCTCAACTCAAAATGTGGTTTGATGTTTACTATTAAGGCTTTTAATGCAAAAACAGTCCTAGGTAACTTTATACCTTGAAATTCAAAGAAGATTTAAGAAATATAAAAATTATTTGAAAGTGAACAAAACCTGACTTCAAGACTTAGTTATTGTCTGCAAGTAAATTACTCAAGACATTTGGTAGTAATTTCCTGAAGTTGCTCTCTGTGAACCCCAAAAGCAATTGAGAAGAATTGGTAGATGTGTGCATAAGGAAATAGTCTCTCTAAAAACAAACAAACAAGTGTGGTTTCACTTTCCTGTTCTGCAGTGTCTTATTTCTCTGGCTTAATCTCTAGAGGCCCATGGAATTTTAGTTCTGCACACACTAGATTTAAGGCAAGGTCCCATTTAGGTTTAAGATAATAAAATAATAGGAAGGAGAAAGAACAGGGAAAACCAGGGGTGAGAAGATATCTTTACAAAACATATTAGTAATATCAAGTTCACAGAGTTAATCTAAGCAAGATAAACAAACCGTCAATAAAAAGAGTTGAAAGATTTTATTTATTT
This sequence comes from Falco cherrug, assembly GCF_023634085.1. Classification (NCBI taxonomy): domain Eukaryota; kingdom Metazoa; phylum Chordata; class Aves; order Falconiformes; family Falconidae; genus Falco; species Falco cherrug. The sequence continues at coordinate 100,303,474 of NC_073698.1, forward strand.
TAATATATGTATTTTATATTTTACTTAGTTTCATTTTATTACTGTATTATTTATTTTGAATATGTGTTCTGTTACAATCTATGGTAGAGGAAAATATACTTGTTATTTAATGTTAGATGTCAGGTCATAATTGTACAGGTATAATTAGATACGTATAATTAGAGATGTGTAGCTAACTGAATTTTCTCATTTAATGGGGACTTTGTGTTTCTCTTTCTTGCTTTGATGGTCATATGTGATGTGCTGGTCTATTGTTATAGGTAGCTAATGGTTCTTGTCTACGGTTTCATATTCTCAGACCTGTGTGTTTTCCCTTGAGGTTCTACAGTTTCTCTTCTGGAGTGCTAAAAATATCTGTTATCTTTGGGACCAATGTCAGCGCTGTTGTTATGCATCAGTTAGCAAAAGGAATGGTTTGCAGCTGTTGTCCCATACACAGATGTATATATATATATATTAGTTTCTTTTCAGTTCTTGGAAACAAGGCAGATGTTTGTATTATGGTGTGAAGACAGTTTGAAACTCAAGGCAAGGGGGCTGCTGATTTATTAGGTAGCTTCCAGCAGAATACTTTGTTTTATCTATAATTTGTGGTGTGTTGAAGATTGACATTTACAAGTAATAGAAAAGTCAAGTTACTTGGTTTGTCCATAAGAAAACTATGCAGTTTTTCAAAGGTATTCTAATTTTGCATACAGTTCAAATACACTTTAAGCAGTGTTGCCATTAAATTATTATATAGCCAATTGTGACTTAAATTTCAAGAATTCTAAACATAGTAATTTCAGATTTTCAAAGTGGGAACACAAAGAGCATTTAAACACGTATAAGTATGTATAAATTTATACATGCTTCTTATTCTTGATGTGACACCTCAGTAGTGTACAGGATATTTGGAGATGGAAGAAAAAACCTTGCATTTCATTTGAGTCCACTTACTGCAGATTACCTTTGTCGTACATAGTTATAAAGTCTCATTCTAATTGTTTTCTGCATTTATAGATGCTAATATCTAATAACAAATACAAAATTGGAAATTGAGTGTACCATTTGTCAACTTCAGAGGATGTGAAGGATATAATGTTGCCTGACTAAAAAAGAAACTTTATATGATAGTCTGTATGATGTGGAAAGTTTTTATGCATCTTAAATATCGATCACATTTTGCTTGTTTTTTAGTGTCAAAGCAAGAATTCATAAACCCACAAATATTTATTTTTTTCCCTGAGATTCTTACATTGTCCAGTTTCTTTCTAGCCAAGATTATTCAGTTTTTCATAATGAAACTGCTTTGGCCTTCTGAACAACACCAACAAATGTTCTTCAGTCTTTCTTTATCCAGATAGTTTTGTCATGCTTTTCTGTTGTTTGAAGTACTACCTTTTTTTACTTCATGCATACAGACAGTTTTACTTAACTATTCTGATGGAATTTGATTTTGTCGGTGGCTGAATTTTACAGTATTTCAAAGGAAATGCTAATTCCCTTGACTGTCAGCTAATTAATGAAGAAATTAATACTTCTGACAGCACTTAGTGGAAATAATGTATAGTATTTGTTGAGGAATAAGCTAGTTTGAGTAGCATAAAATTAAGGAAAGAATGTGAAATGAGGAAATGTTGTTTTCGCCCTTTTTTGTGTTACCAGTGATTTCCAAAGTCACTAGCACCGTATTTGTGTGTATACGTATGCAGTTAAGTTCTCTTAGAAAGTAATTATAAAACACTGGGGCGATATGAAAATGTCTTAGAACATTGGACTGCAATAGTGGTTGGACATTATTAGTATGGTTAATGTGCAAAATCCCTTTTTTTCTATTCTGTAGAGAGGCTTGAGACAGAAGCATAGTAGAGGGATGCTTTGGTCATGTTACAGAAGTCAAGGTGGGACTGAGATTAGTAAATGAGTAGTTAGTTATTCCATTCCCCTAAAAGGTTTCCTGTGACAACTTCTAAAAAGGTGACTGCCACTCTGAAAGCCTGTGGGCACTTGGGCTAAGCTGCTTACAACAACTGTATGGACACACCTATACCCCTGAGCCTCTTGCAGTAATCAGGGTATGTATTACACTAGTGAAGGAAGCACAACGGAAAACATTCAGTTCTTCCTGTAGCTGTGGGACAAGTAGTCTCTGTTAGCTCATAACTGCATGAAGAACTTTCTAGAAAATATTGTAGAATTTTAATTGCATCTGGATTTACTGATCATCTGAGGAAGATTATGAAATAAGTACTTTATCTGTCCAGCACAGAAAGAAAGCTGCGCTTCAAGAGAATTTCAGCTTCTGAATAGTTGTCTGTTTCAAACCTTCTCATATACATGAATTCAAGTACAATAAATAACTGAACTGGACAATCTATTCATGTGAGGATCCTTTGAGACTTTAGATAGAAACTAGTGAATAAGGGTATGCCTGCAGTTACAGGACAAGGATCAAAAATGGTAATGCTGTTTTGGAAAGTATACCCTTGGGTTTTACAGAGAAGGGTAAAGCATTTTTTACTTTAACACTTAAAATTTGTTTCATAATTGGTATTTTTACTGTATTAATGTAACACAAATCTCTCCTGTATTACTTCGAGTTTATTTCTGTATTCAGTGTGTTGCATACAAAAATGTTTTCTGTTTTGAGGTTAGTATTTGTTTGACCTGTAGTATTTGAAGGAACGATATAATCAATGATTTCTGAGGGCAATTACTATAACATAATGGTGTTTATAAGATTTTTAGAAATTTGTTTTTCTAACCTCTAAAATTTGCTGTATTAAAATAGGTTTCCTCCATTTTTTGATGACAATCCATTTGGTATATATCAGAAGATTCTTGCTGGCAAAATAGATTTCCCGAGGCATTTGGATTTATATGTAAAGTAAGTCAATGACTCCTGATGCTGTCTTTTGTACTCTAAACACCTCCTGAGCACTGTTTCTGAAGGACCTTCATAGAAGACCAGATACCAGATTCTGATTTTTCTAAAACACCAATTTGGAAAATAATACAGATTACATTTACTCTTGCAGTCCAAGAAAAATTATGTGTTTAGTAGACTTCAGGCTGGAGCTAGGGTTGTAAGATAGTATCTGCTTCTCTTACTTTTCTGCATATTTTGGCATATTAAGTGCTTTTCCACCTTGTACAAAGCTCATTGGTAGCAGGTTGATGCCTGGAAGAAAGAAAGGAGGAGAAATATAAGGGGATAATTTAATGTGAAAAAAATTAGGAAAGCAGGAAGTAAACACTAAATATGTACTAGTTAAATCACTCTCAACATCACTGCTTGAATGAACCCTTGATACTTTAGAAGTTCCAGTGTAAAATCCACTTCCACTTCTGATACCAGGGCCCCAGTTCAATATGCAGTCTTATATATGCATGTGTGGGTTTTTATTCATTATATTTTGCAATCATTACAGGTATATCGCAGATGAAATGCTGTTTTCCCTATTTAAAAATCCCTAATTGAAATAATTGTTAGTAAACATTAGAACAGAGAAAGTGCAATTTTAAACATGAAGTTTCTCCTCAGAAGCAGAGATGATTCTGTGAGTGAGGACAAGATGTTATTCTTACATTCCCAGGTTAATTGTTCAAGGTGTTTTGAAGAAGTGGCCTTATAGATGGCACTTGCTTTCTGTCACCGCTAGGTAGATAACATGTTGTATGGCAGACCTAATGAAATCTGTCCAACTTTCTCTGAACTTTTATGAATTCTCTTGCAGAAATAATCATTTAGGGGCGGGTTTTTTAGGACTCCATTAAATCATCAGGTGCACTGAATCAAGTATGTCTGCATCACCTTAGGCTGATTTGTGTCTCATATTTGTGTCTGTTCTTAACAGAATTTTCCCTTACTATCTTGATGCTCTTTCCAGTTTAGTGTAGTCTCATTGTCAGATCTTCCTAACGCAGTCTGCCTTGGGAAGAAGACTGAGTGTCTCATATAGTTATTGTGTGTGCTAAAGTATGAGAGTGTGACCAGAAGATGAACAGCTCAAATTAGGTTATTATCACCAGCAACCTGTCTAACATGGTGAAAGCATTTAAAAGTAGAGACGCTGTTGGCTTCTGTTTGTGCTTGACATTCAAAGACCAACACTGATTTCTACTATCCAGATGTCTGATGCTGTGAAGTTTCCTAGTTATGGTAGTAAGCATGCATATGCAGGTTTTGCTTTTCAGTCTAGACATGACTGCCAATGAACTGTGGGATACATTAATCATCATAGTTGTTGATCCATCTTTTTCCCAGCTTTTCTTATCCAGATGTTCTTTTAGTGTGTGCTTGGCAACTCATTCCCATTACACTCCTGCCTTTAAGGGGCTCATGGGATTCTAGGTTGGGCTTTCCTCCTTTCACACCTTGGTTTTGGGTGACCTCATTCATTTGTGGGGCTTCACCTGCTTTCTGCAGTGAGTCGTTACCATAATGTATCTATTTCTGTCAACCTCTCTTCCTTTTTTTTTTTAAAACCACAATATGTATAACTGGATAGTCTTGTGAGTCTCTGCACCGTTAGCTTAAAGCAAGTGCCAGGATTATTTTGTCCTAAGAAGATAGTCTGCTTGTTACTTTACTTGTATCACATTTTCTCTCTCTTCTTCCTATCAGTTGGTATCTCAGCAAGTATGAAGACTATCTTGGGTCCTGTCACATCCAGGCTTTCTGAAATACTATTGCTGTACGGTGTTTATAACAATCGAACTTTTAACTCTCTGCTCTCAGGCAGCAAAACTATTTTCCTTTTTGAACTCTGAGAAAACTTTTCTACCTAGGTGTACTACATAAAATTACTGGTTGATGTTTTTCTGTCTGCCCCCTGTGACCTTCCCACACTTTTTATCTTTTGAATTTGCACCACTTTTGCTTTCTGTCTTACTGCATGGTGTTCGCTGTCTTACTGTGCTGTATAACTGTTGTGTGTCATGTGCGAGTGCTCTTCCTTCTGGCCTGAGCTAGCATCTCTTCACGTTGCTCTCTGTCCCTTTTGTTAGTCACTTTGCAGTTTAACTAGATGTTTTCTCCGAGTCCTTTGTCCTGTATACATGAAGTCCATGATATATGTGACCAGTAGTTCAGATCTCTTCTGAAGAGCTGCTGCCATGATAATGATAATAAATGAAACAACCAGAAATTCCAAAATAAGATTGTCGGCAGAGTTTTGTGTTACTTCATTTCTGATAAACCATAAGTATTAATTATGCTCCACCAATTTCTTTGGTCACTAATGAGTTCATAAGTTTTTTTGGTTTTGTTCTTGTTTTTTTGGGCTTTTGCAAAGACAGTTGTGGAAAATACCAAATGAAACATCAGTGCTACAGCAAATTAATGATTATTGGTCTGGGAAGACCTTGATGTAGAATTTCATTACCCAAATACGTACAGCAACGTATCTATTAGAAATGATCATGTTAAAGTGAACCCAAACTATTCTTCATAAATTATGTAATAAAGCAGCACTAAACTATTGTTTCAATTTAATGGATGTTTGTTCTATTGAATGCAGCAAATGTCTTCATCTTTAGTGACAACACAGTACCGCTGAGCAAGCTCATGCCTTGATTGTTCTTTTCTAAGATGAATTTTTGAAGCAAGCAAAGAAGGATCCACTGAATGTTTTCTGGTTATATAGAAATAGGAAACTCCATAATTTATCTTGGGTCATATAGCCTGTGAATCTAGTTTGGGGGTTCTGGATTTCTTTTCAGTTCTTTTTTTTTAAAATCGGGTTATAACCGTTCTTGTAGCCTTCTCCATAAGGAATAGTCTTCCCTGAAAAACTAGGAGGAGGTATTTCTGCAAAGGTGACTGTAAAAGGAGTCAGTCACATCGTTTGATCTAATCCTAACATTGGCTAGCTGGAATTATCATGGGAGTTTTAAAAATTGCTTTCTACCTTGACTTTTTTATGCTTCTTTTATCTGGCAATTGAGTATTTTTTCCAGTTGAATTTTGGAACTACACTCCTGCCAAATACTACAGCTTTTCAAAGAGTCTGGCACATTTACTCTTCATCTTTATACGTGTTTCTGTGCATACATTTTTGTGGTTTCAAGGATAGGTGACAAAATACTGTCTTTGTTTTGGAATAGTAGGTGGTACAGTTAGGGAGGGAGAGAGGCAGGTGTGTCATTAATGTTTGCATTCTTCTCTGTAAATAAAGCTGAAGGTTTTTTTAAACCTTCTGCAAAGTTAAAAACTGGAATTAGCCATACCCTGTAGATGCCTAGCAATTCATACAGTATTGCATCTCAGGTCTATTTGAGGCTGTAGAAAAAAGGATGGCTAAACTTTTGTTCTGTCCTGTCATTAGTACTTTATGCATGAGACCACAATGCTGCTATTCTAAAAATAAATAGCAAAATAATCTTTGAGAAAAAGTAGCTGCTTATAGAAATGCGAAGCCAGATTTTTTCTCTAAACTTATAAGTAATCAAGCTACCTTGATAAATTGTGATACTAATTTTGATTTATGTTGGAGGTTTTTGGTGCTTAATATTTTAAGTACTTTGTTATAAAAATGGCAGTCCTTTTATGTCTCTAATCTTATGTTCCTCTTTTAAAATGTTGATTTAGCTTTATGTAGAACTGTTCAGTGAACTAGAATCTCAAGGGAGGATTTTCATTTTCAATGAAATTAGTTTATAGTTATTACTGGGTTTAAGCAGATGGCCAGCTCTTCCATGGTTTCTCTGAATATTTAGCTGCCACAAAATTTAAATGTCAGTGTATAAAGTTGAGGCGGTGGCTTTATCTGTTTTTTTTATATTATATATTAGAATTGTGTTCTGCCAAATAGGTTTTGAGATCCAGTTTGAGATCTGGAAGGCCCAGCAAAATAAAAAATACAAAGAAAGAAAGATATGGTACTACTTGCTGGGGCGGGGGGGGGGGGGGCGGTGGAGAGAGAGTTTTTCTCCTTTGTTCCTTGAAAAAGTCTAAAAGGAACTCGTAAGACTTCTGCAAGTTCCTTTTAGAACAGGATATTCCTTTTTATCATTCACTCATAAGTGTCCTAAAATATGAAGGACTTGAATGGGTAGATTATACACAGTATTAACTAGTCAAAGGGAAGTATGCTCATAATCTGTAACATAGCATAACAATCAAAAAGAAATTACTTTTGTTTAACAGAGGACATGTTTTCTTTACTGCAGAGACCTTATTAAGAAGCTGCTTGTGGTTGACAGGACAAGACGATTAGGAAATATGAAGGTCAGTATAAAATGTTAGATGTAATGCTGAACAAGACACAAGGTTGAAAGAATTCTTTAGGAAGAATGTAGGACAGCTTTTCTAAGTCTCTTGTTTTTGTAAGCTTGAAATAAAGATACATTGAGATACGTCTATTGAAATTTGTAACCAGAAGGTTGCTGCCATTCATCAAGACCCGGACAGGCTAGATGGTTGATCGGAGAGGAGCTTAATGAATTTCAACAAAGGCAAGTGTAGGTTGTTGCACCTAGGAAGGAATAACCCCATTCACCAGTACAGGCTAGGTAGGGGTTGGCCTGCTGGAAGGCAGCTCTGGGGAGAAGGACCTGGGAGTTCTGGTGGGCAGCACGTTGCCCATGAGCCAGCAGGGTGCCCTTGGGGCCAAGAAGGCCACTGGGATCCTGGGGGGCATTAGGAAGAACATGGCCAGCAGGTCGAGGGAGGTGATCCTCCCCCTCTACTCCGCTCTGCCGAGGCCATATCTGGAGTGCTGTGTCCAGTGCTGGGCTCCCAGTTCAAAAAGAGACAGGGAACTGCTGGACAGGGTCCAGCAGAGGGCTATGAAGATGGCTGGGGGACTGGAGCATCTGCCTTATGAGGAAAGGCTGGGAGAGCTGGGCCTGTTTAACCTGGAGAAGACAAGACTGAGAGGGGATCTTATTGATGCATACAAATATCTTTAGGGCAAGTGTCAAAAAGATGGGGCCAGGCTCTTTTCAGTGGTGCCCAGTGACAGGACAAGGGGCAATGGGCCCAACTGCAACACAGGGAGTTCCATTTGAATATGAGGAAAGACTTCGTTACTTTGAAGGTGACAGAGCACTGGAACAGGCTGCCCAGAGAGTCTGTGGAGTCTCCTTCTCTGGAGACATTCAGAACCCACCTGGATGCTATTCTGTGCAACCTGCTCTAGGAGAACCTGCTTTAGCAGGCAGTTGGACTAGATGATCTCCAGAGGTCCCTTCAAACCTTGAACTGTTCTGATGCTGAGAGATACATTTTCCCATACATTGCTTTGGTTGTGCAATCCTAAATGGAAAGTTTAACTGTGTGTTTCTGGAAATTATGTTACTATTTCTCTGGATTAATGCTATCCTTCATGACAGTTTCCCTCTGTTCTCACATCTGCTCCCCCCCCCCCCCCCCCCAAATAACCAAAACAAAACCAAAAACCAAAACACAACCAACCAACCAAAAAAAAACCCCAACCGAAAAAACAACCAACCCTACCTGTTTACTGATTAATTTGAAGACTTACATTAGACCCGAAACATGGTGCTAAGTCCTACTGTAGGACAGACAATGCGCCAGCCGATTTGAAGCTTAAAAACTATTTTAAAGAGCATGAGGGCTGTTGTAGTACCATGATGTTTCGTCATTGTCCTGATTAAGGACAGTCAAATAGTCTTCCACCAAGAAAAATTATTCATCCTATTCTGAACAGACTTATGAAGGCAATAGCTTTCTAGACAAAAATATGCTCATGTGTCTCAGCTAGCATTCCAGCCTGCCTCAGAAGTACATCTGTATCTGTGATATGTCAAGCAGGAGCACAAAACAATCCCGTGACTTCTGTGAGATGTCCTGATGTGGTACTACTTGTAACACCAAGAAGATGACAGCTGTATTCCAAGTTGATTCTGCAGCTGTGCAGTAGCTGTGGTTGGTAGTGCAGTGAGAAGTTAGCTGCATGTGAACTAACTTGGGTACTTTAACAGGCTAGCCAAAGCACCACAGGAAGTTCGGTGTAGGTTCATTTACCCTTCTGGCAGAGTAAATTAATCCTATACTCACTGACTTGTTACTGTTGTTACAGTGTTGCAGATACCTACATCAGCTTGTGTAATCTTTTAGTTTTTAGAGGCTGCAGAGATTTCCATTGCTCTGGGCAGGGGAGGTTAGAGGTTTGCTTTTTAAGAAGCGCAGTATATGGTACTAATAAGTGAATAAGGTAAAAGATGCACAGTGATCCGGATTCTTTGACTATACTGATACAAGTATAGGTGCTCAAATTTGCTGTCCAAAGTTCCTTTTTAGAGCCTTTTACGGCACAAACTTGAAGAGTGGTGGGAAAAGCTGAGAAGTGAATGTTTGTCTTATCCTTCAGAATTCTTTGCATTTTTGGGCGGGGACGGACACAGCAGGAGGATTAAAACCAAATTTTCATAAGCTGGAAATTTTAGAAAGTTACTGATCAGTGAAAACTTATGTATCTTTTGACAGTCTTGAAGTAAAAAGCAAAAGCACTTGCTTTATTGAAATGTGGGTTTTGGGAAATGCGTTTGGCTGGCCTTTGGGTTTTTTTAGTCCATGGTTGTTTTGGTTTGTTTTGGGGTTTTCCCCTACAATTGGCTAAACTATCAAATTCAAAAATATTTCTAATTAGAAGCAGAATTTGGGGTGGGGGATGGGAGGTGATTCTGAAATCTGATCCTTTTCCTTAATCCTACTTGGTTTAAAAATTCTTAAATTCCATAGGGCATTTTCTGGTGAAGCATTCAATAAGGTCTGCTTTTGAGGGAACTGGGTGATAAATTACTCTCCTTGTTGCCTCTTTGGATACGAGCATGGATAGTCCCACTCCATATAAATCTTTTTTTTTTTTTAAAAAAAAAAAAAGTGGTATGCTTCATTCCATGGAGCTGCATGTGGTATGAGCTTGAGTGCTGTGCATTAAAACTGTGCTGTGATCAGGCTTCAGACAGAAAAGCAGCTGTTTTTCCCCAGTGCTTAATGCCTTGAGAATGAGTCTGTGCTTGAACCAAATTTCATCTGGGGTGGGGAGGGGAGGGGAAGAAGGCATTTTCATTCTTTGCATACATAATCAAAACAGTCAGCCCAGAAAGAATAATCTTTACAAGACAAATATGCCTTGTACTGTATATCTAAAATGAAAACAAATGTTTTTATGTAAATACACTTTTGTAATGGTACTGAGAATCTCTTGTTGTCGGCACTAAACGTCTGTAATATTTGATAGAACTACGTGCTTCCCACACACAATTTTTATTTAAGATACCATCAACCCTCAGTTATTTTTTTTTACTAGTGTAGGAATTAGAAAATATACCTGAATAAGAGACACTCTAAAATGCTGGAGAAAACAGAAGTGAATGCAGTGAATGGTTTTGTGAGCATTTTTAAAGCCTATTCTTGATCTCCCTTGTGTCAAAAGAATGCTGTAAAAAAAAAAAAAAATCAGATCTTTTTGCTGGGACTCAGGATCTGCTAGGGATATAGTACTATGAATTTATTCTGTAGAATCTTATAATGATTATCACATAAGAAAAGAAAAAAAGGTAGACCCTTAGTCTGCCTTGATACCACAGTTCTTATGAAATACATGATTTGGCGTATGTAAAACTTGCTGAATACTTACTTTGATTTTTTTTTTCTTTAAAGAATGGAGCAGATGATGTGAAAAGACATCGATGGTTCAGGTCTATAGACTGGGATGCTGTACCTCAAAGGAGACTAAAGGTATATTCTGCAAAATACTTTATAGGACATTGCAACAAGAAGTCATTATTTAAGCTGATCTGTTGAGGTTTATTTGCCATATGAGTCTGTGTGTTCATATGTGTGTATGAGCACATGTGTATGTACACATCAACGATTACATTCATATTTGTCCTTAAATACTGCAGAATTATATGAATATCTACTTGCATTTTTGTCTATATACAACATGTCTAAAAAAAATATCCCTGCTTTATTTTGCTGAAGTTGATTAGTTAGTACAACATTTAATTTTCAGGTTTAGAGTTGGGGGGGGGGGGGGGGGGCAGGTTGTGGTGGTTTGGTTTTTTTTCTTGCCCTTATATCTGTGGAAGTATTTTACACTGTGCTTCATATTTTTGTGCCAAGTTCAATTCAGGTAAATGCTTTAATAAAATGTAAAGCATATGGGAGTAAGAAGGAATAGGGAAGGTGAGAGAGAAGGATTTATGAATGTAATTTTAACATACTTTTTAACAGCACTGAATTAGAGTATTGTATGAGGGCAGATGTTTGCAAAAGCTATCAACACTGCAAAATGTTTTTCAGAGTCCTTTGGAAGTAGAATTGCCGCCTTCTTTCTTTCCTCAAAGTTCTAACCAGTACAATTTCTTACAGCAGTGATTTTTAGTAACAGGTTACCATATGCAGTCAGTGAAGTACCAATAAAATATTTGGTTTTCCTTTTCTTTGCATTAGGTTCTTACAATGAATTTCTGGCTAGATATCTTAAATTGAGTTCTTGCAAAATAGATAAGAGATGAAAATGTTCTTAATGTATTCTTGTAGACAACATCCTAATACAAAGCTGTAGCTGTTGGGGTTTTTTAATTAAAAAAAAGTATACATTGTTTTAAATGTGTGAGTTTTGTTTTATACTTAATAATTACTACAGCCAGTTGATGTTTTATGTAGATCTGTTGTAGCACAGTCAGTACTTCAAATTAGTTACTGTAAATTCTGGTCATGCAAATCTGCAAAGAACACAAAATGGATAATAACATGTTTTATAAGTATTTAAAGTCTGAAGTTTATGACAATGTACTGTTTTACCAAACAAATAACAAGCAAATAGTATTAAAAACTGAATGTTAGACGTACAAATCAAAAGTATCAGGTCCAGACATCCCTTGTGTTGCGTTTTTATTAAAAAAAAAAAAAAGTCACCGCGGCATTCAGATTATTATGAATCCAAAACTTATTTCTTAATGTTTGTGATGGTTATGTTAAGCTCTTTGAAGACATGATGCTGCTTAGTTATACTTCAGAGCAGGGATGTGAATTGGGTCAGAAATTTACTTTGTTATTTCTAGAGGGAGCTATATTCTGCAGAATTATTCTTCACAATCTCACTCCTCCATACTGATGAAGAGATTGAATATTTGAAAAAATGGATACAGTGCAGTGCTCTCTTTTCCCTGTAAAAAGTGTGAATTGGCCTATTGTACAAATGAAACATTGATTCAGTCCTGGTAAGATCTTAAATAGCAGTATTATATATAGAGAGAGAAAAAAAAATCTAAAATAGAGGATTTTCCTTTTCTCTTTTTTTGTGTGTCACTTCACAAAACTGGTTTTCCTGCTAAAATACTTACAGGGAGGTGGGGGTACAGGCATTTACCCCCAATGACACAGATGGTCCTCTGGAGCAGAGCAGTTTCTGCATGTTTTCTTACACACCTGGGCAGTATACTACGTCTGCCACATGCAAAAGAAGGACTTTGGTTTTGGCTGAAGCTTAGAAGTGCCATCCCTCAGGGACCCGTCCTCATTGAAAACCTGCTGATGGCATTGTTTCAAACTGAGAAGCCCAAAAGATCAGATAAGATCTCAGCTAACTGAAGCCAGACTTTATCTTTTTAAGGAGATGCAGAACAACATTTTGCTGTACTTCATACCTGTCTGAGGTATGACTTTTAGCCAGTTCCGTGGTTGTCTGAAAAATGTGCTCATCCTAAAGTGTTTTGTTAACTCATGATGATAGTTAAGCTGTTACTGAGAAGGGGATAAAGAGATCAATGTTTTTTTGAGAGAAGAAGGGGGGGTTGCCCCGCATTAACCCCTGTGGTTAATTAAATGTTCCAGAAAGGAGCTTTATCTCCTAACATTTGGCCAGAAGGGCAGAGTAATCTTGATGGCAGATACATGACAAGGGAAAACTACAGGTACTATGAAGCTGGTGGGCAGTGCTAGAAATCCAAAGGATCCTCCAAAGAAAGCAACAGAAAACTGATCGTTCTCTTGGCACCTCCAAGTTTCCTTAAAAAGATCCATTTGAATTAAGATGCTTTTACAGGCAGCCTTGTGAAATTAGGTTTTACGGTGCAGTAATTTCTTTACTTGCTTGAATTTATGGTTATGCTAGGAGAAAGCATAGTAGGTAGTGTGTGGCATACACAAGGTAGTAATTTCAGCCTCTAAAAGCAGTCAATCTATTTGAAAGCAATGAAGAGATGAGGAGGCTTTTTTCCTTCAGTTAGAAAGCAGTTACCTAACTGCTTCTTAGTCTAAAGGAACCTAATGTGATTACACTCCTTTTCGGTCATAGGCCACAGAAGAGGGGAGGAGTGAGGAAGAAGAGTGGCAGATTATATTGTAACAGCACATGCATGGAAGTTTAGTTGTAGTAATCTTTTGCAGTATTTACCTTCAATCTGTAAAGCAGCTAGAGCTTGAGCGCTAAATGAAATAGGTATCTGTATTATGTGTCTTTGAAATGCAGTATTTAACTGCAATATATACAAAACGTTGGAACATCTCTGTGTCACTGCAGGTTTCTCTTTCTCATGCCATTCATTATTAGTGAAAAAGGTGAACTTCTATAAATATGTAGCCTTTTTGTTTAATCAGTCTTTTACAGAATTTCTGCTTTAATATGATGGAGAGGTACTTATTGAGAAAACTGTACTAACATTTTTGTTGTGCTTGTTCTGACTAGCCTCCCATAGTACCGAAAGTATCCAATGATGGGGATACTTCCAATTTTGAAGCTTATCCTGAAGATGACTGGAACAAGACACCTCCAGTACCCCCTAAAGATCTAGAAATCTTTAAGAACTTTTGAATGCCACATCTACACTGGACGAGGTATGTCCAAATGTCAGGAGTCCTCTTCACAACATAGCAGGTCTGTGAGTGAGAGCCGTATGCAGATACTACATTTTCTGATTGATTACAGTAGTTAATACTTCCATACAGCTCGTAAACCAACATGAATCACAGTAATAGATATTATAAAGTAAATTGTTGAAATAGAATACTGTAAAGCAGGCTTACAGAATGACAAAGGTAATTTATCTCACAGGCTGTTCTAGAACAATGAGGAGTTATTTGCATACAGATATTTAAGGCCTTCTGTCCTTAAAACTTCTAAAACAGTGTGTTAAAAGCAAATATCTAGATTGATTTGACAGATAAGGCAATGGGATTGTTCTTGATTGCAAGACTTTCATATTAATAATGAAGACTTTAGTTAGAGGAGTAAGTAATTCTGTACCCTGGATTCTCTTTTATAACTGTGATAGGTTGATACTTGTTATTCAATTCACATGTTCCACACTGTATTTTGTGTTCCTTTTTCATTATTTGCCTTAGAAACTGGAAGGAAATTGAAGTGCTAAGAGCAGGTCTGAAGAAAAATGGAGCTCATGCATAAATGAAGACTGACTTTGTGGATAAGAATGATACTGCATTCAGATATGGGTCTTAGTCTATAGTAAATATCTAAAGAGTTGGAAGCAGGCAAGAATAATTTTTTTGCTGTAAACATTTGACAATAGTTTAGTAAATTGTAATATTGATAGTCTACTCTGAAGTAGACTCACTGAAATAGTATATTTTAGGATTTGTTTTTAACTTATGGTTTAGTTAAGTTTCCTGCTATTCCCAGATCCTTTTTGCATAGTTAACTCATAGACTTAATTTTATAAGTTTATACTAAACTTGTGTAATTAAAAGCACAAATTAGTATATATGTATATAATGAATACAGTACAACTAAAGCACAGGAACTGTGCAAAGATGTAAATTTTTGTACTTCGCAGAGTCTATGATTTTTATTTTTCAAGTAATGTTTTTCAAGAAGTTCTCTAGGAATAAAAATCTTAAAAGGATAAATGAGTTTTTCATCATCTTATATACATTTTATAATTCTTTGTAAAATATAAAAATAATTACGTTTTAAAAAAGATTTGTACCTAAAATTTCCAATGCCTCACACTTGCAACCATCGTACTTGAAAGCAGAAAGACAAGGGCATGTTTTATTGTTGTTTAAGATGCATCTTAATAGCTAATTCATGAATTTCTGTTACAGTGGTGTCTCTTTACAAACCAGGATATTGAGTGATTGTACACTGTCTGAAATGAGATTACTCACATGAAGACTCTCTGTAAACATGCAGTTCAGTGCATACTGATCAAAAGGGCTCTGGCTTTTACAGGAGTTGTTTCTCTCAAGCTTGCTGTCTTCTCCAAATGTAAAACATGAGCCATAACAGACTTTTTTCATTATTGAAATAGTTGTTGAATGCTTGGCACTTCAGATTATCAGAGGGAAGACTGAATATATAGAAAGCCTGATTGTTCTGCTCCTGCTTTTGGAAATGTCCTAAAGTATCCGCTGCCAGGAATTTCATATATGTAGAGTTCAAACCTTAGGTGTAAGGAGTCTGTCTTTTCATCCTGTACTAACATCCTTCTAGCAGCTCGAGTACAGTGTATTTAGGAAGTATTTGCAGTACTGCTTCATTTTACGTAGCACCAAATATCAGTATGTGCATATGTACGTATTTATATATACGAATACTTACACACATGAAGGTAGATCATACACAAGTAAGGATCTGTTTTCAGGTTTTTTTCATGTTACATATTGTGATACTTGTGTTAATATAGGGGAATTGATTTTTAAGTGCTTTGATTTCAAAAAGTAATTACATTCCTTCAGATTTTGCGGGTTTAGATAACTTTCAGTGAATTCACAATACTTAGACCAAATTACATTTTTTTTTCAAAAGCACATCAGCTCACTGGAGTTCCACTACTATGACTGATGGCTCTACATAAAACTGTTTAAGTAGATCATACAGATAGTTTCGCCCACAAACTGCTGTCCACATTTTTTATCTGAAATGCCATAAGAAATGTAGGCCAAAGATTCATTTTTCTAAACTAAATCCTGAATGCTTACAAAGTAGACTATGGTAATCACTACTGAAATTACCATGTTTATAATTTCACAACAGATCTGCAGCTCCTTGTGCAAAATTGACCTCCATTTTCTTATGTTTAGCTCTAAGCAGTACAGAAGTGCTGTTGAGAACTTGCAGTTTCTAGGGTATTAGGTATATTTCTTCATAAAGGAAGTCTAAGAGATTGCATAACTCTGCAAAAATGCACAATGTGTAAGAAAATCAGGATACTTCAAGGTGGTGATTCTAGAATATCACAAAATCTCCTTAATGTTATGCAAGTGCCACAAGTTGATGGCTGCAGCTGCCACTCAGTAAGTATTGTGTAGGATTGTATAATGAAGTACAGAAAAACCCATAGAAAATTATCATTTTAACCTGGAAAAATAACTTACTCTTATCTCTTGAAAAAATGAATCTGGTCCACTGTATTTGTATCTGTGGAATTAATTATTCCACATCAGTTGGAAAAACTGAAGCACATAAAAAACAGCTTACTTCATCTGAGGGGAGCAAGCACAGTTCAGGGTTTTTTTAATGTGTAAGCTTACAGTATTTTATGGAATCTAAAAAAACAGTTTCTTATTTCAAAAGGTACATACTGCAAGAAGCAAGTGTGCTAAATGTAATTTTTTGTTGTTTAAAATGTAAAAGCTGCACTGTGTTGAAGTCTTCAAAGCTGAGGAAATAAAGTTGCATTGACTAATGTGCCCCACTGGTGCTTAGGAGTTTTGAATGCTTGAACAACAGGAGATAGTGGATTTTCTTTTATGTATCTTATCCATTGCTGGCAGTGGATGCACTGACGCTCGTTATGATAGAGACTAAAGAAACAAACAAAATCTTGCTAATAATGCTAATCCATTGACTTTACATTGTTTCCAGAGCCATGTGTACATATGCCTGACTACTGACCTCGTCAACATGCTTTCTAAGTACAAAACTGCTTTCAAAATTTTTTAATTAAAATGCTTAACCAAAACATTTTTTAAGCATTATTTTTAAGTGATCAGTTATTTTCTGTAGGGTCTTGAACTTAATAAGCTGTTGGTACCTGCCTATTTTATTTATTTGCACAAGTGAGTCTGTTTTATGTTAAGTTTTTGCTGGGACTTCATGGCCCACTAACATAGTTCTGTCTGAATGCTCACGCAGAAGTCCCCGGATACACACAGCACTAAGGACTCTGGATTTATGTTTTTTTTAAGGAGACTAGAACACTTTATTATTTTCTATTCGAGTATTGTATTCTCTGAAGTTCATTTTATTTTGGTTGCTTCTGTTAACATGTGTTTTTGCATATAGACTGTTGCATAAGGACTTTTCTTGCAAGAGCCCATAGGCCTTTGGTATTCTGCTTTGGTGAACAAGAATGTTAAACATTAAAAAACAACCTTTATTTTTGAGTTTTATATATATATATATTTTTAATTGCCCAATTTGAGGTTTTAAGTGATAAAACGTGCATTGTAAACTCAATTGCCTTGTAACCAAATGATATAAATGCTTCATGATTTCAATGGAGAACATGCTGTAGATTTTCCTGTAAATTAGCTTGATCAATGAATATGTGTGCTACTGAGCTTTAACTAATGTGATCTTCCACTGTAGAAAGTCATTGTTAATGGATCAAATATAGGTACTAAACTATGTTTAAATGGATGAACAGGGATTTTGCAGTTTTGAAAGCGATTAAGATATGGCTGTTCCTCAGCCCATCTGCTTGCCATTCAGAAGAGGTGTGATGCAGTGCTTCCTATGCTATAGAATTATTTTTCAGCTTTCAATAACTGTAGCATGATTCCTTTTCGTACTGTACTGTGTACAGACTTCCCATGTTTTGCACTTTTCTATGGCAAATCTTGACTGCTTTATAAATGCTCTGTTGTGTAGTAAGTAGTGATAGCGGTAGCAGGCGTTTGTGTACTGACTAATCAATTTGAACTGCTAGACTTGCAAGGTTAGCTTGGACTACGCTGTATGTTGCTGGTTGCTTGTTGTAGCTCACATGTATAAGTACTGTTCAAAGTTACAGTCAGCCCTCATTGCACAATGAAAATCACTGTGATCTGTACATAAACCCTAGTAAAATTTTATTGCTGTTTAATTTATGTAATATCTGTCAAATCTGGTTTCATTTAATAAACCTTTGTATCTTTTTAAATGTTTAAACCTAGTTTGCTTCCGTTTATGTTGGGAGGGTGTAGAGGTTCTTCGTCCAAAAAAATTATGAAGGGGAGAGGACTAGAAAAAAACTGTTCCTTCTTTTCAGGAGTTAAAGTCTTTCCAGAGCAAGACACAAGTGGTGGAACATATTTCAGTTGGTGTGGAAGAAACATCAAAAAGTATATTTTCAAATTCCCTTCAGGTAGTGCAGCAATACTGAAAAGTGTTAACTCAGACTTCTCATTAAATCTTGATTATAGGACCCTAATTGCTTTGACGTTTTCACAGCTTAATGACCTGAACACTGTCCGGAACACTAATTTCAATCAGTTCCTTTAAGCATCAAAAAATACTTTTATGATGTCAGGCACAACTAACTAAACCTTCGTTTCATCTTCCATCAAGAACCTCAAAAGTCCATTTTTACCAAAACTGGTTTAGCTGTTGGTCACTTGTATTTAATCTCTTACCCACCAGATAGCTTAATCTTGCAGAGACAATTACATGGTCATAGAACCAACTGGATAGAGTTTGGACTAGTTAAGGACTGGTTTTTTTTAACACAGAACTTCGTGCTTTCTTTCTGCCCACCTTAACTCTAAATTTTGTGCGTTGATGTTTTTCTCTTGTAAACCACTATGTCATGCACTTCAAGAAACTGCTAATGGAAAGTGAAGGAGCACTGCAGTGAGCCCTGGCAGGCCTTTTAGTCATGTCTTTGACGTGAATCAAAAGGACTGCTGAGTTAAAACATACCAAATCTTTAAATGTTAGCAAGTGCTCAGGGTGTTTGTAAAGAATTCGGTTTGGCATCTTGTTCTTACCCCAGGCTTTCGCCATGTGGTAGAGTATTTGTTCTAACCTGACTGCTGTATCTTTTTGACTACACGTGTAGCTCTGGATCTTATCCAACAAAGGCCATTTTAAATATGCTTTTTCACTCATGCAGGACAGGTAAATTTTGATGGTGTGTAACTTTGGACCATACTCACATAGCATTACTCACTACTCCCAAACTTGTCTCGTTTCCATGGTTCATTAGTCCTTTTTACTGCAAAACACTTAAAACGGCATTTGACAAGATCCCACCCTTCTGTGACCTACTGTTAACCAGTAACAGTATGATATTATAAGAAATGGTTGAAAGCAGCTGGCAGTCTTGCAGCTCTGGATCTTGCCCAGTACTTTGTGCAGCAGTGTAATTCACATATCGAGCTCTTCCTTGTGCGAACTGCCTAGCTGCTACGATCTCAGCTTCAGAATTGAGACATTTCACAGGGAAAATAAAAGGTTCTTCTACTGTCCTCCATAGAACAGTCTTTCCTTTCTCTCTCTTCCCCTTTTCATCTGCCCTTCAAAAAAACACCACACATGAATGTATGTCAAGCTTCCTATTTATTCTTGAAACTAGGAATATTGTAAAATTATACCAAGCTGAATTGTAAGAATTTCTTTTAATGTACCCAGATATCTTTCTTGTCATGTGCAGGAATATTCCAAACTGTGACATCTGGAAATTTCAGCAGTAAATAGGGCTATTTTACCAGCTTTGACTTATGGTACACTTTTATCTGATTTGCTGCATTTATTTCAGTGCCGATAAGAATGGGTTGTGGGGGCAGTTGAGAGCTAAGCACCTTCTACTGCATCTGTAATTTAGGACCACTTGAAGGCTCCGAGGCAAATCCCAAAACTGATATGTTTATCAGAGTATATCATAGATACCTTGAAAAGCGTAGTCTCTTTCAGCTTAAGCAACTAACCAACCTGACATATTTTTAATTTATTTATTCCTTCTTGACTTCAGCATATTGTCCATATTCCGGAGTGTGGTAATAAAGGCAAATGGAAGAGAGAAAACTATTTTGAAAAAACAAAAGAACTTGAATTTGACTTCAAGAAGTAACTTGGTATGCCTGAACAGTGCTTACTTGCTCTGTCACTAGAGGTTGTAAACTATGCCTATTCTAGCTTTATGCTGACTGCTAAACTGTAAACTGCTTTTCTTCCCAGTATTGTATAAAAAGAGAGTTAGTTGTAGGAGCCAGAGTTTATTTCAGCTTTAGTCAGTAATTAGTCTAGTTTAGAGAATCCTTGAGACTAAAACCCATTGGTTGGAGGAGAAAAGTGCTTTAAAGCCATTATCCTCTTAGTTTTGTTTTGCGCACATATAAGCTGTGCAAAGGAGGTTGTGCTTTGAATGCAGCTGCTGTTATAAATCCCATGAGACAACAGCTCACTTGAGCATGCGGTGTGTCAAGCTTCCTTCACCACCTAAACGTAAGTCTTCCCACCTCGAAGGACCAAGTCTTTTTTCTTTCAGCGGCTTTGTGAGAGTGTAACTGAGCAGCTTAGCAAATATTGAGACTGAGCCTTAGAAAAACTCTGAGCTTTTCAATGGCAGCTTTCTTCAGGTCCATGTTTCTTCAAGTTAAGCATTAGACAACTCAGTTTTTGTTTTAGGATACAAAAAAGAAAAGATTCTCAGCTATGTAGTGCTTCTGAAATTTTCATGAACAAATGTGAAAATGGAGTAGAGAAAAAAAAAACCAACAAGCCACAAAAGCTATTGAGTGAGGAGGCATGAAGAGAGGAGGTGAAGCTGAGATACCTAGAGGGCATTTCTCAAAACTTCAGTCCAGGTCATGGTGAACGCTCCACAGCTTGTCCTCTGTTTTGTATTAGATTTTACTGGGGTGCTTTCATTAAAAAATTAATGATATGAGACATGTTGGGAGTTGCC
Organism: Falco cherrug; assembly: GCF_023634085.1. Lineage (NCBI taxonomy): Eukaryota > Metazoa > Chordata > Aves > Falconiformes > Falconidae > Falco > Falco cherrug. Next base: position 100,324,285 of record NC_073698.1, read on the forward strand.
TCCTGAAAACAAATTGTTGGTTGTTGTCAGTCATTGATACTCTAAATACCTTTTGTATGACTTTAAAGTCTAAGTCTTTGATAGAAGTGTAAAATCTGGCTTATTGCCCCCAAAAACAACGTTTACCTGGATGGTAAAGGAGCCAGCTGAGTTAATACTGTTAACTGTGTCCTTTTGTTTGTTCGTTTTGGTTTTACATTCAAAATTACTAAGTATCTACATGAAACATTTAATGACTTGAAGTTCAACATGTGACGTCACATGTTTTAAGCAAATGAGGCACTGCCGCTTTAAAATATGGGGCTTTTTCACTGGTTTTGTTCCTGTATGAGTCTTAAGCAATACGTGTGGATGTCAAAGGAAAAGCAAAGTTGCCAATAGAAGCAAGTTTTCAGCTTCTGGGTTTTCTGCAGAGTAGATGTTGTTTAATAGGTAATAAGTTTACCAGAGGATGGGATTCATGGAGTGAAATAACCTATGTTAAGGATAGCTTTATTTGCTAGTGGTGACAGACAAGAGTTGCAAAAGTTTTTTTGAATTTCCAAGTACCAAATAAGATTTAATGACCAGACAGTGGAGTGCTTACTTTTGTTACAGGTATTAAAAATTAAAAACAAATAGACCTTCTTACCATGCCAGTGCCAAAATCATGGACAGTACTGGAACTTCACACTCTTTATCTTTGTTATGAGTCTGTGTTCTGGGTTTTTTTCTGATTTCACACTGTCAACAATGATAGTAATGAATACAATGAAAATGCAAATGAGGAGACATTTACCTTGTAATGTCTTTAAGCTTCTAGTGTGTTCTGTACACTGAGTGGAGATTTCATCCTACTTGAAATAATTCAGTCCATATGTGTTTTTTTCTCTCTAAATCTCTTTAGGTGATCTTAAATTGGCATAGCTTCAAGCAGCTAAAAAGAGAAAAGCTGCAAGAAGATTACAGAAACAGTCAATGACTTTTGGAACATATGTTGTCCAAAAGTTGGGGGCTGGGGTGAGGTGGTGTTCTTTCTCTGCATAGGGCCATAGCATGTGATGTATTGGAAGGAAAAATACAAATCACCTTGAAATCAGGTTTGAGTTACAGTGTAGTTTCATATGTTGCCAAAAAGTTGTTGCGTTTACTGGCTTCTTTTAGCGAGTTATCTGTAAAGACATCCATAGCTATATTTTCCTGTATTGTTTTGGAAGTGCTTGCTTCATGTTCGAGCTTGTTTCCCTGTTGCCCTGAGGGTGACGTTCAGTGCAGTTCTGTTCATTCTATTGAAATTCAAGCTCTGATCCAGTTTCTTCTCAAGGTGTTATTGGAAAAGCTCTGATCCTGTTTCTTCTCAAGGTATTATGGGAGGTAGCAGCAATAAATTATGGATTGAAACAATGCATTATTGTGAGTCACATTAAAGACTGTGAATGAGAAGCAGACAAACAAGAGAGGATGAAAAAGCCCTATCATGGCAGAGTCTTTGAAAGGATTTCCAGTAACACCATTAAGACGTTGTTTTAAAGAGTTTTAAGATAGCAAGCTTAAGGATCAAAGACAATTTCTCCTATTAATGTCACTTGTTCCATCTACGCAGTCTATCTCATTTTGCACATTTGGAATAGGGGGAAGTCACCAAGTAGGGGTGTATGCAATTGGCTGCAAAAAGAGAGGGTCGCTGTGTGAGGAAAGAAGCTTAAAAACCTAGTTTCTACAAACTGCTCTAATAGAAATTTAACACTGCATAACAAATGTTTAGCTGTGGCAAGAAGGGAAAGAAAAATTATCTGCATTGCACTCGTTTCCTGGTATCACCGTAGCACATTTAGGCAGTGTTCCTTTCTTTGGTCAGGGTTTTAATTTTTTTCAAATTGGAAAAGGGTCTGTGTGAAATAAAAATCTTCAACGCCTATTTCCTTTGATACTTTATCCTCTTACTTCTATAAGAATAAAACCAAAACCAGCTAAAAAAACTCCACCACCCATGAAGTAGTTGATTTAAGGCAGATGCAGCTTCTAGGGGTGGAGAGAGTACTTGAAACTAAAGAGCAGCAACATCTCAGGAATGGTAGAGGAAGTGTTATTTCCTTGGTTTGAAAGTTTTCTACCTGAATTTCCTACTCCATGTCTTGTGTTACACCAGGTGGACTCAGGACTTCAAGGATCAAATTAGGTAAATTAATCTTGAGGGTGGGAAGGAAATACTTAAGAAAAGTTTTGACTATTACTTGACCGTTTCACAGAATCACAGGATGGTTGAGGTTGGAGGGGACCTCCAGAGATCTGGTCCAGCCACCCTGTTCATGCAGGGCCACCTAGAGCCAGAACAATAACACAGTGTTTTGTGTTTTGCGTTCATCCCAAATGACATTTTTGGAACTGTTCTCAAAAGTTAAGAAAGTTAAATACACAATGGGGTTTTTTTGTTGTTGTTGTTGTTTGTTTCACTAAAAAATAAATCATTTTTAGATATTTTTTTTCATTTTAAAGTTTTCCAAACAGCCCCCAAACTAATGAATTAATTGTTTTCACAACTTTTAACTTCAGCAGCGTTCAAATAACAAGCTAAGGCATTTGTTCAGTTCCTTGTCTTCTCAAGTGCTGTGGAAGGATTGTTTAACTTCTCTGGACTTAAGGGAGGTCTGAAGTCATGAAATGGACTATGTGTTGATGTCAGCTGCTGCATGCTGGTTGCTCATGACAAGCAAGTTCTTGGAAGCATTTGAAGGTTGTGCTGAATTGCTGTCTCTATAGTCAACCTTGGATTTTTATTTGGAAGAAAACTGATTCTGTGTATCAACCATCTCATGGTTGAAAGAATGTTTCCTCATTGACTTCCATGTGTTGAACCAAGTTTCCAACAGGTCATAAACTTTTTTACCTCCCAGGTGTTTCAAATGGCCACGCCAGTCAACCTTGTTTCTCTCAAGTCTAGAAAGTTACGAGTGGCCTTTCTCTGGCTTGGGGGTTCGGAGGGGTGGGCATAGTGAAATCAGTGCAGGACCAAGCTCTTTGCAAACTGAGGGACAGAAGACTGCTGTGCTTATGTGTTGCTGGGTGTGCGCTGAATCCAAAGAGTACAGGATGCTGCTTAAAGTACAGTTCTGTCAGATAAAGAAGTTTCACCAGAAACTCATATCCACCCAGTTCTTTCTACAGTGATGTGACAAGCTGGCAAAAAGTGAAGTCTTGTAACATTGTGCTTTCATTTCCACCAGACATGGTTGTCTGGATGAATCATAAACTCTGAGGAGCTCCCGTATGGCTAGCTGGAGTGTGGAAAGAGAATGCGTCACCACAAAAAAGCCCTTCCAGGAACCATGAGCCCAAGCCTGATCCCATTTGGCTTGCCAGCCAGTTCTTTCATCACAGGCAGATGGGAATGGAGCACAGCAAGACCCCTCAGAAAAGAAGTTACCTCAGGCAGGAAAGGCATTCAAGGCAAAGCCTGGCACAGCTTCATGTCTGTTCCTTGGGCTGCGTGACAGCAGAGAGTTGTGCGATGGGTCTAAAGACATAGACCTGTCTGCACCCGTCCAACTTTGTTCAAGCACTCCAAATATATAACTACCATATTGCTCATGCAGGGTGCCTCATGTCAACAAAATAATTCCCTTTAATATTTTGGCTTTTACTAATACAGATCCTCCTCCAATGAAAACGGTGCCATGGGAATTGGTCTGCAATGCATGTAATTGAAAACAGAGGAAGATTGATGCCATTTCCAAGTAACGCCTTTCTTGTGATACACTCCTCGTTTACTTAGTAATCAGTTTATGTACATACAGTAATAACAGTATCTATGTTTATAATCCCTCTCTTTTCAAATACCATATAATGAAAAACATTCCAGAAAAAGTTAAGAAACATTTTACCACTGTTAATTAACAGAACCTGAGTCGTTCTTGTCCTTTTGGTGACAGGAGGGTAGAGGAAGAGCTGCTCGCTCTTTCTAAAAAAGGTTAAGGAATAAAATAACCACAGGAGTACTTTTATATTATACTCCCAAAGTCATTGTATTTATTTTTAAACAATAGTAAATCACTCAATTGTTTCAGCTGGGCTTAGTTCCAAACAGTTCTAAATTTGGACTGTAAAGAACTGATCTTGAAAAGACGTGCAGGAAAACAAAACTCTTCCTCTCTCATTTCCTGTTTGAACTGATGAGAATTCGAGCTCCTCTTTAGTTAACTTGGCAAGCTTTACTCCCCCATGGACTGTCCTTTTAGTCAAGGATCACAGAATGTCCTCATGTGAAAAGCATGAATTTATAATCCAATGTGTGTTGTAAAAGAGCTTCTTTTTTTTCTTTAAAAATGAGCCACAGCACTATTAAAAGCATTTTAATGGTTTTATACTACTGTGTACAGAAGTGATTCCACTTTCAGCTGGCTGTGTTTTGAATACATTATGCATTGCCTTTTAATACTGCTGATCACAATCTTTAAGTTTAATACATAGCAATAAAAACACAGCAAGACACAGTGAGATAACAAGAACACAACTATCATGCACCAAGTGCTCTAGCTCCTCATGATGATCCTGATTCAGGGAGATGAATGAAGCTGGAGATGTAGACTTTGCCCCAGGAATTTAAGTAAATGGCCAAGGAGCTTCAAAATGTCCTTGGACGAAAGGAGATTGCACAGACCTTTGGGTGGGGGGAAGATGCTGTGTCTTCGCTTGTGTGGGACGTCGGGGAGTTCTTTGAGACATTAAGTGTGGACTTAAAAGAGTATAAGGAGGCTCAAGAGGGTTGAGACTTCAGTCAGAAGATACTATTTTTCTTGTGATACAATACTAGATATTTTATAACTGAAATAATATTTTTATTAAATCTGTATCTGCAAATAGTGATTCTGAAAGTGACAGCATCACTGGGGTCAGTGAGTGAGGTAGACATCACTCACAAAATGTAGTAATTTGGAGGAATATAATGGGAGCATTGTCAAAAACAAGGGAAATTTTCTTTTTCTTTTGTTTTTTCTGATATGTTCTAAGAAGTTCTAACCTAGAGTGGCAGTTGTAGGTTTATTCAGAGGAAAACTATGCAGCTGTTTAACTGAGTAATCATTAAAGACTCCCTGTTCAGGTAAGTCAAGGTCATACAAGTAGCTCTGACATGCAATTTAAAAAGGCTCTGATGTTGATATGCTCTGCTATCCTTGCAGGTTGCCTTTACTCACTGAAAAATAGATTTGTCATCACATTATTGGCACTGGTAAATTTAGCTTACACTTGCACATGCTGATGAGATTGGAAAGGTTATTTCTTCTGCAATAGTTTTAGAGTTCCAAAGCACTTCACAAAAACAAGATAAATTTCTTCTCGTGTCTACAAGTCCATCTTCCTTGAAACAGTCATAGTGGGTTAACATCATAATGTTTCTGTTTCAACTGAACGAAACAACGATTGTTAACTTTGAATGTATAAATCAGGCGTTTTGAAGGGGAAAATTTATGGTACTTGGGCTAGTACCAGCATATTGTGAAGAAAATGAAAAATCTGAACCTGAATCAAAATTTCTGGTTTTCACTTTAAGTAGTCACCCAGAGAAGTAGCTGGGAGATGAATTAAGGACAAAGTGATGATTTGATTCTTAAGAATGCTTCAACACATGATTTCACAGACAAGAAGAACCTTTACTAGTACACGGAAATATTTTTGTATCCAGGTCCTATACATGATCATTTAAAAAGTGTGATTCAGCAGGCTGGAAATGCGTCATCCTCATGTGCAGTGACGGTGTTGTGATCCAATAAACAGCTTCTGCAGACCTTCTTCTAGCTGAGCTTTCCACAATATCCCAGATCCATCGAAATAGTGGGTAAAAATTCTCTTGAAGGCCAGCAGTATGCTGGATTTTTGCACAGTATCGGGCACTACTGAAGGGAGCCTGGCACCCTGAGTTATGTATTGCAACCTGAGTCAGGGCTTCATACCTTCCAGCTGGTTATCCAGCATCTACCATGGGCAGTCGCTGTATCCTTCTGGAGTCAAATCAGTACTTAAAATTCTTTGATACTTGTACCTCTGCAAGTGTCTGCGGGTGTTAAGGAAGTGGAAGGAGATGGATGCTAGTGCTGGGGAGGGTAAAAACCTGCCGGGCTAACGGCAGGCACGCAGCCCAGAAGTGTGGGTGTAGTACGTACGTTTGTGATGGAGATGTCAAAGCGTCCCGCTGTGTGAAGTGCAGACCCAAACACTCGCACGTCTCCTCTGTCTTTCTGTAACAGTAGCATAAATACGGGAGCCAAAATAAGGAGTGGTCTTTTTCCATCATATTTTAGTAAGATGAGAGTCTGTAAGCACAGTCCAAGGGAAAGAACAAAGAAGGAAGGAAAAACCAAAACTTTTGTGAGGTAGAGCCTGTGGTCTGGGGTTTGCATAAAGATGTTAAATAGCAGCCAGAGAGAGAAAGCAGAGCTCTGACAGCTAGCTGGGGGAAGAGGGGAGAGCTGAGAGAGCAACGGGGTAGGGAAGGGAAGCTGTACCAAAGCCAACATGAATTAAAAAAGAATTAAGCTGAAAGGACTTGAATGGAGAGGTTTCATTTGCCTCTTCTTGGATGAAAAAGCAATCTCCTTAGAAAGGAGAAATATCTTTAAAGTGTTTGTGGCGTGTTGCTCCCCAGGTTGGTCTGCAGAGAAATCAAGGGCAGCTGGGGAGCGAGGACAGACCCATGTCACCCCCCCCCACTTCACAGCAGTGTAGTCCCCTTCAGTTCAGCAGGCAAGGCTCCTGCTTCTGGTGGCACCTGCTGTCACTTCAGCAAAGATAATTGCCCTGCTGGGAACCCCTGGCTGCTTTGGCTCTGGGAGACTATAAATACACACTTGTTTGTCTTCTCCTTGCAGTCTTTTCTCTTTTGCTTGCTTTCAACGAATACTCTTCTGTTATATTGTGGGTAACTTAAATAAACATTTATTACTGTAGTTACATATATAATAACATAGGCTTTTTTTCCTTTACTCTCAGATATTTCCCTCGAAGAAACGAGCCTACTTATTAGGTATCAGTTAGCCATTGTGTGGCACCAGAACTGTAGATTGCAGTTTGTTTCCTAGATAAGTAGATAGCTTAATCTCATTAGCTGTAGTAATTTTTTATAGTGAGACCCTATATTATTGCAACCTGTGCTATATCTCCTATGGGTAAATGTGTCTGCCTGGTACCTTTGCCTAGCAGCACATTCATGTAGTTAAAAGTTTTGATTGCCGTGGGAGAATTTATGTTTTTCAGTACTCTAGGGATAAAATTATGTACAAATACTGCAGTGGGAGGGAGGAGAAAATCATTTAAAGTCAGGGATACTGAATCTTTTTCTGCATCCAGAGATGCAGAAAACACCAGAAAAAATTACAGTACGGAGTAAGCAGGGACCTGTTTTTGCAGGCTGATTACTAATAACTAATTATCAGTTATTAGCTGAACAAAACACCTCTGGGAGTCCTAAGACTGTTTTTGCTGTTTCTGACTTTGCTCTGCCTCTCTATCCCTTTTCTGGCCTTCCTACAGAGGAACTGCTGTGCCCGCTTGTTTGCAGAATCATAGTCTGGTGGCAAAACTACAGGTCAGTGAGGCAAAGATTAGCATAGATTTTAGGGCAATTATTTGAAAGATGTAAAAATCCAGTGGGGTAAGCTTAGAAAGAGAATGATCTAAATTCTTACTGTGTAAATGGACCTTGGACTTGCTCTGCATAGAGGTCTTTTTTTTGCAAGCCTAAAATGTCATATCCTGTAGAGGAATTATAGAGGAATGAAGCTGGGTTAATTAGCATTGATAATACACAGCTGTGGGCTGGCTTCAGGGGTGTCGGGTTGGCTGATACGGATAATGTGCAGCTGTGGCTGGTTTCTGCTATGTAGTTAAATAGCTCTAAGGGGTATGGAAGGGGAGGACTGGATGAAGAGATACCAAGAAGAAGCAGAGGGAGGAGTGATAGCGCCCCAGATGCAGGAGAGACAAGGAGAGGCCCCAGGAGAAGAAGGGGGCCCAGATGAGGAGAGGATGGCTGGAAGAGGAGCCCGGAGAAGGGAGACTCTGGACGCAGCAGAGGCAAGAAGCAGGGTGGCCTGGCCTGAAGAGGATGAAGAAACAGCACAGACGGTAGATGAACTTCTGAAACCTTGTCGGGATTGGTGGCCGTGCTTGGGGCAAGGCATGGGAGCTACTTACTGAAGTTAACCTGGTTATGGGATGGTAAAAGCCTTGTTGCAGCCAGCTAGTTTGAATAGGGCTGACTGTATCCTACCTAGAGCTATAGCCAGATCCTGTCTGATCCTGGCAAAAAGAAAGATTGGGTGTTTTTTAGGACCCTGCAAGATCAAGAAAGATCCCACTGGTGTGAGATGTGTGATTCCTAAGACGGTAACTCTGGTTGGAGTCTCAACCTGCAGGCATGGAGCTGTGAATTTCCTAGAGATTTCTGTGACTGAGGAAGGAGTCTCAGTTCTCTCAAATGCCACTCTGCCCGCTCACTGGGCCACCACAGTTAAAACTTCGCGTCTTGGCCTTTAGAAGTGTCAAAATGGGGAACGTGGTTGCCATCATAGTAAGAATTACTGGAGGATTGGCAACATGGCAAAAATTAGGTGTGTGTCTGAAAAAGCAAGTGATCTTGCTAGAAATAATAGGCATACTGCTGTCTTGGGGCTGAACTTCCTCTTCTTCCTTGAGGTTAGGGAGGCACACGCAGACACACTCACAACATGTCTTGGTCCGAGTGAGTAAACGCTTCAAATCCTCTATTGCAGGTTGGCACAGGTCACCATGAAAGCACAGTCTCCCAAGGAAATGGTACTACTGTCAGCTTTTGTGAAATAGTGATGACTTCCCCCAAAAAATGGGAGGTTTTGCTCAGTGTTTTGCAGCCTGGTCGGGAGTCTTGGGCTCCATCCCTGCACCAGAGATCATTTCTATACAATGTAAGCCAGTCTAACAGAGAAATACATATCCCTGCTTTCTCAGCATCCAAACTACTTTTGTAGTAGTTGTGGTTTGTAATTGTACACTTGGGAACTTACTGTCTTTCTGGTCCTGAGCCTGTAGGACAGAAGTCCTTGGAAATGCTTCAGGTTCCTTCCTTTGCTTCTTTTGTTCCTTCCTTTCCTGAGGAAATAGAAAGGATAAGGAATAAATAATGAAAAACAGATCACTTACATAATCATATATCAAGAAAATAAACAAAATGCAAACAGCTGGAATAATTACAGCTGTATTGCCAAGACTTGGCAGCCTGGCTTACTGAGTTTCACTGTCCCCGTCCACCTAAGATCCCACTGAATCTGCAGAGAGCTAGTGCTTATGGAAGGGGAGCTTGCTGCCTCTCTGCTCTCCTGCACTTAAGTTTCCAAGGGGGAGGGCCACGGACTAGCAGCGTATCCAGCATGGAGCCCCTTTCCTTGCTCTTTGTGTATTTTTAGTCTTCTTCCAAAGTAGGGACGAACAGCAGTGAGGTCAGTGCAAACCATTTACTCTAGGTCATAAGTCAAAGCATTCCTGTGCCCTTTCATGGTTGTGAGCACAGTGATGATCTATTAGCATTTACATGTAATACAGTTGTGGTACAGCTGCAAGTTATAGCAGTGCTTCAAATGATGTAAATGAGGCTGGCCAAAGCTCCTTCTATCACTATGTGTTCTCCAGCTCTGGGGTTTGCACTTGCATTGTGTTACAAAAGCTTTGGCCAAACTCCTTTCTTCCCCAGGGAAGCTCCATGCAGCTCCCTCACCCATCACAAAGCACCAAATGCAGCACATTTCTGGACAATGAGCTGCACTCCTGGCCCCAGGCCCAGCTGCTGTGTCTGACTGGGGAAGTATATAACGGCCTCGAAAACTGCCCTGAACATCCTGTGGAGTAAAGCAGAGAGGAAAACGGGTTTTGCTGATCCTAGACACTCACAGCAGTAAGGGGAGGTGGACATGCCAGAGCTGGCTGGGGCTCTGGCTGGTGCCTAGGTTAAAGGAAATGTAGCTCTCCTCCCACTCCTCAAATATCTGCTCCATTGATTCGGTCTGGTTTTCCCCTAGCATGAGAAATTTAGGGGGTGGAAGCTGAGATCATTTTCTTATAAAGCAAAAACATCTGTTAACCTTGAGTGCTGTCATGTCTGCATCCAGCAGCCAAGAAACCTCCATTTCTGCTCCACATTATCACTGGGCGATACTTTGATCAGCAGGAAAAGTCTAGGGAAATAAGATTTATGGAGAACAGAGCTTTGCTAGTGTGAATCAGAAGGGTGGCTGCTCTCGCTCGGCAGTGAGGTCCCCTGGAATGCAGGTCCTCTGCTTCACTTGCTTAGTGAAATAGTTGTGCGTGGTCAGTCCTGCATGGAGGACGGAATTTCTGGTAAATCAGTAGCCAGGAAACAGTCCTGCAGAGGCTGCAGATGGCAAACCAGTCTCCTCAGAGTTATTTTAAATTACTATATTTGGGGGGGGAGGGGGGGGGATATGTATGATGATCCCTGCTGTCACTGCATGGAAGTTCTGCATTGTGAAAGAGAACATCTGAGTAAACAGAAACCTTTTTTTTTCAGTTCAGAATTGTCTATGCAATCCTATACATACAGGAGTTCAAACTGAGAGTTGGTTATCTTGAAAAAATAGCAAAAAGAAAAAATCTTCCTTTGGGATGTCTGTGACTAATACCAGGTGGTACTCTCAGATGTGAAGGGTGGTCTCTCCCAGGACCCAAGCAATCAGTACCCTGCTTCCTTTCCTTGTGTGAGAATGACAGACAGTCCTAAAACCTGCTTTGATACTTAATTTTTCATATATCTGTTCCTAAATCTTAGCTCTAAATAGCCTGAGATGGTATTAATTTTCCTGAAACTCGTGGTCTAGGGCATTGGTACTTCCCTGAGTATTTCTGATCTGAAACATTTATAATTGTTATCTATTTATGTACATTTGATTACTGCGAAAGTAGAGCAGAGAGACAAGATTAGTAAATTATTTTGATTAAATCCTAGATACTGTGTTATGAATGGAAAATCAATCATTTTGCAGTGAAGTCTCCAATATCTTAACAAATCTCTCATGATGTAAGTAGGATTTTCTACCTAGTATTGCTATGGGTGTAGAGCTGTTACTCTTGCAAGGTTTTTTAAATACACCTCAACAGCAATGCTAACAGCTATGGGTTCAGGAATGCAGAATTCAGTTATTCAGGGGATCTGACTGAATTTGGACACTTTCCTTGCAATTTACTGTAATTATGTCACTGCAAGAGGTGCTGTTAAACATTTTAAGGGTCAGTGAAGGAGAATTAAATTATATCGTGCTGACAGTTCTTTTGCTTTGTGTGCATAAAGTATTAAGTACTAAAGCCCTTGGACTGATTAGTAGAAAATCAAGATTAATGTCTTATCATACTGTAAAGAGAAGGAAATGTGGGCACTCTTAGCAAAAAAAATGAAACCTGATAAACTAAACAGCTATAATCCTTCTCTGGGAAGGGCTAGGATAATAAAATATGACACTTGGCTTTGTTAATGAAAAAAGCCTTATGAAATAAAACAGAACTTGGATGTTTGATTGCTTCCGGCTGACATCATATAGGCACTAGCTGCTTCCATGTATCCTCGCCATACGTCTTCTATGCAGAGCTCAGTGTGGAGCAGGGTGGCTGGAAACAGCTGCTTTGCCTCAGATATTCCAGATAGCAGCTTGTCAAAGCAATCCACTGGTGAGCAGGGAACTTGTTGTGACTAACTCATTTTTAGTGGATGTTTCATCTATTTGTCTCATTTTCAAAGCTCTGCTTCCTTCAGGATTTTCTATTGCAAGAGACAATGAAAGACAGCTAATGTTAATGTTGTTTGCATTATAGATTATTGTTAATTTGTCCCTAACACAAGATTTTACATCTGTATATATGTGTTCATCAGTTTTGTACTGTGTTCAACGCAGATGAGTTGACTCTGTGACCAGGGCTCTTGGATGTGAGTCATGCAAATAATTAATAACAGTGCCACGCACCCAGAAAACTCAGTGTCCTGGATATTGCAAGTGACAGACATGGGGGAAAACTGATGTGCAGAATGAAATTACTTGTTGTGGGTCACTCAATTAAATTCAGCCCGCCATCCAAGACTCCTGACCTCCAAAGTCTGTTTCTTCTCTAACGGATCCCTTGGTGATACCACATGACACAGAAGGAGAACAGAAAAAAAGGCACCATGTAGCTTCTGTTCATATACATCTATGCTAAAATGAAAAGCAAGAAATATGATGGAGTTGAGCTACCAGAGTTCAAGACAGCTGAGATAACTCTGGACAACGTTCTGAGAACATGTTCCACAGCACTTAGGTGACAGGACACGAAATGGATTCCCCTTATGTCAAAGGCCATATCTGGCCATCCCTCAGATGGGGAAAAGAGTTTCAAATTGTGTGGAAGTTAAGACACATTCATTGCACTTAACAGGCCAACTAAAAACATAACTCAAAAGAATGAGGTAAATACACATTGGTCTTTTCTTTCACTTACAGAAGAGCAAACACAAAGTTGTAGCATTTCTTGAATTTATTTTGGCCGCGTATGCATTTGAGTAGAAGTATTATCAAGAACAACAATGTTTGAGTTTAATGCAAGTATTACTGTTTTTTTTCAACAATGGTGAAGTTGCACAGCTTCAGAATTCTTTAGACCATTTTCTGATTTTTTATAGCATCCATCTCATTTGGATATAGTGATTAGTAAGCACTCCATCAAGTCCCCACATTTTACTTACAATATTTTCTGCAAACCACGTGATGACAATGTATATCTTTTGGATGAAATAATGAAACTGATGAAACTTACTTGATTTCCGTGTGTAATGCTGCCAAAGTCTGTAACAGTAACAATTATAAACATAAACTCAGAATTTCTTAGCCAAGATTTTGTACCGAAAAAGCATCAAATTCCACAAATGTTATATTCAGCCATGTAATTGCTTTGTAGGGAGGGATAGAGCAGGTGGTTGGGAACAAAAATGGTTCAGTTTGCCTCATTTGGGTATGTGTTTACACAGTGAAATACTCTTGATTTGTGCATAAAAACTGTAAAAGAGGACAAAGACACCCCCAGCCTCCATATATAAGGGTGTAAACCTGCAGCATAGCATAAAACAGAGCAAGAGATACATTTTTTTATTCAGAAATATAAATCTCTAGTCCTAAAACCAGAATGCCCTCCAAAAATACCAAGCTGCAATAATAGCTTTAGCCTTTTCCGTGTTTATGTCCTAAAAAAAGCACTATTCAGTCATTAAAATCAATATGCTGATTAATATAGCCACACAAACCTCTGCTCTTTCCTAGTATTTGTGTGCCAGACACTTAAACCTGATTTAACTGCCATTTGAGACTGTCTGCAGAGAAAGAAAACAGCAGTTGCAGGAAGCAACCCACCAGTGACCTATCGGGTTTCGGTGAAACTGCTGTGTGGGATTAGGCAGAGAGATTGCAGTAAAGGAGAACGGAAAAAGCTATGCATCTTTGTGTCCTGAGGCAATGTCTTACAGTTAATTCAAGGCTTCTTAGACCCATGTATGCACTGTCATATCAGCTGAGAACCAAGATTTTGCTGCCTAGCTGGAGCTGCAGAATCGCCTGGCTGCTGGGAGGACGTGGGAATTGCTGATATTCCCAGCTGGTCTGGTGACAGCAGCACTGGTGCCTTCTGCTATTGCCTTGGTTTCACAATAAATATGTAGGTGGTGGGCGGGTATTTCCAGTCGGCGGTGTCTACATGCTGTGTTTAGTAATAGTCGTGTAGCTGTAAAAATAACCAAGCCAGACTTCCCCAACAGCTCTCTTCCCCATATGCTGAAAGCAAGAAAGACAAAATGTATTGCTTCTACTTCCTACACCCTGGGCTTGATTTTAAGAACTTTCTTTTTTAATCACACACATCTTAGTTTCCTTTCACCCCCCTCTCCATCCAGAAAATACAAATGCATAATAAAATCTTTAGACAAAGCTGCAGGTGATGGCAAGTCTAAAGACAACTTTTAAAAATAAGGTGCTGTTTGACTTTTATCAGTGCAAAGACGGCCTCATTTCCCTTGTTTCTTTTCCCCGCCTTCTCTGTGACTTTCAGCTCAGCTCGTTTCCAGTAGCTCAGAACATATATTAAAAAGATAACATTTTTCTCCTGATCATAGCAGAGTCGGCATGAAGCCTCAAAACGTGGAGTCTGAGTCTGCTGTGATTGGGCCTCTTTTCAGATCTGGGAGTGCTAGGGGCAGAGAAAAGATTTACTCCTTCAGACTCGCATCTCCTTGCCAGGGCAGGCGTGTCCCCCACAGCACATACTCTAGTGTTAAGTCTGATTTTAAATGTGGTTTCTACCACTTCCTTACACTAGCCTTTCATACTTAAGAGTTGATCTCATTGTCAGGCAATTTTTCCATATGTTCAAGTGCTTGCTTTCTCAGTTCCATCCTATTACTCCTAATAAACTCCCTCATACCATGTTCAAGAACTTCTCTTCTTACTACCTCCAACTATATGCAGACGATTGTGTTTCCCTGTAGTCAGAATTTAATCAGCTTGCACATGCTGAACACATTAGGACTTTCCAAGGTTTTGTGTGCAGAACGGCTGGCCCTGTGTCACTGGGTTTTTCTGAAAGACACCAGTCCCTCACACATGCTGGTGACCCTGGAGCATCAGTCAGAGCTGCTGAAGGATGCTCCAGTGGGAGCATGGCCAGGGGATGTCTGTCCGGGGAGGAAGGGAAGCAAGGAGAAAGAGGGACTTTGTTCCCTTCTAGCACCTAGAGGAGAGCTGGGAACGGGTGGCAGGTAAGGGAAATTAAGCTCTCCATTTGTCAGATACCTGTTTCCAGCAATACAAGGGCTGAGCGCCTTGCATTGAATAAGAAACCTTCCTGAGCATCTCTCCTTCCTGACAGCCAGGAGAGGAACAGAGGGAATAACCTCTCAGCTCAGTATTTCATGACAGACTTCCTCCCTCTCACCCGCCTTCCTGGTGCCTGATCTTTATTTACCCATATATTTTAGGCTTCTGGCACCTCTTAAGATACATGTGTTCAGCGCGAATTGGCATGAGGGGCACTGACCGAGTGCAGTGTGACCTGGTGGACCGTCCTGTGGGACCAAGGGGGGCTTCCTCCCAATTGTGTAGAAGAAACAGGCAATACAGAAGGAAACAGTGAGAGGAAAGAGGATGTTTGGATAAGGTAACTATTAATCCACCAAATAAAAACAATAAGGATTCCTCATGTTAAATTTAGATGGAGATAGACAATGCTTTACTATATTATTCTTCTGGAGAGATTAGGATAGCAGATCTTGTTCATCCCATTATGTACAGATTCTCCCAGCCAACTTGCATCTCCTTACCATGAAGGAATTTACATCGGCATCCTGTGCTCATGAAAAGCACAAAACTCTCCTTCAGCTGTCACCTCATCTCCGAGGTATGTAACTTCCACTGCCAAACCAGTGCAGGTACATTTAGTCCATCACTGTCACAGCAGGACAGAGTAATAAGTACTTTCTTGGTAATGTTGTTCGAAGGACTTGTCTTACAGGTATGTTCTGATTATCTAGACTAAATAAGAAAATGCCCAAAGTAGTGGCCCCGCCTTTCCCAGTATTTTAGCGGAGACAAAATCCAATTTGTGCAGAATCCAGTTGAGTTTCTTCTTTGCTTGTCAACATCACCTCCTCTCCAGTGGATGTACCACTGAGGAAAGTCCTTTCTGCTCACTGATTAATGCTACTTATAAAATGTATAAAAATCTTTAATACCTAAGCAAATGGATAATGGAAGCCAACTCATCTGCTTTTGTGGAAGAAAGCTGGTCCACAAGATTATCCTTCTTTATGACTTCCAATGTAAATGCTGAATAACTAGACCATTACATATCAGAGATACTAGTTGTTTCATTTTGTGTTAAAAGGGGTTATTTCAAGCAACTAATTAAAAAAAAAAAAGAAACTCAGAGATTGCTGGGATAGATGCTCTCTTTGTCAGATCAAACATAGATGATTTGGGACAATATTGTATCCCTTGACATGAGACAACTCCTTAGTGCTGGCCTTTACTATTAGGTAGCTCAAGTAGCTCACCACAGGGCTGTATGGATCTCCTGCTTAGGTGTCTCTGCATTTCACGGGAGTGCTCTTTGCTGGGGATATGGATTTAATTTCCCAACCTGACACAAAAAATAAATCAGTAACTACTCTCCTGCTTCCCAGTTGCATGTCTTAATCAGTGCGCTGTGGATTCACACTTTTGATGTATCTCTCCATGCTTCCTCTTAAAGTGAGCTTTAAGAGATTTTTATGCACAGCTTCACTGGGGTGTCTGAGACATGCTTCTGCCCCAGCTTCATGGGAACTTTGGGTGTGAATCCCTCCACATGGAAGGAGACTTTCAATGCTCCCACACTGAGGGATTAATTCTGTCCAGGAGTGTGCTCAACAGAAGCTTGCTTTCGTTATATCTTCCACGGGCCATGCTTAATGAAAAACTGCCTGCACTCACCTTAGCAGAGGCTTCTGTTTTTAAGGACATTTTCCTCATAGTAAAAGACACTTAAGCACCAGAAGGCAAGACTGAAGATGCCCTTCTACTTAGCATTTTCCCATAAATACTTTCCTACTTACAGGATTGCATTTTGTAAATAATTGTATTTGAGTCTGTCTAATTTTTCCCTTGTGCTGTTGAGCAAGGCCTCAGTGCTTTGCTCTCTGTTTTAATGGGAAGCAAAATATCAAAGTCTGTTTGACCTTTCCATGAATATTGGGTATTTCCATCTCTGCTGGTTCACTGCAGAGGACCCAGTTTGGGATTTTTTATATGTATCAAATCTAAATTTATATGAAGAAACATAAATAATCTATATCCCTAATTTTCTTTTCCTAATATAAATGTGTCAAAAAATGAAAGCAGCTGGTAGAACACACCTTTTCTTTTTTAATATATATATATATATATGTATTGGCAGATGTTTGTTTTATAGCTCACCAGTTTAACAGTCCAGTTGCCTTGTATTATAGATTGTTATGTCTCCTGGGTAAGGACCATGCCCTCGTTTTGATGGAAGCTGGTAGCACATTTTTAGGTAGTAATTATAGTAAAGGGATAACTTAAGAAACATAGTCAAGAAATAGGTGAAAAGGGCTAGCTGGATGTCTTTTGTGTTAGAAATACTTCTATTCATGACATCCTGCAGCTCATTTTTTTTCTAGCATAACACTGAGTAAAATGAAAATAAATTATAACTGCTTGCATGGTTTTGAAGCCCAAAATGTGTCTTAGAAAAACAATTTGGGATCACAATGAAAATGGGTTCTTACCAAAGAAGCTGAAGGATCACCAGATTTAATCTATCACCTACTCGTCTGCCAGTAAAATTATGCCTTGCCTGTTTTTGCTGCTCTACCCTTCCAATTCTGCACGTTAATACATACAGAAACTTTTTAAAAAGATAAAGAAATATTGGGCTGGCGTTAATTGGAGACGTTTTGTCCTGTAGGGAAGAATAATAACAACCATACCCATTTCAGGGGTACTATACACAAAAGCCTTATGATAGGATTGAAATGCTCTGAGGGTGGAGGAAGCGTCTGGAAGTTGTTCAGTGCAGCCTGGACTTCTTTTTTTCATTTGAAATGAAGGCTGAGCTAGCTGTTCAGTCATGAATGAGAACAATAGTGGCTTTTAAAGGAATGCAGTTGGGAAGGTTGGCTTTTATTGGCAGTTTGTGCAAGGTCTGTGCTTCCAGAGTGCTGTCAGATGCAAGTCTAGAGTGACTGAGGAGCTGGACCAGCTCTTCTGTGTTTTGTAAACTCAAATCTAGTCTTGTGGCACACAGACCATGATAGTGGCACCAGCCCAGCAATAATTGAAGACAGACAGGAAAGAGAAGAGAGTCTCCTCTGAAAAGGGCACTGTAAAAATTGAATTATAAACCAGAATGTGCAAATTCCACTTGGCTGTGTGGAAAAGCCCACTGTTTCTCTGTTGTTGCCGTAAGGTTTTAATTAAAGGTAGGTTCTGGTTATAAATTTTATGGCAACCGCATCTGGATGATTTCTTAACACTTAGGTAAATGACTAAAGGTATGGCTTTCCCAAGGTTTCAGAAGGAAAGTTTCTTATATTATTTTCCCTTGGCAGGTTTGAAGCTTCTGTGAAACCAAGAATTAAAAAGAAATCTACAGCAATTCATTGACTTTTGCTGACCAAAAATAAGGTTAAATCTGTTCAATCATTTAATGTCTCTCTTAATGGAAAGTCACAAATGTGTAGGAAGGAACAAAGAGTTCCCAGCATAGTGAAGTGAAAAGCATTGGCCAGGTCAAAAGGAACAAATAGTTCCCAGCATAGTGAAGTGAAAAGCATTGGCCAGGTCAAAGCACATTCAGATGCACTGCAGTAATATCCTGAAGAAGGAAGCCTGGCAGGCAGAATTGTTAGCATTTTATCATTATTTGTATTAGCATTGCCCCCAAGGAGACACCATTGAGCTAGAGCTGCTTAGGCCTGTCCTAGAGTGCTTTTGACCCGCTCTCCACCAACCTCTTTTCCAAAATCATGTTCTGCAAGAAGGGCACTATAAAAAACATGAAATGCAAATTAAACATATCGTTACCAGACTGCTCCATGTCAGATTTTTTTAAAATAGAAATGACCACTATAATGAATAGACACTGAAAGGGAATAAAAGTGATCAGTATAGGCAAATCAAGCCTATTCAAAAGGAGTTATATCTGGACAGAAGGGATGCTTAGGTGATCAAAATATGTTTACAAGGTATTGTGAATTTCTTCTCTCGTCTTGCAATTTTTTTCTGGGACTTAAACTCCACATTCAGTAAGCTATTCTTTCCTAGCAGTGATCTTCTCCCAAAGCACACTTTGATGTTACAGGGTTTTTAATGAAGTCAGTACAAAAGTGGTATTTCAGATCATAATTAACAAGAGGACATATTCCAGATGTACCATCCCATTTCCACCACATGTGTGTGCACTGAACTATCTGTCTCTCCTAACATGATAGCTTTATCTCAGAACAAGTTTCTTAAACTCCCACTTACCTTGTAAATTCCTTAGATGCAGTTATATGATGTTTAGTTTTATGTAAAGAACCAGACATATATTGTGGGACTTAAAAATTCCTTTTATCTCATTGGGTTGAACACATTAAATAACATGAAGAAGTCCAAAATACCTGTCCTTTATCACAGTATTTCTAGAATCCTGGCATATGCAGGAATATACTTGTCAAAGGAGAAGAAAAGATATCTGTGGTTATACTACATTTGGTAAACAGAATAGCGTATTAAATAATTTCCTTGGCTTTTAAGTTGGAAAGTTCAAAAAAATGAAATTATTTTATCAAACGTGTTTAGTTTCCTTGCAGTACAGCCACAAATCCTGGTTAGACCCTACTCTGCTATGTTTCATATAAAGGTTGCCTCGCCCTGGACAGCCCACAGCCTACACTCGTAATGCACAGATGAGCAAGCCAACTAAAGGGAGCACGTAAATATGGAAAAACTAATGGAGAAAAACAGAATACACAGAGGCAGCCAGTTCTCCAGGAGCATTAGCGTTAAGTCCTTGATTGTCATTATCAATTATCAATAGACTCAATCACAGGTTACAAACCAGTCATTTGTTTTGACATTTTTATAATTTGATTCCTGATATTTATCTGATGTTGGCTCAATGGGAGCCTGTAACGCATAAAGGCTCCAAAAGTTTGATTTGGATATCAGGAATGAGTTACAAGGGGTACATACTTTACAGTATGAAGATTTTTATTATTGCTTTCACTAGATTCTCTGCATCTGTGGTCCAGTTACCAAGTGGCATTATTGAAGTCATTCCACCCTTAAGCTCTGTGAGAGAAGCAGGCAGTACAGGTGCCCTTGGCTGCAGGCACAAAGGGGCAAGGGCTTCTTGCCTATGTAATTGCACGATGGTCAGAAAAGCTGGGCAGTGGCCCTGTCCAAGGGCTGAATTTCTGGTTTAGTCAAACATATGCCGTTACTACACAGATTACCTGTCAGCCATAGTACTTCATACAGTTTCTCTACACGCAGCCACCGAGCATTTCTGTGAAGGTGCAATACTGCCTTACAGACATGCCTGTCTTTGAAAAACATTTCTGAATTGCAGAAAACTTTGCATAGGCTTTCTGACAATTTGAATTTTAGAGCACACAAAGCCATCTGCACCTCATAATCTGATCCACTCCAAAATAGCTATTAACTGCAGCGTGGTATACCATTTTTCCAGAAAAGTTGTGCCGAGTTCCCTCTTGATCTAGTTTGTACTTATTCTGTACATTGCTGGCTCTGATAATTTGTTTTATGCTGTTTCAGGTAGTCCACATCTACAGACATTTCACTTAATTTATTGAATAGTTCTCCTGCTAGTGCCTGCTTTAGGCAATGTAAGAGAAAAAAAATCAAGTTTTGGGAGTATAGGAACAGAAAAGAAGGAGAATGCCTAGAAAAAAGCAGTTGTTTAGGATAGTGAGCAAGAAAGGGATGAGGAAAAGAAAAACAAAAACAAAGAGGAGTAAAGAATCTTTTAGTAAAATTAATGATAAGCAGATAACCTGATTTATTGTGCCATGACTCAATGACTGCTGACAATATTAACAAAAATCACTAGCAACATTACCTTTTTTTCAATTCCCTTCTGAATTGCGGTGGGTTTCTTTAAAAAAATACACAATCAGCCTTTGAAACTGTGTGTGCACAAATTGCATGTGAGAAGTGCAGCAGGGTACAGCACTTGTCCAAACCCTTTTGCCTTGCCTTGCCTTGCCTTGCCTTTTCATACCTTTGCCTTTTTTTTTTTTTTTTTGAGGTCCATCCTTAACATGTATCAAGCACCAGCTCTAAATCAAAAGATCACACATGAAAGGGGGAAAAAGACAGAAAAATCAGAGGATGAAAAAGAGTCAGGAAGAAGAGCTGAAGTCTCTCAACCCCAGGATATACTTTTTATGAAAATTATACCTGAGTGAGGCCGTGGCCTGATTGGCGTGCTTCATAGGCTTGGTCCCCTGATCCTGGGCATCTCTTGGAGGTGTTCATGTACTTTCCTACAGAAATCAGACTCCTGGGAAATGGTGGGTACTTGTATCTTTTTCCAGAATGGAGTTAAGGTACCTCCCTATACCTGGGAACTCAGAGGAACTGTACACACCAGTATACCAATTAAGGAAGGAAAACTGCATTTGTTATTGAGCAAACAGTTTGGCTCTTTATTAAGCCCAGAAGATGGAGATGTCTCAACAGTTTTGCTTGTTTCTACAGAAACCAAAAAGAAAATCTCTTTTCTTATGAAAAACATAAATAAATTAAAATAACCTAAGCTGTAACCTCCACCACTAAAGTCAGGAATGTTATGTAATGCATTAAAAATGAAAACCTTTATCCAACAGAGATCAATATTTCATATGAACATAAAATAGGTGTGGTTTTACTACATTCCACTGCTTTAATAATACAATAGACCCCCAAGCATAATGGAGAAGGGTAAGTCAGCATGATGTCTGCTTTATGTTGCAGAAATAACTACCAACAATAGTAATGAATGTGATCTCAGTGGATGCATTATAAAGCATATTCTAATGAATTTTCCCTTTTGAATAGCCGATTGGCAGATGAACATGTCTATGTAAAAGGGGAAAGCAAGGGGAATTAATGTATAACGGTGTCTGTTGTTAGGATATTGTTGCTAACAAAGTGTGTTCTTGCCTATTTTGTATGAAACGTTCCAGAAAACAGTATTTTAGTGGAATGCAATGTACTGCTTCACCTTCTGATGTCCCTTTCTTGACGCTTGGGAAACAGGAAAGAGATGAAACAAGGCCTTCAAAAGAATAACAAGGACTGAGAACCTTTACAGTCTTCAATTCCTACGATTTTCATACAGTTACCTCAGGATTTTGTTCATTATCTGTGAGGGTTCCCTGTGGGGTTATTCTAAAAGCTTCCACCCAGGGTCTCTGAACTGTCATGCTGCAGTAATTCTCCTCTTTTATTTATTTTCTAATTTTCTTAGCTTTCTTAGTCTTATAGAAAAATTATTCCTTGTGAATTCAGTTACAGCTACATAAATAAGGGGTGGGGAAGGCTGCTATATTAAAAAAAAGTAAAATGTTAGTGAAGACTGTTTTCCATTTGCGTGTGTTGTTACCTGTGTTTGATGACCAAGTTCTCTGCTCTTGTAAATGTGCTGAGCTTCACCGAAGACACAGAAGTACTTCCAGTTAAACTCACTCAAAATTAACCTCTCCTGAAACCCACATTTTTAAGGATGGAAATAAAATCAAGAGCATTGTTCAGCACTGATTCGACTTGAGAGCTTTCTTAGGCTTTCCTTTGATAACTCTGAAGGCAATCCATCATTAATCCCATGATTATGGGGAAGGTTACAGTCAAGTCTGCATTACTTAGGGTGGGATTGTATGGGATTTGAATTGTTCATGCAAAGACCCTTTGCTTCATATGTCTACATGAAAGAACACAGCCTCCAAAGCACTCCTGTGGCATGTGGGTTCCCCAGCTCAGGCCAGCTGTAGCTCAGAGCTTCTTCACACCACAGCTGATGCAAACACCTATGTTCTTTCTCTTCTCTGTTCTTCTATACGAGATTACATTTGCTTTTCATTACTTGTGGTTTTGTATTATCCAGGTCACCTGTGGCCATGAGTTATTAGGATATGTGAGAAGATAGTCTCTAGCAATCCAATGTCTTAGTTTCTCCTGAAAGCACACCATGTTCCTTTAGTACAGGTGGAACTGTTTTCCCAAAAATATTGGCCACTGCCAGCTCTGTAGGTGTACATTTCTTAGGACTCAGGGTATATGTTTGTAGAAACACAGAAACACTAGTGCTTTTCTTTGCAAGGCCTTATTGCAGTTTCAGCTGCTCTTACTATGTGTGGTTAGGGAACAGCAGCACCTCTGCTGATATCAGATGAAATAAAATTGTACTGATGCTTTTGTTCTTTGGGGAAAACTGAAGTTTCATATTCCAGGTTAAAAATGTGTGGGCTAGACAGATTTTATGCCAGTTTTGCTATTTGTTACTGACGTAATTTAATTATTTTTTTTACTGACTGATGCTCAATGAACGTAATACCTTGTTTGATAGACTGTTCCTAGGTTTTTTATATACTGACTTTCTTCAGTATCACATACTTTGATATGCTGAGGATTTTTTTTTTTATTATTCAAATGATTTATTACAGGAGACAAATGTTTGGGTTTTTTTTAATTCTGAAAATTTTAAACTGAGGTTTTTCTTTTCTCTCTGTTTTTAAAAGGATATCTCAAAAAGTATATGGGAGAAAGGATAAAGGATATGGATGTTGGAGATTTTGCTTAACTTATTGGTGGAAGTATGGAAGTAGGCCAAAATAAAATGAGAACAGAGCTTACCATTTTTTTTTCTACCAGCCCAGGACCACCATAGCAGTGTGAGAAAACAGGTATATGATTCAGAGGTAGCACTTTGGAGGGAAAATAAATAGAAGACTAGATTAAAGCATACAACCAATATCGCTAGGTTTCTTACTAATTCTCCACAGGCATAATTCCAAATCCCTAAAAGCCAAAGGAGAAGATAAGAGACAGAGCCACTGGTTGGCATTCATCCCAGGGACACAGCTATATATTTGGATTCGGTAGTCTTCCTTTCCTGAAAACTGAGAATATAAAAACAAAAAGCCTGTTCCCATCCTAGAACCTTTTTTGAACATTTTAGCAATCTAAAAGTTATCTGTTTTCATCTGTCCTGGGTAGAGCTGTGTGAAGTATTACATACACATCAGCTAAAACCTTCAAGAAAAAATTAAAATTTATATGAGGTATTTTATTAAAAAGATCTTTGGACACAATAATTTCAGTAGAGATGAATAAGCAAACTTTCTGTAGATGTATATGTCTAAACCTTCTTGGCTTCCATACAACTTGGTTGTTCTGTTTGTTTTAGCATTTAAACAAATAAATTTTTTGTTGCCAAATTATAGTTTTAACCTTTTTTAATATGGCATCGTCTTCTCCTGACTGACACGTGGACTTTTGTCTCTTTTCCTGTATCATGTAAATGCATGACTACTGTAGATTGTTTCTTGACATACAGTGAGTGCAGTGAAAGTTATCTCTTGAAAAGATGTTTAAAAACACCCTGAAGCTTCTGGAAAACTTGAAGGCAGCTGGTTTGATCTTAGACAGGGCAGTATAAATTTTCCTGGAAGGCTTAGGCCTGCTGATGAATTATCTGTCTGGAAAAGACATCACCATTGATTCTTATAAAAATTAAACAGTCTTTCTTTTATAGAGTTTTGAATATTTTCACATGAAATGGTTCATTAAATAAGGAGAAATGGCAACACCCACTTATCCAGTGACTAGAAGTTTTGCCAAGTGGGTTGAACCTTTAAACTATGGGAACCTTTATCCATATACACAGCTGATATATGAAAATCATGTGCCCACACCAAACCCTCTTACAAAAACATGGAGAATTTGCACAGATCATTTTTCTTAGTGAGGCTGGACTGTTTCAACAGTTCTTTGTGTGAGTCTACACTTCCAGGGATCTTTCTGGGAAGTAAGAGAAAGCTATTAAGGTATACACAAATTGCTTTATTGCACCACCTGTGCTGAGGCCAAAGTCTTATTAGACACACCATATCTTCCTAGCAATTTTCCTCCACAAATTTTAAATGCCCAAGATAATAATTCTGTCACTTGTTTTCATGTTTCTTTTATAGTTTTATAATCCGTTTTCCATTCTTTTTCTTTTTTCTCTACTAAATCCTGCTTCTCCTTCTAATGAATAATGGTAGGGAGGGGTTTTATTTTATTCTTACTGAAAAGCAAAAGAAAAGTGACAGGTTTTTAAAGCACAAATTCACAAGATTGTGCTACATCTACATCTACAGATGTAAAAGGTGATCTGTGAGTGGAAGACTATATCAAAGTGATATTGTCTTTTTACTTGGCTAAGATTTGAATTTAGGATTCTTGGGTTCTCCTGTAGTAAATGAGGAAATCACTGACATCTAAAATACAGCAAGGACCTGAACAATTTAGGCAGGTCCTTATTTTGTATTTAGAGGACAAATCTTTGGGAAGATTGCCATATGGGTTTGGCATCTCTATGAAAAAAGGGATAGAACAAAAAAATCCAACAAAAAAACCACTTCCAGAAATCTGGGTTCTGTACTTACATTTGCAACTCAGGCCCATTTCTATGACAAGTTGATTTCATTACCTTGACTTGGGGGGAGGGGGGGGGCAGATGGGGAGGGGGGAAGGTATTTTATTTTTAGGATACTAAATATGTTTCAAGTTTTACTTTAGGAAAAAGAAAAGGTAAGATTACAGAATTATAAATGTTGGTGGGGTTTTTTTTCCCCCTGGGATAAACTACAGAGACAACCCTTTAATTTTTTAATTCAAGAAAAAGAAAACCAAACAAAACAAAACAAACCTCTTAGACCAGAGAATGGATTTTTCAGGCAAATACTGTCCCTTTACTGAATTTCTGAATAGAAACTCCATAGAGCTAAAGAGGAGAAATATGGAAACTCTGAAACTCTTCAATACCTTGCAAAAGAAGGAAATAGAAGAAAAGAAAAAGAAAATACTAGAAGCCAGCAGTCACACTGTCATTTCCAATGCTTTTCTCCTTCAGTCTCAGGACCAAGTCCAAGTCTGTTGAAATTGTTCAGTAAACAGCCTTTGCAGAGTTGATTGGCGCAGATCTCCATCCATAAATAGCAGGGTTACTTTCACAGCTCAAACTGTATCTAGTGTGAGTGTGAAGCAGTTAAATAAACCTCTAATGAGCAGCATGAATTTAAAGTATCTTCCTTCACTTTTAATGACCTGTTGGCTTACTGATTGCTTTTCCAATCTGGATGCGGGTTTGGATTCAGTGCTTGGACTGCGGAAAATTGCAGCAGCAGCAGCAGCAGTTGTTCATTTATGTTTTCTTTCTAGTTCCTGTTTTTCATTTGTGATCATTCCTTGCAGGGTTAATTGTTTCAAAGGGACAACTAACTACATTATTTGTCTTGATCAATTTATTTTTTTCCTAAGTCTTGCTTTATTGATGAACTTTCTGGTTGTTGTTTTCACTTTTTACTTGAGGAGCCTCAGGTTAGTTTTGCCTCAGACTCTAGCAGTTATTTATAATTAACTATTTAATTATTTATCTTTATTCAGCATCTTTCTGGAACAAAAAAAAAACCCCGCATCTACTTCTTACAAACCACAGTTTTCTCTGAAGTCTGTTACGTGATGATGGCTTGGAACAAGGGGACCCAGCAGAGGTCTGCCTTGCTGGCAGAGGTCTGACAGATCAGTATTTTGTAAGATGATCTTTTGCATAAAATTGCAAGCTGTTCCAGCTGGCTTTTTTGAATCTGTCTATACAGAAAGGCAAAGGA
The DNA here is from genome assembly GCF_023634085.1 of Falco cherrug. Lineage (NCBI taxonomy): Eukaryota > Metazoa > Chordata > Aves > Falconiformes > Falconidae > Falco > Falco cherrug. The sequence goes on from NC_073698.1 coordinate 100,350,731, forward strand.
GAGAGGGTCTGAGAACAGGCGTGCAATTTCCAAGCCTTGTGCATACTACTGGCGAGCACTTGGCTGTACCTGTGTCTCAGTTTCCTTGCTACTTCTTATATCTGCCAATGATTATTTCAGATCAATACCATGCTTCTGCAGGCCACATGAATAATATAGTGAACTTTTGGAGCACTGAAGGAGATCACTGAGGGAAGCTGAGTTTGTGGTTTTTGAGAATGAGTTATGTATGATAAGAGTGAAGTAGGAACAGCTTGAGGAAGCAGATGGATCTCGGTATCACCTGAAGCTCTCTCCAGCACTGGCTATTATTCTTTCATGATATGTCTGGCTATGTATGCTAAATATATCGGAGAATGGCCTCTGCAAGGAGGACAAAGCACATTTTTAGGGTAGTCTGTCAGTTCACCAAGCGGTGATCTTGATGAACCTGGATTAAATTTAACAAAAAATCCTGTAAGCAGACCCTAGGAATTCCAGTTCCCTATAGATAAGGGTATCTGTCAGGGAAAGCCAGAGTTACGCATTGTACAAAATCATGATTTAGGCTAGAGTAGGCCTAGGCAGCACTTGGGTGAGATTTAACCTAGAAGAAAGCTCAGAAAGATAGTGTCACTTCAGAACTGGCTTCTGTCTTCAAACGTCTTCTGTATTGTTATAGGACCATCTGATGTATTTGGCGCATTACACCTTACAGACTGCAACTGAAAGTTTGTCTAAACAGGAATAATGAGATTAGCTTTGAAAAGACTAGATGTTAAGTACACATATTTTTAATAGAAAATATTTGAGAAATATGTTGTGGTGGTTTTCGTTCTCCTCCTTCATCCTCTCACAGTGATAGAAAGTTGTTATTCCTCTGTAGAGGTACTGTGCAGTACCAGTTGTAGTGCATCAATCCACAAAGCTCATAAAATCATTTGCAGCTTTCAGATTAACATCTCAGGAGAGGTTTTGTTTTCATTTTTGGTTTTTAAGAAATGGTAAACTGCTAGGAGCTAGTGGAGAGAATGAGAGAGGGACCTATGCCCCCTAAAGGTCATAACATTTTTTTGGAGAAGAAACGAGAGTATTTTTCTGTTCTTCTCAATACTCACACTCAAAATGTCATATGTAAATGCAACATGCACTTGCGTAGATTGCATAATGGTGTACATGAGGTAAAATCACAGATATATTTTGATCAGTCAAGCCATGTAGTAAACCAGATGTGTTTTATCTGTCAGCATGCTTGAAACCCCAACTGTGTGTATTTATTATAGCAAAGGTAGATGTTGATTTAATGTAATTTTATATACTTATGTAAATTATGTATATCTATGCATACATGCAGATATCTAAAATGTAACCTCTCTAAAAATGTGAACCAAGTGCTTTCTTCCCAAACTGGATTCTACTGAACTTAAATAATGCCAAATCAGAGTTTCTCCTTAAGTTAAATTCTGAAATTCCCATTTCATTTTAAGGATGCTGAATCTGAATTTTCATCAGCACAGTCCTCCCAAGCCCACACTGGCAACTCTCAAAAGTGTTTTCCCTGAATTATTGTGGATTTGGGGTTGACTGTTTATGAATTGAGATCTCCAGGTGAGAAGTATGGTAATGCACAAGAATTGTTTGTCATAGATGTTGGTTGCCTGTGTCAGCAGCTACTGTGATTTTGACCAGCATGTTTTTCAGAACTGGTGAAGCTGACCATGTACAACAGTAGTTCATTTTGCTACTTCAAATAATTGTGAAGATGATATATCCAGCATAGATAAGAATGGGCTTCATGAGATTTTCCTAGCACTCCAACTTGTGGCGGATGATAGTGATTATAATTTTCTTCAAAGCATCATTACAAATTATTTAACACAGACTGTGATTTGGTGCTAGCTGGGTGGGCTATGGCCCGCAGCTACCTCAGGCAATGCCCTTTTGTTAAAAGTAGTGGAAAAGTCTCAGAAATGTGCCTGGCACCGATTCCCTGAAGATGTCTGATAGAGATTTATATGTATAAACTTTACTCTCACACAGCATAGGTGTTAATGATACTTGGAGAGGATGGCAAAGAAATAGCTAATAGAAAATCCCTCCAGAGATATTTCAAATGAGCATGTTAGACTGATGCTCATTTGATTGTCCATTAATGCACACCTGGAATAGTCATTACACCACTCAGCAGGAAGTTCACTGTGCTCCCATTATGGTTAAGTAGCGTCTGACACCTTCTGCTTGTTCATTTTGTGTCACGGTTCCATAAGGTGGAAAGCAGGGAAGGAACAGGCTGTGCGTTTTCATTTACTAATAGTGTTATGGAAGACTTAATAGTATTTTCAAGGGAAAAAAAGCCAAACCAAACCAATCCATCTCAACTAGAATGTATATAAACCAATACAAGCTCCACATATATGTTTGTTTAAATGATATTTACTTTTTTTTTTTGCCCCTGTATTTAAGCCATTGTTTTTGTATTTTTAGATGTAGGACAAACCACAGCTACAGAGGTCAGGTTGTGGAAGCCTGGTCATGGATTTGCCCACAGAAACGGATAAATTGGTCAAAAACAGAGGTGTGGGGTTTTTTGTAAGTACTTTCTAAAGTTTATATTTTTAAACATGTAATAACAGTGGAAATTTGATTTGCATAGAAGTCTTCGGTGTTTCAGGATTTATAGGTCTGTGTTATTGGTCATTTCCATGTGGACACTTGCAAGTACAGAATTCATGTATGAGCAGGCACACCCAGACACTCTGGAGCAAGCTATTTTTCTGAGCAAGCTCACTAGAGATGATTGAATTTCCATTAGTGGATGCCAGAAACACTTTCCACTTTTCCTAAATACGGCAAGAGACTAGTTTTGAGTTATGTGCCTCAGTATGCAGTAGAAATATATTTTGCCAGTAAGTGTCTGAATCTGAGCTTTTCCCATAGCACTTTCAATCTTTTATTTGGAAGACATGAAGCTGTAATGCACTAAGTGCTGTTAATTTCATGCAAGGTATGTCCAGGACCTGCCTTCCTGTGTTCCTTCAAAAAATTTGGATACCATCGCTACACCAGGGACTGTGGTGTTACCACTGTTTTTTTCTGAAATTGTTACATAATTTGCTGACTTTCCTCATGATGTCATAAAGGGTGACAGAGCATATTTATAAATCTGAAATATATTTATACCCAGAAAAGGCATATATTTCAGAATAACTCGAGAATTGTAACAGCCAATTGATGATCATAGCAGAGTGTTCAAGGCTTAGGAGTTTGATGGGGAGTTTCTTCAGGAAATTTTTTTTATGGAGAAATTGATACAGAATATGGACAGATGTTAGGGCTGATTCTAGGACAGTATTAACCTGTAGTGGTAACTGATTGTATATATACCAAGAAAATCTCAGAAGGGAAGAGATTTAATCTTGTGATGTAACTGAGCAGATACAAAAAGACTTCTTAAGCTTCTTTTCCCCAAAAAATCATGACCTGGCCATCTACGTCGTGGTTTAACCCGGCTGGCAGCCAAGCACCACACAGCAGCTCACTCACTCCCCCTCATCCAGAGGGATGGAGAAGAGAATTGGAAAGGAATGTAAAAATCGAAGGTTGAGATAAGAACAATTTAATAGGTAAAGAAAAAGCCGTCTGTGCAAGCAAAGCAAAGGAAAGAATTCATTCACCACTTCCCACGGGCAGGCAGGTGTTCAGCCACTTTCAGGAAAGCCGGGCTCCATCACATGTAATGGTCACTCGGGAAGACAAATGTCATAATGCCCGATGTCCCCCCCTTCATTCTTCTTCTCCTAATTTATATACTCAGCATGACATCATATGGTATGGAATAGCCCTTTGGCTAGTTCAGGTCACCTGTCCTGGCTGTGTCCCCTCAAAGTTTTCCATGCCCCTCCAGCTCCCTCGCTGGCAGGGCCCAAGGAACCAAAGTCCTTGATTTAGTATAAACATCACCCAGCAACAACTAAAACGTCAGTGTGCTGTCAACATTGTTCTCACACCAAATCCCAAACACAGCACTGCACCAGCTACTAAGAAGACAAGAAGAAAACTAACTCTGTCCCAGCTGAAACCAGAACAACCCACTTTTGTGTGTGGGAGGTGGGAAGGACAGGTGGGTATGGCAGGAGAGGTGCAGCAGCAGACCTCCTCAGTGTGGGGCTCTGAAGGTGGCCAAGACCACAGCATGGCACTAGGACTTCTCTTCTGTTCTCAGACCAGCAGCAAAGTGGCTGCCTGGCAGGGAGGGCTTCCAGGGGCGAAGTCAGGGCACTCGTGTCTTGAAGTAAAGAGCTTCAACAGACATGCAGTCACTGTGAAAGACACAGCCCTCACACATTTACTAGGGGCTAATTTTTGTCACTTTGGCATCATCTGTGGAAGCTCCAAGGTGCACAAGTTGCCACTTAGAGAATCATAGAATCATTTATGTTGGAAAAGACCCTTAAAATGATCAAGTCAACCCGTTAACCTAGCACTACCAAGTCCACCATTAAACCAAGGTCTATTTATATTTTGTCAAATAACAGAAGGATTGATCATAACAGGGCTTATAAATGCTAAATCATTCCTTGTCTTCTGTTTTCTAAAGGTAAATGTCCAGATATTTACTGAAGATACCAGTTCATTCTCTTTGTCTGTTTTCTTTTTGGATTAAACAAATCCACTCCTTCATCTACTTTTCTCAGGGTTTACCAAGTGAAACAAAACCAAATCAAACCAGAAAGCCCCTGGGGAAAAAAATTACGTATTTCAGCTCTTGAAATACGTGAGGCATCTTTAGTGACTTGAACATAATTAAGTGTAAGTATGTAGCACAAAAAAGTGGCTAACTGTGCCTCAGAAGTGTGGTGTGTTTTACTGAGAACCAAGAACCAGCCATATTCTTGCTTTTGAACAAGGGAAAGCTTCTTGTAAGTTAAAGCTAAAATGATTAAAAGATATCTCAGAATCTTAATCTTTATAAAATTCCCAAGTGTAGTTACTAGGAATTTGTATGATCCAATCTTATAGCTTTGGAGAGCATTCAGCTTTGATTAGTAGGCCTGTTAGGAAGACTGTGACCAATGGAGCCTTGGTGGTTTATAGTAGCATTCATGTCTTCCAATCTGGAAGGAGTAAGTAGTAATAATAAATTTTCCTCAGCTCTTAGATAAGCAGAGTACAACACAGTCAGGTAAGACAAAACCTTGTTTGTAATTTCTGTTGAGTAATCCCAGTTAATCAAGCACTCCAACCCCTTAAGAAGATCCAAATTAAAAGTAAGGACATTGATGAATTAAAGCCTTGCTTTAGAGGTCATACAGACAACAGCTTTTTATATTAAAAAGTCAGATCATCTAGTTTATTTATAGCAGGAAAAATATGCGAGTTGCTGACCTTCTTTGTAAAATGTTTAAATTTCCTGTCTTTCTGTATATACCAATATAGCAAGGTCAAGCATATTGTAGGAGAGATATGTAGAAGAGGAAGTCAGCAGTAAATAACAGAAGGGCCTTTTTTTCAAGGAAGAGCTTGGAGGAGTGTTTGGCACAAGATGAGTAGGAGACAGCTTCATGCATGGAAGACCAAATTATTAAGATTTAAAGTGAAGAAAAGAAGGAAGAGAGGAAGCTCTGCCTGTCCGGGTATGAAGGACCCACAAGGTTTAGGGTATGAAACCAGATCTTGAATATCTGTAGACCACAATGATATGAAACCTGGAAGGAGAAATTACTTAGGGCCCGCATGCAAATTTCTGGGATTATTCTGAGAGTGTTCCAGGATTTATATGCCATTGCCATTAGCAGCTGACTTCTAATAATACCAGCTTTCAGAAACGTGCATTTGCCCATTCCCAGCAGATCAGGGTTCAGTAAAAAGACAGTAAAAAATCTGCCACGTGGCATGCACCAAGAGTGCCATTCCATCAGCCTTTCTGCAGATGACAGTTTCCCAGTGGACCCACCTCATTTCCTTGTTTCTTGTTTCACAATTATTTGTAATATGTTAGATGCCATTGCAATCATTCTACCATGAAATGAAATTTTTAGTTGTTTCCGTGCTGTCACTCTGAAGTTGTGGTAATGGTTATTGAAACTTACAAGATAATCAAAGGTGATTTTACCTGCTAAATATTCAGTAAGAAAGCTTTTTTGACATACCACAGCATATACAAACCTATTTTAGATATAGTCAATTACAAAACCACCAGTATTTTAGACAAATGGTAGAATTTTCTGAACATATTAAATGCCTACTTACTTGTAAAGCACTGTAATTCTGTCAGTTCAGGACAGACCACATTATTTTCAGACCATTAATTGGTTTTCATCAAGCTGCAGGAAGAAATAAGGAATCTCTTTTAAAGCCTAGAAAGCATTTTCCAATTGTTATTTGCAATAATAATGTTCAAAAAAAGGACTCCTTTTGGACAAAAATGTTCCTATAGTTCAGCCATCTCTGTTTGTTTCACTGTTTTGCTGCCCAGCATTATAAGGATCATAGAGCTCACTTATGTAGTTTATTATCTTCTTGGGAATCCCTCAAGAACTTTTAAAACAAAAATAAAAGTCAGTCACCTTAAAAAAAAAAAAAAAAGATCTTGCAGTGTAATCTTCATGCATGTGTTCTTCCTGTGGGGATCCCTGACATATGAAGTATTCAGCATTAGGGGTTCAGAGGAAATGAAGGTGGCTTTCTGCAGTTGCTGATAATCAGCCCTGAGCAGAGTTAAGTTCAGACCAAAGCACAACTTAAATCCTCATGCTTACGCTCCAGCAAGAGACCACAGCCCAATGTAATAGAGCAGACGGCACTGCTAGGCACTCTGCTTCTGCAGCAGAGTCCACATCCAGCCAGTGTATGAATTGGACTTCTCAGCCCCATGTGATGCCTCATAGCTCTAAGAGGTATTCTATGATTTATTATTTTTTTTAGTTCAGAATGCATAAAATTATAAAGATCAGTGTTGTAGACTGAGTGGTATAGCCAATATCATAGCGTGATTGAAAGAGAAGGCTCAAGCGTTGATCAATTTATAGTGCTGAGCACTGAAACACCTAAGGGAAGGGAATGATAACTTTTGTTGCCACTGCTTTTGAGACAAAAATCTCCATCTGAGGAGATGTGCTGTAACATGTCCAGTAGTGCTCATCCACACAGAACAGCATAAAATCCTACTTAGGCGGGCAGAAGTGGTAAAGGAAAGCATGGTATGATTTACTATTCTCAAATTTAAAAGGTATAACCTACACCCAGGAGAAAACTGAACATCTTTCTTTGAGATTATTTACTTGTTTTTCGTTAGTTAAGCTAAGACTCCACAGTGATGCATCAATAAAATAATTACTTTTCAGCCTACCAAGGTGTCAGCTTCATATAAGTAACGGGTTTGTAGGCATTTATTAATATGTCCATAAACCAACTGCCTCAATAGTTCACTGCTATAGGGCTCAAATTCTGTTTGCTTGTGAAGGATGAAAATTGCTGAGTAATAGTCAATTGAACACTTGCAGTGATGTACTTACTGTTCAGCTTATCCCTAACAAGTTCTCTCTAATGGGTGAGTTGAAACCTTCCCTAGGGAGCACCCATTTCCCTTTGCGTTCCCCAGGTGACTGGCTCTGCTATAAAAAACTCTCCTGTAGATGTCTTAAAGGGCCAAGGTAAATGCCACTTCAGTACAGTAAGGTTTTATCCCAATTTTAGGGGAACATTTATATTCCAACACTAAAAATGTTAGTCGTGCTGTGATTCAGGCGCTTTGATCTAGTTGTGCTATGGTGCTGACAGGGCTTTAGAAATGCCTGACTGTCATCATGTCCTAACTCCACAGTGGACTGTAGGGGCTATGAGAGTCAGCCTTGCTTTGGCTGCCTTTCTGACACCAGTTCTGGCATAAAGGGTGAATTTCAGTAACTATCAGATTTGTCAGAAAAGCTGGGGAACATTCCCACACTACCCCCGGAGATATCCACAGTCTGGATTTTTGGTCACTTGTGGGAGCTGAGAGATCAGTCTGAATCCTTTTAGGCAGAGGGGGAAGGTGACCCCTGGTCTTGTACCTGCTTCTTGTGACTTCCGAAAATTACCAAGGAGTTTACCTTCGGTAAGACTGTCCAATTGCAATAAGAAGTAACAGGAGGAAATTATAAGTAAAGAGGTAGTTCCCACTGCGTGTTACATAAAGACCATTTTGGCAAGTGCGCTCTATGAAAAAAAAAAAACTTCTTTCCCTTCAGGTAAGCAAGGAAAAATCCTAGCTAGTTTATGTGCCCTGACTCAATATGTGTTACTCCTCTACTGCGCAGCACCACAGGACTCAGGTGGCTGAGGGGCTGCCCCAAATCAGAACTGTGAAGATCCTTAAGATACATAATATTAAAAGACTTAAGGCTCCCACAAGCTTTATGCGCCTCTAGGATTAGATGAGACTGAAGCAAAAATTTTGAGGATTTAAACTTTGGACTTGGAGGCACATCACCAGCAATTTTTTTCCCATTCAACTGTACTCTGCATTGCAGTAGTCTAAGATGAAGGTCTATCACATGGCTATTTGCAGTGCAAATGTTCTGGAGCTCAAAACTTTGGAGCTGAACCCAATCTTCTTATCCTTTTGTAAGGATGATTAAATTAAGCGTTTGGATTCAAGCCTATCTCTGATTTATATGTTTCTTACATAGTGCTGTACATATATGTATATTTTAAACTATATATTTCTATTACTGGCAGCTTTCCTTCCAGAAGAATAACAACGTCTGGCACTAGCATACAGTTACAAATATAAAAGCTAATAAATATGTCATTTAGACTAATATAGTAGGTTTAAAATAAACCATCCCAAGAAGTTGTGTTTTTTTTTAAATATGGCAGCTGTCGTAATTTTGTCTAAAGACAGGAGCCACTAGGGGCCACCATACACCTCACAAAAAGGGTATTTCTTTCCCAGGGGAAAATATTAAAACACATTCCACTTGTACATAACTGACTTCACCTTTCTCATGAAATTTATTTGCAAAATTTGCAAAGAAAAGCGTTTCTTGTAATTGGGTTTTTACTCTGTCTCGTTCATTTCCGGTGGCACAGTTGTACATATGTTCGTGACAACAGACTGAAGGCTGAGAAGCACTAAATGACGACCTCACTTCATGAAAATTGCTTTCTCCATGAATTACTCCTGGATAAAATGAACTGTGTTCAGCATTAGTTTTAAAAAAAATATGAAAATGGCAAAGTAATCTGCTTTGTATTTTCAAATAGGTACCTTTTGAGATAAGACCATACAATTTTAACAAGGAAGCATTTATGCCAAAGCTGTACTTGAAGTTATGATGCATTGCAATTACTTCCATTGGAGCTACCTCTTCACTTGAGGTCTTTAGGATTTTCAAGGAAAACGTTGTGTTCAGTGACTCAACTAACTACTTATATTACATACAGTTTATGCAGGAATCACAATAAAAATAAAATTTAGAAAAGTTATCTTGTTTCTTTGGCAGAGGCTGCATATACATAATTTTCTATCTCCACCTGTTCTCTTCATCTACACGTTAATCCCAGTTGAATAGTAATTGTCCGTACAGAGTAACCTGTAAGACTGAGTACTTCCTTAGCATTAGAAACAGGAGAACCCTGAAATCTTAGTGGAAAGACTTTGTTGTAACTAGCAGATCATTTAGATTTACAAGATATATATATACAATATAAGATATATATACATATACAAACAGCTAGTTGGATACTTGGTGAATGATCAGTCCATATGTGTATCGATGATATGATTCCACTGGACCCAGCAAAATTGTTTGTATAGATTCCCACAACCTAACCAGTAGGATTCATGGTTACTTTCACATTTGTTTATGGGTTTCATGTGAGAAATCTAAAGATATATTAGCAAAATTCTAATATAAACTACTAGAATTCAGATTCCAACTAAAATATTTTTTCTCTTTTTCCTTTTTCAGTTTGGGATTTTTGGTACAGAATGCTGGGTTTTCCATTCTCAAATTTCTTACATTTACAGCAAGTTCTTAGCCACAGTGGAAGGATTAAATATGCCAATTTATACCAATTAATATTTCTCTTTTAAGAATATGTGGCATTCACTGGCGTCATAGTGAGACTTCTATTAAAATTAAGTTCAATCTTACACATTTACATTTCTTCCCTTTTATATGCAAAAATAGTTCATTAACTGAAAGCTGCCTTTTCTTCTGGTTAGTCCTTGACTTGTGTTCAACCAGCTGAAGACCCTGTGCTGCTTTGCAGAACTGAATGGCCTTTCAGCTGCCATTGCCTTTCTGGAGCAGCCTGAACACAAAGGAGAGTTTATTTAGGAGGCTAATACATACTGTTATGCCATGATTCATACTTATAGTGCACATCAGTTTCAAACTGCTGCTCCTTTGACAGTGTGAGATGGTCAGAGAGGATGTTAAATTCTGTTTGATATTTATTGTCTTTGCCCTCATTTGAGAATAATTTAGAGCATTAAGTTATTGAGAATTTTAAAGTCACGTTGAAGCTTTTAGCCACTCAGGCTTTGTTAAATCACATGGCATCTTCATGATCTGTGTTCTCGCAGGTGAAATTCAATGGTCAAATATAATGAAAACAGACTGTCTCTAAGAAGAGTGGGCAATTCACGAGAGGGATAGAGATCAAATGTTGTTCCTGCATGTTCTTTATTTTCTGAAAAGTCAGAACCTCAATGTAAGATGATAGCATAAGAATAAGAAGTATTAAACTGTTGCCAAGTGTTAATACCCCAGGACAAATACAGACTGGTGAATTCTGGCATAAGATACTGATCAAGGCATAAATCGTAAGTGGGGGCAGCAAAAGCATTTATGATTTAGTACAGCATAAACCCTGCTATTCAGTAGAGTATTACCATCTATCACAAATGGTGTCCTGGATTTTCAAAGAATCCTCCAGGTATTAGGCATCGAATTCTTCAGAGGGTTCAGCAGATGATTGTACTCCCTTAAGAGCTAAATGTTGCTTGTATATTGGAAAGTGAATACACGTGATGGAAAAGATGTGGGGAAAGAGCTCAGTATCAGTTATTTCATTCATATATGGAACTGCATTCTCATTCCTTTGCTCTGAAACTTATTGCATACTAGAAATTTTGCACCCTAGCTGAGTGTCTTCTCTAATTCCTAAACTGTTAATTAACAACACATGACTGCCATGCTGGTGCCAAATTTCAAGCTGAGCAGTATCTCACTGTCATTGGGATACCGCCTTGAGCAACAATTATGGATCGTGTTTTATGTCTTCCTCAGAAGAAAAATGCTGTTAATTTATGGGCCCATTGGGAAGGGAATGTCAAGGGCTTCAGGACACACTGGCCATTTCCAAAACTGGTTTTGTTTCCTTTCTGCTGGCGGATTTTTTTTTTCAGTGCAAATAGCTTTGGTCATAAATCCCTATCCAACTTTTTTTCTTTTTTTCTTTTTTCTTTTTTCTTTTTCTTTTTCCTTTTTTCTTTTTTCTTTTTTTTAATGTATGATATAACATGTGCCAGAGTTCACCTTTTAATATGTGAATGAAAAAATTTTTTTCACCTCATAGTTTGGCTTTGGAAAATGTATTTTTAGTTTTTGCCTCAGACAACTGCTTACTTAGACAAAAACATCATTTTCTGACACATAAAATTATTACAGAATTTGGTGAAATTTGAGCAACAAGTTTTCTTCTAGAGTTGAGTCAGAAAGTCAAGAGATTTCATTTCTGGCCTCATAGCATATCTGTAGGTTTTAGACCTCTTTGCAGTGTTTCCATGCTTCATTCATAGTATCTGCATTTAAAAATAATGAACCTGTAATTTTAGATAGTTTTTGAACAGTTTTAAAAAATCAAACCTGAATCTGAAGTTAAGCTATGTCAAACTGACATTTTTATTTGTTTGTTTTCCATTGTTCAAAAAAAACCCAAACCAACACATAGATTTTGTAGGGGGCCCTCCCACTCCCCAGTTAAGTAAATAACTGAAAGTTTATTCACTGCCATATTCTTATTTATAACTTCTCCGATGGCACTTCTTCTTCTTGGTTTTTTTGGGGGTTTTTTTTTGCCTCAACTACCTGCAGGCTGCTTTGTGAAAAGTCTTTTCCTTTGCATATCATTTTTCAGTGAATCCTTTATTCCTCCTTCACATAAATGTATAATTTCTGCTAAAGTCAGCAGAACTTCTTTTTCTTTTTCTACCCCCTGCTTTACAGACACTGTTCAACTCATTTACTTCCCTGTTGTACTCTACTAGTTGTGCTCTTTCTTATTGCAACAACTTGCACAGATTTGGTACAAGGATCGGTGCACCACCTCGCGTCTGTGCCCACAATAACTAGCTCTCGGGCGCTGTGTTCCACCACACAGTGACTCCCACCTCCCCTCTCTGCTGTTCCTGATGGGAAGGATGACCCCCTGACCGACATGCAGCGAGCTGGAACTCCCTGTTTCACAATCCTAGCAAAACATTCTTCTTTCGTGATTTCCGGAGGAAGTGAATGAGTTATAATAATGGAGGGAAGGGAGAAGCTTCCAACTCTTTCCACTTCTGGATGTTTGGGCTGCAAGGAGTGAGGTTACTGCATTATTATGAAAGGATATTGTGCTATTCTGAGATCTCAAGACCGGAGGAGGGTAAATAATATAACTTTTTATTTCCATGTTTACAGATATGGGAGACAACCCATCTCATTGGTCCTCTGGACTCAGAAACTGATTAAGAAAATCTGCCTTCATCTGGGGGCACCGACCTCCCTGAGGCTCAGTTACCTGTTTTGCTTGTGTCCACACCTCAAACACGCATGTGGGGTCTCTGCAGCGCCGCAGGGTTGTTACCATCACTACTCCCCCACTCACAGATTGCTCGCAGCCCGCCAAGATGCCTTTTCCCTGCTGGAGGCAGGGGACCATGCAGGGCTGAGACCCTCACCCTGCCAGAAGACCCCTGGCCCCAGCCCGGACCCCAACCCCACAGATGGGGCTGCAGCCGCCCGCCCCCAGGGCTGCCCTGGGCCCTGGAACGGCCACCCTGGGGCTGTGGCTGCCAGTGTCTTCTGCAGTGGCCTGTGCTCCTCAGCCCTTCGGGATGCCTCTGTATTGTGCCACTAACGAGCTGGCGGTGCTTTCTGTGTCCCTGTGGGTGGACATTTATAGCTATAGAAAAAGAAAGCCGGGTAGTGAGGCTGTGCATGCTGCAGGTAACTGCTAACAAGATGCCTTCCTGTAGCAGACATGGAGTTTCATCTTGGGTGCATCGACACATATGAACATCACTTCCCAATTTTAGATAGGGATGAGGCCCTGAATAGTAGTATTTTTTTGCTTTGCAGTTTGGGGAGCAAATGAATCTGAGGTGTAGGTAGGCTCTTCCCTCCCATTTGTTAAGGCAAAAGGTTCAGAATTTTTCTCCCTTTTTCCATTCAGCCCCTGCATAGATCAAAATTTGATTTATCAGTTACTTATCATTACAGACAGCCTTGGAGCCAGGTTTATTCAATTGCTGTCAGAGTGACACACTGTTACTGACACCTCCCACTCTGTGAACAGAGTGCGCCCTGTCAGAGCCCGCTGCTGGCAGCTGGGACCCATCAGGCACCACCATCATGTCCAAGCAGCAGGTAACACAACCTCTCCCAGGAGAAAAAGGTACTATAGCGTTACTTGATTCAGGAGGCCAAGAGTGCTTTGGCTATTTCTGCATTAAAAAAGAAATAAATCATGGGGTTCTTTCAAATGTCTGCAGGTCTCTG